>NC_135210.1:3003047-3644896 GCF_050948175.1 Xylocopa sonorina | reverse complement strand
TTAGTATTTTGATTTTCCGTTCTGCCAGCTATTCAAACGAACGTGCACATCTGAATCATTTTGTGCTCGCGAAACGTCTCTGCAATTGACGAACAATGTAAAATGAACAGTGTCAAATTTAAGCTTACGAACTCGAGCATAAAATCAATGGCTTTGTAGGTCAGGTACATTTGAATTTCGTGAGAAGAAGGATTTCTTTGCTTTTAATATCCGACGCTCTGTTCAGAGAGGAAAATTCGCCAATGCCAGGTTTCACCGTGGTTCGACTTTCTAAACGTGGCGAAACGAAGGCATTTAATTGTATAATTGCGGCAATATCACCGAGATTAGCCGTGTTAACCGGCTCTAGGTCGACGGTTTCAACGAGACGTCTTAGAGAGATGTAACGAGCGCGGCCTCAAACTCCTGTCTTCGTAAATTTTGCAAACAAGCCTTGAAATCTTTGGATCTTAACGTTGCGGTAATTACGCGGAATTAATTCAAACAAAGCAGTTTCTTTTTAAAATTTCATTACCCGCTAATTATCAGACGCGAGCATCATGCGAACAGTGTCTACACCGCGGACTATCGGAGGAAAAATCAGTAGCACAGATAGAGCCAGCGTAATAGCATCAGCGTCGAAGTAACACGAACATTATTAAACCAAGACCGTAGAATATGCGATGTGTCCTGAATTAAATTCTTTTCGAGGGATCTGTCTGACCATACCACTTCCTCTTCCACTTACGCGTTGAATCTCTACTTTCTTCGTTTCTCGTGTTATACATTCGATCACTTATTGCTAAAAATATGGATTTAATTTTAATTATTTTGCAATAAATTGATGATTCTCTTGATAACCGACGCGTTCGTGATTTTATAGCCTCCAAATATATCGTATACAGTTTCTAGTCCATTTTATGATTCAGTTGGAACTTCAGCCCACTGTTTATTAACGACGCTGCTGGAATGGTAAATGGTTGGTCGTCAATTATGGAGAACGTATTGGTGTACGGGATGTCTGAGAGCGAAATATCAATAGGCGTCATATACGTCACTGGATCTTGACGTATATGTTCACCCAGAATACACGTCACTGGCTATTGTACGTAGCAGTTACATACAAGCATCGTATGCTAGTTGTCTAAGCTTTGCATGATTTCATCGTTGAATGCGTTTCAAAGAATGTGTTCGCTCGCAGCTCGATGCGTAACAAATGTACGCGATTTTAATGGATAGACAATCGTAATCGATAGTATTATTACGAGTATCCATCGACCATTGCCGCTTCGTCTACGCCTGTTGGTAATTGAAAATGCGAATGTCTTCGTGCGATGAAATAATTGAGATATCAAACGCCTCTCAGATGGAATTAACGCGCCATCCATCGACTGGAAATAGACGCGTCCTGTTAATGTACGTATTATCGCGTTCCATTATTTTAAACATTTCTAGCTGTGTACAGCCGGAAGCTGACGCGTGGAAATTGACATTTACTGCTCGCTAGATCGCTGAATAGCAAATTTGTTCGCCAGTCGCATTAGCGACCAATTTACCACGGTGCTCAACCTCCATTCACGATCACCGCCCCGTTGCACGTCCACTCGATCGACGTTGGTGGCGCTTTATGATACGCGTTGAATAGAAATTACTTCGAAATCCTTACTCGATCGCGTGCATCCAACAATGTTCCTCTCCACGTACATCACGACGCTTCGCGTACTGCAATAGCTTACACCATCGAGCAACAATGTCCAACGGTCCCCAAATACGCGAAAAATCGAGAAACTACGAAAATACGCCGATTCCGTGGAACCATCGGTCGATAAACCTTTTTGTCCGCGGATTGCACGGAGCAAAGCAGATCGCAACTATGACCCGGTCGAGCAAACACCGGATTCGCACGAAAGATTAAAACACGGCCGCAGCCCAGCGCAAAACGTGCCGAATCAATCGTAACCAAGCAAATAGCCGCGAGTGTTTCCGTGTTGATCGTGCCACTCCGATAATTCGCTTCGATCGCTTTCGTTTTCACTTGTACATGCATCGCGCCGATTCGCGAGCACCGTCGACGATTTCCCGCGGAAAACACGCGTTTCTGAAAGAGGGCCTCGCGCAACGTCAGACGATCGATTATCCGGTTCTCGAGCGATCAGGACGGTCCAACCGGAGCAGAACGGTATTATTAGTCACGACAAAGGTAGCCAGCGATAACTCCGCTCGCGCTTTCTTATATTTATAATAATTACACCTCGCATCTTGATAGCCGTTCCCTCCGCCGATATCTGAACAGGGAACTCTCTTAACCGAGACAGGCTGCTGCGGCTGGCCTCCTCCCCCGTTTTTCTCCTTTTTCCAATCGCACCCATTGGATGTACGCCCATCCGCGCGCGCTATCTCTTATCGCTAATAAATGTTCCCTTTCTCTCTGCCTTGCGACGAGCCAGACGGAACGTAGGAAACGCGGTGAACGATACCAGCGATAAAAACTAACATCTTCCTACTCGATCATTGACACATCCGAAAATCCTCTCTCTCTCTGCTCTGGCGTTCATTTCGTTCGCGTTCACCTTGTATTTTTCTTACTAAATATCCGGTTACTCGTCGATAACCGTTATCAGGGGATAAATTGTAGGTACATAAACGCTGCGATAAATGCCTGGTCTTTTTTTCTTTTTTTTTTTTTTTCTTTTGGTGGAGTATAGAACTGTACGTCTTTATAAGTGCGCACGGGTTCGTAGATCTTATTGGAATTAGTGGTACGAATTGCCAGTTCCGTTTAACCGTGTTTCTTCTAATGGAAACGAAGCCCAAAGAGTATATATCACTGACGTCCAGCAAGAAATCTTAATTGAGAATTTTCGTTTACCCGTGCCTGAACGCGAGGAACGTTTTTCTTCGTAGAGCGTGTAATTATAGTAATATTTTTCTTAATCGTCGACTAACTATAACCAATGGGATGTACGCGATCGGATAATCGATAAGTCGCGCGATAATCGAGAGCTTGTAAATTTCACGGGAAAATTATTTTCGACTGATTATTTGGAATATTACGCGTTTCACGCGCGCGTTCGATTTAAAACGAGGCGCATCTCACTGTTCATACACCGAGCGAATGATTCAATCTATTTTCCAGCTGTAGGCATTTCCGCGGCGTTTGCTTAGCATTTATTCTTTCATAAATATTTAACGTCCAATCGGTACGACAATTTTCATATAAATTGCTTTTGCTGTGTTTCAATTTTATCTAAACGAGCCGATAAAAAGTAGCGAAGTTCGAGGATACGCGCACAGTATGTATTCTTCCATGCATACTCGCGTATGGTTTAGTTGCTCGCGATACGTTATTAACTGTTGAGTCGAGGCACTAAAACTGCGGATCTTTACAAACTCAAAGACAACCTTTACCACCTTAATCCCTATACTTACAAGAATAAGTGTAATAAAGAAGGAGATAAGTAACAACCAGGAGTCCTCTAACGTAACTCGTTGTACGCGATCGCACCACAAACTCGTTCAAACCCTTCTAATCTATAAAAAACCATTCTCGCGATCGCGACAATCGAGTAACTTTTTCATGGTCCGAATAAAACTGCTATCGAACGCATAAATCCTCTCGAAGAATATTAAAGAGTAATTCACTGTGTACCCGTCTTTATCTTATCGTTGGACGAACCGAGTTGTTTTGACCCAGCCAGTTCTCCTCGATATTAACCAGTTAAGTGCGTTCGACGTGTATACTCGTCGTGTAAAATAAAAAATTACCATTCGCTATAAAAACTCGAAATCTCAATAAAATGTAATAAGAATATCGTTTGGTGGTATGTTTCCTTTCTATTACCAATACGTAAACTATTTTCTTATTTTTCTTGTTTATTATTTTTTCACAATTTCCAAGCTCACGGTAAGAATAACGTATTCAGAAACGAATTGTTAGTTTATTCGACGAATAGAAATTGTTCGTAAAATGTGTGATAGAATGATTTGCTCTGCGTTCGACGTGCATACACGTCGTTGCTCGCTTTTAATTCCGCACCCTGCGCTGATCTTTTGAAACTAAATTCCACGGTTAACTGGTTAATCCAGGTTAAAGTCCAGACTGGAGGCACCCTTCGACTCTTCGAGACAGTGAATTCTAAATCGAAGCGAGCGAGTTTGAGCCTCGATCGAATGAAGATACATAGGAACCCTGCCGGAAAGTGACGCCTGGTCCGTGTCGTTCCAGAAACTGTCGAGCGTATCTTCCGTATCGCTTAGCTGAAAGCAGCGCACGCGGCTCATAATTCATGATAGAGAGAGAGTAGCTCGGATACCCGCGATTCCACGCGGTATCAAGCGAAACGGCGCGATCGTATATTAATGCCCGAATGCAATGTGTACTTATTATCGAGCAAAGTAACCCTTGGCCTTGCTCCCATTAAACTCTCGCGAGTGTCTGCTCGGTTAACTAGAAAGCAAGAAAATGCGTTCCTTGCTCCCATGAAGGCATCGAGGAGGCCTCACAGGCGAAAAGATAAGCGCAGATAGAGAGAAACGCGAGAGATCGAGGGAGAGCCGTACGATCTACATCTCCTCTCCATTGGCGTAAGCCGCGACGAGGCCTTACCAGCCACTATCATTATAGGAAAGCGGTTAGCCGAGTTATTTGATAATTATACCGAATCTGCGTGCGCCTCGGCAATTATTTTCCACCGACCCGTGGGAATTAACCTGGCCTCCTTAATTCCACGGTTTTCGAGCCGCTTCGAAAACCTACTTCGCGTAATTCAGCGCACTCTGAACCGTGGCTATCGAAATTGGCGTGTAAAACGCGACTTTAATGCGAAACAATGTTTGTTTGTTAACGATTATTTCCCGTTGCTTGGGATGAGAGTAATTGCTGCCTTCTCGTGGGGGTAGAATTTTTGATCGCTTTCGAATAGCACCGTGTTTCTGATGCTTATTAATAGTGTAATCTAGCAGGAGGGAAGATGAAGACTCTCTCGTCTTTTTCTTCTCCATCTGGGTCGACGGTGAAACTTCCTCTCGTGTACTCGGGACCCCGGGGTTGTAAAGCCCGTACCGTAGCCAGAAGACGGTCGATCGACTACGGCCCCTGAGGGAGGAGAACTCGAGCTAAGTTTGGGATTCGAACCCGGATCTTTCGCTTACTGGTTGACTACTTTGATCAATTAAAGTATCGAGCAGCACGAGGCCTTTTTTGAACACGAAGAATGCCAATCACACCTTGCAATATTTTTTTAAGGACTTCATCATTAAGTTAAGATTGTACTGGGTAATGCGTATAGTATAGAAGAGTTGCTAAGGTTTTTATTTTGAAGAAGAAGATTTTTGCCAATCCATGAACAGAGTTCACATTTTCTTCTCTCATCCCAAATCTACTTTGACTTCTCAAGATCCTTTCACGACCGCAAATTGTAACAGAGCTAGTGAAGAATCGACGAACAAGTGACGACAATAGAAAGGAACAAATTTCATTGCTTCCCCATTAACTGGAAGGGCTTGCTTTTGTGCAGGGCGACACGTTCGATTCTTCGATGAAGCCTTCAGCGAATCATTCCTTGGATACACTTTTGGAGATCTAATAACCCCTTTGAAGTGAATCTCCTCTTATCGTTTCTTTTCATCGACGTTCAAAGGAAGAATTCTAAGAAGATTCAATTCGTCGAATGTATAAAACCACCTCGATGCACTTTTAGAACTGCAATTTGACTAATGAATTTAGTAACTCGAATAATCTCTCGCCACTTGCGATCATTGTTGCGAGATCGCACGCAGAGACAGTCAGAGGATGTTGGAGGCGTCCTAAGTTTCTCCACGTATTGTAATAAGCGGCACCGCAAGAATATCAGAAAGCAGAACGATTCGCGGCCTGTGTCTCGAGAACTCTTTATCCAGCTTGATATCTTGTCGCGATAAATCATAGATATCCTATTCAACAGCAAAGACGTTCCGTGATTTATTGCGTTCGCACGTACGTCGCGAGTTTCTGTGTTTCTCCAGCTTTATCTCTCTTCGCTGCTCGAGATGTCGTGCACTTGACTGCGTAACGAATATATAAAAGTATACCACGCTGAGCGATAGTCTTGTAACTTACTGTTCACGAGATGAATCGAAAACCTCGAATATTTTTTCCATGCAAAGTTTAATTTAAAGAAA
This sequence comes from Xylocopa sonorina, assembly GCF_050948175.1. NCBI lineage: Eukaryota > Metazoa > Arthropoda > Insecta > Hymenoptera > Apidae > Xylocopa > Xylocopa sonorina. The sequence goes on along the minus strand of NC_135210.1, from coordinate 3,638,758 downwards.
GAGAAGGTTTTTCGAGTTTCAACCTAAAATAGAGTGTCGCACGCAAAGGCAAAGCGAAATGACACGAAGTTAAACGCAGAATTTTTAACGAAATAAATGATTCGCGTATAGATAATCGAATGATTGGAATATCAAACGCGACTCTCGCGCTTCTGTCGCGGTACAAAACAGGTGACCACCGACGCTCGAAGAGCATTCGCGCCAACGGTGCAAGCTGCACAGGCACGGCTATCGATTAACATGATTAATTAACACGATTGCCGCGCGCCGTGCAATTTCGCCACCCACGAATAGCTGAAAATAAAGTGCATTGACGAATCAGGGTGCAGAGATTGTGTCGCAATCAGCGGGTCGATAACCGGCGGCCGTTAATCAGCCGAATGGCCAGCGAACGCCAAATCGTTCGCAGCTGGGGGATAAAGGCAACAAAAACGTAGCCGAATACGCACGGCACAATTTACACGACTCTCGTCGACGTTCGTGTCTCTGATTCGCGCAGTTGAATCCGTATCAACTTCTGCTTTAATTGGCGGATCGTTTCAACGCATTAATTAACTGATGCCATTTCTCCTGCCGGATGTTTGCCCGTTGTTCAACGAAGAACCGCGTTCAGCTTGCATATCTGTAAAAAGACAGGCAATTTTTGTCACTTCGACACACTTTTAATATATAATAACCATGATCGTGTAAGAATTGGATCTCTCATTCGCGCAGATGAATTCGTATCAACTTCTGCTTTAATTGACGGATCGTTTGAACGCATTAATTAACTGATGCCATTTTCCCAGCAGGATGTTTGCCCGTTGTTCAACGAAGAACTGTGTTCTGCTTGCATATCTGTAAAAAGACAGGCAATTTTTGTCAGTTCGACACACTTTTAATAATCGTAACCACGATCGTGTAAGGAATGGATCAGCGCATTTGCTAGGCAAAAACTAGAAGGCAGACGTCCGTGAAAATAATATTTCCGTTAGCCGATTGGCGCGCTGCATCCTCGTACTCCGAAATGCAACTTGTGGCGAGCTTGTGAACATTCTTCTGGCGGTTCGTCGAACGGTACAAGCGAAACATCGAGGATTGCATCGAGAGAGGCGCAGGGATATTTTTCAGCAAATCGAGGCACGGTAGATATCGGTGGCGAAGCCTATAATTCTGGGCTTACCAGCGTTGTTTTGATTTCAATTTCGCCCGGGGGGATTCAACGTGTTGCCCTCGCGTACGGTTATCCACCTTGTCGTGGCTCGCCTGCGCACAGGCAGATTTGCATTCCCCGCTCTCTGCAACTTTGCCTCGTTTCACTCTCTAGGATTTATGTTATTTCTGAGCTTTCCACCCGTGCACGACTGGCGAACGTGAAAGTTCAGCGACACGGATGGAACAACCAGCCAGGTCCAAGCGAGATCCGCTCGTAGGGCAGAACTTTGTTGACACCGGATACGTAATACCGGTTCGACGATTCTTTCTTCCTTTTCGTTGCCACTTGCTTGTTGGTTTCTTCCACTCGGTTGGTCCCTCGTACCCAGCCAGACCCAGCAATATGCACGCTAAAAAGAGGAACCATTTGCCACAACCGCGCGCGCTTTCTCTATCATTTCGCGTTCCGCCAGGAAAGCAGCGTTTCATCGAATGGTCTGTTATCTACGGTAATAATTCATTTTTCGTGGGGCTGTGTCTTCAGTCGAGGGACGATCGGTCCACGTAAAGACCCATTTATGGCCAGAACGATCCGAGCAGCGATCGATAATCTTTTATCATTATTTCTCAAGGTTTTCATCCAGCAACGGGTATATCTTTCGCAGCGCCTAGGCGAGTGCGCGAGGATCTTTAGCGGTAACGATAAAACACTATCGGTGGAGCCAGTCGAGTATAAATAAACCTTAACGCGCAAAGTAGCCACTATTTAATAGACCGTGCAAACGACGCTGGGTAATCGTTCACTCTGTGGATTGAAACGGCAAATGAAACCATAATCAGTAGACGATTTATCGATGTGTACGACGATGTTCGTCGTGAAAATAAAGATCGAAGTAATTTTCACTGCTCGTCGGTTTATTTGAAAATCTGATTTATGCCACAGGTCAGACATTTGTTTCGATTCGAGAATCACCAATGAGATATCAGAAAATTTTCAACATAACTGGTTAGTGATAAACGGTGTAAATCATGTTATGGCTCGCTGTAATAAGGTTTCGACCTCGTTTATTCGAATTCATTCGCCACGTGGGACCGAATTTATCATCTTCGAGGCTGGTTGCAATTTATCGGTGGACTCGTTGCAACCATCTTGAGAGGATACACGAGGATATTTGCATCGAGGGCTTGTGCTACGTGCAGCCGTGTAAGTCTCGTCGTGTGTAGGCTACTTAAGTCGTAACAGTGTCAAGATACAGATGACACGATAGAATGGCCAGAGTCAAATGGGTCTTCCACGGCTCTGCTGGACAAGCACGTTGGAGAAGCGACCGCGTGCGGCCAGTTCGTCTCCTCTGCGCCTCGAGATCGTCTCTGAGTCTCCAGGCACGCGTCGTGCTAACAAGTTCTTGACTTTGCCAACAAAGAACAGGGTTGTATCAATGATTCTTGTCCAGCAGCTTGGAATTTAGATTCACGGTTCGCTGTCTCTGCTTTATGAATCTTTACCATTGCTACACGAGCGTTTGACGATTTTTTAAATTCGTACTTTCAAGCACGCTTTCTTGGCTTACGTCTGGCGTTGTTTGAATAGATCAAGGCAAGAGAAAGAAGGAAGCGTTCGTTGGATTCGAGTAGAACGCGATGGCAGAGTTGGTGGGTAGAAAACGAAATTCTGCAGGATGGATACGCGGCTCGAAGCAGTTGCCTTCATATGTACAGCCCAACCAAGTGCCAAACCAGAGTGATTCATCGTTGCGTACCCGTGATAACGAAAGCAATGCCCCTCGTTGGTCGTACACGTCGGCAAACGGATCCTTACAATTGATGCATAGGCGCAGCGCAAGTTATTATACCGTCCCGTCGAAACGGCGAATCCTATCGCGTTCGTGCACGGTTGCTTCGTTAGAACGAAACCTGTTTCCTCGCTGGCGTCGTCGATGTAAAGGCAGATGATCTTGGAGACATTCCCCGCTTCCTGTCCGATATATCTAACTTTTAATTGGACGACGGAATGCGTCGTAAAACAAAAGCGTCAAACGTGAAATATATCTCAAAATACGAGGGTCGAACAGCTTTTTGTCGAACTCTGCTCTGCACTTTTCAAAGTGAAAAGGCCAACGAGTCATTTCTACGATATATAAATCATTTTGTGACTTTTATTTATGCAGAAATTCCTTATGGTTGAATACGTACGAATATTTATTTTTTGTGAGAAAATCTTATCGAACTGCCCTTTCCTTCTTTCTGTACTTCTCTGCACTTTTAAAAGTGAAAAGCCCAACGAGTAATTTCTACGATAAATAAATCATTTTATGATATTTATTTATGCAGAAATTCCTTATGGTTGAATACGTACGAATATTTATTTTTTTTTTTTGTGAGAAACTAGATCGTCACCTGTGTACGCGTTGGATTATCATAATGTCGACGCGAGCGCTCGTGTTGAGCAGGGGTGCAGAAAAATGAATGGATAGAAGCGAGAGGCGAACGGAGAGGAGAGCGCAGAGTGGAAAGGGTGAATGAATGAAACCATTGATGCAATATATTTATGTGCTCTTCGTAGGCAGGCCCGCATACCGATCGGCACGAGCAACAATCCGGAAAATAGATAGAACGAACAGAAGGGTGGATTATACCGGTTCCTCTGGACGATAATAATAAAGCGCGCAATCTTATACAATAAATCTGTGCTGATGTTCGTGTACAGGGAAATATAATGACATTTACCAGTCGCTGGGAGCCACGTCTAAATCGATTTTCGAATATCCTATAACTTTTCGATCAACATGAGCTATTACATAGATCTATGTTAAACCTGACTGCTGAAGAAACAGCCATCCATTAATTGCTCTAATGACGAGAGCCACGAGTTGCTCTATCAGACAGTGACGCGTCTAAATTCGAGAAATTGAAGCTGATGAGGCGGATAAATTGCTCTCCCGCTTGATCGCGCCTCCTTCGAGTATGCACGATGCATTTGTCGAGAGAAATTTGAACGGGTTACTTAATTGTTCCTGGCGGAAGCTACGTACGACGTCTCTTAATGTGGAGCGTTCTCGAAAAAGTGTCTACGCTCGCGTTCGCGGCGTCATTCGGCTCTTCCCTCGTTCCTCTTCGCTTCACCGTTATGTCGGAATCATCCGTGTATGCATGTGCGCGCGGGTAACGCGCGTAGATAGTATATATTCAGCTTGGCAGGGATTGAAGCCGCGAGTTGCACGAGGGATCTCGCGTAAGCAGACTCCCCTGCCAGCCGCGCTACTTGAAATTTTCAAGCCGGAATGATTTATGAGGAAGCCTCGTCCTCGCCGCCAGTCGACTCTCGACACATTCGAGAAGCATACATTTTAATCTTAGTCACCGGCACACGGTCACGGGGGCGTTGCGGAATTATACGCTCGCGATCAGAACGTCTTCCGTGTCGTGCTTGGTCTACAGGGCGTACCACGTGAAATGTTACTGCTCCTGTCTTTTGAAACCGTCGCGGACATCGACTTGAATTTATCTCTTTGGTTCGACGAAAATTACTGTCCAACTTTTGAAACTAATTTAACTGGTTCGCAAGAGGATGCGTCTTTTAGCATCCCAGCATGTAAGCATCGCTTGTTCTCGAGAGAGGTTTTGTATCGAGCTTATTGTCTTTGACAAAAAAAAGGATGTAAACGAAGGCGCAAAGGCTTGTCCTTCTGGAAAGAATGGAGAAAGGGGTGTGGTGCAAGGGGATAAAGAAGAATGAGGCTGCAAGTTGGTCCATGAGCGCGTGTGGTTCGAGAAATTGAAGCTGACGAGGTGGATAGACTGATTTTCCTTAGATTCGAACTGTTTCTGTCCAATTACAAATGAAATAGCGACATAGAATTTAAGGAAAAATAAGTTTCCTTTTTTTTTTATTTCTCAAAATTACGAGAGACCCTCGTTCCCTCTAATTGGCTGAACCAGAACATCAGCGTTAACCAATCGGATTATTTTTCCGATCGTCAAACATCGAACGCAGATTTCTCGTAAACAGAGAGCACATAAATTGGATAAGGAAACAGCGGCTATTATTAGTCGAGTTTAATTAAAATTTTCTTGTCCTAGTTTCGTTCGAGGCTCTCGTTAACGTGGATCCTCGTATAGCCAACTTTATTTTCGCTGCTACAGTTATTATTATATATTTTTGACCGATACTTGTCGTATAAATTTATGTACCTTTCCCTAATTGAATCGTTAATGAAGTGCCGTTTATCGATGGCCTCTTACGAGATTTGAAATCAATAATTCAGAGCAGCAGCCATAAACGTTTAGAGCATTGCGAGCACCGAGTCAAGCACCCTCGCGTCTAAATGCAATTATTTTTCGCTAATTAAATCAGTTACGATACCCTTGCTATCCTCATTTAATTAAAGTCTCTAAATTATCCGACGTACAAGAGAAATTATGCACACACGCAATTCTGTTAATATTTCTCGAATTATTATTTATTTAACGATGAAATCCTCTTTTTAATATCGCGTTGGTCGAAAACGTATCGAACGATTTTCAAAATTCCGTCGTAGTAAATTCTGGGATATTTCATTAAACGCGAAAGGTGATCAGAAAATACAGGAAACGCTGGGTGTTACTATAAACAAACAGGCGATGACGTTGCGTGATGCAACGATGCGTTAAACCCCGCACGTAGCGTATATATCTGCATCAATTATTTGTCAATTGATGTAAATTCGATTATGTGCTTTCCCACGCAAACACAGCTCGCGGATGCCTAGATAGGCTTCAAATACGTTATGTATTTAACAGATTGAACGTGGCGTTGATTATCCCAACCTACGCGATTGAAAGAATCCAGCTTTTATCTATCATTCGATCATTGCGCGCGCTTCATCGTGACTGCACAAAATGCAGCTTTAATTTACGATACGCGTATACGTATTTAGTATACGCGCACAAAAGTCTGTCGAGACTTTTTACCAACCGCATTAATTGCTTCGTACGACGATCGTGTTTTTCTTAGAGCTTTGGGTTCATGTATCACCAAACAGTTTCGATTGGATTTCAAAACTTGGTAAACAGAACGGCCAATCTAGTGCATGAATATTGTTGTTTGCTTTCCATTGTGTGCAGAGGCAACTGTGCCGCGTTTGGAGCCATTGCACTCCTATATGAACTAATTTTCATTTAAACGAACGACCTTTTAAATTACTCGCCAGGTGTAACAATATCCAAACACCTTCGAGTCAGCCAAGACTGAGCGAATCCAAGAGAATTTGCGAATTGATCGAGCGAACTTGGACATTGCCAAACGGATTTAATTATTTCAGTAGCGTTCTAATGAACAGGTTTAACGAATCGATCGACTAACATTGTGATCGCCGTCACTTCCGTTCACGTTGACATCGTGGTAATTTCAGCTGGTCGATTAAAACGTTCCCTCGATGGCTTCTTTTTACGCAATTCCTACTGGCTAATGGTCACGCGTTCGCAAAAATGCGATCGCTCTGTGCTCTCTTTTCTCGTGGCTGAATCACGATCGAGAAAGAAGGTGGGGCGATCCTACGGGGATTCTAGAGTACGCCCACTGATACACAATCGGCGATTTGTTCGACTCTCGGGGCATGTACGAACGAGATTGCATCCTGATAAGCTTCCCGCATCGAGCGTTGGGGAAGAAGGCAATTGATGGCCCTATTGGCCATCTATATAAGGAATGTCAACAATCCATTACGGTGTATCTGCACCACGCCCAGCCGCATAATTGAATCGTGTATTTGCGTTACGACAGCTTGTGTCATTACTCTAAGCACGCGTGTTCCTGTCCGTTCCTCGATTTCTACAAACTGCAGTAATCTCCGCTCGCTGGTATTTTTTAAATAGAACTCGAGAGAAATCAAGTAAAAAGTCTGTTACGAGAGCCTCGCGATCGTTCGTTGGGAATTTCGTTCGTTTTGATATTGCCTGGATTTGATAGCGTTTGCTACAAGGCGTCACGCGTTATAAATTAATATGGCCCGAATTAGAGTGTGATTAATATGTACGTTCAACGTGTGGAAATAAAATCGTTCCTTCGATGGCCAGCCGTACAATTATCCGGTCGATGCGCTTAACCAAGCGACGCTGTCTACGAACAGCAAAGAGCAACGAGGAATTTATACTGATTAAGTGACTCTAGCCGCGTTTATCCGCGTTGGGAAATTGCGGCGCGCGAATAATTTATCTTTGGTTAACGCGCGTCGAGAAATCATTTCTCACGTGTGTGTTCCGCTTTATTTGCGAGCTACATTTCCACTGGATATCGCGAAATTGCCAGGTACGGTGAAACGCGCTCGATGCTCGACGATTCTGAAATTTATCTTACGGAATATCAGCGTTTTCGTGCTCATTTTTCGATTCTCCTCTCGTCAGGCGAAAACTTCTGGGCGGAGACGAGAGTCGCGCCTGCGATTCCTCAGAATCCGTTTTGCACGGCGCTAGTTCGCTGTTTTTATACTGAAAACTGCCGTACATGTATCCGCACAGTGGACAGATCATACGCACCTTCTTCGCGCGTTTCATAATCAGTGGAACGAAGCAGAGTGGCCAACATCTGTCGCGAATTATTTCAGTTAGACCTTAAAACGAATACCTCGACTCGTCTCGCGTAAAAGACACTTAAAAGTGTGAAAACCTACCCTAAAAGACACAGAGCTCCAATATGCGAGGTCGTAAGTTTGTCTCCTCGTGTGTGAAGCGTCGGTACTGCCTTGTTTTGACATCGTGGGCAAACCTTTTGCTCGTTGTGCGACTTCCACGTATCGACTGTGCGTGGGAGGTGAATTATCGAACAGTTTTCTCGATTATATAAGAATCGATGTATTAAAAGTTACCACGAGTAGCGTAAAGTTTTCTTGGTTCATCCTTCTTAATTTTAGAACCAGTTTTGTTGGAGTACTTTGAGAGTGTTCGTTTGGTGGCCACTTTCGATTTCTCTTCGTCCTAATTTAGAAATACCGCGTGTCATTGCACTTATATTTATTCAACTGTGTCCAATTATTATTAAGGATACGTGTTAAGAATTGTATGGAATTTTAAGAGGTATTTCGAACCCAAGGCAAGTACTGGTTCGATCGTTTAGGGTGAGATTTACGAATATGCGCCAGGAGGCCGCTCGTGTCTTTTCCCTTGTCGCTGACTCGTTTATCGCACACAGGACACCATGTAGCCACATGCGGCTGCAACATAAATGATACGTGATGCGAAACGTTATTAAATTCTAACCTGTACGAACTAGCGAGTGCTTCCTCTTTCGGTTAGCTATTATTTAGAAATTAGATGAAGCACTTTCGCGGGAGGCTGAAGTAACCTGCGTTTCGCATATCATATCTTCGAGCACGTTTAATACTTCATACAGTCGAGAGAGTGTTGGATATTTTCACGAGAGGAACAAATTTTCCCAGCTAGGTTACATCGATAATATCAAGTCGAAAGCTTACTGAAATTAGCTATCGTTTTTAGTTCGACTTTTCGATCGAACTACAAAGTAACTTCTGTACACATTTTCTGATATAAAAATTAATCAAATATAGTGTGAACGACTATTAAAATTGTGTCTCGAAACTTGATAAGATCTTCTGTAAAATATTCTGAACTCGTTTAAATATCTCGAGACGAGGAAAATCTGTAGACGTTCCAAGTTCGCATCTTTTGTTTTACCAAGCTTCACACGGTCTGTTTAAAACATTGTGCTCGTGTATGCAATAACAACATTCCTCCGGTTTATTACCAGTGGAACAAAAGCGACGGGGAGATAGTTGACGAGGAGAAACGCGAGATACAGAGATTTGTCACGTTGTAGGAGTTGGACGTCGGGTCACGAGAGTAGTCTTTGAGAGAAGCAATCCCTAAGGTCGAAGTAAGAGCGAGAGCTCGCTGGGAGAAAGAAGCTCTTCTTAGACGCGGTGTAAGAAGTTCGAGCCAAAGTCAAAAGTTTCGAAGGCAAAGGCTTACACGAAGTCCTGCTGGCGGGGTACGCTGCTACTTTTAGCTTCTTAGCTGCGTGACTCTCATTATGCCATAATCACACGGATTCTCGAGTTGTCGAAATTTTTCTAATACCTTATCGCGTGCTGGATAACAACGAGTCGTGGATATATCACGAATTTGGTGATAGAGAGACGATCGATGGTTGAGCACGCGTTACAATGAGACTTATTCTCGATTGATAAGCCAACGAAGGGCATAAATCTTCATCATGAACCTTTTTGTCACTGTTGCAACGGAAGTAGGTGGAGACAGTTACAACTGGCACGATTTCTTAACAAACAATTATATTTGACTTGAAGTGAATTGACAAAGATTGAGTGTTTTTCGTGTTTTCTGATGTTTCTGAATTTCTACTAAGCTCTTGAGCGAAGAAGCCAGAATATTTTATAGTGATTTCGTGTGGAGGAGTGAGTGGTTAAGGGTGTGGCAATTGGATGAGACGTTATTGGTGAAAAATCTGTAAATTTACTTCTTTTTCGGGAATTGCGAGGAGACAAAAAGAAAGAAGACAATAAAACAATAAATAATGTTGAATCACTTAATTTTGAAATTTATGATAAGGCGACATCCTGTTGCTTCGCAAGTTTATCACTGCTACGTGTCGATTAGGGTTTTCGCAGGATTTGTGAAATTAGAAATTCGCTAGCCAGCTGTTTCGAGTGTCAGAATAAGGACGAACGATTTAATTATCATAGCATGAATCGCGTGTTCGTCGCGAGACAATCGATTCGATGGAAACGCGCGAGTGAAAAGGCATCGTTCGGTTAGAGGAGGGTAATACACGTTTGTTGAGTGGGAGAACGAATAGCGCCGTCGGCAGTGGGTCAGAAAATCAGGCCAGGTAAGAGCGGCGGTGAAGGAAGGTACCGTTATTTTCGTCTGGCGTTGTCCGCGCTCCAGACATGGAGATTCTTTTACACGGAGAGACACGAACCGTAGGCAGAAAGATGAACCAGCGATACAGCGACTGAGACGCGTCTAGGCGAGCTTTTTTCCACCGTCTCGACGAAAGAATCGAGAACACCAGGAACCAATTCGAGCTCGATATCGATCGAGCAACGCGACGATCCTCGTCTCTCAGACAATTTGTACTGGACGACATAATCGAACGAGCCGCGTTTCCGATGGTTCGCGATTAAATTGATTAAATTGATAGCCGCGTCTAACGGAACACCGCGGGCAAGACAAGGTCCCGTCGTCCGGTCTTTTCATTTCGATGCGACATCGAGAGAGCCAATTTACTATTGGCACGTGTATATACGTGGTCGAGTCCCTGGAGAACTGGCCAGTTTCGAGTCGCAGCTCGTCTATGTCGATCTTTCAATTCAGTCTGGTATGTCGTGGACCTTATTTCAAACAATCACGCGACTGACCATCGAAGCGAGAGATTGATCGGGATACGAGACATTTTCACTGACGTTTATTAATCATTTACTTGTCCAGGTGAACTGTTAAGAGTAGAGGAATAGAGTTTGAGGATTTGTGAAACAGTGGAGACATCTTCTGAAGAAGATACGTACAGTTTAAATCGCTGGGTTTGTTTTAGTTGAGAAGGGATGAAAAAAAAATTTTAATTGACGCGATTCTTCTTAGGGACATGTTTATATTCAATAGATACAGATACTGTCGATCAAAGTCGACGAAGAAACCAGAATTCACTTCACGGACTCTGAGTAATAACCAGCTTCCGGCTTTCCCTCCTTGAAAACTCGCCTATTACTTTAGCGGACGGCTTTGATCTTTGTCCCGTGATATCGAACCGAGCTCGATGGGAATCCTTTCGACGGCATCAAACGAAGTATGTACGCGAAATTACTGGCAAATGGATCTTCTAATGTTCGACGTTTTAATTCCGTCAATTATACGATATTAAACGGATACTGAACTACCGCAAAAAAAAAATAATTGCAACACCACTCCACAGATTTACCTACACCTTAAACATTCGCTCGAACGATCTTTCAATTACTGTATTTTATGAAAGTACCAGGATTTTTAAGTAACATTGTTATAATCCAATTAAAACACTGCAGTATTTAATTTAATCTATGGTATTGCGAACATTTTGTGGAAGGAATAATACGTTTCATTTGTGTGCACTGTAAAGCCTTCTTTCTAAAGGGGGCATTAAAGTAACTAAATTATTCTGGGAATAAAAGAGTACGCCATCGATGCAGTTACGGATAGTTCCACGGTCAAAGAGAATCAGAGAGAGGGAGAGTACGTAATCTTAACAAGTACACGATAGAAATAAATTCAAAGAAAAAGAGAAACGAATAATGTGCAAGTTTCGAAAGGAAAGCATGGAAAAATTCGCAGCTTCTGTTTGGCTTGATAGCGAACACACACGTCCATACGAGACGCGAAACAGAGAAACGAGACACGCGTGCAATTACAGCAACACATTAGGCTACGCGAGGATACGCATGCGGAACCACGGCGACCTCGTGAATTCACAGCGAATGAAAATTAACGATCCTGCGTGCCTGTAACGCAGAAAAATTAACGAGTACGTACTGCGTACCATTATCATAAAAAACACGACTGGAGTGCGTCCAGAGAGGCCTCCCCTCGCGTTTCTGGCCAACTGGAAATCCCTCAACGTTCGCATCTTGTATAATTAAAATATCAATGCAAGAGTGTCGAGTAAAACGCAACCCCCAAAAACGCTACGAATTCATTCGTGCGTTTCTACTTGCACAAAAAATATGGTACGATGGTTATTGCACACGGTCAGACTATCGATCAGCGCCATATAGCATTTCTATGCGAGATTGTTCAATGTTCACACAATATCACTTGCGCGTAGCTGATTTACAAAAGGGCGGTGAATAAAGGCTGGCGAACGTGGTGGGTATACACAGAGATTCTTATGTATTTATTGGCGTGGAAACATGTGCATAGCCTGGGTTCGCCTATACGGTCACACGTGTCAGGTTCGTTGGGTTTTCTCAATACCATAGCCACGCTGTTGAAAATGGGAATAGAAGTGTGTCACTGGGTCAATGGAGCTCTTTTTTTTGTTCTCCTTCCTTTTCGTAGCTCGTTCAGGTTGGTTGTGTCTCTTGTTGTATCGTGGTACAGGGTCCTCCATTAACGCTGAACCTCGAAACGACGCTTCGAAACTGATTATTAACGCTAAAATCCTGGACGAAAAGGACGAATCCAAGTCTCACTGTTTTTAACACAGACACTGTTCTTCCTCTCATTTTTGATATGCTCGAACGCGCCTCGTTGTTCTCGACAATGAAACGTTTATCTGTTTCAGGTATGTACGTACACGGTGATGCATTTACTTTGGCGTTCGTTTCTTCCACGGTACTTCACGTCACGTGGGTAAGTAATAATGTTTCAGAAATCCGTATCCAGCTTCGACATGTGCTGGTTCTTTGCGATCTCGTACTACTGCATTTTAATAACGATTCGTTAAAATTTCACGTTGCTACTTCTTGCCATTACCGCTCGACTGTGTTTTTTGGATTTCGTTCGTTAATATTACGGAACGAGTAAACACGAGCGCGGATGACTCATTAACAGAGATTCGAAATCTAGGTTTCCAAAGTCTTGTTACGGTTCCACGTTTGGAAATAATTACTAAAACGTGCTTCATCGGATGGGAATTAGAAACGAAAGTTCTGTCGTGGATCTACAATTAGCATATTCTCACGCATACTAAGAAGAGCGTTAATAACACTTCGATTTGCGCGAGTGCATGCACGTATGAATTTAATCTCGATAAGACGCGTGCACTGAAAGTAAATACGAATGGAAATGCGTTTCAGGTTGTCTGTAATTATGATTAACGAAGAGAAGTAGAATCCATCGCGTTCTAAATAGCAATGGGATCGACGTGTGACACATGTGCACAATAGAATCGCGGAATAGATACGAGAATATTATGGCTTATCCACTCTGCTTGACATTCATGGAACAATCAAGATTTAATCAAGCGTAATTGAGCATAATTATCGTTAGCGGCTCGAAGGAATGTTCAGCGAAAGGCAAGAACGCGTACACGTATCAACGTTACTTATATTTCTCTCGTTGAAGATGTCGAACAGGTTTTCAAGCAATTCTACGACACTTGTTACCCAAGATTGGAAATTCTTAGTTTTCCACTATGATGAATATTTTCGTTTTTACACCATTAATTTCTGGGTGAGTAAATAGGAGCAATAGTAGACGAAAACGACGATATCGTTTCACGTTCAGGTATCGAAGATATCAAACTCTGAAAGGCGGCTACAGAACGCCAGATCGATCCGTACAGTTCTGCCTATGCAGGTTACGCTTGACCGCATTAAGGATCGATGCAGACGAGCAGGTTTTTGACGCACAAACACAAGTCGTTCTTCTTTTTCTCGGCTGAGATGCAACGAGAAAAACGTCCACTCGCGCGTCATAAAGGTACTCGTCTGCACTGGGAAGTAAGTACTGCGTGACCATTGCGATTATGAACGAGCGGCGTGAAACTCTGCTCTAAAACACCGTACCTTTAACCACACGAAGACTCATTACAGGATTAAGAGTAAATTTATCGACGTCCCTCCGTTAGAATCCACTTAGATAGTTGTAGAAATCACAATATTTCGATTTAGATCAGTCCAAGTCGTGTATGCGTGTATATGTAAAATACCACGGAATTGGATTCGGTTCTATCTTGGTGCTTTTCAATGCACGCTGTTTGCCAACCCCCTAGACAAAACCCGCAGGGCAATTTCGTAGACTGTACACACGTATATCGCGTAGTACGTCGAACCCTGTTCCTAGATTTCATACTAAAGAGTACACGTTTCGACAGCAGCTTCGTGTGCACACCCACGTAGAAACAGATAGAGTGTATATGCACTTTTTGGGGCGGAAAAGGGGCTTAACGTATCGTGCAGAACCGCTAAAAAATTCCATAAATTCTTAAAGCATCCTCGTAAACGGAGACCTTTTACCCGTGGACAGAGACGAGGGAAAAGAGAAATAGACAGGTGACCTGGTGAAACAATAGTTCCATTGCACTTTGAGCTATCGTTCTAAATTGGTTCGACGATACTGGAGATTTTCTGATATCGATTCTCAGCTTCTCATCGATTCATTCGAGCAATTTTTCATTTGAGAAACTGCTGGTAACAAGCTTTGAAATTCGACGAGTGTATTGAAAACTATTGTTGCTTACCCAGTGTTCGAATTATCTTGGTTATTATTCATGGGAAATTGAATGATTAATATTTACCTGAGTTTTATACTTCACCCAGAAGTTGGACTCTTTGATGCGGAGTTTACCAACTCCAAAGCTTTAATTAACGATAAGAGCTGAGCATTAGTTGGTCTTCATATTTTACTTTAATTATAAAAGCTGACTTGTCTGCAAAGCCTTCTGAGCTATCATTAATAACTTTATCAGTATTTGTTCGAAAACCTTGCTCGTAGCAAACGGTGGGCAAAATGACATCCAGCAAAGACCAGCTTTGCCTAGAAACGTAGAAAAGGTAAGAGCGTGCAAATTCTCGGGGTAACGAGTTGAAGCCGGATTGGAATGTGATTTCTCAATCGCAAAACCTGCCACTTAAATTTTCGAATTAAAAGATTTAAGTACATTTTCATGTCTCATAATGTAATCGTATGTAAAAGTCTGGAGGAAAGCAAGGCGAACTTTGAAGTATTTCTTTTTTTTTTTTTTTCTCAACTGTAACTTGCGCAGTCGGCTTTGGACGTGGAGAAAGCGAACGGAGGGAAGAAGAAGAAACGGATGGGATAACCAGCGGGAAGAGAAAGAGATCAACGCGAATTCATTTCTATCCGCCGCACTCTGAATCGTGGAGGTACAAGCTCGCTCCGTTTGAGCTTTTAATGGCCAGATACGGGAGTTAGCTTACGCAATTAAACTGGGCCCTGTAACGAGTTCCAACCTCCCCCCTCGCATGCTCTGCCTACAGCCACCGGTTAAGTGAATTAAATCCACTCATCGCGAATGAGTATGTAATTACTACCACTGCGAACCGTGACTATTAATCGATACTATACCTGCCCGACGAAGAACATTATTGTCTCGTAATAATGGATCGATTGGACTTAACATGCAGCTTAACAACGCTACACTCGTAAACAGTGATACAGAAGAGGCGAACGTGACGAGCTGGTGTATTTGCATTTTGTAGAACGCGGTAGGCAAAACTCGCTCGACGATACAGGAGTCATTTCGCGCAGACGAGATTGCAGAGCTGTTTAATCTGGCTTAGTGGGCGAGCGCAGCAAACGCTTGGCACTTTATTCTTCTTAAATCAGCGACAGCCGGCACGCTTGACGGACGTTTCATCAGCGTTGAGAGAGCCGCGGTTAACAGCGTAACGAAACGCTCGATGCGTTACGAACTTTTTCCTCCCAGTCTTATGTCACTTCGCAACCAACTTCGATTCTCTAAAATGAAAACGACCAGTAAGAGATGCGATTCGACTTTTATCGAGGAGAGCGTAGAGTCTATGTAGCAGTGACTCGATAAAGGTAATACGTAATTCATATCGAGCGGCTTTGCAATGGCGCTTTTCCAAAATCGGCTTCAGCGAGCGAGTCGTATGCACGCCGACCATGCACATATAATGGTACGCTCCGCGTCTACGATCCGGTCGGAAGATTACGCTGCGAAGGTCGCACGATAATCATCTGGATATTGCTCCTGCGTACGTGGTATCCGAATACTGCGTGCATCGATATGCGAGATCAGATAATTCGCATTCAACTAGTCGGCCATACATAGATGCAATTGCCCGACTTATCCGGGTACGATCTCACCTTCCGTAACTAGACTATGTAGATGAGGCCGGCGCACGACAAACGAAAAGGGATAGGCGGCGCGGTGTGTTCCGTTTCGCAGGATATCATTAGCAGAATAGTGTTTCCTTTCGCACCCTTTGTATCGTTTCAATGGCACTAAATCGATCGCCACTAGGGCCAATATCTTCCAGGCCTCCTCGTCTGGTCGAAAAGATAGCGGAAGGTCTGAGGAACAGAGAAAATTACGAGCAACTCTGCCACTGAATCCCCATTCAAATCACATCTTGGTTCTTTTAAAGTATGGTCGAGATGCATCCTTTCGCGCTACGAATAGTGGAAATAATTAGGCTAACGCTTCGAATAAATCCAATGGCACGCAGACGGTAAACTAGTATCGATAAAGATGTGGGCAACGCTTTGGAAACACGCAAGTAGAGCGTAACGTGGACGCAAAGAATGCGCCGCGATATAGATGAATGAAATATTAGATACGAATTCAGCGAGATTACGCGGCCACGTTAATGCGAACTGTGGGACGATTGGTGTCCGAATAATTTCCATGCATACCTTTCGCGCGTTTCCCGCACAGTTGCACCAGTGTGCGCGCTCGTGGCTGTATCACGCGGGGCGTCAAAATCGCTGAAACAGTCTGTACGTCTCGCGTGTCGCAGCTATTCAGAATTTACTGTAGTTCGCCAAATTATTTGCGGTGCATTTGTCTTTGATTTAGTAGCGCACCAATTGCCGCGTACATTGTCAACAGGAGAATTTAATGCCAACTGGTGTAGCACCAATTATCGTGCGTTCGCCGTAACAACAAGTAACTTGCTACCTCTAATGATCTATGGAATGATATAGGGGTTGGAACTCGCTCTGATCTAATAGCACGGAAAATTGCACTTGCCAAGGCTGTTCCAGGGATCTCATTTGCGAAATTTCACATTTTATTATCGAATCGAGACCCCACGTCCCCTCTCGATGCTATTCCACTCTATCTAAATATCGAAATCAACGCGCGCAGATTCGATACGCGTCCTTGTTAGCTCGATTTCACTCGCGATTCCATTCAGCTGGAGGACTGTCAGCCGTCTTCGAGGGACGCGCCCATGCAAGAATGTAAAAGGGGAACACAAGTGGCGACAGAAGGTGGAAAGGTCGACCTCGTCATAAGCCTGCGCAACTATTTCCCATGAGGGACTTTCCCATGATTCTGAGGAGCGCGTGTTTCGCGCGCAGCCTAGCTTTCACCGAAATTAAGTTGTCGTGGAAGATAGAAACCGAGCTGAGTCGTGTTATCGCGACACACGGATCATGACATGCACCCACTATCTGCGCCAACGGTAGCGGCAGCCTGGCCGTAACTTGCGCGCAGCATCCTCTATGAAACGATCTATGTTAGACAACGTACGTGTACGATCTATGCGCGAGAGATACAATTTCCTGCTGATTAAACGACTATCGAACGATAGGATTTCTTTTTCGAGGTCTACGCCACAAGTACACTCGACGAATCTCACTTTTGTTTGCACCCTTTTCCTCTGACAAAGCTAAAGACGATCAGCTAATGGAATGTAACGTTTTCGTAACGATACGATCGAAGTGTATGCTCGAAATTGTGCTGCACACAAGTGTTACGTATCCTACTATATGTAAATAAAGATTCTCATAGACGTCGAGATCCGCATCGCTGTGCATGAGAAATGAGACACGCGTGGAGACAAATTTTCGCATGTATTTAACCGTGATATCAATCTTAGTGCCATCAGATAGCCTCTTCGGACAGTAAGACTGATACCTAGATTCGTATTGCTATCGCAGACGGTGGAGCGCACAGTAGCTGAAATTTGTACGAGTACGTGTCTCTGGCTCGTGTATTCTGATATAGAGCATGACGTTAAACGCTGTTCGATAGAGCGCTGAACCAGCTGAGAATACAAGTGTAAATGTTTCACATTTACTTCTGTACGATGACTGCTATCCACGGACACTAATTGGAGGGAAATTGCTCGACGTGTATTTAGCTGGTTGGAAAAAATGCGATATACGTATTTCTCGGTGGTAAATCTGAAAGCAGGTCGCGTCTTCGAGGACTGTAATGAAGCGTACAGTAGATGATTCAGTAATGGCACTGTGTACGACGTGACGAGATTGCCGATGCTATCAGATGTGTCTTCGTTGATGAAGGTTGTAACCCCTCGGCCGGACCCTATTTATTAAAGCGTGTCTATTCGGGGCATCTGAGGTTAGCGACGAGCATCAGCAAGAGAGCCAACAGGCGCGACGAACAACAGGAAAGCCTGGACGGGAGGCTGACTGCTGCGTTACCACCACTGGAGTATTGGCTGGCGGTGGTCAGCACGGCTGCCGCGAGCTTCAGCTTGCTCTCGCGAAGATTGTAATCAGTCATATTAGCCAGATACACCTCGAATATGTGTGGCCATCTGGCACGTAGCTATCCGTGGTCCGCGCAACGCTACGGCAGAATTAACGGTCGCTTGACGTAATCGCCAGTGGTACCCGAGAACGCGCCATCAAACGCGAGAGTTGGGAGACGCGAGTACACTTTGGATCCCCGGCATCTCTCCACTCCCTTTCACCCAGCTGTCTCCCCGCGTTTCGCCTTCCTCGATCGTGCGTTGCCCCCCTACGTGCGCCACGAGATACACGATATCGCGGAAAATCATTTTCAACAGCGAGATACATCGCCGCGACCTGCCCCGCCAGCTGCTAGTCGATCGGCCACACCTTTCTCAGACGTGCTGGCATTCGCGCCACTGAATGCTCGAGTTTTTTTTTTCCCTTACCAAATCGAAGATGACACTTGAAACGTGCGATGCCACGTTCCACGCTGATCCACTATTGCTTTGTCTCTTTGAGATCCATTGCCCATAGCAGAGATTAAGGCAGCATAGGTTAAGCTAGTCAGGTGTCTTCGAGTTCCATTTCGTTTCCATAAAATATGGGTTGGTCCAGGGAGGATGGTCTCTGCGAATTTGGTAATTAAAGTGGAAAATATTAGAGGATAGATTGGGGATGATAAATCGGATTTTCTCATTACTACAAGGGTACTAATTGACATTCAACGTACCCTGTGATTATTGGAAGTCTTGCTGTCGCGTTATTTGAACAAGTTGCTTCCTCGTAGATGGAGATACGATATCGTAGGAAATGATTTTCGAGACCATGCACGAGATAAATCATGACTCGTCTATTGCCTGGCCACGCCTTTCTTCGACGTGCTGGCATTCATTCGGCTATATAATCCTTTTCTTGGAACAACCTGCAAAAGTTCATAACGTCATTAGGTGATATATATGTTCGAGTGTGCATCTGTGCTCAACTACCTGAAAATTGCGCGAAATTAGCTATAAATGATACGACCGCGCAGTTTATCAAAAACTTTCTATATCTTTCATTAGATTGCTATAGTTACGTCGTGATTGTGCTTGCTTTGGATTGTAGGCGTACGTGAAATGAGTCATTCTCTTGAAATTCCAAAATGAAGAAAGAAATGTTACACTCGTCTAGCATGTCCTTATAAAAGATATTAAAGAATACTGTTTTTATATTTTAGGTAAATTGAAACTTATCTCACGCATAGTACTCGATCAAAGACGATGCAATACACACGGTAGACTATCGATCAGGAATCGTGTAAATAGCCAATCAACCCACATGCCCTTTGAGGGCCACGGGTCCAAGAAATCCATTGTCATCCAGCGCACTGTGCACCAATTTGTTCATAGAAAGCAACACTCGCACTGTAAACGACCAATGCAAATTATGACCGTCACTGA
Source organism: Xylocopa sonorina (assembly GCF_050948175.1). NCBI lineage: Eukaryota > Metazoa > Arthropoda > Insecta > Hymenoptera > Apidae > Xylocopa > Xylocopa sonorina. The sequence continues at coordinate 3,619,067 of NC_135210.1, read as the reverse complement.
TCGACCACTGAAATAAAATTTACGATAAGTTGGAAGTTATGAACCGGATGGCAATGGTTAGTAGCGCTGTGCAGAGATGAGAAGTAGGACGTCTTAGACGTAACAGACTTATTCCCATGACACCGCCCATGACACTCTGAAACGTTATGGCATTCTTTGCGAGAGTGTGTTGAAGTTTGTAGGACTCGCGACGCCAGATATACAATCGAAGTGGTTGTTATTGGTAATCGAAAATACCCGTGTGCTCTGCTCTTTATAATTGCGTTAGAGGCGAACCTATAGGGCCATCGATCAGACCTAAATTCCGTTCGCCAGCCAGCTTCTCATCTTTGCGCAACGATACTCGACAGTTGCTCGTTTTCTGGTTGCGACCCAGAGTATTGTCGTTTCATTGGAAATTCATGCGGTTATTATCGACATTTGACGCTGATCCGGTGTGACTGTTGCCTAACAAATGACGTTGCACGTTACCCTCGTTGGATGTCACTCGATATCAAACGAAGAGATAGTTGACCAATTGTTCGTACGAACTGGGCATCCCACGTGGTAAACTGGTTGCGAGTTCGTAAAAATGAACGCATTCTGACATTGACCGCGACTACTACGTAGTTCTATCACTGAAGGCATGGATGGAACGTATTTTTCCATAAAACTCGACGCATAATAGCTGCGAATATTGTAGCACCGTCATAGTATGACTTACAAGATCGCTGAGTGAATCGAACTTAAAAAAGGAGAAGTAACGAACAATGCTTGGCAACAATGATGTAACTTTATATTACTTATTGTTGGCATGAAACAGCCAGATCGATATTTTTTCAATGCGTGCTCACAATGGAAATTGAAAAAGGAAATTTCAGAGAAATAATTTGCTGTCTAGATTACTCAGAAGTAGTGAAATGATTGATCATTCCTTTTAAGTGCAAGATTGACAAAATTCACAAGAGTATTAATCATTGAAACGAAAAGTTGATCGAACCTACGATACGACAAGCAATTAAAAACTTCACTTTTTTATAGTTTTAATCGATGAAAAACCTGCTCCTTGATCCACTAAAGTGTTTGTTCCCACACACGTACGTCTACACGTACGTGCATCATGTTTACCTCGATGTACGTCTTTATCGGCTTCGACAACTCTGAAACTAATTACCACGTAAGTCCGTAGTTGACTGTAACTAAATACACCGAACTTTATTGGTGTTTACCTCAATTTACGTTAACTCGTTCATTTAGCTAGCCTTTATCTTGCTCGAATTGAGACGTGCAATTTTATATCGTTCGAACTTCCGTTTGCCCAACAATGTACACTGAAATTGTAAAAAGCAATGTTCTTGCCTTTGTGCAATCGAATCGCTTGCCAAAAACGATTCGATCAACCTTTTTGAACGCTCTGCAACCGTTTGCATTACGAGTAGAGATATCATTAGAATGTTTTACGAGGGTAAAAGAGAGGAGCGTCGATTTAGTTAATATTCACCGCAGGCAGACAGTAATTATTGGGTGAAACGACGATTTGCGTCGCGGTTAGGGCCCTATGCTGAAAATTGATACTATGGCTGCACCGACAAATGGCTAAAATTCGTCCTTTGAAAACCGTAATACGCGTTCGAGCGTTGTGCGTGTCGTGGTTTATGTGTCCTGCCGTTTTCCACGTGCATGTATGCATGTTAATGCATGCTGGTTCGTGTACGTGGACGCATAAAACGATACACCAACAGCGTTGGACACACGAGCGTATATAAATATATATAGGGTTTGACAAAGAGTCTCGCTCGGTGCGGCACATGCCATGCATACATACATCGTTGGATGTGACTTCTGGGTGGTAAATCGTAATTACCATAAGTCGTGAAATATGACTTCATGATGATGCAGCTGTATGACAAATGGAACAGGCGGCGACCAACTGCCCAGTAATGCCATCCAGCATCGAACCTTTTTCGTCTCGTTTCCCTTATCGATGCTGCTCGCATCTTGTAGAGGAATTCACCATCGACACCGTATGACAGCGTGGCCGTTGCATAGGAAATATAAACCTCTAGAAATTCATGTCACACCGGCTAATATTTTTCTTTTTAGAGCCAAGGCTTATGGACTCGAGATCCTGCGGTTCGAATCCTGGGGCTTGCGTCCCTTTGGTCTTTTCTTGGCTGTTACATATGTATGCGACGTTAGATTTCTTAATCCTGTCCAAGCGTTCGATGCACAAAAAGTGAACTTTTTATGCGTGTAGTTAATCTGATGTTTGTCCATTAACTACATCTTCCTCAAAAGTACTTTAAAGTAACCGATGAAACAACCGTGGAAATTACTCCAAAATGTGCAGGCTTCGACAGTCGATACCACTCGTTACATTGTTATGCTCTGCAGAGTATAATTTCATACTAATGCAGCGTCCACTTGACACAGAATACTCGACCCACATCACCTGAACCATGAACGAAAGAATTTCTAGGATATTAAAAACGTAATCGCTACTCCTCGTTTGTTCTATCTGCTCTACTTGCAGCGAGCCTTCTCGTTTGTGTTCCTCCCACGCAGCTCGCGCTGGAACAACTTTAACCCGCGCGTTTACATTACGCCGCTGGCAATGAATTTTCTAGATTCTGCTGAATACCTCGAGGCATCCAGAGGATGAGGCTTATCGACGATCAACCCCTGTCGCGCGGTAAGGAGGAGGCAGAGAGGTGGCAGGTAGAGTTTCTCGCCTCATAAATCGAATCGATCGTATCGATCGGCTGGAGAGGAGCGATTCTGTAAAGCGACGTTGGTAGTTAACAGAGGAGAACTCGATGTAATTCGTCGATCGGTCATCGAGCTCGACGAGATCTTTGGAACGTGCTGCTGCGTGGACAGCGGATGGTACCTCGTCTATGGGGTGTGACAATTTAATTCCCCGCTGCTCAGTGTCCTCGCTCGTATCGAGTCCTTGCGAAACGTTGGATCTGGTCAACCACGGATTCACACCGCGAACTGTACACTCTGATCCCGTATTCATGGTCCTGGATAATTCCAAGCCGTTAACAATATCAAGTCACCGTGGATCGCGCCATGAATCTCCGCAGGAGCGTTTATTTCTATGCTGGCCACGTAACTCTCGTCAATTTAGTATGTTTTCCGGACACAGCTGACCAAGCTGGTGCTAGTCAAGCTGAACGGCCGGATGCAAGGCATAAGGTTAAATGTAGGCGTGGGGGTACCCGTCAATGTCTGCCAGGCGATCAGGCTTTGACGTGTATTGTGCTCTGCGTACAATGCGGTTATCAGTTTCCGTTCCTCGCATCTTTCAATTAGACTTGCAATTAATAATCCTCTGCTTTGTGATTTTATCGTATGTGTTGATAAGAAGCAATATAATATATGCAGCAGATTTAATACAATGAATTAATACGCGAACAAATATTTTGGTAACAAATTTGGAAATACGGTAATCACTAATCGCTGCTTCATTCTCCTCTTGCATTTACTTCTTTTACGCATATATTCAATTCTTTCTTTTTTTTCTTTTTACGTTTACTTTCTCTGTGTTTCAAGCTCGTCTGATTAATTCTACGTCTAACCACTTATCGAAGTCAAATCTGCAGACGTTCCTTTCACAACTATCTTCCTCTGCAGGCAAAATATGAATTGTTTGAATGCATTCTCGTGTCTTCTTTCCTTATTAACTGGTCTTCATTAATTTTCTTGAAGCAGCTCGACAAACCATCCTCGCGCGTTTTCAGTTTCACCATTAAATAAAGATGTCTTGCACCGTGATTCTAATTCTTTAGCGACACCCTCGTCATTGATGTCGGATTGAGCAAGAGCTTTTGGCCACATATCGCGTACGTCGTTCCCAACTCCGACATTTTTGTTTCCAGGGAATGAAGTGCGAACCGATGTCGGTACGACGATGTCGACTGGACTGAGTATGATTGGACCGTGCGTTCGTTAACTTCTTCCTCGATGGTGTCTAGTTTGAGGAAGTTTGGATCTGCGAGTTGAAGCCGCGTCACGAAGAGGTGGCCAACGTCGAAGGTTTCATGCAAAGAAGGAGGAAGGTCAAGTAGTGAGCTTCTTCAAGATGCGTGCCGTGGTATTTGATACGAAACTAATGGGCTCGAAAACGAGAGTAAGCGAACACCACCTCCGCGAGTTGAGTTAGACTAACAATAAGTATCGATGCCAGTGAGTGAGACTGCTGAATGTTGCTAAGAGATGGACAATTGGTTTGCCCAGCACTTTCAACATAGATACGGGATTTTTATCCGCTAAAAGCCTCCACGGTGGCCTATCGCGCATCAGAGGGTCCGGAAATCCGGAAAATACCACCGATCGCTCCCTGTGTCTGTCCTACCAGGGTCTACACTGGAGGGGATCGATAGGATCTTCTCCTCAGGCACTTACGACGATGTCGAGGTCTCACAAGCTGCCACAGCTTTGTCCCAGATCGTGTGCTGTCACTCTGTGTCGCGACACACTTAGAAATTTAACGCATTGTTCGAATTGTCTTCAAATACTCCAACGAATATTTGTGTATTATCCAAGTAGCTAATTATTATAGTGGAAGAACAATTGTGCCAAGGTATGCGGAGCGAATGAATGTATATAAGATACCTGAATAATCGAATAACCAAAAATTACACGAAAATCGTTCAAGAAACTTACTCGTCATTCGGTTATTTCCCCCTAATATTGGATAACATCGAGCTGAAGGTTTCGAATGAGGCTCTCATGATTCTCTCGGCTATCTCGTCCGATTGGGTATCTCATAAAATATTTGGATACCCAGAGATAATTCTGATTTATCCGGGTATCTCGTGGGTATTGGGGATTGCCGAAAATCTCCATGAATTAACAGATTTAAACGGAAAGAGGGTTAGAGGAACGAAGTGTACTAAAATATGAACACACTAAAATGGATTCTACACGGAGAATCATTGTGGCAAATGTCTGAAGCGGTGTCCATTCATTTCCCAGCACTTGTTCGATGACGAACGTTTTTACGGATACCTGACAGCACGATTAGAGTTACCGTGCACTTTGCAGGTAGTGCTTGTTCTTCTCGTCGATGCGAGCTAAGCATCGCTAGATTACGCGTTAAATAGCACGCGTCGAGAACGTTTCAACCGTTTCATCGGATGATCGCTGCGAAATTTATGGAATTTCGCGGGTGAAACGGGCAAGATTGTGTATTCGTGGCATGCAAATGTCCGCAAAATTCTCCGAGTCAACGCGAACAGAGTTGTTCTTTCCTCGCAAACGAGAAACGTTAGCCAGCATTTCCGCGTTCCGAGTGCGTACCACCCGCAGTCGCGGACTTGTTTCAGCTTCACCTCAACTAACCTCTATCCATTAGATTACGTCAAGCCAGGATATATCACCGGACGCACCTTCTCTCGCGTCTCTTTCTTCCTTTCCGCCAGTCATTCCCTTCCTGGCTCCACTTTCACTCCTCCGTTGGGCTCTTCGGCACTCGTGTCAGAACTACGCTTCACAGTCTTCACGGAACGCTGCCGTTTCGCGTACATTAACGCCTTAAACCTTTTCGTCGTCCCTTGGACCGTGTCCAGAACTTGAAACGATGAAACAAGATCGAGAATCATTCTCTTGCGAATCGTCTATGCAAGCTGTAACGATTGAACTGATGAAGAATATATTTTTCAGAAGTATCCAAAACTTACAAAGAACTGCAATTCATTTACGTTGAATATCAACGACGTCAGATAATTTAATGAACCCTTTAACTTGGAGAGGGGTCAGGAATCACGTAGTGCCAGGTCGTGAGCTGCTTTCGCTATTGCTGAGCTAAACTGTTCTTATGAGAGCAACCGCTTAGCCGATAGCCATGTAAGTACACGTGTCTTGCATTCACTGACGATGTCCGCCGATCACTGGCAACAATCAGTGCTAAATACGACCGCCACACGCCCGTCAGCAACGCCCAGCGTTGATTGCGAGCGCCCTTGCACCTGCTAACGAAGATTAACAACGAGCGCGAGTCTCTAACTAGTTAACCGTTGCTCCACGATGCATGTGACTGTTCCCACTGTATCCACTGGCGGAACCCATTAACGCGAAACTTCGCGTTTCACGTCGACCAGTGCATTAACTTGCGATATCGTGTACTCAATATCGGTATCTGATGTCGGTTGGTGATCTAGTCGCCTCGTACAGACGCTTCGTTTCCTTTTATGGTGCATCCAACGATCTTACGCAGCAACGATCCATCTCAGAATTTCTTCTGTACATGTAAATACACGCGTTATGTATGGCATGCATAAATGTCTATTTGTATGGTGTTTCTTCCAGAAAATATAGTGGGATATCTTGAACGATCTTTCACCGAATCGACGCTCAGTTTGCGTCTTCTTGATCTTCTTCATCACTCTTGCAGAGTCTTCATCTCGAAGCAGTACTTCGAGCAAATTTTGTAGGTGGATAGTTGAGCGTTTAGAGAATTGAAGTTACTCTCTGTGGTAGAAATTCGACAGTGAATTTGGTCCCGTCCCCGCGCTCTATGTTGAAAGTGACCTCCTCTCCATTTTCAGCCACCGACAGCCTGCGTGGAATACTAAATGCTTTTTCGAGAACGTTGTTTCTAGAGCGTTGCAATCTGTTACCACTCGAATTTGGAGCCTAGCGAATAAACTCAGAACCGGTGAAATACGAGAACCGCAGCCACTGTGTTCCCAATTGGCGCGAGTGGTAGCACACCATTGACCGAATGTGGTTCGTTTGCTGGGAACGCCAAACGGCGAACACGACTCCGTCCAAGTTCATAAAACCGTGCGTCCGCAGTTTATCTAGGAAAATGGGCAGAAATTATTCGAACGAGAGTTCCAACGAACTTAGCTACGAAATTAGCTTTCGAACTTTCATTTGCTCTCAGCTACCGAAAAGAAATTCCATTCTCGCGTATCGCACGAACGGGGCGCGTCAAAAGACTTGCGCAAGAATGCAGTCGAGTGAAGATTGGAAGGGAGGTGGGGGCATTATATACGTCTAGTGCTTCAGTAGTATTGTTGGTGAAATGGGCCGGCTAAAGTGCGTCTCTGTAAGCATTTTCACGTATACGAACGCGCATGTTGACTCGCAAAAGCGTGAAAGGCTCGTACCGCGCGGAACACCTCGAGCTCGATGTCAAGGGGTCCCAAGAACAATATAACGGCGTTGCATAAAGGCAACCTCTCTCCACCTCTTTTCCAATACTTCGACGCAAATGATTCGCTCTGGATTCACCTTCTCACAACGCATCATTTTCCTTTAATTCTCCACACTTTTCCAACTAATCGTGTCGATGAATCCTCTTCTTGTTCTTAGTTGATCGCGACTCTGCACGCATATTCTGCACGAGAGAAACAAGGTGCCTCGAAAATGATTGAAGATGGATAAAAAATGATGTGCAATTGAATTGAATTAAAAAAAATATTTTCAATAAACAATCTACAGTCAGTACTTCCCAGACAGGCAGCAATTTTCTCAACTGCTCGATTCTCAAAAGAGTCATCAGTCATTTTCTCGATGGCAAGAGGCGAGCTTTTAACTCTTTAAGTATTGTGAGAATTCGACCTTCCGCGAGTTAAGCTTCTAACTGAGCTTTCCTAGCAAGTTGGCTTTCAGAAATCGATCGATGCTTCAGAGTGGAGCGCCACCAGATTTCGCATGATCCACGGCGAAACTTTTACACTTACAATCACGCTAATTAATTAACAAAGTACAAACTCAGAACTAGTATCAAACTACAAAGTAATATTCATTTGCTCGAACAACGTACTAAATCAAGTGCATCTTTTTGGATACTCGCGCTGTCAACGAATCGTTAGAGCTCGACTGCTTTGCGCTCTGTGATTGATTAGTTTTTTCATTAATGTTTCATCATAACCGTTTGACCGTACTCGGATGAGGTCATGACTCGCAAATGCGTACAATATTGGAAAGCTATAAAAACTAGTTTTTATTAGAAGACCTTATGGCTGTTTGATTGAACGTGAATTGCCTCTCGGATGATGATGAAGAAAAATTCGTGTCCGTGAATATCCTGCAACGAAGATAATACATTATTTGATATATTTATACCATCCCTCGAGTTTCTAGCTGGAAACTGTTTACGATTCTATCTCGCGAAACAACGGAATTGGTAAAACGAAGTTAGTAATAGTTGGAACTTCATCACGACATTATGGCTATGTCCAAACGATGAATGGTATGCTGAACGAGGGGAGAAGGAAGAGGAAAAGACCAAAGTATGCTCTAACTTTAAAACTAATCCGAGTTACTAATAGTTCTAGCGAAGATAGATTCTCGCTACTCGCGGGAAGATTGCGAGGCAAACTTTTCAGATTTGGCTACTAACCGACAATAATCCAGCTGATTATTGTCTGACAGACATCATCGTGGTTATTCTTAACTGTCTACGAAGACCAATGCAGTTCTACAACGACAGATACAAATTTGTATCTATTCTTTTAATTATTTGCAAGAAGAAGAAGAAGTACAGTTGCATCGCATCTACGATTTCTGTATACTTGATTCTATCTGATACGTCTATATGAAACCAGATTTTCAATGAAACGATCTTGAATTACAATTCTATCCTGGGACAAGTCGATTTAACCAGAATTCATAGAATAAGTGGAATAAGTTGCGAACGATTAAAACTGTTCTCCAACTAGCCAGTTGACAGTGCATGCAAAGAGACGAAGACGAGTGGCAGACTCTCTTGGCAGTTTTCAGCCTTTTTAAAGCCTAGCACAACGTCGCGTGCTATGAATTGTTAATTCTGATTACCTACCCGGCTCAACGTGCTGCTGCTACTCCTCTAATGTAACACTGTTTGTGTCAGAATTGAGCACTTAACGTCTCAGCTTTCGGAATTGTCGCCAATCCGAACAGTCGTTGGCATCGTTCAGGCTAGAACTTTCTATTACGTCTCCTCATGTTGTGTCAAGTATCGAATGTACTTACGACAACGCAAATGGCTCAACGTTTTCGTTCTGTCGTCTGACACGGTCCCAAATAACTGGTGAAAATTTTTGCTTTCAGTTACTGCAAATCATCCGCCTCAAAGACCGTGGATACCATTGACGAGACCGAACAGGACGAGACCAACGTGTAAGTTACCCAGCGATTAAACAAAACTAGTTACTATCTAATGACGATAAACGTAAATCGAAAGATCAATCGAGCTCGTTACCAGAAGATACCATCTCACTGTATAAACGCATTCACCTAAAATTGTACGTCCAGAACGAGGCGTGCACGAATTTCGTAATTTCTATTTACAGATATAGTTGAAAGAGACGAAGAACGAGAAAAAAAAAAAAATGAATGAAAGCGAAACGTACGACAAGAGCCTATCTATTCTTGTTCTCATTCAGCAACGATTCTTGAACACAGAGAGTGTCGCGCGGTTGCACCATCCGCATGAGAGATTTATCGTTTGTTACAGGTATATTCACGGTAATGTGTTACAACGTGCTGTGCGACAAATACGCGACCCGGCAAATGTACGGTTACTGTCCAAGCTGGGCGCTCGATTGGGAGTATCGAAAGAAAGGGATACTCGACGAGATACGGCATTACGCTGCGGACATTATCAGTCTGCAGGAGGTCGAGACGGACCAATTTTATAATTTCTTTCTGCCTGAGCTCAAACACGACGGCTACGACGGGATATTTTCCCCGAAATCACGGGCGAAGACGATGGCGGAGAACGACCGTAAATACGTTGACGGCTGTGCTATATTTTATAGGACGGCTAAGTAAGTCGAGAATCCGCATTAGCTATTTTACGTATCTACTGAAAAGGATTCAGTAAGGACACGAAATCATTATGGCCAGATAATGTACCTTGTAATTCTAATTGATTTGTTTTTTGCATTCGTTTGGCAGATTTGCACTAATAAGAGAGCATTTAGTCGAATTTAATCAATTAGCAATGGCGAATGCAGAAGGTTCGGACAATATGCTGAATCGAGTAATGCCAAAAGATAATATCGGCCTGGCTGCTTTGCTTAGGACTAAGGAAGCTGCTTGGGATAACGGTAAGTGATTCTGTGATGGCTAAATATAGATACACCCAAATTTCATCTGAAGCTATAGAAATTAGACAAATTTTGGAAACTAAAGTGTCTGAAGAGACTCAATTTTCGATTCAATGAAATAGTGCAATTAGATGAACTTAAATTTCATTTGTAGCTATACAAATTAGACAAATTTTGGAAACTGAAGTGTCCGAAGAGACTCGATTTTCGATTTAATGGAAGAGTGTAATTTTATGTCTTTCAGGCATCCCATCTGACCCAGCACAAGTTCAGCAACCAATTTTAGTTTGCACAGCGCATATTCATTGGGATCCAGAATTTTGCGATGTTAAGTTAATACAAACAATGATGCTCAGTAATGAATTACGTTCCATTTTGGACCAAGCTGGCCAGTCGTTTAGACCCGGCCACAAGCCAGACTCTTCCAATGTTCAACTATTACTTTGTGGTGATTTCAATTCGTTACCCGATTCTGGTAAAGTATCTCGTTTTCTCTGTCACTTTTTGTGCGCTCGATACTCTGTACTCTAAGTGACTGTATGCAATTTCGTAAAATATAATTTCATTATTCAGTCGATATTTCTTGTAATATTTAACTAACGGTCCAGGTTCTCTATAATTAAACGTTTATCGTATTCTCATTTCAATATTCGATCTACAGCTCGTATTACACGGTATAACGTTACGAAAGTAATATCACGTTTATTTTATTACTTTCATTCGGGTTTTTGTAATAAAATCGGATAATTTCCCTCGAGCCATTATTTCATGAAATTTCTAATCCCACTGTTACTTCGAATAGTACATAATATCTCTGACACGAGCACACTTCTAATTGTTGCATGCTATATTCGTTGATGTTTATATTTTATACATTTATTTTTCATATTTATTTAAATATAGGTGTAATTGAATTTCTTACATCAGGACGAGTAGCGGCTGATCACCGTGACTTTAAAGAATTAGCTTACAAATCATGCTTACAAAAGATCTCTGGTTGCGATAAGCCCAATGAATTTACACATTCTTTTAAGCTCGCATCTGCCTATAGTGAAGATATCATGCCGTATACTAATTATACGTAAGAGACTTTCTCACTATTTAATATATTAACGTACTACTTTTTTACTTGTATACTCTAACGATGTATTAAATAGAAGGTAAGTAATGCCACGTTTCGTCGTTTACAGATTCGAATTTAAAGGTATAATAGATTACATTTTTTACTCGAAACAAAGCATGGTACCGTTAGGACTTTTGGGTCCTTTAAGTGCCGATTGGTTTAAAGAACATAAAGTAGTCGGTTGTCCCCACCCTCATGTTCCATCTGGTAAGTCGATTTCCATGGGCGACAGAATAGAAAAAAGGAAAGGAAAATGTTGGTAACTCCTTTGTGTTCTCTAAACGACGTACGAATAAACAAGCTTCTATCTATTTCAGATCATTTTCCTCTGTTGGTGGAGCTCGAAATGACTCCGACAGTAGGAACAAGCAATGGATTGATCTCGCGTAGGTAGCAGCCGCTGCGATCTAGGCCCAAGTAACTCTAAGGGAATAATAAAAGATAATAATAACAAGGAGATATTCATCACATTTTCTCTTACTTCTGGCTCTAGCAGTATCACTCGCAAACGACAATTACTTCAATAGCGAATGTTACAAATGCTCCATATTACCGCACATTCAACAAGTTATCAGATATTGATGAATAATTCTAATGACCAGGTGAAGGGAGGTGTGTTGTAATGCGTTTAGCCCATGTATAGTGTATTGCATTTTTAAGAAACTAACTTTCCTGTATTAAGAGTATTTTGACCTTTACTACCATCGTAATATGTAGATACCTATTTTCCTACAAAAAAAAAGCGATATTCCGTACAAGCCTCTGTGATATTCACATTAACAATTGGAACAATTTCACATATTTATTAACAAATTAGTGTCTACTAGTAAAGTCCCAATGTCCCCTCCTAAATGTCATTACAACATTCTCCAAACCAACTTTTTGATAAGAATGCTGCCATCCAATGAGAAATTGTATTTTTAAACAAAACGAAAACAAAAAATATAAAACATTACACACTATACTGGGCTGTGCGAAGTGATTGGAGTTAACTTAACAATTTCAATGCAAGTACAAATCTGTTCTTATTGGCCACGTATATCGAGAATGATAATGGTATATAAGGAAATAGATAATATTGTAGCAAGTGTATTTATAAATATAATTGTGTAATGATGGTCATCATTCTAAGTATCCTGAAAATTAGTTGACATTCACTCATTAGATGTTCAGTTCCATTTGATTATCATAAATAACAATTCTAACGTACTACTTGTCAATTCAGTTGTGTCCAATCCAAATTGTACAGCGATCACGGTTCCGTTTTCTAATCTGGTTAAGTATTGTGCATTTCACGTTCGAAATATGTATAAAAATGATGCCAGTACTTATATTTTTATCCACCCAGTTTCCAGTACACGTAAGGTGATATTCTGTTACCAGTTTCTAACTTTTAATCGACTCGACACGACTTAACGGCGGCGGCTAAGGTAAACCAATTTCTATTTATTTATTCCTCATATACAAAACTTTTTTCTATAATGAAAATATACATAATAATGCCATCTGTAATTAATGTACCATTTTAATGTATTATAACAAATTTTAATGCTTTTCTTTACTACTAGTATCGATGATTTATTTAGACGGTTTATAAATATTTTATTCAAACTTTAGTAATAATACAGGACGACTTCTCTCGCTAGAGATCTCACAAGCAGTAGCTTCTGTTCGTCTGATTTGATACTGAGACGACATTCGAGAACCAATATCGCCTGAATCATCGACAATTATCGCTGCAGCAACAGTTGTATGTATGCGTACATGTACAAAAAATAAAAACAAGAGTGCAAAAATGCGTCTAGACTGAATGATATAGTAGAAAGTAGTAGCGAGAGAGAGAGAGAGAGAGAGAGAGAGAGAGAGAGAGAGAGAGAGAGAGAGAGAGAGAGAATAGACTGTAGGAATAACAGTACATGTATTTGTTTGGACACGCGGTGGACGTAGCCACGTTTCGTAGACACTTGTAATTTTTTGTATTATTTTTTTTGAAGTTCTGTTAACTGAAGTTAGATAGGGCAGATATTTAATACTTCTGTACGAGTAGAATTCGAAGAAGTGACTATTTATTTAAAAAAAATGTGATTAATTTAACACCAACGTGGATTACTATCGGTACTTACAACTATACTAGGTCGTATTAATTGTAACATCATCTACATAGCTCAATGTAACATCACATGGTTCCTCTATCACGGGGAGTTGTGTCAAACGGTGAGAGAACGTTTTCTCACATTTTAGTGGAACAAGCAACTACTAAACAGCCATGTATATATATTTACATATATGTATAGTTAGCATTCTTGTTTTCATTTCTCGCATATGCACATATACAGCTGTCACTGCGATAAAGAAAGTCCTATCAGTGTCATTGTTAATGTTCATGGAACGAATAGTTGCCACTGCTCGATGGATGTTCTCTCCAGTGAGAGGATCAACCTGTAGAAAGTTGCACTGGATATTTTTCTATATCGAATAGTATATCATTATGAAACGAGTATAGAAATACATTATTTATTGTATAAAATGCTTAATTTTTCTATCGAGGATCATTTATTTTTATTTATTATTTCATTGAAAAAAGGAGTGTATATGAAAGTCATGAATTCAACGCGGTTCAGCTTCAGAAATTGTAAACATGGCTTACGTATATCGAAATATCTACTACTGCTTATAATGACTGGTGTTCCTCTACATTTTTCAAGTAAAACGGCACTATTTACATACTACACAGTTTTCATTGTATATAATAACTGAGAAACTGGCTTGCTTCCCATGCATACTTGACAAAAAACAATTGAATTATACAAGTAGTACACTGTTAGTTTATGAAAGATATGTATGTAGTAAATGTTGTATAAAGTAGATGATAACAACATAGTTTTAATTAATGAAGGTAGAAATGGCAATCCCTATCTGTATATATGCAACCATTAATAAATACATGATAACTGAATAGCATATACACAAGATATACTAGGGTAATTATTCATAATTGTGGGCCTACGTTAAAAAATTTTACTTTTTCTTGTTGACAAAATTTTTAATCTAATTTATATATTACAATTTACTATAATAGCAAAGTAAACAGTATCAAATACTAATACTTTATGAATCAAAATTCTATTAACAGTATTGGTGCTGGATACTTTTAAATTTGTTGCATTTTTTCCCGACTGATACGTTAACATAATAGAGTAATTTACTTATCTTTCGAACGATATAAAATTTCTTATGACATAATAAGTCCTCAAACAACCATTGATTTTTACATACACATGTCTTCTATGTAAAGATAAAATTAATATATAGTAGATATTGTATTCTTTTATAATATATTTGACACTTTAATGAAAAATAGATTTTCCTTACAAAGATAATATTCAACGTATTTTATTTCAAATAATTATTTTCCTCTTCTGTAATATAACGGGTTATGCAAAAATCATTACACTGAACGATTTAAATTCGTAGATATTTTTTGTATACTACTGTGCAAATTATTTTAATTATATTTCATTAGAGAGATATTATCAGATGTCTATTACCTTCGTTATAGCTTACGCATTAACTCATTTAAATGAATATGTTCTTTTAGTATAAAAATATTAAAACAAAGCAGAAAAGCTAAATAAATTATTTAATTATTTCCTAAATTATGATACATTTAAATAATTTATTCGTAATGCCAATGAAACAAATATATAGTACCTCTTGTTTAAATAACGAAAGCATTAGATAATATAACGAGTGTTTACGTGCATTCTGCTGATGAAAAATCAATGCTGGTATAAAAGTCGAAACACGAGAGATTAGTGATTAATATAATATTTTAGCTTACATTTTATATATAACTCTATTTTAAGTACAGTGATATTCTGAAAAGGTATATCTCCTATATAACACGTTGGCTGCTGCAATGTATAAGAAAATCCGTACACCCAAAACCGTATGGGAAAAATATAAGGTATAGTTACTAGAACATTAAATATCGAGTACGTGAATAGTTGTAATTGTGATTACACGATTAAAATAAAAAAAAAGGTGAGTTCACCGGTGATGCTCCCGTCCCAACAATAAGGAACGTACACTATTTCTCTGCCATATAAAAGTAACAAATTTATATACTTTTCAAATGTGACTAAGTCATACCGTAGACGTACTTGCGGTTTTGCGTTACGTTACATATAGGATCGCATCCAATTGTTAGAACACGCGCATGCAATGATCATATGTACTTACGAGTATCACTACAATCATGCATCACACTACTAACGTCTATGAATTGTTTCCAAAAATTTATGTTGAATTTGACATGAAATGAAATTTATGTTTAAATTTATGTTGACATCAATTTCATTAATTTATGTAAAATTGTCCCAGACTGATGGATTCCATTGGTGATATCCGCAGATTTTATCGTAACGCACAGTAAGTACCGTAATTTTAAACGTAGACCTCATTAAAGAAGGACTTTTATTACTAATTACTATCTTTATTTAATATTGACGAATAATTATAGACTGCTAAATGACAGTAGTGCGACGTATAATTATAATAGTACTCGAAAGTATGGTCTTCGTAGGTGTGGGTTTCGTATTGCTTGGATAACTGTGTATACGGATATCATTCTGCGTTAAGTGGACCACTTTTCTACTCCGTTTCTCGAATACTTTTTGTTAGAAATCGGATACAAAACTGATCCGCTTGTCATAGAATGGTCGTCTATAATTTTGAGGGCGCCGGCATATCTCACAGCAGCCAACATATTAATATACAAAAATAAATTACATGCAATATTAATGCTGTGAAAACATTACGAATCAATGAGGGGTAAACAAAAAATGTGAAAAATTAAATATACTTTCAATTGGCTCAACGATTGCGATTTGTAAGGATATAACGATTATTAAATAGAAAGTCATACTATTCGAACTTTAACTTAATCACTTTAATATAATAAATTGAGGACTCCCGTTCCTCGATCTAGTGATACTATTTTTTGTGTTCATTCGTATAAATCGCGACGCAGCATTGTAAAAAACAGTTAGAATTTCATCGTTTCTTGTCTTAAGAATGTATAGTTTCCTTTTTATAAAATAAAAATATAATAGCACTCTGAGAAACGTCTTGAACATGTTTTCAAATAGTTCGATGAATTCTTATAAAAATGTGTTATTCATTTTCAAACGTATATTTAAATTTATATATGTTATGCTAACATTATTACATGAAATTTATGTAGTATAATATTTTATACATATATTACACGAGCATCAAAATTTTAAAGCGCTTTTAAATATCGAAGAAATATCATATCAGTGCTGACAGATTCGTGGATGTAAAGGAATATCAAATTTAATTGTTGACTAATTAATCCAGGAATGGGCAAATCAAGCGTCTTTTTCGCTTGGAAATGATGCAATAATTAAAGCCGAGCTGATTCTGTAATGTAATAAATAGAGCTCATTAATCCGTGTTATCAAAGCATCACTTTATCGATGTAAAATTTTGCCCATACCTGATTTAGTCTTATATAACGAATGTGATATGAAAAAGAATATACGAAATTAAAACACTCGCGAATTTCTTTAACAATATTTTTGACCATTTTATGTTAATATATATTAGACACAGTTAATTTTAAATAATATTTTGTACCATTATTTCAGAACAAAAAAAATGTGAAACCTTAAGTACTGTTCTAATACTAGATTATTACAAATTTTAATTAATATTTCCATACTTGTAAATCCACAAAAAAAAGTATAATAAATAGAAAAATGATCTGAAATATGAAATGGTTACACAAGCATGACAATAAATGAAGTATACTTAGAAATAAACAACCACTTGAATAAACATTTATTTTTATCGGATAAAATCATTAATAAAATTTATAAATAATAAGACACATAATCATTCCAATTTATCTATATCGTAAAAATAATACATATTGATAGTGAGGAATGTATATCGATAGTGTACATGATAATTAAGTTTTGCTTCATTTTTTAGTATTAATAAAAGCAATTATTATTTCGTATTTGTATTTTAATTATGCCATTTTACAATACAAAATCATTCCGTACTTATAGATGTATGAATAAAGATTCCAGCTTAGGTTGTTATATTTTTAAAATGACATTATCATTTATATGTGATTTTAGAGATTCGATCCTTTAATGTTCATTAAAGTAAAGTTTTACTAAAACACTATGTACTACTTTTCTGTGAGACTTCATTCTATTTTATAAATATTAAACCAAAAGTGTGCCAAATTATACTATGTGTCTAGAATTAACGAGAAAACACTGGACACTAAAATAATAAGAAACATTTGACATAATTATAACATGAGAATTCATCGAACTAATAAAATAGAGTTCTATATGAAAATTTTTAAGTATCCTATATTTGTGCATATAATTTTATCATTAAATCACTAAACTTATTTAAAAACAGATCGAATTGCAATTAATATGTAAGTATTTTTAACATCATATATTATGTATACATTTTTCTTATGCACATCAGTTTTCCATCTTCTGAACTCTTTCGTCATGTACAAACGGCATAATATTAATTTTTTTATTAGTTAATGATATATATATATATGTTCATGTAATTGAATGTCTTGTATGATGTGAAAATAATATTTTATTTAAAATAAAATCTGATATACGACACTGTGATATTTTGCGCACCTGAGCAATGTCGATTAGTCGCGCGCACGATCGTACTATAAAATCTGAATATTTCTAATATTATTTAACATTTTCAAATGATTTCTTTTTTATCACCTAAGGAATAAAATAAGTTTTCTCAAGTACACTTAATATTATATTAAATTAAAAAATAACACGTTTAATAATTGTATTCTAAAATATGCCAAATGATTGAAACAAGCAATTTCTATACAAGACATTTTAATAACAATTGGTTCGTAAAAATATATTTATTTCTTTTAGAGTGTTGCAATTGACACTAAAATTTTGACTAATATTTTAGTACATTGGACAAGTATGTAAGAATCAGCTGGATTGCAAAATAATCTTAATTTATTAAGATCACTGTACTATAAATACATTTTCCCGTACATAATCATTTTTACATATTATATAATTCTGCAAATAATCCTATTATGCTAACGATAAGTAGAAATAATACAATAACGCAACTAATGGTAGTAAAGAATGGAATATAATTTTTTAACATAATTCCAAAGATGATTTAATGAAACTCACTCTATCATTTCGTTTTTTACTGTTTAATGTGTGTAATTTATTTACTTGAACAGAGTGCAATGCACAAACAATATCAATCGTATTGTATGCAGTATTGCGTGATAATGTTGATTTTTTACTTCCATAAATAAAAATACAATATTATAGTATAATAAACCGAGCACAGCACATTTCAGTCTGTACTTTTTTATAAGAACACGATAAAAAATTATAAACATTGGAACATAATTCTTGCGTCCATCACAGAGTAATTACATTTCAATGTTAATACTGTAAATTCAATCAGATTTCGTGTATGCTTTTAGAAATTTTTTAACCGCTAGAGTGGAAATGCTGGAATCACAAAATTTGTTCCATTAAAATCATTTTCATTGACAATTTATTTTTCTTACTGTGAATTAATAAAGCTCATTAGGAATTTAATAAACAATTACAATTTTTTGTAAACTAAAATATATTTTACTTGAATTCCTTAATTAATTATTAATGATTCCGCATTACCATAGGCGTATATATACTTATAGTTAGAAATTTATTGAAAGTACAAATTTATAGCAAACACGATCCTAATTGAATACTGGAAAAAAAATTGTAAGGACGTAACAAGAGGGAGAATGTGTCTATTAGAAAATATAAGAGTTTGAATGATTTGTCAGTTTGCACTTGAACCTTTTATTTAAATACCTACCACAAAATAACATGTAATATAATTTTTAGTACATATGCAATGATTGTATATGGGCTGCCTTTCAGTTATGTAACAGTTTATTAACTAACATAAAATAAATTAAAAATATTCAGAAAGTAAAATAATGTTTACTATTATATAAAATAAAAGTAAACAAATCTTTTTTATTTACATTGCAAATGTTATATCATTAACTGAATATCATCCAATCATATCGAAGAATAACGTTTTTCAGCTAGAAAACGAAATACTACTACAAAATCAAGCATAATGACAAAACAGTGTAGCAAACAATGACTTTGCATCGAGAGGATTTTCTCTGAATGCATAATCATTAGTAATTGTCCTCTTCTCGGGATCTCTTCAGCATTTAGCCACTTCTTTTTTCGAGCGTAATGTGCCCAGTATGGTGAAACTCTAATCTAAGCTACAGATTCCCTGAACGTAAACCGAAATCTAATTTGTTATCGCACACAGACGATTAACGATTTAAAGAATCGTTGTTCGTACAAAACCTCGAGCAGAAAACATGTGTTTGGACCAAAATCGCGACCATAACCGCGCCATCGATAATTCGAATTCAGTGAAACGTAAAGCGCTCTGTTCCATACGATGCATTGAAAATTAATAATTAATACAGAACTCGCATGGAAAATAAGCATTCCAACGATCAGAACGCAACGTAAATGAAAACAATCAATTACAGCTACGATGTCTTCCTGATCTCGAAGATAAACTCGAACCATTCTTCGATACGCTTCTCGTCTAAAATTTTCTTCGCTATTTGATCTAGATAGTATGTCTTAACAAAATGTATAATAAAGTCGTTCAGTTTCAGTCTTCAATAAGATTCTCTTCGCTATTCTACCCAGATATGACTTAACGAGGCGCGTAGTCTTTGAATTTCATTTTTCGATATGAAATAAATATAACTATATCGCATTACACTCGATGCTATGTTCAAGTAATAACGTAACAACCGTAATTATAGTTACCACAATTTCTCTTCGAAAAGAATAAAATTGCAGTAAAATATTTTAGTTTTTTTTCTCGCTCTACCATTTTTGTCGATTACTCGGTGTCAAAAGACGACAATTAGTGAAAAAAATTTAACTATCGATTGTGAAAGCATCGACATACTATCGATATTTCTTCATCATATGCTACTAATTTCATACCACTGTTTCGGTAAAAGAATGTAATTAGATACACTAATATAAATTGGCAAATTGTATCGATATGCCATGTATTTTATCCTTTTCTCCTTTCGTTCTCAGTCAAGCGATACTAAATCTATTTTACATTATACCGTATTAAGGATTTGACATTAAACTCTTTTAGGTTAAGGCAATAGAGAGAAAGATAAAATGTATTCCAAAATCTATACGAAACTATTAAATTGTTATACAAAACAGATAAACAATAGCGTGCCGCGAATTTTATTTAAACAATATTACAACGATGCGGCTTATAAGAAAAGATTGCAATCCTCACGTTTATACTGGGGTAGCTTTGGTGTTTTAGTAATCGGCTTTACCTATGCTTCAGTACCTTTATACAGAATATTTTGTCAGGTAGTATATCTTTATATTACACTATTTCCAATCTTATGTCAAGCTATTTAAGTTTTCACGTTTGATATTATGTACTATAAAAAGTAACTTTTTTTTAACAGTCCACTAATTATGGTGGAACAATATCGACCAATCATGATAGTAACAAAGTGCGTACAATGCAACCTGTTAAGGACAGAGTTATAAAAGTAATGTTTAATGCTGATACGGCAGCAACAATGCAATGGAACTTTAAACCCCAACAAACTAGTATAAAAGTTATCCCTGGAGAAACTGCATTAGCATTTTACACAGCAAAAAATCCATTGGACGTCCCTGTTATTGGCATATCAACATATAATGTAGTGCCATATGAAGCTGCTCAATACTTCAATAAAATTCAGTGTTTCTGTTTTGAGGAACAACAGCTTAATCCACACGAAGAAGTGAGTTTAATAAGTTTACAATTTATAGTGAAAATAATGCAATTTTAAGAACAGTATCATTCAATTATATTTCTTATTACTTACTGTTAAAGGTTGACATGCCAGTGTTTTTCTACATTGATCCAGAATTTAGTGATGATCCAAGAATGGAAAATATTGATGAAATCGTACTTTCATATACATTCTTTGAAGCCAAAGAAGGATTAAAGCTTCCTATACCAAGTTTTCTAAAACAATGAATCTTGTTATAAGAAATGTATTTAAGTTTTAATAATGAATAGAAATATACGTTGATCGTTTAGTATTATTCTAGTGAATATAGATTGAAAAATACCTTCATTTAAATATTAAAAAAAAAACACTTTCATAATATGCAAATGCAACACAACGAACGTTATCTAGAGGTTGGTATTAGAATTTTAAAAAAACATTAATCGGATAAGCACGTCTAAGACCGCAGACTTTCTCGCGATCAATGTATATCGCGTCGATCTTAAGTGCAAGATCGTGCTCTAACATTGTTTGTGTTCTTAGTAACTTCTGGTGTTGATTCTCTAAATCTTTTAATGCTTTGAACATTCTTTCTACTTGATGATTAACTTGAATGATTTCTTTTTGCATACTGCCAAAAAAGAAATAACATTAATAGAATTTTTCTTATTGCTGAAGACGTTCTCGTTTAATGTGTCGTATTACAAAGATAAATACGTAATGTACCTCGTATGAGCATAATCGCGGCAAAGCTCTAAATCTAGACGATGCAATCGAGCTTGCAATCTTGTTTGTGCAACTTTCAATGGATAGCCTTTATCTGCAATAGCTTTATGCATTAATTCCAAGCTTTTCTCAACATCAAAAATTTCTTGTTGCACCTAAAAAATAGCTAATGTATTATATACATCATTATTTAAATACTGTGCAGTATATATAGTTATTTGAACCATTTGTAAATGTTGTTGAAGTTTATTTTTAGCTTCTAATAGTTCAGATGATCTATGTGCTAATGCATTGTTTGTACTATTCCATGCATTCCATATTTCATGTGCAATTTTATTCATAAGAGCTTCTGCATTTGTTCTTAATTGACAAGACTTATTTCTCTCTATTTGGGATCTTTCAATTGCCTGATTAGTAGCACTGATCAATTCATCTGGTTCTGAAAAACTAATGAGAGAAATAAATTTCAATTTTGCATGCAATAGTGTATAACAATTAGTGTATGACTGTGTATCTAGTGTACCATGATTCATAGCTTTCAATTCCAAAATAATATTGTAGCCCATGGCTGTAATTGTTTAATTGATGGCACATTGTATCTATTCCTAATGCATTTTCTTTATTTTTTAGATCCAATTCTAAGCAACATTGAGAAGCTCTGCAGTTTTGTATCTACGAATGAAACCAATTTTTCATCAGAAAGTTTAAAGTGTAATTGTTTCTGCTAAAATTACCTGATTTCTGCACTTGTCCAAACAAGTTTCTAATGTGCTTCTATTTCGACATAAGATTTCTTTTTCATTAAGTAAGCATTTCTCTGATTCATCATGCACAAGTTCACTTTCTGCGTAATAAAAAAAGAGTAACAATTATGCATACTGGTAAATGGAATATTTTATCTTACCCTTCCTAGCTTCTCTATGATATAGACACTCCTCTGTAATATGCAAAGGATGATCAATATCTTTGATAGCTTTCTCTAAAGATAAATAACAATCTTGAAGTCTTTCAATTTCTTGAAACAGTCTTTCTAATTCTGACACTATTTCATTTCTCCAAAAATTTGTGTCATTTATTCTTTCACCAAGTTTTTTATTAGTGCAGTATTGTCCAGATTGTATTTTTTCATCTGCATCTCTATTATAATAATTGTGTATTATTATACATATAATAGTACTTAAGTATTATTTAACTTATAATAAATAATGTCAACCTTATAATATGAAAAGCATCATTTCTTATTCTTTCTGAAAAATGTCTACATGAATCTGCTTCATTATAGTATTTAACTTGTTTCTGCAGCCATTCATTAGGTGTAAATCGTGTATAAAGAGCAGTTCTTGAAGAATGTACTGGATTGTATTCATATTCTGGTACTAACTTAGGGCATTTTAGTGAATCTATTGTATTTTGAGTATTTAATCCATAAGTACTATGTGTTGGTTGTTTAACTCTAGAAAAATCATTGGCAATTATTGAGAAAGTTTGTGAACTACTTTATATATTTTTCTTATATATATATATATATATATATATACAATAAATACACTACATTATATGTAAGGAAACTTACAGAGGTAAAGTTTCACTAACTTTATATTCCATATTGGGTCGCCAAGGTAGTAAGCTTTGTCTACCATTAAAGGTACTTCTACGGCCCAGTATTAATGGTTTAACATATGAAATTGGTACATTATATCTACTCCATGACTCTGGTTGCTAAAATTATTTTATATTAATAAATTAGTTAATAGAAAAATCAGATTGTTTATTTCATTTATAAAGCCTCAAAGTATTCCAAAAATTAATAAATTATCTATAAAGTGAATAAATAAATCTCTTCGTGACATTTTTTTGTATTAGTTATTGCTTATTAACAAGTTATCAATTTCTCAAAAAATTGGTCATTATCCAATATGGCAGACATACCTACTAATGCACCTCAACGTAAGTATACATACAATACCGTATAATGTTGTTTTCCACAAGCATTAAACGAAATGTATTTAATTCGGTATGTCAATTATTGTAATAATACATTTACATATAAAAAAAAAGTACTTTTAGATTACTAATACTGTCATTGTTTATCATTTATCTGTAAGGTTATATTTTGCTGTCTTTAATTTTGGTAGTTGAGTAATATTTAATGCATTATGCATCGAGATTATAAATTTTTAAAATATGCTTTGCATATAATATTTTCAATTATTCTTTTATAATGTGTTAGTAGTTAATTTTTGGTCCCCATATAGCCTCAATATACCTATGTATAAGAATTATATATATTTAATGAATTTGAGTACATATTTTCCTAGGGAAATCTTTATTTTTATTAAAGCAACAGGCAAGTAATAATATTTTTTGCAGATTGTCCTGGTGTTACAAGTGAAGATGCGGGAAAAGCATCTATGTGTGCAGGATGCCCAAATCAGACAATGTGTATGTCTGGCGTTACAAAACAGGTGGATCCTAATATAAGTCTTATTAAAGAAAGACTTGCTGCAGTTAAACATAGACTACTAGTGTTATCTGGTAAAGGTGGAGTTGGTAAAAGTACTATAACATCATTAGTGTCCAGATCCTTGGCATTAAGTAATCCTGATATAAATGTACGTATTTCATTCTAATTTTGTTAATTAACATTATGTTAGGAATAGTTACCTTTCTTCCTGTAGCAAGAATATCCATATTGTCTTCTATGTACGTGTCTGCATAGCAATTTCTACCAATCAGTTATGGTTTACACTATATAGTTCTCTAAAGAAGATACCTATATATTTGTTTGTATCACCCCGTACCAGATTCTTATTGATTATCTTTCAAGTCTTTGATGTTACATATTGTACCGGAATCTTGAATGCTGACAAGACCATATGAAACTTATTAATTTCGCCTAATTTGTTAATTTTATACGGACAAACGGTAATAATAATTCAACTTTAATAAACTTCATTTGTGTATATATATATATATATAGGTTGCTGTATTAGACATCGATATTTGTGGACCATCACAACCAAGGGTGCTGGGTGCAATAGGAGAACAAGTTCATCAAAGTGGATCAGGATGGTCTCCAGTGGTAAATTCCTATAGTTGCAAACTAATCTAAATATTTAATAATATACGTCAGTAAATTCTATTATTTCTCTTAGTACATAGAAGACAATTTGTCATTAATGTCTATTGGATTTTTACTTGCAAATCCAAGAGATGCACTGATATGGAGGGGACCAAAAAAGAATGGTATATACTTGCTCTAATATGTACCCTGTAGATAAACAATAGAACGACATACAATGTTCATACAGTGTCAGACATGCGCTTTTACTATTAGTACATTCATACTTTTTTAGAAAATGAAAGCTCGAATGTAATTTTATTATTTTTAATTTTTTAAATATTTTTATAGATAATCCCTCTAATTTCCTATCAATAATTGTCAAATGCCTTGTATGTATATATATACATATATATATGTTATGTAACAAAATATTCATATATTATTTTATCATTTTTAGGAATGATTAGACAGTTTTTATCAGAAGTAGATTGGGGTACATTGGATTATCTTATTTTGGATACTCCACCTGGCACATCAGATGAACACTTATCCGTGACTTCATATCTTAAAGATACTGATATTACGGGAGCAATAATAGTAACAACACCACAACAAGTTGCTTTACTAGATGTGAGAAAAGAAATTGATTTTTGCAGAAAAGTAAATGTACCAATTCTAGGTGTTATTGAGAATATGAGTATCTTTGTATGCCCTAAATGTAAGGCAAGTATCAATGATTGTCTACATAATATAACAATATTATTTATAACAATAAATTGTGGTTTATATGAATATTTGTTTATTACATAGAATTCTGTAGAGATATTTCCGGCCTTAACGGGTGGTGGTCGCGCAATGGCTACAGAATTGGGCATAGAATTTTTAGGTTCTCTACCATTGGATCCACTTTTGGCTAAGTGCTGTGACGAGGGTAAAAATTTTCTAACAGAAGTACCAGAATCACCAACTGTTATGATGTTGCAAGAAATTGTCCAAAGTAAGACATTCATAAATTTGAAGAATACTAAATTTATTATATTATACAAATTAATTTTTCATTTCAGAAATTGTCGAAAAATGTGAAAAAACGAAAAGCAACTTTAAGATTGATACAAGCTGAGGAAAAATGCGACATTTGTATTAAAATAATATGTATATTAACACTGTATATAAAGAGTGTAAGAAATTATCTTCCTTTATTCCTTGATAATATAAACATTATATATTTTATAAACTAAATAAATGTTTATTTTTTATTTTAATGATTGTTATTTGTTTCGTCGATAATGTATCGACTTGATTTATCCTATCATTTTAGTGTTCTTCACAGTATTATCGATGCAGCGCAAAACGATAGATCAGAATTACCGATGGATCAACAAATTGTAAAAAATTTCTCGATGAATTTAAAATTACCTCTACAATGTCATTGTAAACAGAACTACTAAACAAAATTCTACCACCTATTATAATTATAATCGAAAATACTCTATCCTAAATCAACTTAAATAAATTTATCCTATGGCAGCCATTTGCTCATATTATTTGTTATATAATTTTTAATTGTATCATAGTTTCGCATGATGTAATTAACAATTATATATCAAATACACGGTACCCGGGTCTCACCACGTGGAGGTTGCTGCGAATGGAGACCCACCCTAACCGCGTCCCATCCACCCTCCTTTTGCACAAATTATTATTAAATAGCACCTCCTTTTAATGTACATTTGCAACGCGGTTAGCCTTCAATCGCTATGCAAATGGACAGCAAAATGAGTATTGTAAAGAATTCTCGCGAAACAATAAGGCTATCTTAACAATTACTTACGTAGCTAAAAATTTACTTAATCTACTAAGCGTATTATATCTACTTAATCTACTAAGCGTACTAAATCTACTTAGTCTACTTTAAAACTAATTTAATTTAAAAACTACCCATCCAGCTGGAATCTACCTAAATTTAAGAGAAATTATTCCTACCTATCAATAATTGAAACATGTTTCACCCTACCTATGTAAAAATCTAATGGAATTTGTAAAGATCTTATATGATGTATGTACCTGAGAACAGAAATGTCTCAACCTGCCTACGTAAAAATTTAATAGAATTGAACCCATAATACATCCAGAAACAGACATACATCTTTCAACCTGTCTACGTAAAAATCTAATAGAATTGAACCCATAATACATCCAGAAACAGACATACATCTTTCAACCTGCCTACGTGAAAATCTAACAGAATTGAACCCATAATACATCCAGAAACAGAGTCATACATCTTTCAACCTACCTATGTAAAAATCTAATGGATCTGAATCCATGTGATACATCCAGAAACAAAGACAAAACAACAAAACAGGGAATCAAACCAAAAGGAAACCAATGTGCGACACACATGTATCTGATAACAGAAAATTCAAGATCGGAGTAATTTACGGAGAAATTACAATAGAAACGATTCAAAGATTACACCACGAAACAAAAACCACCAAGAAAAACGTATGAAGGAAAACTGCAAACACTAAACATCTGAAACAAGAATGAACAACACACAAAAAAATAACATAGTATGTATAAAATATCGGTAGGTTTAGTATTAATAAATCGTACAGAAAAAATATATATAAATAGACACATACATATACCTCCTTTTAATAATTATAGACACATATATATACTTCCTTTTTAATAATTAGGTCTACAGGCATCTTCGAAAATTTTAGATCTGTAACAAAGTTGTATAATTGGTTAATAATAGCACATAATATCCCCTCTTTTTATATAATATATATATTTTTGTCACTTACTTACTTTGATTAATATTGACGTGTCTGTATTCCCATCTGTACGATACCATATACAAATTCTCCAAATCCATCATCTAAATATCTATCTAAAATCGTGAATCTAAAACAAACTTACTTAATGGATTAATAAAAGCACATTAATTAAACAATAATATATTAATTAAACAATGACAATAAACAAGATATATTTTAATGAAATATTATATGTCTTATGGTGTGGTAAAACCTAAGAATTTACTTCTAATTTATACAAAATATTAACTCTTTAAAAATGAAATAATAATAATATTCTAATTAAATATTAATAGTTTCGTTCTTAATGCTCAATAAATTTCAAAGCTGTCATAAATAATGATATACAAAGGATATCTAGAATATTTCCAGATCAGTCATGAGAAGCACAATACTAAACAAATTCTGACTTTACAAACGTACAAATTACTGTTTATTTTAATGACAAACGCTCGATTCCCAACGACATAAAGATAAACATAACACTCATTATAATTAATTTTTATTATCATTAAAAATGATGAGTGAAATATTTTATCTTTTTCGTTATCTTTTTTCCATTAAATGTAAGAAAGTAAGGAATATGTCAATCAACCGAGAAAAAAGTAAGAAAATTATCGCGAAAATTGCCTGGCAATTTGCCAGGGCCTTCTTTATAATTCGTAGTATTAATTAATCGCGAGGTGCGTCATAAAAAAGCAATACGCGAGCAGTCACCTAAGGACGCTTTTTATGATTCGGAAATCTAATTTATGCACCCAGAATTTAAATACGCAACACTAATAAACTAGATTTTAGAAGAAATGATCTATTTAGGTGCAATGTCACCATAGTGCAATGTAGCTTTTTCAGCTACGTAGGTGACTCTAAGTGCAAGATCATACTTCCATTTATGAAACAATCATGAAAAAATGAGCAAAAATATCGCGAAAATTGCCTGCCAAAATTGACAGGGCCTTTTATATAATTCGCAACTTTATGTTCGCAACACTAATTAAGGTACTTTTATATTATTTTCACCTTACCTTTCAAGTGTAATTCCACAGTGTTAGTGGAATAGTTGGGCATTACGTTAAACGCTACACTATCGTGAAAAACGCGTCATTCATTATCGCAACACTAAATGGAATTAAGGACTAAACAATTGAAGAAATATCAAATATAATTTAATCATATTCGCGAAGCAAATGTAAACAAGCAATAATTGAACAAACAATCGCGATCTCATGATTCGCAACACTAAAAGAGCAACCACGATTATCATTTTTACGCAACTCTAATTTAAAGCGCGATATATTAATTAATACGCAACTCTAATAAACATCGCGACCTAAGGTTAATCGCAACTCTATTAACAATCGCGATCTGTAGATAACCGCAACTCTAATTGAAACCGTAATTTATTATTCGCAACACTACAATTGAAAACCGCGATTCGCCCAACATTCGATGAGCCAGCAGGCTTTGCTGGCTAAAATATACTACACTACACAAATACGAGCATAATGACAAACTACTGACAAGCAATGACTCTGCATCGAGAGGGTTGCCTGCCTCTGAATGCATAGTCATTAGTAGTAGCCCTCTTCTCCGGGCCTCTTCGGCATATAGCCTCTTCTTTCTTCGGGCATGAAGCCCAGGACCCTGAAACTTATATCTAAGCTCGAGATTCCCTAATCACCAACCAACAAATGACTCAAAAAATCAATCAAAACATTAAACGAGACAGCTAACGGCACGCAAGACGACCAACGAGTAAAGAAATCGTTGTCCGTGCAAAACGTGCCAAATCTCGAGCAGTAAACGTTCGTTTCGTGCAAATCGCGACCGCGACCGCGGGGCGATTCGAAAAATCGATCGAGTAAAGCCAGTGGCGAACGGCATACCCCGTTCGCGCCAGCTAGACCGTCGATCTTTCAAATCTAATTTCCTGAAACAGGTTGAACCACGCGAGAAAAAACGCGCCTGCCCGATCGGTGACTGTGGTCAACCTGCCCGGCCCTACCTACTTAAATCTATCACACAATCATACCAGAGTAAACTACCTATCCTACCGAACGCTATATTTAAAAAATGGCAACAGACTCACACCAACACATACATACAACACACGGAATAGTCGCGAACTTGCATACTATCTCACACTTTTTCACATCTATTGCAATCTGAGGGATATTACCGATCGTTGTACATTACTATTACTATATGTAATAATATATTTTACTATTATTATATGTAATAATATGTTTTATGGAATGAATGCAATAGTTAATGTTTATTAAAAGCGTACGTATTCCCACAGTCTAATCATACGTGTGGTAAATACGTCGTACAATACACTAAGACATCAGATTGCAAAAAATCTTATAAACTAGTGGGGAATCATCGTACCCATCACCTTTTCCCCATCCAAGTAGCAAATGGCACGTGAATGGGGTCCTGGCAACGAACACGGAAAAGGAAGCTGAAAATCCTGATCTAAATATCATGATTAGTATAAAAGCAACAACACATATCAACCGTACTTCGGTTCCTACTGTTTTATTTTATTTACTCACATATCAAGTCATTCATTGATAGTTATTACACTGCATGGAGGTGTAAAGAATTCTATTTTCAATCCTAACTCAAACACGATCTGTACTCATGATCTTAGAAATGATCACGTGAAAAATACACGAGATTGCCGATATAGCCACCAGCGTGGTTGACGCATTTTCGCGTCCGCGAAAATGGTTAACGTGACCAGAATGTAATCGACTAACATTCCAGACACGGCCTCCCATGAGGCAGGAATTGAGATACGCTCAATTAGCGCGCCACGAACCCCTAAGCGAGATCCGCAGCTACCAATACCCTTGGTGGGGGTGGCGGGCTCCCCCGTCTGCCCTTCGGAATAGCCGAGGGCCTTACGGACGGGGAAGGGCGCCCGTACTGGGACGCGATATCGGCAACGATAAACTACTTCAACTTACTTTATGCAGCGTAAAATTAACTATCAATTATTAAATATTTCCTCGAGACATGAAAGAGAAGCTTCACAATTCATTTTAACATTATAACGTACAGATGTGAGTACAAAAGCGCGGCGCGACGCGAACAAAGTGAGTGAGAAACTATCGACATCCTTTCGGATGTAACCCTTCCTTCGAAACGGACCCCCCCCCCCCCCCATGGAATCTCAAAAAGAAGCAAAGCAAACACATAGGAGGTTACTACTACAGCCACCAGTACCATTTGACGTATTTTCACGTCCGCGAGATGTTTAACGTGACCAGGTGCCGACGGTGACACCCAGGCACGACCTCCCTTGAGGCAGGGATTGGGATACGCCCAATCAGCCGGCAGTGAACCCAGTGCAGTATCTAGTACGCAGTCCACCACTACCGAAGCCCTCGGTGGGGGTGACGGACTACCCCGTCTGCCTTTTGGAATAACCAAGGGCCTTACGCAACGGGGTAGAGGCCAATACTGGGACGCTATAGTGGGAACACTTCGCTACTCGACGATGAACGCAAAAAGTTCATTTATTGACTGACAAGAATAATTGAATTTAAATTCAAAATTAAATTTCAAATTATAGTTAAATTCGATATTAAAATTAAATTTAAAATCAATTGTTTACACCCCGTACATTTAATGATAGAAGGAAATGGGAAGTGCCTCTCTCATTGTCTCGACGAGTATTTAATTCGATATATATTTAATATAGACCATTTATATATATATATACATATGTAGACACACAATTATAAATGTACTAATTTCGAGCGATCTCGTCATCAAAGCAATCATTCTAAGATATGAAAATAATATTCAAGCTCGATGCTTTGATTTCAAAATCTACTCGACACAAAATGTTTTCTTGCACATGTAATATGACATAGTTTCGGTAATCCAACAAATAGACTTTAATTATACAAATACTGTATTGACTTAGATAGACTTTAATTATACAAATACTGTATTGACTTAGATAGACTTTAATTATACTTTAATTATACAACAAAAGCTATACTATAAAGTTACAATATATTTCATATATATGATATTTATCATATATATTTATCATATATTTCATGTGTTCAATTTTCAATAAATGCAAATTCGGTTAAATGACTAAAGCATTAGATACACTTTATGAACATCATGGTACAATAATTATAATTATCACAGAAACGAAGTCGGAGGGTATTCGACTTCACCACTACGCACTGCTACAACAAGGCAGTTGTAATATATACTACTTATTTATTCATACAAATATATAGTATCCATATATATACATGTATATGTAATTATTATTATTCATAATATTTAACTCTCATATATATTAACATCTAAAATATTACTTTCAGTTAAAACTTTCGAAAAATTCGTACCATGTGCATCGAATATTATAATACCCGTATTTACTTATTTAATAATTATCAATATTACTATTATTATATTGTTACATTTAAAAACGCGAAGTGCAAGAAAACCTATCCTGAGCTAATACATAATACACAAAATGAATGTTACTACTCATGGATATAGGAGTATATCCATGGTCATTATGCTCATAAAAGAAATTCTACGTAATTACAACCAGTCACCCGTGCCGATTTGGACCTTTCATCCTACGACATGTTGAGTGACTAGAGGAACTTAAAGGCATGCGACTCACCGACCGTAGATCGATGATGCTGCTGAAGTCTGGAAGATGTCATCAGAGATGCTTATGATGTTCAGAGGAAGTCATCGGAGATACTGCTGACGTTTGAAGGAACTACTGCTGTTGCTGCTGCTGCTGCCCCAGTGAAATCGTCGTAGATATTGAAAATGCCTGAAGAAAGTCATATTTTGAATTAAAATTCATGCTATCACACAACGAATCAGTTAAGAAAAAATATTAAGAAATGATGCTTACCTCTAGGAGGACATCATGAACGTTGTCGCCAGGGTAGAAGTGGTAAGATGAATCCATCGTAGAATAGCTGTAAAACTTCAAAAAGAACGAAGCAATTAGGATTAAGTTTACGCAAATGTCTGTAGAAATCTCGTATTCCATAATTAAAATAAAACAGATAATTACATTTTTGGCTCCTGGAGCATAGCAATATCCATTTCAAGCAGGCGATGATGTGACTCTAATACCGGATATAAACATTTAAAAAATAAAAAAAAAATAAAAATAAAAGTCTATTATAATATTGTAATAAGAAATATAATTTACGAAGCAAACACTGACTCTAGTCTCGCGTATAATTACTATGACAAATTAATGTAATTATAATTAGAGCAGCTATGCTCTAAAAAATATAAAAAAGTCAAACGCAGCAAACACTGACTCTACCAACCGCATTGCGCGCGGTCACCAAAATTTTCTGGAAGAAAACTATTATTAGTGGGGGGACAAAGGGAAGAAATAAATAAGACACAGTTTTATTTTTCATATTATTTTTCTTTTTCTTCGAGCGTTTGTTCATGAAAATAACTCTCTGTTAAAGCTGCTAAAGCTGTGTGAAATATCATGTATAAATATTATGAAATATTTGCAAATATTGCAAATTATTAATTAATAATGCATGACTGATCTGTATGATTTTTACTTTGACACCATTTGTTATCAGAATTTAAAACATATTGAAATTTACTAATTTCTTAATTATATCATATATTATAAGCTAATCATTTATTACTCATTCAGTATATATTATGAATTAAAATTTAAATTTTACCACACAATGAATTAATTAAGAAATAATGTAAACGATTCACCTTTCACCTTTAAGATAATTCTTTCTTAATAATAAATTCAATATTACCATAAAATCTCCATAAATACATCTACTGCTACTGTCTCAATCGTTATTATTCATTGTGATGTATATAAAACCTCATTTTAATCATTTGGAATATCTCATCAATTAATGATCTATAACAATGCAGAATAGAACAGTCGTAATCAGAATGTGTAGTAATAAAACCAACTGTATTGAAATTATACAATAATCAAACTCAAGTCACGTTTTAAAAGTGAAATAATCTACAGAGAATTGTAAGAATGAAATGCACGAACAACAGATAGACAAGGAAAGGTCAAACAATTGATTTACGTTTAGAACTCTAATGTTCGATATGTAATTAACCAAGAGTAGGTATCAGTCAAATAAAGAGTTGGTAACGATAAAGACGCTTGTAAAATAACAACTGTGAATATTCTGCAGTCGATAAGCAAGTTTGTTACATACCTCGAAAATAACGAGACAGGTTCCAACATGTACGACAAGACAACAGACACTAGCGCGCCGTACCACTGCGTACTCGTATACCCCACTCCGTTTCCTCAATCGACGTCATAGTTCTGCTCACGCTGTAAACAGAGCACCAAATTCAAATTATATTTCTAGAATACCATGTACACGCGCGAAAATGCCAAACGACAACTCATTCAATATTAAAACTTCGAAATGAAAATTTGAAGCCAAGATGAGAACATGCGCTAGCGCCATGACAGCTTGAACTATTCAACGAGGGATTTGAATCTCAACGCGTGCGCATTCGAACATTAATACAATCGCTATTTCAAACTCAAATGCATCTTAGCAAAAACTGTACTCACTAATTTATCGAGATGACAGTTGTGTAGCTAATAACTCTTCGTGTAGTTTCTATGTTGTTCGTGTTGTTTGTGTGTTGTTGTCAGAGAATCTCGATTGTCTTGTAAATTTCTTGAAGGAGAGTTATTTATTTTTATTGTACTGAAAAGTATAGTTTATATGTTTAGTGAATCGCAGTAGATTTGTAGAATTCTTGAGGGTTTAGTGAACTGGAGTTGCTTAGTTCCTACGTCCTTCCCCCGTCGAGTCAAGATTAACAATGCGAATTGCGTAAAAAAATCAGCTCCTTATATACCCAAACGTAGGCGCAGCGGTTAACCAATCAGATCGCTCGCGGGCGAAACGCGTTAACCAATTAGAGTTGAAGCGCTCTGATTGGTTAACCGCTGAGACCACGTTTGAGTATATAAGGGCTCGGTTTTTTTGCACTAATTTTAATATCAAACTTGACTCGCTGGAGGGAGGAACATCAGCGCTTACATTTAGTATACGAGGGTAGTTAATTTATTCTATAAGGTTCACTTTTTCAATGCAAGATGATGGAACTGGTTGAAAGAGACAACAATTAACACTAATGAATATTTTAAGTATACGAATACCATATATTGAATAATTTACGTTGAAAACGATAAAATCACATTTCTTTCACATTTGTGTTTCTTTTTTCAGCATTTGGACCTCACGACATTCGATCTAATACTACGTGGAAATAATAAAAGATTCGTATTACTACAAGAGATACATACAAGTAAGCGATTAGCTGAAATAATATTTAATTTGTGGAGGGAAAATGCTACCAACTTCCTCCAAACATAAGTTTCTTTAAATAGTTTAAGAATAGAGGACGTTTAGTTCTCTCAAGATCGAATGCCACAAAATTGTTGCGAATTCTTGATATAGTAAGATGAAAAGGGGAGAAAAGCGTCGAAGAAAATACATACAATTATTTTTCCTTTAATACGAACTCGTGTATTTACAAATGCGGCATTGAATTGCTTTATTTATACATTGCTCGGAAGACGCGGGAAAACAAGGAGCAAGTCTTTCCTTTCGGTTTTCATTAACGTTATCTTAAACTGTGTTTCACTTATAGTGTTACTTTAAAAGACTAGAATTTAATTGTTGCCTACTTAACCTATTACTATTTACATTATTACTCATGTTTCGTCCTGTTGCGATGATACATGTATTTTGAATGATGCAGCAGCGATGTTAATCGTGCTACTGAAGCACGTATCTACGGAAAAATTCTCAATGCGTTTCGAATATGGTGAAGAGAATAATATTGCAAGAAATATTAGAAAATAAATAAAAGTTAGGGTGCATACTCGTAGCACGTCAATATTACCCCCAAAAAACTTTAATATTAACTAAGGTTTTTCAGGATTAGGTTAGGTTATAGGCCTTTCGATGGTTAAGGCAATTTAAGTTTCTTATGATTTTTAATGTTAGGATTAACGTTTTAATATTAGAACGTTAACTTTCAGACGATCGTTATTATATTCTTGATGAATTCGTTATATGACGCAGGCACCTGACATCTGATAACGTCTCAAGTTCGATTCTGCTTCGCGGGTATATTCAATTTTCTCATTCGGTATATTAAAACAGCCAAACACCATAAATATAGCGCTTGTTGTTGAATCCAAGCCCAGAAAGCTTCCTTGTATAGCGAGATACATTGCATCGTCGATTTTTCTCGTTAATTATAGAGTGAATCGACGAAACGTTTGTTAGTCTAGAAAATACTTAGTTGTTTGGTATATACAGCCGTGGAAACCGAGCACATCACTCAGTATCGCTAATTCCATTCTTCTCCATGGTTGTTTACTCATATCCT
This sequence comes from Xylocopa sonorina, assembly GCF_050948175.1. Taxonomy (NCBI): domain Eukaryota; kingdom Metazoa; phylum Arthropoda; class Insecta; order Hymenoptera; family Apidae; genus Xylocopa; species Xylocopa sonorina. The sequence continues at coordinate 3,582,931 of NC_135210.1, read as the reverse complement.
TGGACAATTTGTATAGGACATATATGCTTTATCACTTCGTCGTTTGTTACATATGCTTGTGTACAGAACGAACAGATTATTATTTTTTACCTCTTGCTTCGTCGATTATTCGAGGACGGCTGCGCTACTAGACTTAACTATCCCTTTCTGTAACGCGAAGAGAGTTCATCGAACAATGAGGCTCTATTTCTACCTGCGACTATAGCTACGTACGCAGTCAACTGCGGCACAAAATTTCCTGAGGATCGTGAAGCTAAATCATACTTAGCGACTTTCGAAAGTCTGCTCCGATCACAATACTCTAAAACATTCTCGAACGAAAAAAACGAATTCTTTATGATTAAATGAGAAAAATCGGAGCTCATTGTAGACGACGTGTCGTATTCTATGATATGGAGTATTTGACAATAAAACCAACTTTATCCTTATCATATATAAAGAATGCAAGCTTTGTCTGCTAAACTGATAATCTGCCATAGAAAGCTTCTTGTAGGTGTAACTCTGAAGAGAGGTCATATCAGATGTATATGTTTACATTTCTTCTTATTTAATAGAATCCAGCTTTATTCTAATTCCTACATGCAAAGGGACAGCCTGTATGTATATATATGTACATATATATATATACGTATAAGATGTAGCGTGTTTTTTTTTTATGAATAAATATGTATACGCGACTTCGTTCGATGGCATTGTGCAACTACGAAACGTTATTCATTGTAACGTCGCCATCACGTCATGTGATTTAATTCCTCAATAGTCTCTTAATAGAATAACTCAAAATTGGTTCATCTAATATTTACTTTTAACAATTATGAAAGGCACCTAAGAGGGATCCAGCCCTACCTTGTAGAAGAAAATATATTCATTGTTCCACTAACTGTGCGTTTTCTTATAAGACGTGCTGCCACTATAAATTTTAAATTAAAAATAGGCATCATTAATTGGAGGAATAGACTATTGATTTCTTCTTTTCTTTCTTTTCCTTACTTCTCCTTTTTTCAATTTTAATAAAACTTACCCGTCGCGTCTTGTGGAGTAAGCGGCTTATCTATCACTTTTTGAATAACATTCATCCACTGTGTTCTATCATCTTCACTTTGAGCAGAAAGAAGATAGGTCCTATCTGGTGTTTCAAGAGTAAATGAAAATCCCTGGTCTCTTGCACCAAAAGGTACTCCTGTTTTCACTGCAAAACCATCTGAACTATGACCCACAAAGATTTCACCTTTCGGATGTGCATCCTTCGAATTGATATAAAATAGATTTAGTAAATACTTTCCAAGATAGTAACAAAAAATAAGAATCTATTAAGTAAGTGCACACCATAGGGTCATCATGATACATTAGTTTTCGTCCATCTAATGTAAACCATCTTTTCTTGTAAGCATCTGTATGCCTAGGTCCAGTTTTCCATAAAAACCCTTCCCGCGGAAAATCTCTGGTGAGTTGTGAAAGTAGTTCAGCTTCAGTTGCCCCTGGATATGCAACTTGGAGACGATGTAGCTTAGCACATCGTATCGCTAAATACCAATTTGTAATGACCTCTGGATCTTCGTGGTATACATAGATATGTCTTGTTGTACCATCTTTCATAAACGATATCTGTAGGCTATTTTGATTACCAGTTTTGGGAGGGGCAAAAGCTACATTTAGTTCTGATATCCTAAGAACAGCTTTGGGTTCCTTGAATTAAAAAAAAATTATTAATAATTAGATTGATGAGGCTAGAATATGTAAGAGGTATATACTAATAAATATGTACCTTGTTTCTATATAACAAATACATTTCAGGTTTACATACCTTATTTTCTTTAACATGATATTTAAGAGTATCTTCTGCTTCGCAAAGAATAAATTTTCGTGGATGATAGCGTGAATCTTCTTTACCCCGCTTCATTAAAAATCCTTCCATGAATCCTGAAACATAATGATTTTGCCTCTCTGGATGACAAAATTCTTCCCTCTCATACTTTGCTCTTATCCACTGCTCTACTAATACTCTGCCAATTAAAAAAAATATTACTTTTAAGATATATTTGTTCCCAATTTGTCATTTTAAATCTATATGTGACAACCTACTGTGGTGCATCTGGGCTTGGTCGGCGATAACATGGAGGTACACGTTCTTCGTAATGAAATCTAGCTGCAACATTACCAACTTCTCTTATTCTATTCACTTGAGAATCTTCCCATCTGTCCAGTTTCAAATGTTTAACTTTAGAAATATGTGGACCCATTGATCTATGTATACCTGCACACCTTGTGCACACAAATATTCCTATGTTATAAGAAGCCCATTCCGGATCTGGAATTTAATTCCAATTAACCTTGTAAAATGATTTTTTATCATTGTTATAATTTACCTAAATGCACGCGTGCATATGTTTAGCACGCAATTTAATAAAAATAATGTTAATAAGTAAGAAAATAATGAAAACAATGATGCATCTTACATTTAAGAAATAATAAAAGAAAAGATTTTAAATATCCACTTTAAGAGGATAACATATAATTATAGGATCTGTTTCAAAGACGTACAATGAGAAAGGTAAATAAATGTGACAAGTAATATAATCTGAATGCATGAAATTTCTTTATTACTAGGTACAATTATAAATCAAACTGCTATTAAATTGTTATACTGCAATATTTCTATTTTCTTATATAAAAATCATTTTAAATGCACTAATTTTAAAGTTCCTTCTACTCTCTTAGACAAATAGGATACTGTCTTCTCTACGTATAATTAACAAGTAAATCTATTATGTTATGTATAAGATGTAAACAGATGTAAAATATCGGCTAAGTTAAAAACAATAATAATGTAAAAGGTAATTTGTTCAATCGGTTATAAGTAGGTAAAATTAAATAAAAGTAATACTTTCAGCTTTTCCTTTCCCTAATACTTTAACTGTAGTTAAATCGTAATTTATCGTAAACGAAGTTACGGAAACAAAGTTTCAAATTTAATCACTGAATAGTTTATCACTGAATATAATGAAATAAATTTCATTTCAACGGTTTTTATATTATTGTACGGTAATATAATATATAGATGCTTCTTAGAAAACCCACTCACTCTTTGCCCCACAATCCGCGCACACATTATTTCCAGGTTTTTTGAGGAGTTCTGCTAACAACTTCTCATTTAAGTCCGCCATCTTAAAACACTGACAAACAGCAATATGTGTATATACAAAGGTTATTCTATACGAAGATTAATTCACTCTAAAAATTATCTGTAATTAATCCACAAAAAATGATCAAACTTGTATTGTACAATTTGTCACATAATTGAACAAGGGGACTCCCATTTTTAATCTCAAATCTCGCAAAAGTTTTTGCGCCCAACAGATATCTGCTTATTTTCAGCTAAACTTTGCTTTATGGAAACATAAATTATTGACGATTCTGTCTTCTGATAATATTCAACACGTAGAATCCAAAAGTACAGATTTTAACTTTAGGACTTCACTGGTTCAAAAATTATGCGCATGCAAAAAACTGAGCGATCTTAGAGGATTTTACAGGTTACTCTGACGCCATATTAGCTTCTATTCATCATTTGTTCAATGAATTAGGTACAAAGACATTAATTTAACATTTAGAACCTGTTGGACTAAATAAATTTCCGGCTACCATTAAGCTATCAGTAACGTAGTAATTAATTGAATGTTTTGTGTGAAAGAAAGCGTCTCATGATGACTTCGTTGATTACTTATGTGAATTTTTGTTATCTCTTCCTTGTCAGCATAGTAAAAGTTGATTTTATAATTTCATGAATGCAGGTAATATGAAACCAATATATTTTTAAATAATTTTCTAAGTAACTTCTTTTGAAACGGGAAATTGCATGTACAGACCAATCGAATTATGATTAGAAAGTAGTATGACGTTAAAGTATCGTGTAAAATTCCCTAAGAATATTCTCGTGTAACATACGTCCCCTAAGCAAACTATAAAAAAATGCTATTCCTAATGTTTACAGAACGACCACAGTGACCGATATGTTTAGAACGAAAAGTCAACGCGAGGAGAAAGAAGAAAGTTCTTGTGGTAGTTAACTATAAATCATTATATATATTGTACATACGTTACAGACATTATTTTATTACATGTATAATGTATTTTACTTATACACGAACGTCAAACAAATATTTGCATACACGAAGAAATGTATTTAATATTTGTTAGGTTATGTAACCTATTCAGTTTTGATTTTACTTGATCATTCAAAACAGTGTTAGTGGTGTGTACCCTGTGTACGGAATACATATTGTGTTTAACATAACTCATATTATAATTATGAGTGTAATGAATTACTATGACATACTTGGCTGTACCGAAGAATCAACATCTGAAGATATAAAACGTGCATATCATGCGTTAGCTTTGAAATTTCATCCAGATAAAAATACACCAGAGTTTGATAGTATAAAGTTTCAGCAAGTCTTAGAAGCTTGGCATGTTTTACGTGATCCAAAATCGAGAAAAGAGTATGATGCTCACAGAAAGCAAGAAGAACTAGACTCGGAAAGTGCTATGATGTATGCAAGAATATCGATCAGTGATTTGGAGCAAATGGATAACAATGAAGATATGTTAGCTTATCAATGCAGATGCGGAGGATTATATTGTATCCAAAGGGAAGATATTCAGGAAAAAAATCAGTCGATATGCGTTTCTTGTTTGGAATGTACTTTTTTTATTGTTGTTGAAACATAATAAAATTTATGTATAAAAATTAAAGACCTCTCTCCCAACCTTTGAAACGCAAGATAAAAAAACACCACTTAAAATGCAGCAACATTTTCTATTTCTTATAAAAAATGATACAACAGATAACACATCATTACACATATAAACTATTGAGCAATATACAAATAAAAACACGATCCTTAGAATATCCTAGGTTCAATAATAAAAATTGCATTTGCACAAATTATGTTTTGCATTAGAAGAACAATTTATGAGAGTTATTGTCAATTGAAAAGAATTAAATGTTTGCATAACTTATGTAATTTCTACAATGACAAAATTTATACAAAAATTAATTTGTTATAAAAGATCTACACAATACCTTTGAATAAATTTGTAACATATTTATATTTATTCCCTGCATAACTGATTTTATGTTATTCAGATGAATCGTGCTTATTGCACAGGATAGGTTTGCAACTCTTATTATTGCACCTCAGCAAAACTGGACTTTCTATTAATGTTAAAATCAATACATTTTATTTAAATATAGACAATTCAATTAAATTATCACCAATATTCGATTAACCCTGATTCTTTAATCAATTGGCAAACAATAAATAGCAAATAACCAATGATTTTTGAACGTGTTACGTTAGGAAAATCAATTGAATACTACATCAACAATTATTTCATAACAGAAAAGTATGAAGATACAAATTTTTATGTACAATTATATTTATATAATTCATTGTCCATATTGTCATGTTTGTATAATGATTATATAAATAATAAAACGTACTATAATATATCATAATATTGACCTTGTAGGCTAATATAATAGAAATATTTGATACAAGTATTTCTATATCATAACTTGATCTTGTACAAATTTTGTATGTATTGTATATGCTCTTTTCTTGCAATATAAAATAATACAACAAAACATAAAATGTAGATCACTACTTAATATCTAAATATTTCTGAATTAGTCATTGCAATTTACAATTCTTCTTTTAGATGCTCTTCTTAAACATATCACCGTAAACTTCATTAGTGAGCTCCAAAAATCATTATGATAATCATGTACTTGCATGTGTTATTAATTGGTAGATACTATAAAAAAAATAGATCATTAGTTACCTTCACGTAACACGTTCTTTTACATCGTGATTAACGATAATAACGGAAAAGAATTGTTCAAGTTGTAATGGAATATAATGCAACATTAGTGTTGATAATGTACTAAATAATGTTGTTTCTTCCAAGCATTTTGAACTCGAGAAATTAATTGCGAATTGAACAGTTGTATAATTTTGTATGAACATCCAGGCGTGAATAGTTTAGGCGGTACAATAGAAATTGACGTAAATAAAACAAAATGAATAGAAAGTGACAGCATTCACTTCATTAAAAAAGTTATTAAATATTGATTACATTATCCAATAAATTATGCACAATTCCCATAGTATAATTAATTTGATCAACATAAATGAAAAATGTAAATAAGCCATACGAAGTATAGCAAAGAACTTATTGTACAAAGTATATTTTTGCAATATGGTTAAATATTTTTTGTTTTTTTTTGTCTCTTTTTTAAACCTAAATTTGCTGTTCATTCCAATTCTTTATTTTCCTTGTTTTCTTCATCACCCATTTAGTTGAATTTTTAATTTTATTTTTCTTTTACCTTTCTCTTCTCTTCAAAGTGTGAGATTCTTTAAGTAATATTTCATCTATAAGCTTGACAAATATGGTAAGAAATCTTTCTCGTTTTCTTTGCAATTTAAAAATACTTTCCTAAACGCCCATACAAATTGTTATGTAGTTGTTAATGTTCATGGTGGGCTGTTTTCCACTTAAATTATTAGCGATTTTTTTTAATTTTGTAACAGCTGTAATACAGTAGTACACTGATAAGCTCCACGTTCTGCGTAATTTGTTGAGTCTTTGAAATCTCATATTTTTGTACACCACGATTAATACACTTCATAATTAATATAATTAATGCCTTCGGTTTAAACGTTCTACCACATTGGAGATCATTTGTAACAACCAGCAGCTTCATTGTCTGACTTTCTACGATCTCCCATCAAATTTTTGACATACATTCTTATCACAATCACACCACGTAATACATGAATCATTGTACAGTAGATTGGTTACACTACCTAATCAGAGTATGTACAGAAGTCATAGAAGAGGGCAGTTTTGTTCACAAAAAAGTGCACTATTTTACCTCTACATCGAAGTCGAGAACAAGAAGTTTGGTCTCCTCCGTGCCATTACGGCTACCCACTGCACACACCAGTTTTGTATCACTTGCACGTATCCTCCACACAACACCACCACTTCCGCCGCTTTCAAGAGCAACCAAGTTCCTGATAAAATCACCTAAACACATAATAAAAACTTTAGAAGAAATTCGTCCAAGGAGTAATCTCTAAAGAAAAGAAGAAGGGAAAGTAGCAGCAACAATAAGGATAAATGTACCAGTTTTAACATCCCAAAGTTTCACTGTACCATCATCGGATGAAGTAATTACAAAATGACTGTTGAATTGAAGGCAAGTGACAGCAGACTGATGCTTGTTTGGACCAGACAGTGTTTGCAGGCAGTGACCACTAACAATGTCCCATACTTTAACAGTTGAATCTGCATTTCCAGATACCAAGATGTTATTACGCAGTTCCATTCCCGAAGTGAGTGACTGATGTCCCATTAATGTATGTCTACATGCACCAGTTTCAACTTCCCACACTCTTATGCTTGTATCCAGAGAACCACTAACAACATGTACACCATCAAACTATGAAAAATAAAACACATTAATTTTTTCATGAAATAACTAACATAAAACGGCTTTTAGATTTCCGCGTGAACAATTCAGTTTTCGCTTACTTGGAGGGAATAAACACGATTTGTATGTCCTTGTAAAGTATGAAGGCACTCCTCGCGTTCTGGATTCCAAACTTTAACCATGTAATCATAGGCGCCACTGACTACTAATTTTCCATCGTATTGCACACATCTAACAGCTGCCAAATGGCCAACAAGCACATGTAAACATTCGCCAGTATCCACTTGCCACACCCTTAGAGTAGCGTCTCTACTACCACTGACTACTTTATTACCGTGCAAATGCATACACCTCACCGTTGATGTATGTCCATACAGAGTATGAATGCATTGGCCAGTTTCAGCATTCCATACTTTCAAGGTACGATCTGTACTACCACTGATTACGGTAGTGCCAGACATTTGCGAGGACCATACACCACCAGTATGTCCAACCAATGTTCTTAAACACTACAGCAAAAACGTATATAGACATAAAAATATAGAAGCTGAAAATCAGATCGGAGAGAGAAGAATCTTGCATAATTTCACGACGATATGTCTTATTTTAGTAATTACCTTGCCCGTAACGGCAGACCATACTTTAAGAGTATTGTCATCGGAGCCGCTCACTATCCGATTGCCAGAAAATTGGAGACACGTAATCACATGATCATCGTGCCCTTTTAAAACTTTTGGTGTACGAATTGGTTTCGTCCTCCAATTCATCTTTATGTTGTGCTGTCTCATGTATGCCTGTTTCCACGGAGACGAAGAATTACCAGAATTTCTACAATTTTTACGTTTTGTTGGAGGTAAGTCTTTTAAATCTTCTATACCAGCTGCTCTACATTTCTCTTTCCACAATAAATTATCGTCAGCGAGAAATCGCCAATTGCGACACGTTTGCGCGGCGCGCAAAAGATCTCTCGGTTCTAGAAAAGCTAATACCGACAAAGCCAACTCTTTTGGTAGCAACGATATGAAGTCTCTTTGAAACTGAGGCTCGATAACTTGCATCATATGTCGTACTTGCGTTGGCTCGCATCGTTCAATTAATTCATCTATGGCTAGCATTCTCTCTGCGTTTGACCATCTCTAAGGTTAGAAGCAATATCTTTAATGTTTATATGTAATTTAAAAAACGGACGAATTTTTGTCTCGATCAAAGAATTTTAGTTTCTTATACCTGAAACTGAAGAAGCCAATTACTCATTTCTGGCGGAGGATTATCTTTTGTTGGAATAACGCATCTCATATGTTTACTTTTATCATCCAATTTCTTAACAATCCTGCAAACAAAAAACTCATGCACTATGAGATATTTCAGAGGTTCTTTTTCGCAAACTCCAAATTCTTTCCCTTAATAATCACTTTCATGCACAGCTATACATACATCGAATGGGATTTGTCTTCTGGATTAAGTTTTTTACAGGGTAAAGTTGATTCAGTTTCACTTTTCCGTTTCCTCTGTGGCTGAACGACATCCAGGGGTACACAGGTATGCAAGGTAGGACTATGTGTCCTTTGCGTGAGAGACTGTGGTTGTGATGTAGATAACGAACAGTTGTTACTTTCAAGATCTGGTTCACACTCTGCGTCACAAAATATTCCAGTATCGCTAATCTAAAATCAAGGTAGTCTTATACTGATATGCGAATCTTTTTTTAGGCACAACTCGTGACTCCAAGAGCGAAACTCACTTCACTTTCTTCTCCGCTACTGTCATCCTCCTCTTCCTCCTCACCGTCTTCACCATAATCTTCTGATTCTTCATCTTGTATTAAAAGAGAATGCATAGGTTCTAAAGAACTAGGTCCTGGAACACCTTCAATGCCCTCTATAGGACTTGGACTTGTACCACCTGGTTTATTATCATTTAGTTTATTAGAGGATGAAGGAGGGACAGACATCACTGGCTTATGTCTGATATATTGTATTACCTGAATACACAAGAACAAATTTTGGTCAATCATTTCCTTATTAAAAATAAAATTTTTCTTTTCAGCATATGATAATATAAAATGTATTGTATAATCATACAAGGTATATAAATTTAGAAAAACAAGTTCTGTGCAAAAAGTTTAAAATATGAATTAGTATTTTCGTTAGAAATGTTTATCTGTTACATCCAATTACATCTGTACTTGAATGATTGTAACTTGTTACTTTAAACTACCTGTAAATTCATTAATTTCAATAACATTGATGATTAAATTCGCAATTAAACAATTCCTTGAATGAGAATGTGAAATTATAAAAATTCGAAAATATTATTAAAAGAAATAGTCATAAATTAAAGTCACAACGAAAGTTAGACGTGAGTTTAACTTCTTTTTTTTTTCGCAGGTTTTCAAATGAATGAATTGGCAAAAAAAAGGGAAAAAAAGAACGATTGAAAGTATTTTAATATTAATTACATCAAAGAAGAGAAAAATAATCTTCCAAAAATATGCAAAAATCCTAACCTTAGACGGATCCTAAAACCAAGTTAGATTCGGAACATAGCCTAGAATAATAAAAGGAAGGACCGGTTAGCCACACCCTTAATTTTCATGAGATTATCACGAGAAGTAAACGAATGAAATAGTAAGTTAGTCATGAAGAAACAATTCGTACTTAGATTAAATGTTTTTCTTCAGTGACTTCCTTTTACTGTGAAACTACTACACAATGATGACCCAAGTTTCTTTCAATTAATGTTTCTATCATATGGTTACGGTACGCATTTTTCGTGTGTCACTATTTTGTTAGGTTAGAATGCAATGAAGTTAACTTTTCGAGTAAAAATTTAGCCGAATACGGATATTAAAACAAAAACAAGAAATAGGTATAAACACAGAAAAAGATCCATCGGTAGCTCTCGCCAGCTCCGAGGTTTTTATCTCTTCGGGACTTGGTGGTTCGTAGACAGGTAGCTGTTGCACATGCGTTCGCGTTCATAAGCCGCATATCCATCATTTATATTCTCGTTGTTGCCCTACGATTTCAAATTCCTACGATGTGAATTATGCCATACATTTTCTGAATCACACATAATACGCGCACGTATCTATTCAATAGGATTTATGACGGTACAGTTGATAATCAATTTCAATCGTCTTGTCGTCTCATTTTTTTTTAATCTCCAACGATAAAAACCGATTATTTCACGAGCAATTCTTTAAAACTGCGAAACAGTGAACTCTGAATATTCATTTTCCTGCTTTCCTGATTCTCTTATCATTTTTAACGTATATATCAACGTATATATCAATGTTACTAAATCTGGTTAAAGATAGTTATAATTTGCATAATCATATGTTATCATTCGATTTGCTCTCGTACATTTTAATACACGCGCAGAAACAATACAGATGTGTATTATTTTTGTGATCGAGAGAACATTCTGTGAACGGGACATTATTTAATATTACACGCTGTGCGAGTTTGTATGTATTAGGAACGCGACAGATTGTGCATGTCCATACGTACGTATACGTACGAAGTAGACCACATCAAGAATTTCTATAAAAATGTATTCGTAAGGTATGTGATATGTCAAGCGGTGACGTTGGACAACCGAATTTTGAAGGTTATCGTACGATAAATGTGTTGTAGTTTTAATATCGATTGAAATCAAGCAAAATAGGATAACTGATTTCTACTGTAGGTTGCCGTCTTGAACATTGTTTCGTTTTATTTTCCCGAGACGCTGCGTCTCGGCGTGACGGCGAGTTACCGTGCAAATATATAACAATTTTAGAACAAACGAAGGTTACTTACAATTTAAAAAGATACACAATGGCTCTGGGTACAATATTGCAGGTGAGTCGTTGGTTCATATTATGCTTGAACGATTTTTTATTTTACTATTGAACCATCGGCTACATAATCACGAATGTGTTTGATATTTTATAGAGAGCTATAGATCTTGTTACTAAAGCTACCGAAGAAGATCGTAATAAGAATTATGAAGAAGCGCTTAGGTTGTACGAGCATGCCGTTGAATATTTCCTGCATTCTATCAAATGTACGATTTTGTCAGATCTCTTTCGTAATATGTTCTTCTTTGCGGTAGTTTTATTGGAAAAGTCAATTTTAAATTACGTTATTATTATTGCTTATTCATGTAGACGAAGCACAAGGAGACAGAGCTAAGGAAAGCATAAGAGCAAAGTGCACACAGTATTTAGAAAGAGCTGAAAAGTTGAAAGCATACCTGAAAAAGAGTAAGAAGAAACCTGTGAAAGCGGGTGAAGATAATTCTAAAACCGAGGACAAGAAGAGCGATAGCGGAGACAGTGATACTGATAGCGATCCTGAGAAAAAGAAGCTTCAAAGTAAACTAGAAGGTGCAATAATTATTGAAAAACCTGATGTTAAATGGAGCGATGTTGCTGGTCTAGATGGAGCCAAAGAAGCATTGAAGGAGGCTGTTATCTTACCAATACGTTTTCCCCACCTTTTTACTGGAAAGCGGATACCATGGAAGGGTATCTTGTTGTTTGGGGTAACTTATAAAAAGAAAACTTTAATAAGTTTCTAGAAAAGTATTTGTCATGTAATTTTAAGATATTTTCAGCCTCCAGGTACTGGTAAATCTTATCTAGCAAAGGCTGTTGCAACCGAAGCCAATAACTCGACATTTTTTTCTGTGTCATCCTCGGACTTGGTAAGCAAATGGCTAGGGGAGTCTGAGAAACTTGTAAAAAATTTGTTTGAATTAGCTCGTCAACACAAACCCAGTATCATATTTATCGACGAAGTAGATTCGCTCTGTTCGTCCCGTTCCGACAACGAATCAGAATCTGCGAGGAGAATAAAAACGGAATTTTTAGTTCAGATGCAAGGTAATGAAGATGTTCAACTACAGAATTATCCAATATATATGTTACATATATGAAATATTTCGCGAATGATATACATAATAAATACACTTATTAGGTGTTGGATCTGACAATGATGGGATACTGGTACTGGGAGCTACTAATATACCATGGGTATTAGATTCTGCTATTAGAAGAAGATTTGAAAAGAGGATTTACATTCCCTTGCCTGATGAGCAAGCTCGAGCTATTATGTTCAAACTACATCTAGGAAGTACTTCTCACTGTTTAACGGACGAGGATTTTAAAAAATTAGCAGCTGCCACAGATGGATATTCTGGAGCTGATATAAGTATTATCGTGCGAGATGCACTTATGCAACCAGTTAGACAAGTTCAAACTGCAACGCATTTTAAACGTGTAAGAGGACCGTCGCCGAAAGATCCCTCTGTCATAGTCGATGATTTATTGACGCCATGTTCACCAGGAGATCCAGCTGCTATCGAAATGAGCTGGATGGAAATTGAAGGTGACAAATTATATGAGCCACCTGTAACTATGGTAAATATGGAATTTCTTTCTTGTGTAGCTATGATCTATCTCATTCCACGAAGCAATAATACATCGCTGTATCATATAATTAATTTCTCATGTTTAGAAAGATATGTTGAAATCGTTAGTGACTACTCGTCCTACAGTGAACGAAGAAGATATGACTAAGTTAGAGAAATTTAAAGAGGATTTTGGTCAAGAAGGTTGATGCTCGGGTTCTCTTATGGAAGTTGCTGCACACTTCCAAAAATATCTTTCGGTTATACACGCACTTGCCTTACATCTTGTTTGATTATCAACATTGCTATATATGTATAATGTACAAAAACATTGACTCAAATATTTTTTTTAATTTTTTTATTTGTTTCGTTTACCTTGAAAACAACCAACACGATAATAATAAAAAGATTGCAAGCTTAATGCTTATTCTCAAATACCATTTTCAGGGCTAGTATAAAAATCATAAAATGAATAATACATATATTTTGAGATAAAAATTTGTTAGACTTTAGTCGACGGAAAATCAATAGACTGTTTTTTATCCATTGTCAGGAAGGTAAGAAAAATGTTGAAACACTGCGATCTGCAACATGACCCATGCGTGTTTTTAACTTATATAATTATCGCTATACTTGTACCTAACAAATTCATTGTACAATATGTATGTTTAATAAGTATTTCTGAACAATGTGTTTATGATTATAGATTAGCAATTTATTTGTATATTTTATAATTTTGATCTTGCTTGAACGACGCATTATCTGCATCCACACACCCATTCATTCTTTTTTTTCAGTAAGTAAAAATTACGAATAATTGATTTAAATGATTCGCTAAAGAAATTAAGTAATTATATGTAGCATATGATATATGTGTACGTATATAAAAATAAGCATAATACCCTTTCCATGTACATTGTTTTTATTGTTAATTAAATAAATAACAAGTTATACAAGATAGAATTCAGAATCGATTCTTTTGAATAATGCTTATACAAATAATGAGAATTGTAAAAGTTCTTATAAATACCACGTGACGCAGAAAACTTTTCTGATTCACGGAGGACAATGTCTTAAGAATTCTGAATCCATGTAAACAACTGTTATTGTAATATCATCACGAAATATTCGTACTACTTCTCTTGGTAGTGTCAATAATTGCGATAATTTTACATGATCTATTCCATATTCTGTACCACCGAGTGCATTTCTTAGTAAATGCGTCGCCGCATTACTGTCGTGAGGTTTCTTTTTTAAGCCTTCTTTGCGTTGCAGCAACATTTTATTTATCTCCGACAATTTCATATTCTTACGTGGCAGCCTTAATGGACTTAATGTTACTTTCCCACTCATATGTTCACCCACTAAGCGTACAGCCTGTAAAGGTGACATTAAGTCCCACAGACCGTCGCTAGCTATTATAAGAAATTTATCTCTAGGTGTTAGTCTATGGTATTTAACTTCTGGCTTCGCTGTTAAATACGGCGGTGTATGATAATTTGGTGGTATTGCGGCTTCTCCAAAATACGGTACTACCACATCTTTCAAAATCTCTTTGCTCCATTTGTAGCGAAAATCACCGAGGGAACGAAGCGGCGCTAATTGTCCTAATAGCCGTTCCATTTTAATAACAGTTGACTTTTCGTTAGACGGATGTTCCGATAAAATTCTTTCGACTTCTGCGCGATTGTCGGTATTGTGTTCGACGGTCATTAACTTTGCAGACCAACCATCATTCTCTATAATTAAGAATAACAATATCATGATTATGATGATGATGATAATAATAGTAATATGTAGCAAAAAATTACAAGAAACAATTCAGAAATCGTACCAGAAAGTACACCAAGTACTGCTTGACAATCACCCACTCCGGCAACATGCAAATGTGGACCATCTATGTGCGCAACAGCTGTTACAGCACCAGACATTGCAACAGCCAGAGTCCTGGCAGTACTGCTTTTACCTAAATTTAAAAGTGCTTCGTTCGACAAATCATTATCTAACCTGAGAAATGCATTCTCTAAAGCTGTTTCCATTTGAAATTCTTTTGTATATTCCATTTCTACTAACTCCTTGACAAAAGTTAAAAAACTTGCTTGATAAAGATCTTTAATTTCAGAAACAAACTCCAGCTTATCATTGAATATTTGAAGGAATTCTAATTTATTATTGGAGTTGATTGTATTAAGATATTGTTTTAGTAACTTTGTGGGCAATAAACATGCTGATATATAATGAAAAAGTCTCTTTGAAACAATTTGAGCGCAAGTACCACCTCCATGACCATCGAACACACCTAATAATATTCCTAAAATAAATGTGTGCTTTTGTTGTATGTGAAATGAAATTGATCGACGTGTATCTAATTATAAGAAAACATAAAGATGCACAGAATGTATCTTATACATAGATCGTTTTCATTATTTTATAATGTTTGTACCTTTTGTAAATAAACATTGAGCCTCGGATCGAGTATCCTCTATAGGATTATTAGATGCCAATTGGTTTGAATCATAGTATTTTACAGAGCTTTGTCCATCAAATTCTTTGGTATATTCGTTAGCTTGTAGAACTGCTGTAACCTACAGTATGATCATTAATAGACTCAAAAGCTTTAAAATGTAAATTAATAAGACCTCGTTACCTCCTGCGGCGTAAGTCGTGGTAATGCCATGTACAGCCTTTGAAGACATTTACTGTTATTCCATTCATTCTGTCTAATACATACATTATTGACAGTTTTAATTAAATTACTACTAATATTTTGTAAGACCATTCTATTTCTGCGATTTTGCAGTACATTCGCGCTAGCACATTTTCGTGCTCCTACTTATATAGTACATTTTGCAAGTTTTAAAGGTTATGTTAGACATTCATCTTTTCCAATGCCTTGCTAAAGGTAATTGTGCTTTCGTAACATTCGTACATGTGTATGCAACACGTATAAACTTCTCTTGTGCGATCATGTGCGAGGTAGCGTTAATACAGTAGTTAATAAAACCTTAAAAATACTTTATTATACATACTCTACTAATTCTTCTACATACACGCATTATTTTGTTATTTAGATATAAATATTTCATGAACAGTGATATTGAAATTTGTAACCATTGGTATTCGAAACCTTAGTCTTTATATATAAATATAATACCATCTTCAAAATTATAAATTTCATTCAAATACAATAAATAATTATATACCATATACAAAGGCTAGGAAAAACGATTCAACATTCTATAATAAACACTTTTTTCAGCCGTGTACTTGGACGTTCGACTCGACATACAAAATGCGAGCATGCTTGGATACATTTATTTATTACAGTTTAAAGGTACAGAAAGACTTATTGCTCTTAATGCTACATATTTCTACATAATATCATATTTTCATTGTAAGCGTGCAATGCCAGGGTACTTATAATTAATCATGTGCATATCAACAGTCAGTTCACCTATGTCGCTATTATTGGTCTGTTTGCACTAATGTCTGTTCAAATTTACCGCGATCAGGTACGAAGAGGCGCTGGACAAGCGCGTTCACTCACTGCGCATCCGGTTCAGTAGGTGTGCAGATATCGACAGCGACGCACCACGCTACGCTACCTACGTCCAGAAAAGTCGCGCGCCAAAAAGATTCCTTCCTGGAGGAGAGAAAAGAAAAGCGTCCACGATCAGTCCTGTGAAAACTGTCGACGAAAAGAGTTCAGTAAGAAGCCACGTTCTGTAGTAAGTAGTTATCGCGCAGTATAATAAACCAGTAGTTGTTTCGAGTATAGTTAGATTGTTCATAACAACGAAGGATATTCAAGGACGAAGTCCTGTGTAGTTTTGTGCGTGAAATATAAACGAGAAATCTCGTGTTCCTTCTTATCAGGTGAGGTAACATCCAAGGAGTTTTATTCTACTGTGAAACCTTTTACCGGCTCCATAGAAGATTGCTTCGCTGTCGACGACAACGCGTGACCAGTTTGAGCATCATCCAGAAAGATGGCGCCACGAGTGACAAGATAATTTTACGAAGAACTTAATATTTATTTCTACAATATAACTTGAAATGTAAAGCTGTATGAAAAGAATTGAAAATACTAAAGTGTAGTGTGTTAGAGAAAATAACATGGAAACGTACCCCATTCCTATCCCTTATCTTAAAACCATATATTTCCGGTAGAGTGTGACGTGTGATTAAACGTAGCGGTGATTAATTGGTGTAAGCTTTCGCAAACGTAGATATCTTTGTATTTAATGTGACGCATTTAAGATTTGGTATTTGCTTTTTTATACAAACCATTTCTTAAATTGTGACGTTTCATGTAACATTAAACAAACGTATTCGACGAATGAGGAATGATATCACTAGATCATCTATTTCTTATTGGATGACCTGCAGTTTACACGAGACACCAGAATCCAAGAAACTGTCTGTACGTACGTATATACATATCGATGATAATGAATACTTTTATACCAGTTCTGTTCTCGTTACAACAGCTATTATGGTGCATATACTAAACGAAAGAAATTGACAAGTCTGGGAGAAACTTTAGTTTTAACGGGAATTAGTGGCACGTATAAAACAAGGAAATTAACGATCACGATATATTTCATTCCTGAATTCATCGAAGAATTCGTATACACTCTGAACTATTTTCACGTCGTGATTTTGAGTCTGCTTTTGGATTAAAAGTTAATTTAGTTCAGAATGTCTACAAGGTATATGAAGAAACTGTACGGAGGCGATATGTTACCCGAGAAGGACAGTGAAAATGAAAGTGAGATGGAAACTTCAATAATCGGCAACATTAAATCGAAAACGTTCAACTTGTTCGATGTAGTACGTGTTCCAAGTGTTCTAATTTTGATAAGTAACTTTCCATTTACAAACATTATCCGTATGGTCGCAATTAGCGTTCAAACGGTGTCGTAATTAGATTTTCTTTCATCAAACTCTTTAAATAGTTCATGTTCACTTGTGCTTTGTATAGGTAACATATTTCTTCTTTTTTTCTCTCGCTAGTTAGATCAAAATAATGAAATTAATGAAAAAGAGAACGAAGAGGAGCAAGTAGTCGAAGACACTCACATCGACAAAGCTAAACGTAAGAAAAGAAAGAATAGGCGAAAGAAGTTAGAAACTTCTAAAGCCGAACAGATTGTTGGAGATAAGGAAGATGATATAGATGAAATCGAAAGAACAGTAAGAGAAGTGAACAAATTGTTAGGAGAACCACTTCCAGGTTGTAGCTCTGAGATTACAGATAATTTACAATGGGTTGAGCAAAAGTCTAAAGAGAATATTTTGATGGTGCAACGTAAACACTTGAATCCTTATAATGAACTTAAAAGAATCTTTGGTAGTAAAACAGTGCAGGCTGAACAAAAGTATGTTTTCCATGAAATTTATTGTATACAAATATGTGGATGTAAGGTAGAAGATATAATCAAAATGTGATGTATCGCAATAAATAATTAATTCCAACAGCAATAGAAGAAACAGAGGTCGTTTGGGTCACCTGAAAAGGACATGGCTGGTTTCCGCTAGAGATAATTGGCCACCGATTAATAAATCCAGTCTTTCTATGTCCTTGGACCTTACTATAAAATCTTCTAATAACGTTCAATATTTTGTGTATGATCACAGTCCATCGTATAGACAGATTCAGTTAAAATTTTTGGAAGCTGTTGAAAGCTCAAATTCTGAAAATATTGTTGTACGTTACGTTCCAATAATAATCATTGGAAAAGTGATTATTTAAAATTCTTCAACATTCCTAATTTCTTTCTTTCAGAATATATTCAATGCGTACTCTTACCATGTAGATACATTGTTGCAATTAGCCGAACTTTGTAAACTCAACGAAGACTTAGCAACAGCTGCAGAATTTACAGAACGAGCTCTATATTGCCTGGAATGTGCTTTTCACCCATTGTTCAATTTTACAACTGCTCTCTGCAGATTAGATTACAGGAAGCAGCAAAATCGTGCTTTATTTATAACTCTATTTAAACATCTTAATTTTGTTGGTGGGCGTGCATGTTATAGGTAAAAAACAAAATTAATATATTTTTTATTTACTTCAGATTTATGTATAACAGTTTATTCATATTTCAGAACGAGTTTGGAGTTCTGTAAATTGTTATTGTCACTTGATCCAGAAGGTGATCCTCTAGCTGTGATTCTTTCCCTAGATTTCTATGCTTTGAAAGCAAAAGAATATGAATGGTTTATAGAATTTTGTAACCTTTGGGGTAATGCAAGAAATCTAACACTGCTGCCAAATATAGCATTCAGTTTAGCTTTGGCCCATTTTCATGTAAACAATAAGACAGCTGCTGATGAACATTTACAAAATGCTTTGATAATGTTTCCGGGTGTTTTATTCCCATTGTTGGAGAAATGTAGTATACAATCCGATGAAACGGTACCTTCATATTATTACGGTTTTAGGGAAATGTTTCAATATAAGTGCTTTATATGAAAAATATTTTTTAGGTAAAA
The DNA here is from genome assembly GCF_050948175.1 of Xylocopa sonorina. Lineage (NCBI taxonomy): Eukaryota > Metazoa > Arthropoda > Insecta > Hymenoptera > Apidae > Xylocopa > Xylocopa sonorina. Next base: position 3,563,535 of record NC_135210.1, on the reverse strand, counting down.
GCTCATGACTTCTTTAATAGTAAAGCGATAATGTCAACTTCACCAGCGTTAGAAAAATTACAAAATCTGTACGTAGTGCGTAGCTTCCGTTTATGGAAAGAAACAGATATTCTACCATGGCTAAGGGAAAATGTGTACACCGTGTTAAATCGTGTTGATTCGAAAGATAATTATGTTAAATATTGCGAAGTAAAGCGAGGCAAATGTTATCAAGGAAAACTGCCGAAGAATATTTTGCGACATATTATATTGTCTGACATAAAAGATATTACTGTAAATGTTCAAGAGGTATACGAACTGTATTATATATTGTGCTTTATCGAGCTATCTCAGCGTACTAGGACTTTCATACAATTTTAGGTACAAAATGATGGTTCTGTTCTTTCACACGACCCTCTGCCACCTGTGGATAGCATTGATATTTACAAACGACCTATTGCAAATGCAGGAACACCTAGGACTAGTTCGAATCTTTTGTCTCTCTTTTTCCAGTCTCTTCTTACAGACATGAATAGAGAAGTTGCGATAGGCGGTTTTGGATGGTTAAATTTATCGTAAGTATATAGTAATAATGTTCAAATTAATAAATAAATAATGATATGAAATTTTTAGCTATGATAACAATGAACAACCATAACAAGATTAATTCTTACTGCTGATTGTTGGTTGCGATACAGAGTAACAAATCAGAGTACAGAAAATTTGATTTTAACTGAAAAAAGTAAAAATGAAGTCTATATGAAAATAATGTATGTTTTGCGGCAGGTAATATATCTAATATTTAACAATAGACATCATAAAATTATAATAGTTTAATATTTGTATTATTATTATTATTATTATTACTATCATCATCATCATCATCACCATCATCATCTATATATAGTATGAGACGTCCATACGCCATTTGTATGATCTTATACTTCTTGTTATAATTTTTATAGAATTTTTGGAACAATCATCGCATAACCAATTTTCGAAAAGTTGTAAATACGTAAAATAATACATGTATATAACATATAGTGTAATTGACAAAATTACAAGTTCATCTCATTTTTAGCTAATTTATTATTGTAATAAGACCTATTACTTTTCCTTTCCGCAAGATTCAACAATACATGGACGGAAACAAAATCAGTAGGCCTTAATTACAAAACTAGACTAACGAAAAATAAGGTGAACTTATAATTTTATCAAATACTGTATATTAATAATAAATAACTATATTGTTACAATACTTGTATCAATATCACTCTTTAGTTATCCTCTATACTTTCTTTAATATATAAATATACAAGACAATATAAAGTATATACATCGTGAATGTGATTTATTAAAAAAAATTATTGTTTCCTCAAACAGGCTTATTTTATATACAGATCTATACAATCGTCTTGTATTATAATTTGATCAACTATTGTTAATTATGACCATTACTATAGTGTCATTTGCATTTCTTGGTTTAATAATTAATGAGCATACAAAAATTTTTGTGTGCGTTTACTAGTGTTAATGCTGAGCATTTTTCTGTAATTATTTCAATTAGTAACTATGTAATAAAAAGATGTTTCCTTGCTCTATTACTCCCTTCCATCATACCAAATACATTAAAGGTGAAAAATTGGTTTCAAATTGAACAAGTTATTGACAAAATATTTAAAGTTTAGAAGGATGGACATCGTTAGTCCACGATAATGTACTTAATTTTGTTTAATTGTTGTTTATATTTTTCTTCATTTTACACCATACTGTGGAATACGGGATTATAGCGACAAATTCCGGGACCATACTCCTGATAAGCTTTTTTAGTATGACAAACAGTGTAAAATTCTGGATCACTGGCCAATAAAGCACCACCATACCACACTGCCCAACGTTGTTTATGATGTGATATTACATGAACGTCTATAGGTTTTGGCTGGAACGAAATACGACAAATATATTAGATATTCTTGTATTTTCTTTTTTTAGGAATATATATAACATAAGGAAATCTGTATTACCGTAATAAGACTTCCGCTTAACGTTTCGCTAAGTTTTAGACGTGCATCAACAAGTCGTTTTATATCACGTTGTAATCGTCTACCAAAATCTTTGAACATTGTAGAACCACCCGATAATACAATGTTACTGTACAGTGGTCTTCTGACGTCTATCGGACAATTTTGTATTACATCGTCCACAATTTCACTTAGAGGTGTTGTAAAGTCCGGATTAGAGAACTAAAGAATACAATAATAAAATGTAAGTAATCAGAGTTATATTTCAATTACGTGTGTAACTGAATTTGGAAGGACATACTTCAGGATGAAAGAATATCTCTGGCCCAAGAAACCTTTCATACCCAACATCTACTACAAAAGGTTGCTTTGTGATATTGTTGATACCTTCGTATTTTTTTATCTTAGTAGGATCACTGTCGTATTTAGCAAATTCTTTTGAGATATCAGGGCATATGTAACAATATTTCTCTTTTATTGCTTTAGCTGTTTCTAATGATTGTTCAGGTGGTATACCAATTTCACGTTCTCTTAACAAGCTTTGAATAAAATATGTAATGTCTCGCCCAGCAATAGGAATATGCTTTATACAGCTTCCTATAACAAAACCTTCTGCCTAAGTAAGAAAATGAATTGGTTAATTGATACAAATTTTCACAAAGTAAGATTCCCAATTTGAATATTCAGAAAATTATGAAATCTTTTTATGGAAATTTTTTGAATCCCACTACATGATAATAATATTCTTCTAATATCTATCACAAGAAAATACATATATACTTTTCATATTCCTACAGTTTCACAAGTTTTTGAATTTCTGAATTAGAAATCTTCCCTTGTTAGCATGTTTGAAATATCTGGGTCGTTTTCCCTTCCTTTTACACTTACCACTGGTATTACATGTGTTACTCCATCTCCACTATCGACAACAACACCTGTTAATGTCCTATCTTCTATTGTTTTAGCTGTCCAAGAGGCAGCTAATGCTAGTACTGCTTGCACAGCAATATAGAGTCCTGGGACATTAAATGATTCAAACATTATTTCTGCAGTGTATTCTCGATTCTCAGGAGTATTTAATGGTGGTTCCGTTAATAAAAAATAATGATCTTCAGGTTCTGCCCTAAGATACTTGAAGATACATTGCTGCAGGAACTTTTCCATTAAATCCCAGTCTTCGACTAATCCATGTCTGACTGGATACTAAGCAAAATTTATTGAAAGTTATAAAACAATGAAATTATATATATTTCATATGTAATGACTAATATTAAGCATATACCAATGTATTAATATACCTTTACGGAATAGCCAGTAGCTTCAAAAGCTTCATCCCCGATATAAGCATCTAAATCTTCAACTCCTTTAGTAATCCTTCTTGCATTATTATCTCCAACCTTTGCAGTTTCTTTAATAGCAATTGCAGATGGTATTATTAGTTGAGGTTCTTTGTTGCCTGCAAAACCTAGCTTTGTATAGCTGTAAAATCATAAAAGAGTATAAATGTTTTTGTTATCAAACAAATGGTCAATGAAAACTTATTTTATTCTACATTTAACACATCCTTGTTACACTTAAGTTCAAACAGTTCTTAAAAATGATTCATTTAGCTTCCTGTCTGCTAAATGGGTGGTAATAAAATTATATTTATTTAAAAACTATATTAATAAAGTATTTATTGACTAAACAGAAAAGTAGATTAAAAAATTGTTAACGATATTAAATAGATTCCTGACAATTTTATGATTTTATTTACCCAATGCGTAAGATATTATGTGTCATTAATCACACTCTACACTGTTCACACACGCCGAAATTAATTTTTCTAATTACATACCCTGTACCCACGTCGATTACGCAGGCTGGAAGACGACCGAGCATCGTGCTATTTTTGTTTAAATCACTTTTTAAAGAAATATATCTTAACTAAATGTAACTCAAATTTAACGCTCCCACTCACTCGTTCCAATTAACCACACCTCACTATGGAGATAAAGCTGAAGCATGCCTTAAGCAGCATATTCAATGTGCGTAATTCTCTTTTGCTAGACAACAACAAATGGAAAATTTCTATCAATAAATACAACTAAACTTTAATTTAAGAAAGCATAAATTATTATCTATCCCTGTGCGGTGGGGATCAGAATACACCCACAGTATCCCCTGCTTGTCGTAAGAGGCGACTAATAGGGGGCTAGGAAGGGTTAACTTAGGTGTAGAAGAGTAACGAGTTTTAGTTAAGAAAAAAAATAATGTGTGAAAAGGGATATTTTCATGATGACAACTTATTGATTGTGTATATGAATTTTTATTGCATTCTTTTTATAATTACAAGAAAATCATCGTTATGATCTTACTAAGTTGTAAACAGTAGTAATACATTTTTGGTTAATTTTTTAATTACCTAGTTAGGTTGTACAAAAACTACTCAGATTATGGATAAAAGCTAATACGGCATCGCTACGCTATTTTTTATATATTAGAGTACTATATATGATATTGAAACATAATATATCACACAGAATATTAGTAATGTATACCAACTATAGAATATAAAAAATACTATTTAATGTCCTGCATAAATAATATTCTTACAATATAAAAAATGGCAGTAAAGTTTGTCGTAGAAAAAGCTACTTAAATATCCCTTCCATCTGCTTGTAACAATTATATCTTTATGGCAATCTTTATGGCACTCTCACAGTTCTTCTCGGTTTGATTTATTTATATTTTGATCAAGAATGATCATAGAGTTTTCTGTATCACTAATATACCCTTCCTCACCGGTATAATGTATTGGATAAATTAATAACGGGTTTGCAGAAAGTAATATTAAATTTCGATTTGGGTAGTATGTTTTCCAATCTTGCCTGTATAAAGCAAATAATTTTGATATGTAATATCATATGGCAGTTTTGTTATAGAATTCATGCTAGAAATAATTTTGTTAGTAACTTATACCTAGGATGAACATCAGATAATATAGGAAGATATTCGTCAACAGGTACTAATCGTTTTAGTGGCATTGCTTCTACAAGTTTCCTTGCACCACTTGCTGATAATATATATCCTAATGTCCAATAACTGTAGGCAGCACGTACCAAATACTTAGATCCATCAATCCAAGATTCAGTATCTTCTACTAGTCTCTTTCTTCCCAAATAGCTAACATGATACATTCAATTTCATATTGATGTAATTTACAATCAAATTTGTAATTTTTGACATATTGTTCGTTATTAATGGAGCTATTTTAAATATTGGCTACTTACACCAAATCCCATTCAAGTTGAAGATCATTTAGCTCTGTTAAAATGTAGTTTACTTTTTGTCGAAAGAATGGTTCAAAACGAACATCATCTTCTAAAATTATACTACTGCCAAAATTATTTTCAATTACCTAATAATTTTCCAATTATATTATATGATTTTAATCTATTAGCTTAACAACTCAATTTCTTCTTTTAATTTTATTATAATTACCTTATTCCATATTCCATAATGACTTAGAAAACAGCCAATTTCACCCATAGTCATTGACCTGTAATTATTCTTCATTATTATCTATTATTAATTGCTTACATTAGCTTACTAGTTACTTACCTTTTGTGATATGGATCTGTGTATTCTGGTAACATTTCTATTCCTAATTCTTTTAGAACTGTTTGATTTAATGCCCTAAATTGATGAATAAAAATTTTCATTTTTTCCACGTTTAATAAAAATACATTGCATCGTGTAGAAACGAATGAAACATACGATTCGGTATAGATTTAAATATCTTCTTATTTCGACTTACCTACCATCAACGGCATCGATTGTTTCTACTCGAATTCCGAGTTCTTTGAATAGTTTATGCATTCTATCGCGTCTGTCAGGCCTTCTTACAAGATTTATCATATAAATATTGTCCACTTGCAATGTATCTTCGGCAGGATATTGTACAAATTGTTCGAGATGCGTCGACAATGGGATATAACTATTATCCGCTGAACAAAGGAAAGATTCGCGTTGTATGTATTAAAATAAACTTTCTTTCGTTTTCTCGATCGATTCGACTTACATAATATTTCTGTTTTAATATTAATCAGTCTTGGTAGATCATCGGCGATCGTTTTTCCTTCTTCCAACGGAACCATCACGAAACCATAAATATTATCGTTACAAATAAATAATGGCACACCTAAATTGAGTGTAAAAGTAGAAAAGTCAGAGAAAGGAACAGAAATTCTTAATGAAAGACAGAAATTAAAATTCACCAGATCTTTTAGCACCGACGGCAAAAGTTATAATATCATCTATAGGTCCGTCGTATCCATTCAAATTTTTCGGATTGTACGTCAAAAGATCCGAAGCATGCCTTCTTAAATTGATAAGAACCGCACTGTGAATCATTGGCACATCGAAACATCCTTTTTCCTCTCGAAACAAGATCGGTTCGTATCTCTCTGTTCTTAAATAATAATAATCGTCCGTCATTCCGGCCCAAAAATTACTGTACATGCCATCGGACTTTAGCAACGGAGCGACGACAGTCTGATTCTTTGAAATTAATTCATCAAGAGTATTTGGATTTGTTAGAAAAACGTCTGCGTCTAGCATCTAAAGTGGAATGTAGAGAATAATGAATCAATCAAGGTATCTGTAAGTGTAGATCGATTCGTATCGATCAGATCAATCAAAGAAGGGAATCTTTAAAGCTTTTACCCAAACGAAATCTGCCCAAACATTTCTTGCCGCGTTAAGTACTTCCTCGCGTAAATTGATCACATGTAAAAATCTTTCCGTCGACCAATGACTAATTCCAATCTCATCTGCGAATCCATTCGATTCTTCGTGAAAATTGACTTGAACTACATGATACTTATTGCCTTGGCTTTTTAACCATGTAGATAATATTTCGATCGAATTATCGATATTATGATCACTATAGATTCTTAAACAGAGTATGCAATCTTTAGTTAAAACAATTTCGAAATAGTTTGCAATTATTAAAGAGGTATATGTATGTATACGTAGAATAATTTAAAAACGATTTAAACGCATGATATCGATACATCTTGACTATCGCATTATCGATTCGCGCATCCGCAGAGGACACTTTGAATTGATACGTGTATCAGCGGGAAATTACAATTTCTTAACATATTAATTATGTTTGATTATTGAAAGATGTACATTTGACTACATTCCGTAATATTATTAATACACTACATTTGACAATCAATCTTATCCGTTCAAACCAAACTCTTTCTTCATATGTAACAATACATTGTTTGTAAATCTTGTATTATTCGCTTTATGGTTATTCAGAGGTAAAAAATGGAATTTTTATAACAATTTTGCTCGTTGGTTAATCGAGTACAATTTACACCAAATTCTATTTCATTGCACATCGTGAGGTTTACGAATTTTATTCTAGAACGTTACTGGAAAAGTGAGGTTACAATATACATACTTACCGGAGATGTATGCGTTCTTTAGGATAATTTAATTGTTCCAAAAAAGTTAGAAAATACGGTAATGTGTGCGCTTTGTTTCGTACTAAAACCGCTATTAAAACAGTTGGTCTTTTCAAATTGTTACCCTCAAGTATCGAAATCGCAGTAAAAGATACTATGATAATGCCAGCAAAGTGTACTAATTTCATCTCCGTTTTTCGAATTTCTCTGATACTCTTCTTTATCTTTCTAATTTTTATTGCTTGTTCGAAGCGAATATATAATGTATAGGGAAAAATTAAGAGAGCCTGTCACTAAATAACTAAATATGTAGAGTCAGAAATTTTTCTTCACTATTTTACATTTATTAATGGTGTACTCTGATAATATACCACCTACGAAGTATTATACCACTCCCGTTGAAGATGCATAGTCGGTAACGTGGTAAACTTCATTTGGATAACTTTTATATGTTCAAGATAAAGAAATAGTTTTGAGTTACATAGAAATAATACAACTAAAATACATTAATAAATATAAAATATTGATTTTAATACTGATTGATGTACTATCAAAGATAGAAGGCATTCCTTATGTTAGAATAATTTTTAAATCACAGTAGTTAATCATGGAAATAACAGTTTATCTAAAAGTTTTCCTATTTTATTAAAAAGGATTTAATACGATATATAAATACAAATTGTTTTAGAAATAACATTTATTTAATATTTTATAGGATTTAATTTATTACTTCATCATTCCTCCAATGAAGATGTTTCTTTTTCATTACCTTTTCCTTTCTTTTTCAATTTTGGGCTATAACTAAGGCTTGATTTATCAAAATCTAACACCATAATACCTAAATCACCGCTGAATCTGTTCTTAGCTACCTATAAGAATATATTGTTTAAATATATCGTTTCCATTGAGATGCCTTTTCACTTTTGTACACATACTTGTAAATATTTTTTCCCTCGAATACTAGTGAGTCTTTTGTCTTGTATAATAAGTACATTGTCAGCTTCTTGACTTGCTTTTGCACTTCCAAAAATGGACGCAGTTGTCAATTCTTCGTTGTGACGTTCTTTTCTGGGATGTATTATCATGGTTACATGACAATTGTACGTAGTAGCAAAGTTCCTAAATCTTGCTATTACATCATCTTGTTTCCAAAATCTATAATGCAATCACATTCTTCTACATAAAAGACAATAACATCCTGTATAAGAAATATCCTACAATACCTGTCAATGTATTTTGAACTTTCACTTGTTCCCATCATAAATTGCACATTATCAATTACAACATGAGCTATATCATGTACATAAGTCGCATGCTCAACTGCCTATAACAAAAAGTATTATAGTGATAAATTTGAGTAAAAGACACTAATTGTATCATAGTCATATCTGTACCCACATCCATTACTATCTTAATACTTTGCTGACCATGAAATGTCATAAAGTAAATTGGTAATTTTTCAAAAGCATTTGCATATAAATCAAAGTTTTGTAGATTTTCATCCAATGGCACCCCTACCATTTGTTGTAGCATAGTTTTTACTAATCGTACATTTCTTATTTCAAAGCTACCCCATAGAGTCTGGACACCTTGCATTGCTAAATCTAAGGAATATTCACTCATAAAAGTAGTCTTACCAGATCCTAATTGAAACAGAAATATTAATGACAAAAGTATTACTGTTAAGATTAGACTTATAAATATTTTATTATATATTGTAGTACCTGTTGGCCCAGTTAATACCGTGAACTCTCCCCTCCTATGACCTTTCAGTATGCGGTTTAGTGTTGAATATCTTTTCCATTTTATTCCTTGTACTTTATCATTATTTTGTAAATCACTTAAGACCTCTTCTCTAAGTTCTTGAAAGGTGATTATACTTTTATGCCGTAGCGATTGAGCATTTTGAATAATACCTTTTAAATCATAACCCAGCTCAGCAGCTAATTTTGGTCGGGGTTGTAAATCTGTTGGTCTAATAAAATAGCATCTCTTTTCATTCAATTTTTTTGCAAAGTTTTTAGCAGAATACCAACTTTTTTCATCGTTGCCAAACCATAAAATTAATTTTTTGAAGGATTCCATGTATGGTAATAACTCTTGAGGTAAATTTTTTAAATTGTATGGTAGGCAAATGATCATGTTTGCTGATTTTTTTGATATCAAAGCTAGCATATCGTCTATCCTTTCTACAACTACAGCAGCATTATCACTTTTAGTATACTGTTGCTTATACTTGATACATCCACTGGCTCCAAACGCAGGAATTGTTTCCTCTTCTTCTTGTAGTTTCTTTGAAAGCATTTTATATCCAACTACAGTATTGTTTAAACCGATTAGTGGGAAGTATAATACATTTGTTGTTGTTTCATAAAAACAATTTAATTGAGACATATCCTCTTGTAAAATATGCTGCAAAAGACATTTGATTTTCTTATAGTTAGAGATATACCATTCGATTACTACCTACTGTACTTTTTAGAGTATTTATTTCATTACAGGAAATGAATAATGACTAAGAAGAACTTGGTACTCTTCCACAGATAAATCCTTGATGTTTTGACATCTTTTTGTTACATCTTTCCATGTATATGTGAAGCTTTTCTCTGTCTGAAAAGTAGTTCTTAACGTATCAAGTTCTTTGGTGTTTTTATTTGAACTCGGCAGTGATAGGAACTTTTGCAACAAATCCCAAGTACCATTAGACTTACATTTATCACATATAAAAAAACCTGTGAATAATTAAAAATTTCTTAGTTAGACTTTCCATTTTATTAGAGTATTACCTTTATAGTATAAAATCTATATACCTGTTGTCTTATTTATATACATTTTTGATGCTTTCTTTATATCATTGCATATAGGACAGTTTGTTATAATGCATGAGTATCCTTCTGTTATAGTCAAGCATTTTTGCTTAAGAATTTGTTTCATATGAGATGCAGATATGTTCATCATACAATCTTCATGCTTTACATGATATTGTTGCTTATTGACAGAATATTTAATAATATCTTGTTTTCTTTTTCGAGTACAAATTCTTTGGAATAATTTAAAGAACATTTTAAATATGTATATACATATACCTACATACCTACATACGTATATATATATATATACAGGTTACTTAATTAACAGTCATATTCATAATATTATACAGTTCTTTCCTTAAAATCTCATTCATTAACAATAAAATTTTAATTGCACAACTCAATATTTTCTACTAGCACACAATTTGCTTCTAAAACAATTCAATAATTTACAAATTAATTCAGAAACTTTAATTTGTATCTGAATTTCATTATTTTTATATAAGCTTCTAACTAATTGCTATTTAATTATGTATTTACAATAAAAGGACATATTTATATTTATTGTTTCTAATACGACACGTGCAATGCACTACACGTGTATGTGACTTAAAACGATGGCGCCACTAGTTGTTTATCATTTCGCATCATTGTCAATAATGATGTGCAACAAGTTGAAACATTTCTTTACAAGAGGATACAATGGGGAACAAAAATATGGTATTTTTTCCAAAGTCTAATCACCAACGAGAATACTTTGGTGACCTTTGGATGACCATATGTACGCTTTATTCTTAATAGACCATAACTTTGTGAAAGGTGGTTGATTTTTTTACTTATTACTATTAATACTATAATTTATTACAATGTGATAAACAAAAAGGTCGAGAATTCTTCAAGAAATAATTGAATCAATTTGTATGTATTACAAATTGCACAAGTATTAATTATTAGATGTATTGTGGAATCTTGTTAAACTATAACCATGATACGTGGTTACTTTTCTACCACATTCGGACATCACATATGATGTACAGTTTAATTAGTGTTTTTATGCATAATTCCAAGTGGATAGATGTTCAATGTGATATAAGAAAAATAAAAACAATAAATATTACAGAAAATATGATGTCATATCTGATATTTAATGCAGATAAAGAATGGTTTATTTTTTATATTACATGTACAATTTATACAATTTGTCAGATGTACAAGTTACATGGCTAATTATAGTCTTGTAGTCTAACAAGTAATAGTATATTGTACAATCATTAGTATTTGCATTATATAAATATATGACATTAGTTGAATAGTGATAGTTTGAACATTTATTTATATTCCGTCGTCATCACCAGGAGGTTTATAAAATGAGAGTTTGACTTCCTCTTGCCTGTAACCGAAATAAAAAATAAGATGAAACAATGTTATCTTTTATTCCTTTTCAAAGGATAAATTGATGAGATATTTATATATGCCTCTTACAGTAATAAGTTAATGACAGTCTGATATTACCTTTCCGTAGTATCATTAGTTGTGTTATCCGCATCTGTTAAGATACCAATTTCATATACCATGGTTTTTATGACATATCTGCAACAAAAGTAACAAATAAATTGATATAAATATTTGCTAGAAAAGTATCTCGAGTTTTGTTAAATGTTCTTACAAATTATTATCAGCAGAATCATTTGTTGCATTATTCATCAACATTGCAGTTGTATTATTATAATTTTCATTATCTATACTTGATGTTGAACTTATTTGCACAGACATATAAAATAAAAATAGCGTCAAATATAGTAGATGACAAATTTTGATACTATGATTAGTTTCACTGCTACGCAACATTTTGAATAATGCCTTCGATTTTCTAGCGAACGTTTTTATATGCACAGATGGATGACTTTTTAACACCACTCCCTCCTTTTAACTCAGGGCTACGATGTGTCATAATATATATGTTTTCATCTTGTTCATAAATAGAAGTGGAAAATTTATGAGTAAGAAATCCTTGCAATTGATATAGTTAAAGAACATAAATGCTTGTGGAATATCAGATATATATGTAGTATACATATTACAGAAAAGTTTTAATTGAGCATAAATTTGTGTACAACCAAAGCTTAATTAAAAACGTAAAAGATTTAAATAAAATTACTACATTTCACTTATATATTAATATAGCAGTTATATTATTAGCTAATAATCGGTTCAATTCCATTGTTGGTTTTTAGACGTATGTACGTTATAATTTAATAATATTTAGCATTAATCAATAGAATAAAACGTGGAATATTTTTATGACAAGTTGCAATGTAATATAAGCTACCATACTTATTGAATTAACATCTAGGTGCAAATAGAGTACTTTATACAGTGCATATAACAAATATGTATTTGAAACAGATTTAAAAGGACATTGAGAATATAATTTTTTTTAACTACTGAAGAAATGAACACAGTTAGGAATAAAAAGGCAGAGTTAAATTAAAAATATATTGCTCTATAGAAATTATATCATATCGTTATATTTAATATTGTAATGAACCAAGTACTTGCATTCTTATTTATGTTAATAAATCTGGTAGAAGGATTTAAGATGAAATGCTATATATATAATACTTCTAAAGACTAATTCAAATTTTATTTATCGGAAAAAGTACATTAAATATAATGGATATTCGTTTCCTATTGGATGATCGTCTATTTGAGTGTCTACTATTGTATTTTGCGCCAAAATCACATTCACAGTCAGTGTGCAGGGATTGTTTATATCCGCATAAGTATACATAATATTTAAATACATATATGATATTTTTTATTGATAATTCATTACGTACGGATAGCTTTTAATTGTAATACTCGTGTAACACTGACTTAAATATAATCAGCCAATCAGAAATGTTGTTGGTCTATACTTGACTTTAGTGTTACACGATGCGTCAGCATCAAATCGGTTATCTGTACTTTCTCTTTATAAATGCATGCAACGAACACCATTATCTATATACTATTGGTCAAGTATTGACAATTTATTATTTAAAGCCGTCGGTGATGACATATTGAATAGTATACTCTGAATTTTTCAATAGTTACACATTTAATTTGTCGTCTTTGATAAATTCAGTAAGGTTGTGCAAAACATAACCTTATGCAAGTAACCTTAATGATTGGTAATAAAAATATAATAATAATAAATATTGTATAAATAAATAATAGTAAATATTGCACAATGTATGAAACTAGAGAGGAGAGACGGTTAAGAATGTTCCAGAGGGCTGTAAGTAATGGAATACAAAAATTACTGGGTTTCTGTATTCATTTCATTGTATTTTTAATTACTGTTTTAGAATAATATTCACAATAGTATAGTAATTGTATGAGAATAATATAGTTTGAAATTAAAATAAAAAAGTATCAATAAATTGTAGATTCCTAATGCTACGAGTGAAACATTAAGCGTCTTTGAAAATTGTATGAAGACAGACGCGATTTACAAGGTTGCATTTCCTTATGGATTAACAAGCGCAGCTGTAACATACTTCTTTACTTCTAAGAAAAGTACATTGTTCAGATATATAGCATCAGGTATTACTGGTTTTGTAGTATACAATATAGCAAGGCTAACATATGCTCCAATATGTTGTCAAAAAGCAATTAGGTTGACCAATGTGCAAGATGACCTTTTCTCAAAAAGGTATTATCTAATATTTACAATTATATGATCATATTCAATACTTTGTTGACAAAAAGAACTTAAAATACATTTAGAAAACCAATATTTTATAAGCCTGATAAACAAGAGGCAGAAAACAATTTTGCACCTACCGATAGCTTCGCAGAAGAACAGGATACAAATTGGAGTAATTTTGATACTGGTTTTGATAGCACTTGTACGTATATATAAAGGAAGAATTGATTTATTTGGTTATTAAACTAATGAATTTTATTTCAAGCATACGAATTTAATGATATAAATTATGATACGCAAGAGGAAGCGACTCCTGTACAGCAAAAAAGTGAAAAGAAACATGTGACATATGACGACTTATGGTCGAAACACAAACAAGATACGATGGATTCATATACAACTTTACCTAAGTATAAAGATAAATTTTTAGCATTGCTTTTTTTTAAAAGCTGTTAAACTTCTCTTAATTTTTCTCACAAAATATAATTTTATTTACAGTCCTAGATTTAGTAGAATGCCAATCCAAAGCCAGAAAACGAGACCTAATGAGATGGAAGAATTAATTAAACCTGAAACAGAAAATGAGGAGAAGAATGTTTGGCATTGAAGTATAAAGCATTCTTTTGATTAATAGATTTCTCTTTAGAGTTTCTATGTAACATGATTGTATGTAATTGTTGCATAAAATAATAAAAATTAATAATAGGAGAAGTAAGGACATTATTATATACAGTAACAATATAAAATAAATAATGTTGAAAAAATATTGTTAGTTTACTAAGTTAGTGATACATTTTTATCATACTAATATGGTGAATAATTTTTAATTTACTCAGTATCATACACATACAATAGCAAAGTAGAATTCAAGAACATGAAAAAAGGTTGCGTAATTTTATCATATATATTACACATATTATCTACTTTTCAAATTCTTCAAAAACATATATCCCTGTTAATGATGAAAATGATTTTCAAAATCTTTCCGTGTTTAATAAATGTAAGCGCATGAATATAGAATATAACATACGAGGATAATACAAGTTAGATAGGAATACATAAATATAAAAATACAGACTATCCAGTTCAAGTTTAAGCTGCAAATATGCATACGTTAATTTTAACATGGTGCAGTTCAAAACTATATGCATGTAGGTATGCAGGGCGACTCTGTGATTGGTAACATGTTACCATCAGCGACTCGCCTCAATTCGGCTGTTTTGTGCACTAAATGAATGGTTAACGTTTCTTGTAACTGATCAACGAAGCCGGAATGAATATTTTTGCAAAGGAAAAGATTATAGGAAATTACTTCAAAAATCACTCCTTATATCTTATTTGTCAAATATTGAGGTACATTATATATAAACAATTATACCTACTGTTACGATAACTACGATTAGTAGATACTTCTTTGAATCCAGTCGAAAAACTTGAACAGGTACAAACTTTATTATTATATTATATTGTAGATGTCTACAATTACATTTTTTATATAATCTACTATAGAGAAGAAAATTTTATTCATATAATTTGAGGTTTGAAATGAATCGTAAAATTTATTGTGTATAATTTTAGATTATTCTTTATTCTTTCGGAAATAAGGAATTGGCTACTTAACAAACTATAGATTTTGTATCTTTCCGAAAATGTAATCCATTTGCGTGTAAGTCGTGTAATGGTATCTGCCGTAAAAAACAAAAAGGTATGACTAATTATCGGATGATAAATAATCGATTACGTATTGATGAATATTGTATTAATAATATCGAGTTTGCAGAGATATGAAGGTTTAGTAACAAATTATGCATCTGATCTGTTATTAAGCAACGTACCACCCGTCTATAGTTGATAATGCATACAAACATAAATACAGTTAAGAGAACGAGAGAGAGAGAGAGAGAGAGAGAGAAATATTGTATTATCATTGTAAACATTTGTATCTCGAGATAACGAGAACTAGATTCTCATTACTTTTTCGTTTAGATTAGAAACTTTTTATTTATTTATTTTCATTTTTTTCATGCACGTGTAAATTAATGGGTTCTCCTCCTCCACCCCTCTCTCTCTCTCTCTCTCTCTTTCTTTCTCTTCCGCTCCTTCTTTCCCTCTCTTTTTACTCTCTTATTTACGTGATCATTCGATATCATGGTATAAGGTGCTGTAGTTAAGAATCGATAAATCGGAGCGTGTCATGTTAATCGGTAGTCATTATATAAATAGTTGTTATTGAGCAAGAGTTTGCGCGGCGACGAACTCGCGCGGAATCGTGTAAGGAGGGTCGCGTGCAGTCAGCCATTGGCTATCAAAGGCGACCAATGGGTGAGTACTCCCATTCATAAGTTGCGCTGCTTTCGTCTTGATAGTGGGGAGGTCTTGTCTGTGATGCAATGCAAATTCTATAGAAAAGTTATAAGTCGCTATCATAACCCCGTGGACAGACCCTTGACTGTTAAGCTCTTGCATCGAACTGTATGGACATTCTTTTCTGCGATGGTTCAAAATTCAACGAACGATGGACAACCAAATTATTAAACGATCAAATGACTCTCTCAGTCTTGCTGGAAACAATACTGGTGATCTTTTTTTCTTTCTTGTAATTAGTAGCTTTAGTTTGTACGATCTGTTCTCAACTGTATCCTATGCCTAATTTGTATAATTAATATAAAGATTCTTAGATTTTTATTGTTGATACACCTTAGCGCGCGCGTTGTCTTTCAGAATCTATTTCGTGTGTACTTGCTTAACCCTTTGTACAAGAAAGGAAGAGGAGACTGAATGCGAATTACAATTCTGGAACGGATAGATTGAAATTCGTAACCTATTAATTTGAATGTTATCATGGGTAATGACTTGCGCAGGAAAACTGTTGAAAAAGAGAGAGAAAAAACGAGAATGAAAGAAGTAGGGGGTGAGTTTTATGTGTGCGATAAAATTGTAATTGTGTCGTTTGAAAAAATCTTTGAGTTCAGGCTTTGATTCTAGTTTACACTGAAGATTTGTGCCGCAGAGAGCAATCCGTAAAGGTTCATAGTGTGAGACGGTTGCTGGTTACGATTAACGTGTCCGCTGGGTTTCAATGATCACGCGTTGAAAGGGGAGTCATGCAGGTGCAGGTCATGTGAAATATTTGCACTTTGTCGTAATTTGCGTAACCTGTTGCATATATAATAAATCCGTAAAGCTAAAGTGCCACGATAGAAAATCGTTTCACAATCTAAAGAGAAAGGGAATCCCTTGTTTCGTGGGAGGGGAGAGATTCGAGATGCTTGTTGCTGCATATATTGCACACAAATATATCGTACTTCGTCCTCCTTACCGAACCCGATGGGTTTGGGCCGATTCAGTGTAAACAGTTCACATCAAAACTTTCAATTCAATTTATCTGAATTTTCTTCATTATCCTCACTACATTGATCTTTATTGTTACAGTTGGTGGACGAGGCATCAATCAGTGGGAAGAAGATTACGATTCCGCTCGCAGCCTATTGTAAGTACTGCCTACTTGCAGAAGCATTGTATTTGGAAAATTGGAACAGCAAAGGTATATTTGCAGGCATTAGATCGCGAATGAAACAAGAGAGAAGACGCGTTCTATAGTAGCCGTAGTAAGATGACGTCAGACGAGCGTTGGTGTAATGGCTATGTCTGTTCCCGTTCTCTAACGAGGGAGATCGAGAGAAGGAGATGGAGAGGATGAAAGATCGCGCGACTACATAGGAGCGCAACGGGACACGAAGGAATAAAAGAATTTCTTCGTCGCTCAGTTCTTAGCTAATTCTATTCAGCAACTTTGAAATTACTCTAATCGTATTCGAGCAACAAGATGCCTTCGCAACAACAGAGAGATTCGGTTGAGTTCGATTTAGTACACGACTATATATTCTATCCATTTGTTTATACATCTAGTATTATCAATTTTTAGGTCGAATCGCACGAGATATAGCAAAGGAACCGAGGAAAGAAGCAATAACAATATGACCGTAGGCAAGTGTCATAAAATAGTTATTACATAACGGATTACCCATATGTCTCTATGTCGAAGTTATGCTTTCGAAAAATACCGCCGTTTCCTTCGACCGATCAGGGTGAGATGGAAAACGATAACACACGATCGCTGACGAGGAACGAGGAACGAAAGCGCGGAAAAGGGAAGAAGGCGGGTGCATGTAAAGGTATAGAAGAAAAAAAAAAGGCAAACGTAGTTTGATGGAGATGAGTTGAATATATAGAGAGGGGGAGGGAGAGAGGGAGGGAGAGGGAGAGAAAGAGAGAAAAAGAGAGAGAGAGAGAGAGAGAGGAGGGGGAATGACTGTGGGTGGGCGTCGAGATGGGGCGTGTTTGATGGTTGCCTAGACTACTCAGGTCGATCGCGCCTTGGGGCGTGAACCAGCCAGAAGCGAAAGCTTGAAGTGCTTGTGTACTTTGTTGCGAGGGTAAACAAATGAAGAAGGGACAAGATCAAGTTGATGAGAAAAAGAGAGACCGCGCGATGTGGGAGTGGGAGAGAGGAGGGAGAGGACAGGAACAGTAGTCGCGAGAGCGAGAGAAGGTTTGAGCGTGGAGCATGGTCTGCGGAGGGCTGCATTCACCGGTCAGTTACTCCGGAGCCGTTGCCTTGACAACTCGCATCCGCGCATGCGCGTATGCAACACTACGGGTGCACTAGGATCGCGTTGCAAGCACCAGTTGCGTTTGCTACCCTCACCTATAGTACTGATCTAAGAGATTTTCTCCACCTCCACCGCTGGCTGCTGGAACCAGCGCTATTGTCGCTACCACCACCTCCCCAGTGCTTCACCACCGCTGCTTACCGTTACACCTTGCGTGGTACCATCGTTCTTGGCATCGGTGTCCGTCATCGTTACGCTGTTACTATTGCTACCACTACCATCATCGCTGCTACCATTGCTACCACTTCCATTGTCACCGCCGCTACACCATCATCTTCATTACTATATATCACTACATACATACATACAGATATATATATTGCAGCACTGTCGGTGTTACACACGTTAGCCATCTCTTGCTATCGTTACTTCCTCGTCGATCGTTCCCCTTCGTTGCCATATATCACCACGACCGTTTCTTTTAGTACTCGCAGTCACTCGCAATTTTCTCTTTTAACTTGGAGATAAAAAGTCTGATCACAGGATAGTTTGATGCAGCGTGTCGCGTAGTGGTGTACACGCGCATCGACTTGAATGAAGATTATGGTCACATATGTTTATCGTAACACAGATCGTTATGTATCCGTTATCATCTTGCTTGAAAATGATGTTCTGAAAGTTTCGTAGTGGAGATTCGAAACGCTACTATTTATGATTCCATTTCGAAGTTACCCTTCGATTTCCGGTGCTCGTACAGCTCGACCTTCGATTCCACCGTTTCAACGTTTTCTCCTACTCTGATATCTCCACCACCACTACCTCCACCACCACCTCCAATTTCATCTCCACCTCCGTTTCCACCTCCCGCTGCTCATTTTCCCTCTCCTCGGCTGTCGCGTTCTCCACCTCTTCCTCTTTCTTCTGTGCGGGTTCACGTATCGTTACTACGAGCGTCCGATTGTCATGCGTCGACGGTGTTCGCGATAAGGCGCGACTGTATCGAACCGTTTTCGTCGATAGCTCGCGATCGACCCGTCGACTTTTCGTTCTCTGCGGCTCTCGCACGGGACCCGCTCGTTGTCAGTGATTTTGCAGCGAAACAACCACCCGCGAGGAATTAGTTGCTCCCGTTTCACCAACGATGATCTACTTACGCATTCGCGCACTTTTCATGTCTCTGTAAACATCTCAGTGTCCTGTGACCCGAACGCAACGATATAGCAACAATTGGGAATCTACAAATTGGTGAAACGGATTTCGAAAGGAGACCAACCAAAGTCAAGAGTCGAACAGAGGGACCGTGGCTGGTAGACTTTTTGTGTATCGCCAACGGGGAAGGAAGACAAGCTGCTAGTGGACATCGATTTAGAATCGTGAACGTGATATGGTGAAGGATCTCAAGAATATTAGCGAAGGTTAGCGAAGCGTTGACAAGACCACGGTTACGTTCAATGTTTCGCTGTCGCAAAACCTGCCGCTGTACCTTAGCGTTGGAAAGAACAGCGGCAGGTCGACGCCGTCTTCTTTCGAGGTTCTCCCCGAATGTATGACACAAGATTATGCGCCAAGTGGAAGAAACTCGAACAGAATCGATTTGTCGACGCGCCTATATAGTCGTTGAGAATTGAACGAGGAGTTCGTTTTTATGTGACAAAAGAGGAAGAGGAGAAAGGAAGGAAAGAAGAAGGAGAGAAGAAGGAAGGACAAAATAAAAAATGTCGGAAAGGAGTATTGCAAATTTGTTTGTTTCCTCGCGTTGAGGCAAGCGTGCACTGAAAACATGGAAATTCTTGATGCCACGCGACACGATTACTCGTTGCTTCTGACACACGCAACTTTTCTTCTCTATTGTCAGATCAAATAGAGTTAACCTTTCTCTATTTCTCTCTCTCTCTCTCTCTCTCTTTCTCTTTTTCTCTCTCCCTTTCCCTCTCCCTCCCTCCCTTTCTCTCTTTCTGTCTATCCTCTATTTTCGTGAACTGTAGAAGATAACACAGAATGAAGAGGACGATGGTGCCTTGGAGTTGTTGAGACCGACGACACTTATTCTTCCCATGGAATGTGTCGTCAACACGATAAATTGGACATGATCGAAGGGTGTCGTGAAAAATGATCTCACGTGCAATTAACTCGGAACGGTAATTCAGCTGCGTTGATTCACGCCGGGGAACGATCACGGATTACGCTCGTAGCCGAGCGAAGCGACTCGAAATTAACCGTGGAGCATGATCGTCCGTGACGAAAACGCGAAGATAGCTACGCGAAAAAATCACAGCGTTCCTGAAACGGCGTCGTGGACGTCCGATAGTCGGTCAAGTAACTAGTGGAACGAACTCAACGTACGAGTGGTAATCGAGTGATAATCGATTGGGTGGTTGAGGATTCGGCGACGGTCTTCATTGGTCTACACAGAACTGCAGCAATCAGACGAGCGATAGTAGTAAAGATAAGGAAATTTAATAGACGCGAGTACGACAGCCTTTCTATCGTCGTTGCTGCGCATCGAACGAATTCGAGGATACGAATCGCTGCGATTCTCAACGTCGCGAGCGTACCTGCGAACACTTGGACCGCATCGGTGGATCGCGGAAGGAAGGATACCAAGCAACAGAAAAAAGAAGACATTGGTCGTGGGTTGGATGGTTCTACAGGGGCTAATTGTTGGGAGGTCGAACTGGGAGCATTTAGAGCTAGAGCCAGAGCCAGAGCCAGAGCTGGAGCAGCAACGTTTCTACGACTCTCCGCCACCACGGATGGACGTGAGCGTGTGCTGCTTGCCCGCAAGTGCCGGCTCGGGGGCTCAGCACCCTCATCCAGCAAGTTTGCCTTCCACTGGACAACCAACGATTCAACCACCCTATCAGTATGCCGATCAGATAGTGCCGGACCGGGGTCAGCCCGACGGATTGCAGGGCCTCGGCTGTATCGGTCAGGATAACTGGCAACAGATCTCCTCTGCATCGAACGTCATTGGTGCTGTCACCGCCACTGCTTCCACCACCACCACCTACATTGATTACTCTTGGTTGCAGATGCAGGTGAGAGAATTTATTTCGTTTTATTCTATTCGATTTACTTCGTTCGCTTCGCTCGTTAGACACTTTAGACTGTCTCTATGCGACACAGTAGAATGAAAACGTTGGAAAACTGACCTCGACGCACTTCATCCGCTGTTTGGTGAGCATCGCTCGATTTTTCGGTGACGACAACGGGATGTCAGGGAAGTGTACACTGGAACGTGTGTTTACAGATCGATCGCGTTGGAGAACGCGCGAGATAGCGTATCGATTCTGAGCAAGCGTTAGATCGTAAAATAATAGAGCGAAGTAATAACGGCCATTACTATTATCTTGGCCCAAGTAATCGTTTTTCCCTTTTAGACGCAACGCCGTTTCCACATAAAGCCGCGCGTTGTTGACAGGGCAAATATCCTTTGATACGCCGTCTGTCTGGGACACGCGTCGCACGTCTTTCTACCTAACAGACCAGCTACTCTGCGACTGTATAACTGCTCGTTCGTCTGACCTTCGCACTTCTGCGCTACCTACACGTAGTTATATCTTTTTCGAATCGATCTTCCTCGAATTAAGTTACTCGAAACCATTGGAAAAATTATGGCCCCTGCTGGATCGAAAATAGTCTTTTGCGGGGTGAGTTTTGAGCGCGACAGAAATAGGAAACCGGTTTTTCGATACCGTTATCGATACCAAGAATTTTGACAAGCAAAATTTGCATGGATAGATTCGATCAATTTCGATAGAGCAAAGAATTTGAAGAGAAAAACTGAAGAGAACGAGAAAGAGAGAGGAAGGGAGACGACAGAGGGGCGAAAGTGGCCAGAGCATGGCAGAAGAGTACGGGGGTGTAGAGGTTTCTAATTAACCGTCACCGGAATGCAATCTAAACGTATTGTGACATGCGTAGGATAATAAGCGGACGGAAATCCACGATTATCGTGATCAGGCAGAAAGGGCATCCCGACGACGAGCACCGGACGAACCATTTCCACGGTTCACCGCCCTTCGTTTCAGTTCTGCGTATGATTATCCGTTCCACCGATTATTTCGCCCTGGCGTTCGCTCGAAGAACAAACGCAATTAATATTAGCCTCGAAGATCGGCTAACTATAACGACGATCTTGTTTGCTCGAAGGGAAACTCTCTCACGCGTTTAACGTTACCGCGCTGACTATGCGACCGTCTGCCGCGCGCCAATGGGAATTTCAATTCCGTCCGTCCAATGCGCGCGCTGCGACACATGCAGGCGTCGTTGATCTCGTTCGCGCGCGTACGAACCGCGTTTCCTCGTCGCCAGGAAAATTCTCAACGATACCCACTCGAAGGGCACCAGATAAGGGACAGAACGGAACGGGAAATCGACGTGTTATTCTCGCTGAATGTTTGACTGGACGGAACCGAGTATCGAGCCACCGCTTGCAGTGAGTCACGGCGAATCGTGGATGAGTAGGTGGGTATGCAGTTATGTTGCACGCGTTCGATGTAGACAGGGCCGCAGTCGACGCTTGAACCAGTCTGGGTAAATGGTAAACGCCTGTATCCTACATCTTGCACGCGTCTCGTTAGATCCTACGAGGTACCCAAAGTTGATTAAAGACGATAGAAAGAAATTTCATTGAATGGATTTCCGATGACTGATCGAGCGTACGAAAGAAGGCGAGCTTCTCGTTATCAGGTCGATCACGATCGATTCTAGATGGTCTGGGTCGTTGCGAAGGATCGCAAAAGGTTCGACCGTTGTCGCTTGAAGCTCGTTTCGGTTCAAGCTCCAACTTCGGCTTCAGCAACCTCGTTTCGTAGTCGTTACATTTAGTTACGTTCGAACTGCATCAAACCAATGTTACGGACAATTTACTCGCGAAATTAGTTACAAAACGCTCGACCTATCTACCCATCAGCCACTTCCTCTTCCTTCACGTTAAATAGATGGACGGCCATTAAACGCTGAGAGTGGAGGAAGAGTTATTGTTCGCGGGTTACCATAATACATTCGGATACGTATATTACGAATCGTAGGCCGCGCGTCCGTTCACGTTCGCCCTGTTTTCTTTCTTTATCTTTTTTCCCTTCTTTTTCTCTCTCTCTTTTTAACCCCTCGGATGATACACTTCGCCCATACGAAGCTAACCAAATGGATGAATCGTCATGATTTTCCCCTTCGCCACGTCTGTTTCAGCGTTTCGGTGGTTAGGAGTCACGGGTCACGATCTCCCGGAAACAGATATGACGCGCGTCGCGGAGCATGAAAAACCTGAACGCACCCAACGATTACGTCCAAATGCGTGTGGATCTGTACAAATATAGGTATATCTGTGCATAAATGTATGTCTGCGGGGAGTAATCGGGGAACCGTTCGTTGCGCCGCTCGGTTACTTACAATTGGACACGGTCGATCGGTAGATTAATGCCATGTTGAAGGTAAAAATATTTGTTTAAATGCGAGATTGTCTCCACTAAACAGTTTAGCTAACCCGTGCTTCGTCTCGTTCGAGATCCAAGTTAGTTAAACGTAGAAACGTAACTCTTAATCCCCCGTGCCTTTGTAACACACCACCGTCTAGCTTAGCTCAGCTTCACCACTTCGAAGACAAGTAATCGGTAAATTCGTCACAGAAATCGAAGGTAACACCATTTCTTCCCTTTCTATCGACCGTCGTGAAACCTGGTAGGCAGACACGTAGGTGTACACGCGAGAGCAGAGTGCACGTAGAGAAGATAGGATACGCTGTTGTCCTGTTTCGATTCACAGCAGATGTAAATGAAAAATCGATTCGATAGCGATCGCAGCGGTGAGTCGAAGGCGATGGCGAGGCGTAGCGTTTCCGCGTAGTGGCGCGTTCCAGTCGAGAGGATCGAGAGGGCAACAGGTCGATCGAGAAGGTGCTGCGAGGCTAGCCGATGTTCGGCTGGCACTGTTCGTCACGAGTTACGAACCGTATCACACGAGCAGCGACGCTTCGTACCGCGTCTGTCATAACCGCGGGTCTGTTTGCTCTTCCCTGGATAAGTAATAGCTAATCATCGCCAAGAGGACCGAAGTGTTTCACACTTTCCGGTTCTACCATCGACCACGTGGAAAAGGACTTGATACACCGTTACTTGTTCGACATACGCTCGAGCAATTCATTCCCTAGAAGTTGCACGACGCGAACGAATCTCCTACCATCGTTTTTCCTAACGTTTCGTTAAATTTGGGACTGTGATCCTTGCTCTGACGTGGACGCGATGAGTAACTGGTCCGGCT
This sequence comes from Xylocopa sonorina, assembly GCF_050948175.1. Classification (NCBI taxonomy): domain Eukaryota; kingdom Metazoa; phylum Arthropoda; class Insecta; order Hymenoptera; family Apidae; genus Xylocopa; species Xylocopa sonorina. Next base: position 3,538,698 of record NC_135210.1, on the reverse strand, counting down.
GCTACGTTCCTCGACTGTTGACACTACTCGACACGGAAAAAACGCGTGCAAGTACTTTGTAGTCACCAGCAGTGAATTATTCCGACAGGAAAATTCTCAGCAGGTATATTGTCGTACATATACCGATTACCATTCTTACGTACAAGTGTACATATATGTAATCCACGCATATGTGATCTGTATACATAATCCGGCTGGTGTGCGCGATGATCGAAAATGTGTCTCGACGGTGGGCGAAGAGACTCGCGGGGCGAGTTGTACAATTCGAGCGGTTAATGGCGTCTGGGAACGATTTGATGAATGGCACACGCGCGTTTTAACGGAATGTGCCGTTGAAAATTATCGATCGAAAAGAAACGGTTTAGAGTGGGAGGGGTTATGGACGAAGGCGAGGCTCGCGGAGCACAATAAGGGTGTTGTAAGAAGCAACGAAGACTTCATAGGAGGTAACCTCGTGGCATCGCATACTTAATGTCCGCGAACGAGCGCTTTGTAGCCAGCACGGAAGTCTCGACTGTATAACACATTAGCATTACGAACTAACACCGGGGACGGATTGTAAAGCATCGGTGTATCGGCTGTAATAACTGTGAAATGACTTGGCGTACCTCATACTAATGAGCTGGGTTTTAATGCCCCGATCCGCGACCGTCTCTCGTTACCTCGACGTTTGCCAAAAATTCACTTTTCCCGTATCCTCGTCCGCGCAGGAGGCCAGAACGCTCGTCTGTCGCTGTCGCGTTCGATATTCTTTTAAATACCAGTCCCAACATGCGATTTTCAATCCGCATTGCAACGATAACGGTATCGTCGATTCGCCACGTAACATCGCAGACGCTTAATTAGTCCCACGGGAGGAGGATAAGGAGAGAACCAGGGAGGAAGACGAAGTGAAAGAGAGAGAAAGAGAGAGACATTGGTGAATGGGATGAAATAGACGAAAGAGATGCGAATCGTTTTCGGTTGGGCGGAGGTTATAAATGTTGATTACCCGCTCCTCTTGCGCTCTCTCGCCAATATACCGTTATGTTCTCGAGGCCCGGGGCCTCCAGGATCCCTTCCTTCCTTTCCTTCTTTGTATCTTTCCTTCTCGAGCCTATCGCCGTGCCTAACCTTACCTTATCTTACCTTACTTTACCCCATCTTCGTTCTTCTCTCAGCGAGATCACTTTCTCTCTTCCTCCCTCTCTCTCTCGCTCTTTCTAGCCTGACATAGCTCGTTCTCCGCCGTGTCCAACCGATCCTGTCCAGCTAGCCGATTAATCGTCGAACAGAAAAATCGCAGTTCGCCAGCGATTCGACGGCGCGTTAGCGAAATTCGAGGATCGTGATAAGACTCGAAAGTAATCGAAGATGTGGGGCCAACGCGTACACAGCGGTGTTGTTAAACGAGTGATTTATGGGGAGCGGTCTTTAGGTAACTTTCTTGGCTCGGTAATTACGTAAAAACTGGCAGCCCCGCGGATATTTCACGTCGTTTCGTTTTTACCGTCATATTGTTTCCTGTAAAATCGTGATACGCGTCGCTCGTACGCGCGCGGATGACCGTGCGCGTTCGAGAAAGTTTTCGCGGAGTAAAACTCTTCGCGCGAGACGGTCGAATACTTTTTCGTGTGTTTACATTGGAAGATAAAATTTAATCTCGACTTAGCGTTCTATTGGAATCGAATTCGAGGGAATCGTATTGAGAAGAAGAGTAGAGACAGAGAGAAAGTGACGAGACTGTACGGATTCATCTTTGAACGTTAATCTACGCTCGTGAAGATTAAGGAAATTTGTATCTGCTACAGAACGATCTCTGCACGCACCATGGACCGTGGTGGTCGACTATAACCGATCAGATCGAAGCCATTACCAAGTATGACGTATTGAAGATGTTTATCGGTAAATATCGGTTGTCACGAACGGATACCTCCGCAGGTATCGTGTGAAATTTTGAACTGTTTCTCAAGCAATATCTAGACGTTCCTGACGATTGCACGTACAATGTTCACGTTCAAGTATGCCTGTATATACCCCAAGAACTTGTAACAGCGAACGTTCAAAGTAATCGTTTTGGGTTTCGTCACCATGGGACTCGACACTCGAGAGTGTCATAAATTAACCAGCATCTTTTTTGATATCTCTCTGCGAGCCAACAGTGGCTTATAAAATCCTCAGTTTTCAAGATTCTTCGCTTTCCATGGCGAATCGATCGTTTTCTCGTTACACGAAATAGTTGGTCCAACATGGCGAACATTGGGGACCATAGAAATTGAAATTGTCATTATTATAACGAATAGACGGACGATCTTTTGGTACGTTTACCTCGAATCGGTTACCAGCTCGAAAATAATCGAGGATTCGAGCAAGCAGTGAGAGAGAGGAAGAGAGAGAGAGAGTCTCGAGGTTTCGCAGCGTGGAATGCGCGCCCCTTTACGAATCCAAGAACAAGATACGTAGCATAGGAGAGAAGAAAAGTTTCGAAGAAGGTCTTTAGCCTTCGACGCGTACCGTGCGGCTTGCAGGAAGACCGATGAGCAGCAACGACTTTTAAGATGCGTACCGACACGCATTCTACGTGTCTCTCGGCTGCGTAGCAATCGTGTCAGCAATGCCGGGAACCGTGAAACGCATGTAAATCCTTTCGTCGCAGAGCCAGAGTATGGAAGTCGATGTAGCACCCATTCAGCCTCGCGCCGTCGTGCGCAAACGAAAACCACGGATACACACGCCTCCTCGAGCCGGCTGCGAACCGATGCTACTCTTTTTTTACCTTTTCTCGGAAGCGGAGCCTATGATCTTCCCTTTTCGAATTGACATCCGGATCGCGCAACCGTTTTACAGTTATTTCGAACGAGAGGAGAGGCAATCGCGAAGAAGAGAAGGCCAACAGGAATTTTCTCCTCGCGCTCGAGCTTTTCGAAAGCATTGCGCGATACTGCGAGCGTAGATGTGGGTCACGAAAGAAGATTAGTGTAAACCACGATCTCCACGCGGTTTGTAAAGCCACCAGAGCTCGGAGAAAACAGCAGAGCTTTCGCGATATCTGCTGCGCGCTGACAAGAAGTTCGCGGCAGGAATGCGGGTCAGATTGGAAGGGACACATCGCGTTCCACACACGCACACATTTTCGGCTCCAGCGAACTATCCGCTGAAGCGATCGCCTATAGTATTACTCATCTATGGCGATCATTCCACTCTGCTCTGACGATTAATCGCAAATGATAGAGAATTTCCGCGAAACGATCGTTCGAAAGTAACTCCCACTCGAATTAGATCGATCGTTTGTTTTATATCGATATTTTCTTATGCAAGCCGTGTATGATACTTTTTTGTCGCTAACGACACGTGGATACGTTTTGTACCTATGAACGAGTTACGTTTCCATGTTGAAATTTAAAGACACGTTGCGCAACGTCGGCGAGAGGAATGCCGCGGGGAGGGAGAATTTGCAAACACTCTCGAGTGGTATTTTTGATAACGAGTTTTCGACTTGGGTCCTTGAACGGATCCGTAAATCGTATCTCTAGATAGAAGGAGCACAGTGTGGGTATCGATTCGCGGTCGGAGGATCGAACTCGTTGATTAGAACGGCGCGGAGAATGTGAGAACGGCACCTGAAGAGCAAACCGTGGCGATGTTTGCTCGTGCTTTCCGATTTTTTTTCGGCCCGATCGGTGTTTAACTTCGGATGACGTTTGCGAACCTTCGACACCGATACGACGTTTAACTCGACCGTTATCTTTTCTCGCGAGTACTCATTTTTTCCCCTATTCTTTTTCTCACGCTACGAGCCTCGACACTTCCTCCGGCAAGCAATAACCGATATCGTTTTTTGAGAGCCGCCTGAGTACCTGCCTCGATCGCGGTTCGAGTGTCTGTTTCGATCGAAGGAACGAGGAAAAAGGAGGCGAGATGTAACAATTGATAAGCTGAAACGCGAATGCAAACAACGATTGACCTATTAAGATTACGAAATGGAGCATAGAGGCGAAGAGGGATGAAACGGAGGAGCAAACATCGGGGATTATTGTTGTTCCCTCGTGGCGAGTCTGAGATGCGCATGTAAAACCGCGAATTATGAAATGCACACTCGCCGGAGAGCGTGTTTTCTCAGTTTCCCTCGTCGAATGGCTTATCATCGGTAAACACGTAACACACGTATCCCCGTAAAAAGATACACGTCGGTGCAGGTTAGATCGCGACTACGGCCAATGTCACATTGAGATTACATTGTTTGCAATTACTTGCTTTTCGTATTTACACGGATTATCCTTCCCGCCGTTATCGAGAGTCGCCCCGAGAATCGGATAGAATCGAGGTACGAACCAGCCGCGATCCTTCTTACGTAATACGCGTCCCATCGTTAAAAACTTTGTCCATTGCAAATCTTTGGTCCCAGCCAATCAATCGTATACAAAAGCATCGAAAGGAGTATCGAACATCCCGAAGTTGACTTCGAAAATCGAACTGCTCGTTGTAGATCGTCAGAGTTGCTATTGGTTATCTTTTAGAGTTGCATATCTTTGGTCCCTGCCAAGCAGTCTTGTACAAAAGCATCAAAAGCAGTATCGAACGACTCAAAGTAGACTTTGAAGAGGAAACTACTCGTAGATCGTCAGAGTTGCTATTGGTTATCTCCTAAAGTTGCAAATCTTTGGTCCCTGCCAAGTAGTCATATACGAAAGTATCGAAAGGGCTATCGAATATCTCGAAGTAGACTTTGAAGAAGAAACTGCTCGTTGTAGATCGTTGCTGTTGGTTATCTTTTAAAGTTGCAAATCTTTGGTCCCTGAAGCATCGAAAGGAGTATCGAACATCTCGAAGTGGACTTCGAAGAAGGAACTGCTCGCTGTAGACCGTCAGAATCGCTATTGGTTATCATTTAAAGCTGCTATTAATAAATGCGAGTACGCTGGACACGCGCGAGCATTTCGAAGCGCTATCTCCTCCCGTGGAGCCTTTGAAAGGTTCTGCGAGTGGCGCTCGAGCGCGGCCGCTCGTCGCGATCGGCTTGGAACTCGATCGAAAGTAAGAAAAGTGCGATCGAGAATGGTAATTACGATAAATCGAACAGGAACGTGCCCGGGCGGCATTGAAATCGAGAATGTCGTCTGGCTACGAGCGACAGTTTTCACTGTCGCTATTCGCGCGTGGCGCGTGGCACGGGCTGGAGAACGCGGCCGACCCTAACCGCTCGGTGCCCACCGTTGATCTATCTATCGAGAGCCCGCTCTCGAACCGACTCCTTGCAACAAGCACTTCGCACGCTTGTCGTGTCAAGGTTGATGACTGTGCCACGACCACTTTTAATAACCGTGCCATGGTGCCTGCCACCTACGATCGCTTTCCTTCCCTCTTTTTCCGTTCCACGCGATTCTTTTAGTCCCACGGCTCTTCTATGTTAACCCTTCGACTACTGTTGGCGGTTGGAAAGCTTGATACTGCAAGAGATAGAAAAATTGCAGTTCCTTTCCTCTTTTTTGCATTCGACGCGATCCTTTTAGTCCCACAACTCTTCTATATTAACCCTTCGACTACTGTTGACGGTTGGAAAGCTTGATACTGCAAGAGATAGAAAAATTGCATTTCCTTCCCTCTTCTTTTCGTTCGACACGATTCTTTTAGTCCCACAGTTCTTCTATATTAACCCTTTGACTACTGTTGACGGTTGAAAAGCTTGCAATAGAAAAGTTTCAGTGATCAAAGCGTAAAGAATTACTCGAACCGTCGTGCTTCGATTTCAACGACTTTTAACCATTTTTAATAACCGTGCCATGGTGTCTGCCGCCTATGAACGCTTTCCTTTAACCCTTTGACTACTGTTGGCGGCTGGAAAACTCGCGATAGAAAAGTTACAGTGGTCAAAGGGTTAAGTATTACTCGACTTAACCGTCGTGCTTCGATTTCAACGACTTTCGTCTGACAGTATCGGTTGCCTGGTAGCCTCCCTTAGGAAGAAACTGGTTGTGGTAACTGTAGTTTGCGTTATTGCTCGAACGAGCCGTAGCGAAAGTCGTGGATTCATGTTTATGCGTATCTACTTACATAGTTGATTTCAAGGTCTTGATTTATGTGAAAAACATGGGCGCGCGGGATCGATTTATCACGGTTGGATCTCACCCTGGAAAAAGCGTAAAAATCTTTGGCTATTCGTCCAAACTGTTTTTAGCATTACTGCTCGTATACACAGCTTGATACATTGATTCTCGTTCAAATACTGACTTTAGAATTAAACGATGTCAGGTGCTCTTACTATCTCAGGCGAAAATCATGAAAATCCTACGAATTCTGGCAAAAACAACATTCACGCAGGCAACTCGGTTATGCGCCAAGATACCATATGTTGCTCGCGAGAATTAGAGTATCTCGTCAAACGGAAACATTCCTATTCGATGTGGAACGTTGAGTACAGTTGTCAAAATTATCTCTCTGCGAAGGTGATAATTTTGATTTTGTCGAACGTTTCAAGATAACGAGAGATCTTAATCCTTCTATTTGTCGAAACTCTGTCACGTTCATCGCGCAGGATGCGTCGTCGATTATATTTCCCGTTGAAATCGCTTCTGCAAGTTACATTCGCCGTCGAACGAAATTACGAATCAATTTAAGCATCCGACGAGTCGTCTGAAATTCATAGGATCGATTTGAACAATAACAGAGCCGCGTGCACAGACGTATCCGCACACTGTCGCTTTCATTGCCATCCACATGTCTTTACATGATAATTGCGATCTGGTTGGTGAGTCTCGAGAGGAAATCGGCCATAATGCAGTCAGCTGTCCGCGACAAGGCAAAGTAGTCGATAAAGAGACTTCTGTTGTTTCTTCGATTCGTGAGAACATGCGTGCGCGTTTTCCGGTAATCTTGGCACAGATACGTAGCATAGGTATAGTTTTTTTTTTATGGAACTAACGCGTACCTCCAGCTTAGCGTCACGTTCGTAACTCGTAATACATACTCGCGTCAAAGTACGTACAGCGTCTACCATTTTACGATTTACGCTGATTGTTACCTCTTCTGCAAACATCCGAAAAACAACCTCTAAGTCATCTTAAACGCTAGACCTCGCACTCTTGTGGACAAACATAATTAAAGGGACGGTAATCACGGTTCATTACAGTCTTCGCGATAACTCTGTAATGGCAAATTTAGTCGGACAGGTACGCTAATCTGTGTCTCCTTCATTTTTCCAAACGACAGCAGTGGTCTGGTTCGCGTGACGCTTCTGGTCACGCTTCAACCCTTGACGCGACGAATCCAGTGGCGCGAGCTTAACAAGCGAGACAGCCGATAATTTGGCCGCGAGAGATCGATCCATCGACGAAACGCGAGGATAAAACAGCTGAAAAGAAGAGAGCGCGAGGCAAGAAGGAAGTCGAACGCGTGTCTCTCTGAACGTGCGCGTGTTGCTCGTTGTTTGTCCAGTGGCTGTGGCTGCTGGTGGATTTACAGCGGCACACAGGTATACTGGCGAACGTGCTCACGCAGGTGAGCCCTCGTGTCATAGGTAGCCGTGTTCGTGTTGGGCATCGCGACGTACGTATACGCTGGGACGCGAAACACTGCGACGAGGTGAACGTACGTGTCAGGTACAAGCGTATATAGGTGTTCGTTATACAACTTTTCCAGCAGTCACGGAGGCGTAGAGGTGAGCCGGTGTCTTGTGGACGATGGAAAGTGGGGGAACAGAATGCGGAATAGCCTAGAATGTGATGTGAGAGCTCTCCATAGCACTCCTCTCCTTCTCTTCTCTCGTTCTCTCTCTCTCTCTCTCTCTCTTGCTTTGGCTCGACGCGCGCGCGCGCGCGCGAGCGCGAGCGAGCTCACACCCTACCCTGCTTAGGCCACCGTTCGCTTCTTCTCATCTAGAACGTTTTAACGACTTCCAAACGAGGACATTTCTTTTTTTCGCCGTTACGCTCCGCCAGGCAGATTGTAAGTACACGAGTACCTCGCGCCTTTGGAAATGTCAACGAGGGATGTTACAATAATTAGACGTCTTCTTCTCGACGCTTCGCTTCTTTGCCACGCGACTGATATTCCATCAGCAGGCAACGTTTCTTTCAAATTGATTCTTCTATTTGTACAAATTTTTCTGCTTTTGTAATCGCAGAACTGTTGCTTTCGTACGCTACTCGAGATCGGATAAAAAATGTCCAGAAGTTAATCAATCATTCTAAGAGATCTAACAATTGCTCTCGTTCGAATTGATTCTTCTACTTGTACTAACCAAATTTCTTTGCTTTTGTAATCACAGATCTATTACGTTCGTACGTTAGTCGAGATTGGATAAAAAATGTCCAAGAGTTAACCAATCATTCTAAGAGATCCAACAGTTGCTCTCGTTCGAATCAATTTTTCTACTTGTTCGAGTCACCAAATTTTTGTGCTTTTATAATCATAGAGCTGTTGCTTTCGTACGTTAGTTCAGATCGAATAAAAAATGTCCAGGGGCTAACCGATCGTTCTAAAAGATCTAACAGTCGCTCGAACGCGGAAACGATAATCGGTTGTTGATCTCCTTGGGTCAAATTCAACGGTCGATTCTGGAAAGAAAGGGATTCCCCTCGAAGAATCCATAATCGTTAAAGAGGCCCCATGGAAAGCGGGAATCGGTCAACAGGTGGGCCACCTGTCAAGATTCTGGCCAACAAAGGGACGCTTGGGAAGATCTGAATATTAGGATAACGTGATTAGTGTACCCCAGCGTAGCACAGGGTGTGATTCCGCGCTGCGGGAGCCACTGAAATTTCCTGGCTTCCTCGAAGATTTATTTGGCATTTGTCTAGGTTCTTATAAAGGAATCAGCTGTCAAGTTGCGTTATCGATAATCGAAATGTTTGTCGATGTTACGTTCATAATATTTGGTCCACTTTTGGGGTTGGAAGGTTCTGCAATCTGCGTTCAGCTTCTAAGTACCAATTGGATGGTTTCACGAGATGGTAGCAAGGGTTAAAGATGGAGCAGAGCAGAGTTTGGGAAAGTTGAACGTCTCTGTTCGTTGATGACGAAATCGGGCACTTGTAAAATTCCCAGCGAAGGATTCTAATCGCGGTGCGATAGTTGCGCAACGCGTGTGGTATGCGACTCGACGCACATGCAACTGTATGATTTCAATGACATATACGATGACAGCGTTTGTCGGGTAGACGAAGCCTGAAACCGGCTCGCGTATACTCGAAAGGAAAGGTTATGGGGTATACTTTGAAATTCTGACATTTCACGATCGTTTCGCGCGTAAAAAGCGCCCGATTCAGCTGTAGCCGACGACGATATTTTACCCGTGTGCCGCAACGGATACGTTCGAAACGTGGATACGTTTTACACGATTCACGCGGCTCCTCGATTTTCTGTTAACTAGTCGAGAACGTAGGGTTGAGAATTTTAACTAAAAAACTGGAAGGTATCCGGGTTAACAACGTTTGAATGACGAGAAGAGGAAGAGAGGAAGTGGAGCGCGCTCGCGTCAAAGAGTCCTTGCGAGATGTTCGCTAAAGCGATTCCAGAGTAACGTCCAGAGAACACGCACACCGTGCTCGAATCTAATTTCATTAATGCGTGTATTAATAAATGAACCGAAAGCGTGCTATTTAGATAACGTTACGTTATCTCTCTGCTTCGAGCGTGGTATAGACGTAATGGTTATTGCTCGCATTTTACGATACGTAAGTTCGATTACATTTCGTTCTTGAAGGTTGACGAGTGCCAGCTTTTCAACTGATTTAGTTCTCGCGTTCTCGCATGATTTTCTTCGGGGAACTTTGCGAATATAAAAGGAACGAAGGAAACTCTTCACGAGGGACGCAACTGAAGAGAGTGGAACCAATGTCCTTTAAAGTCGAGTGGTCTGACCGAAATCAAATAAAGCGGCGCGCTATTGACGCGTGTAGACCAAACAGATTATACAGTCCTTTTCCTTCGAACGCGCGTTGTTGGAAACGGCAATGAGACACAGCCAGAGACGATGTTCCCGTCTACCTGCCGTCTTATCGATGGCTAATCTACACTGGGAGATTTGGCAGAAGCACGCGAGGAACCGAGCGTTCTATCGAGAGGACACGACTCTCGGATATTTAATGTCCCGCTGAGATTTCATCCTTCCTGCTTGCCTCGCCTCGTCATGCGTCGCGTGAAATTCCTGGACGCGTCGATCCATCCAGAATCGACGAAATTCGTCGTCCATTACAGTCGAACTCTTTTTCTCTTTCCACTCATATTTTGTTTCTGCAAACCTCTAACGTAACTACTCCTTCCTCTGTGTATCGTATTTGGATATAGATAGCATTCAGTAGTTTTTGTACGACGGATAGAAAATGGAACGAAAGAGCGAGAGAAAATATTTACTGCGCCGCGATCCAAAGAAGGCGATCCACGATAAATATCTTGGATATTCGTTCGCGAGTATAGGCTGATTGGAGCTTGTTGGTCTACCAGTCGGTTACCGTCTAATCCACTTCTTATCTTCCCCTTTGTCCTTTACCCACTTGATTATCTTATTGTATTCGTTTAAGCCCGGGAAGGATCAGTTTTCGACAGGAATTCCTAGACGCGAATCAATTTCCATTCCTACCAGGACAGCTACCGTCGATTGGATTGAATTTTCATCGAGGACCACCTCGTCAGACGTACCCTAAAAAGTAATCCCTTTCGCGCCGTCTTCCCTTCCGCTGCGCTTCGAAAAAGGAACCACGCGAATCCCTCGACTCACCCGCCTTCACCCGGGCCAGTTGTTGTTCCTCGTCTCGCCGTGCGGACGCAGACAGAGAGAAATCGGAACGGGGAACGGAAGAGGAATCGTAAAGGTACGAAGGGACAGAAAATGAGACGGAACAAGACGGGGCCGTGGCGGGCAGAAAACAAACAGAAAAAGAGGAACGAAAAGGTGGAACGAAGTCGGATGGAAACGTTGGTAGAGAAGCGCATGTGTGCGTGTCACACGAGTCCACCCAGTATGTTAATTCGCGCTGATGACCCCATCAGGAAACATGCTCGTCGCTGGGTGGAGGAACCGAGTTTTCGTCTCGACCTGGGCTCGTGTATGCGCTCACGATCGCCTTGTGTCTGTGCACACGCACGTGGACGTGGATATACCTGGCTGCCTCCGAACAATCGTCATCCCCGACCATGGTTCACGCCCACGCACTTGCTCAAACATTCCAGACGTACAAAGCGCGTCAGGCTAATCGTAATGGAATTGCTATCTGCTCATTAGGAACCATTAATAGCCGACGATTCATACGCGGTGGATGACGCTCCGACGAATAATCGTGCGTTACCCAAACGCGGCTGATTTGAACGCCAGATCGGCCAGGATCGCTGAAACCACGCGTAAAACCAACGAATCAGACGTTCTCCGTGTTTCACGTTCGCCGTTCACCGTCTGACATGAGCACCAGGCAAACGGTCCTTGTTTCTTTCCTTATTGTGTTTATACCTATATCTGTGCACAGCTTTATTATTATCTCAGGGAGAAACTCGTTAGCAAGGCGGTTCAGCGAAACGCGAGCGCTCCAATCGTTTCTCACCGATTCCAATGATCGACTCTGCTCTCGTCGAATCTTTACCAATCGTTACGACACGCTCGCAGCGATCGTTGCGACGTGACATCGCTCGAGGGATGAAACGAATAATTTATACCGATGAATACTATCCCTGACGTAAGTCCTCGCGAGATGACGTTCCGCGTATTGTCATGCGACATCGTCCTCACCTTCATCGAGATATTATCGAATTCTTCGTAGCATTAAAACTTTCCGATCGCTACCATCTGGAAGATGGCCACCGTCGAGGGAGCCCTGGCTCCCTGGGTCGCGAGTAATATCTATGAACAGATATCGAAAACGAAGAATCTGGCGGATTAACGTTTACAATTACTCGTTACCAAACGAAGGTGTCCCAAAATCAGGATCACAGTTTCTCGTAGACGTCGATCTCTGTCATTCGTCGCGACGCATTCGCGACATCAAAAACGAAGAATCTGATGTGATTAACGTTTACAATTACTCGTTACCAAACGAAAGTGTCCCAAAATCAGGATCACAGTTTCTGGTAGACGTGGATATCTGCCATTCGTCGCGACACATTCATGGCTCCATTCGAGCAAGAACGTGGAACCACGAAGATGACACAGATCCAAACGATCTCTAGCTTTACAGTCGATCACGCGTCGCAAGATCGCTCGCGATCTCAGCTGCGAATTATCCAGCGGAATGTGTCTCTCGTGCAGGCATACTTATGCGCGCGAGTCGCAGAGTGTCGACTGTCGCTCCTGTCGGAGAGGTTCCTCGTTGCAACCGGTTCTTCTTCCTCGCGGGCACGGGTGCGAAGGTCACGGGGCGATAAATATTTCGGCTAATCAATAAGGGTCGACGGTGGTAATTAGATCCCGTCTGAAAACGGTCAGAGAGGGGCCAGGGACGATGAAGAGGGAGAGAGTGTCGACTCGAGGTGGGTTGTTTATTTTTTCCGATGGACGCGCACGAGAAGAAGCGGAGGCGCGTGCACGGTCACGGCTACACGGGGACAGAAAACGGAGCGGTGGATCGAGCCGATGTCGCGGGCCAGTAGGTTTAAGATTAGCCACGGTAAAGGTGAAAACGGGGCAGCGAAGATCGGCGAAAAGGGGAGGTTCGAGAAGGTGGGACGGGGCACGGGCGTCCAGGCTTCAGGATCCGTGGCCAGGTAACGGTAGAACGAGCCGACCCGTGTTCACGTTTCAAACCGCGTCCTCTTCTCCTATTCCGCGTCTCCTCGCGCCTCCTCGCGCCACGTCCGCTCCAACGGGCCGGCTGATTTATGGCGGCCATTCATTCTAATCGTCTTGCATCTCGCAGCCCGGAGCAACCCTATCTACCGTGTGTAGCCGGATTTTTCGGGACATCCCGCCCTCGCCACGGCGATCCGTAGCTAATTGAATACAAAAATTCGAATATTTAGTCAAGCCTATAAACCATTTAATTAACGAGATTCTAACGGCCGCCTGGTCCACGAGTCGGTTTTTCGGACCTCATAAATATCCCCGCGACCCTGCGCCTGCCCAACGACGCGACGCGACGCGACGCTCAGACTCAGCCGTGTACCCGTCGATCGTTCCTCACCAGCCCTCCCCCCTTCGTGTTTCCTTCAATCTTCACATTGTATCTCAATACTCGGTTCGTACATCGGCGAATTGGTTCGAGGAAAGTGTTTCGCGTCGCGACAACGAACGATTACGCGAATCGTTCCTATTACATCTTCATCGAAAGCCAGGGAAACTGGGTTGACTCGTTCCTCTCAGCTTTTTCTTTAACCAATTGGTGGAATAATTCTTATCGCACAATCTCATGTTTAAAAGGTCTCCATAAGAGTTATTAATCGTGACATTGCACGTGTTCCATACCATCGCTAGTTCAGTTTCTCGCGTTAAACGAATATGCTCTCCGCGATGATTCAAGAGCACTCGAGCAGTGTAAAAAAAAGTCTATCTGTTCCCTTCTAAACGAAATGTTAACGCGAAACGTGGGAAAAGTGGGGCTATTGTGCTCGAGCGGTACGCTTGTAAACGAGACGGTTGTTTGCGCGCAAGAGACCAGCCTATGAAATAGATGAAATCACGCCGGTTAATTAGACGTAAATATGGGTAGGCATTATCTTTAGTAACCGGTTTGTAGACTCGTGCTGGCTGTATTCGTAACAGCTGGAATAGAATAATAGTTGTCCGTAAACTGTGCGGTTTATAAAGTAGATATACCAACGCGTTCTCCGTTTCGACGAAGAAAATGACGGCAAAAATTGAAACACTTATTTGGATTAGCCCAGCAACATCGTAGAAAAGAATCGACGTGATTGGGAGGCGGATCGGTCTGGTCGTTTGTCAGCTAAAAGCTTTTAAGCGGAGGGGGGTTCTGGGAATAACTAACGGAAGCGTCGGGACAGTTCGGAATAGGGTGAAAAAGGTGGGATCAATGGAAGGTGAGGAGAGGAGAGGGTGACGGTGGGGAAGGGAGTTCTCTCCGGAGGGATGAGTTTGCACCTAGAGCGAACAGCCGACACGCGAGGTCGGCACGAGAATACGAAGGAATAGGGGCCACCCCATTGGCTCGTTTAATTAATTAAAAGTGCATTAGCGACGAGGATTAACCGAGTTTACGGGTTAGAGGGGGGACTAGATACGTGTGTAACGGTCTTTCGACCGGAACAGCCGCGCTATTGCTTTTGTCAACACGAGAACACCTTTGTAATAGACGTGCCACGTTCCGTTTTTAGTTTGGTCGCTAAATATTCCCTCCCTCGCGACGCAGCCCCTGTTTCTCGACCAACGTTAACCTGGAACGAGATACCGCTCGTGTCTCTGGCGAAAAATCGAAACGGCTGGGGAAATTCTTGGATCTGGACGCTGGTTACGCTGGTAAAGGGTAGCTGGCGTATTATCAGGATTACGGAGCAAAGTGTAGATAGAATCAAAGCACCAGGTGCAAATTACGAGGGGATGACCAGGTAGCACGGAAGTTGGACGCGCTACCAGCTGACTGGTCTACCAGCAAAGCGTGTAATCACGCTAATGCGGCACATCGTTGCCGTGAATGATCCCGGTTTCGCCACAGGGATCACCCTGGATCGACTTTTCAGTGACTCATGCGCGTCATTGCGTAACCGCTCCGACTCGATAACGATAATCTTCATCCAGCTAGCAGGCGCGATCGTCGATCATCGTGCACGCGGAACAGCGGCGATCGTGATCACAATGGACGCGCGAAACGACGAATCATCCGTCTGCCCCGTCCTGCTACCTAATTTAATAGCGTACACGATAATGAAACGGTTCCAAAGAGGAGAGTAACAGCTGATCGAAGTCGACGCGCCTCTCAGCGGCGAGTGAAACGCCTCGTTCGAACATTTCGGTGTACCGTCCCACGAATGGATCGGTTTCGCGTACGGATCTGCACGCAGCCGACCATCGCGCGGACGTAGAAACAGAAATATGGTCGCTCGAAGGATGAAGGGGAGAAAGCGTGGAGAACAGTTCGATTTAATGGTAATTTGTTGTTACATGTAGATTTATGCGTTCTTGAGGATGTAGTGTATTCGTGTAATATACGACACGTGGTTCCTAACGAGGGGAGTGGATTCACGGATCGCGATGCGCGGATCGCGTGAGACGACCGTTTAACAATGAGATCGATGATGAAGCGTCAGTCGAGCCGAGCAGCCTAACGGCCTTACCAGTCTATCGTCCGAATCTATACATACCTTTACACGCTATATAGGTATACAGTCGGTCAGAGGTCAGCTCAGTGCGGACTTTAACCAACTATTCCCCTCGAATTATCGATATCTTCGAAACCAGACAAATTCGAACGGCAGATTCGAAAAGGCAGCCGGCAAAGTTCGAATGGTCGGAGTAGGCGTGTAATTTCCAATGATAGGCGTACTTAATTTTGAACGAAGGGCGTTCTACGTGACGGGTACGGATGGTCGATCGGTTGGTGGCAACGGGTCAAATAGAATATGATTACCTATGTCGGATCGCAGGTATTGACGAGTTCAGAGGGCCCCTCGCTTCGCTCTCTCTGGGTAAACAGGGCTGACACGGTATCTCGATTCCACGCGAGCCATCGTCGCTAAACGAAATGGTCAAAGGGGCGCAGAGGGGCGCCTGGTTGTCACGCGTTGACTAACGTAACGCAAACTGTCGGGCTGTCATTGTATATATATGGTGGGGGCGAAACACGAAACAACGAAGATGCGCCCACGCGCGCACGTGCCTTTTAATATACCATAATGCGTTGCATGTCCATATTCATTAAGTAATTTTCTGCCCTGAAAGTCACTGGCCGAACAACTATTGTCGTTGCTCCTATCCGACAAGGTGACACACGTAGGTACACGGATATATAGACATCGTGTACGAATATAGAGGCATTTACTCGTAGGTATGTACGCACAGCTCGCAGGCGCATGCTTCGTCGCTTTATTTTTCGCATGAATTTGCATGATTTTCCTCGTTGACACGCGAGCCAGTCATATACCATTCGAAAACAAGTTAGAAATAAATTATAATATCGCATGTATCCGTGCGAGAAGGGGTGGAAGCTGAACAATTACGATCCTTAGAATTCTTAATCTGAATATCAGGAATATGGAAGCAAATCTTTTCTATCACAACGCTATCGACAGTTCTGTTACAAAACTGCGCGTAGTTGGCAACGAATGGGTCGAAGAATAAGACGCAACGCGTCTGCATGCTCCTCGCGTCTGTTTCGAACTGTGTTAACACAATCGTAGGGGAAGCATTCGAACTTTTTCCAAGTGTCCCTAAGTATATGCCCGCCACTGTGGCTAAGTAACGCGGCGTTGCTCGAAAGTATGCGGGTTGGTTTTAAAGCGACTCTCGAGGATGTTGCTCTGCTCTCGCACTCCACACCGAGGGTAGGTATTATTTTTCTCCGCGCATTGTCGCACGGACTTGTCTTTTCGTTCCCTTTGTTTCATATTTATGATACGCTTAACGGCACGTGAACGGCGGTGGGTCTGCGCGCATAAATTTCCGTGCCCTGTGGTTACGGTGAAATCGCGGGCGCGCGCGTGATTTTCTTTGTCGCGCGGTAAAGGACGATTGTCTCTCGCGGCGTCTAAAGAGGAAAAGGCGGCGGAGAGGGAGAGAGGGGGGCAAAGAATAATTTGGACGACGGCAATTTGTCCGCAGCGTAACGGTAACGCGTCGTACGTGAGGTCGACGTCGAGGAGGCGCGGTTTCGTCGCGCGATCGCGCGGTGAAACCGCGGCGCACGCCATTTCGGTGCGCACGGTTGGCGAAAATGTATGACGGACGATGGCGTGCAGCTGGGGGCAGCATTCCTCCTCGATAATGCCTCGCGACACGGTCATTTGTCGGCGGTTCGGTTTCTCTGGAGCAGCGAAAAGAGTAACTCGACACACGGGGACGATTTGTCGATCGGGCTAGGCTGGTATCGGAAATCGCGCGGCTGCCTCGACCGCAACGGTTTTACACTTGGGAGCCGTGGCTCATAGACGCGCGCGGAGCAGCACGTAGCACGAACGAGGCAACCGAGGAGCCGAGCTCTGAGATCAAGTCACGCGTAGCCTAAAGAAAGTTGTTTAAAGGTCAGTGTAGCTCGACTTGCATCACAAATGCCAATCCAGTTACGAAATGTGTACGGGGAACAATGATACTCTCCCGTGGAGAGCACTCGATTCCCCTGCGAGCTGTCTTTTCTCGATTGTTGTCGAAACATCCTACAATCGTCCTGATTTTCTTGAAACCTTGCGCGTTGCTATTGGTACCAGAGAATTTCAAAAATGGCTGATTACTGCTTTAACTCTGTATACTCTGTAGAAAAATGGTCGAACACTCGTTACCCTTCAGGAGGTATTTTTTTACCATCAAAGGTCTAGATCAAGTAGTTTCAGTCGCAACAAATCGAGCGTATATGGGCTTACTTGTCCAGGTAGTTTGTGGGTTACACGAGTTGCTCGAAGTAGTTGGCGATCTCGTCGATTAACTTGTCTTAACCGAACGATTAAGGGAACGTGTTTCTTCTTTACCGAGGTTTTCGTAAATTTCGCGAATTATACGTCTATCGTTGGTTCGTATCTTTCACGATATTCATATACACGAAATAATGCTGAATAATTTCACCATAAATACGTAGCTCGCCCACGTAGGCGTAAAGTAACGATAATGCAAGTAAATAATGGACGCGCGAGAGTTTTATTACCTAGGCGGCTGAATGGCAAGATAGAATCTACGTGACCGCGGCAGTACAGCCCCCTCAAACACTGAACGCGAAAAGGGAAGGGTGAAGAAGAGAGTCTGGGACAAGTCCAGATGAAAGGCCCAACAAGTCGAACCTCTATTTTTTTTCACCGTACCTGAAATTATGCTCCTATTCTCGACTAGAAACACGTCGTTCCCTTCTTTCTCAACTTTCTTTCAGTCTCCTCGCTCGTCTTTGAATTACGTTCACTTCGAGTCTCCGAAGTTCCCTCTTTCCGTTCCTATTTCGCGCTCCATCCTCGAAGTACCGTTCCTCGTCGACCAATATTATCCCTATCCTGTTGTCAGCTAAATAAATCCTCGCCTCGCCTTGGCGTTAAAGACATAGTTGTCTTCCTTTACGACTGTGTAGATTCCGTTCCTTTATCTTCTCGCTCGGAACGAATTGTTCTCTCATTCGTGCGAACGGTTCCAAGTCGCGGGATAAATAGTTGCTCGATATATGGGTCATCGTTCACAGTACGTACCAGATCTTGCTTTTTACGATCCTACGATCACGACCTTCGTGCCTCGCAGTCACCTTCCGAGGCGATTCGTTGCGTTTGCTTTTTCTCGTGGGAATGGATACCAGCTAGCGCGTGGAGTCTCTGTATCTGCTAATGACTCCCATAAGTAATAACGCGAGAACGGTTTGCTAGAAAGTAACCGGTGAATCGCTGGTAGATTCAATTAGATCGCGATATTCGCGCGTTTCGTGCGAGAGTGTATATCGATTGGATTGTTACGTCGAGGAGTTGATCAATTTTTTCGAGGGAGGAGTTGGAAGTGACATTATCGAGGGGCATAAATTTGCATCTGAACTTAATTCTTGATTGTGCCACGCCTTCTCCGTTTCTTTCTTTCTACCTTGGTCCTAAAACTTTCTTTCTCGCCCTCCTCCTCCTCCACCTCCACCTCCGTCGTCTCTTTCTTCTTCTCCTATACTTCTTTCTCGGATGGTAGGTTGCTCGGGCCACAGGCGTCGCCCATCTCGCACCATCATTTAAGTAAATTACCGGCTTGCCGTGCAAGAAAGGACACTATTGTATGGTCACCATTATTTTCGTATAACTTTTTACTCCTCCTCCTTCCTCGAGTTCCGGTGACGCGTTGCTTCCCCAAAACTCTCCCTGCACGCGTTGTCATTCCCAAAACGACGAGACAGAGACAGAAAGAACGCGAGAGATCACGGATAACGAGGACGAAACATTTTTCTCTTTCGTTAACTTTTACTCTGCATTGTCGCGTTGCCATTTTTCTAAGCGACTTCTAATTAGACGTAGATAATTAGACGTTTGGTAACGAATGGGTTTTTGGTGGCGATCGAGTGGTGGCTGATGGCAACGCGAAGCGGATGTCGCGACTTTGGAAGCTCGCGCGTCCCCAGCTCGAAAGCTGCCGACAAAAATGGCTGACGGTGCGTGCGGCTGACATTTGCCCGCGCGTTTATATCGCGATAATACGGCTTTAGGTCAGAGGGTGTGGCCAGGTCAGATTGATTCGGCGTGACCGCTTCTGCGCGCTACGCTTCGTTACTGCAAACAGTATGGCCGCTTTCCTTGTTACGGCTTTTCATCCATCTTTCTTGTTCCATTTGCCCCTAAGACTCGATAAATACATCGTACGAGGTAAACCTGTCGTAAACGCGACTTCTCGAGTTATTCGCCGGCTCGCTTTCCATAATTATGATATACGACCGCGAGAAATAAAAGCTGGCCATTTTTTATTCCACGTTACATCGTGTGCTCGCTGGTTTCGCGATTTCGTCTTCTCTAGTCCGCTGCGCGTGTATCGCGCAGCAAGAATTCTTAGCTTTACCTTTCGAAAAACTCTTACAAATCTCCTGTCGTAAACGAAAGCGTCGCCTCGTAAAAATTGTTCTCCAATCCGACCATACTCGCTAATCGTCAGTACTTTTCCAGTTGTTACTAACCGTCAGATCGATGTCGACAACACGACGCCTCCGATCGATTCATCGTTCAATTTCACATTAAAAACTCGAGCTAGCGGAACGTCGTTGAATTCTGCTCGTTCGAGCGGGCAAAAATCCGCTCGCGAGGCACTGAGCGTACCGCCAGGTATACACGTATGCAAATCCACCAGCTTACTTTAATTGCAGCAGTCCTGCAAATGGAGGCAGAGCCGCGACGCTTTGTCAGCCGCGAAGCCGCTGTTTCTCGCGACAAAAAAACCGAGAGGGGACTACTTGTGTGCATTAGAAGCCGCGGACGATCGTGATCGCGATCGCGTACGGAACGGTTTTCCATTTTACACGCCAGCCACGATGACGACGCGGTATCCATCGGCGTGGGTGTTCGTTCTCGCTCTGACAGATTCGAAAACGCATTATTAACACCGACGGCCCTGGCTCTATGATTACGCGCATTAATAGCCGGATGGACGAACTTTATTCACGCTCCGCACTGTTATTATCGCTACGCGAGAAAGAGACCGGCGGACAAATCGAGAAACAGGCTCGCGCTGCGGATAGGTATGCGAGTTCGACGCCTAAAGATAAAAGGAGAAGAACGCGGAGGGACTTATCGTACGGGGGGCGTCGATTCAAAAAAGTATACCAGGAATTATTGAATTCTTCGCGATAGAATTGGCTTCGTTTTGCGGCTGATCTGCTTGTCGCGAGATACGTGCTTTTCTAAACCTTGCAACGATGTTTGCGTTTAATATATTCGTTTCTTACTTAACTGCAAATAGAGAGAATTGATCGATCGCTCTTTATAATTGTCGTTGAAATACAAACTGTCTATTCAATAATAAGTATAGTCATAAATGTATCGTTCGATGAGCAGAACTTTTTTGACTACTGACTAAGTACTTGTTCATTGTCAGGAGTTGATCGTGCGTGGTCTAAAGTTTGCAACGATGTTTGCATTTAATATATTCACCTCTTATTAAGTTGCAAATAGAGAGAATTGATCGATTACTCTTTATAATTGTTGTTGAAATACAAACTGTCTATTTAATAATAAGTATAGTCACGAATGTATCGTTAAGTACTTGTTACTTGTTAAGAATTGGTCGTGCTTAAGAAGTGGTCGATGACCGTTTTCGTGTAAAAGATTCTCTGCTCGAATGTTGTTCGCACAGAACCAAGCATTTTTTTCTCTTCTTTCGCGATACACGCACGATGTAACAATACTACTCGAAGGCAGCAGTTTGCGATCATCGTTGGTTATATTATCGATAAACGCGTACCGAAGTCCGCATTCTGGTCAAGACGATATAGCATTTAAATATAATGTTTCGCGCGCATATCGTGCTTACCTCGCTACAAACTCCTTTTCAAATTGCATATCAGGTACAATCGAGTGTTGCGAGTATACCAATCTTCCGACGATGAATAATTCATTGTGTAAATAATTCATAAATCACTATATAAGCCTGCTTCGATGGTGAGCTCGAATCGCTCGAAAATTTCCGATCAGACTTTTATTTTTTTTTTTTTTCTTAATCGATTCGTCAATTTTCATCGCGACTTTTTCGTTTCCGCGTATCGCCAAAGAATTCTGTCACCCCCCTCCATTAAGCACATTTTATCACGCTGTTTATCAACAGGCATTTCACGAACACGAGTTACTCATTGGATATCTGAAAAATATGTTCTATAATCTGCGACGAACGTTTGCACTCTTGGAGAATACGAATAATAACCGACTCAGTCTTCCTGGCGTTTTATTAAAGTTATTTAAATTGCAAAATTGGAATATTCGAATCTATTATTTCGCTGAAAGTGCTCTCGTGCCACGAACGCATCAATTATCAACACGATACGAATGCTTTACGGCGTCGCAAACAATTTCAAACTATGACGATCGGCGCTTAAAAATTCACGCTACGTATTCCATACCGTTTCTTTTGATCCGCGTCGTAACGGGCCTCTGGTGGCACTTTAAAATTCTTCAACTGAACTTTGAGAGTGCACGCGTGAGTCCCTGAACTCGTTCCAACGTTGTGGGAGAAGAAAACCCTGTCCCTCCTTCGGTGGGTGAACTTTTCTATTGCGAGCAGATAGAAAAGAGAACAGAGTTTTCTTCTCTCGCACCGTTGGAACGAGTTCAGAGGCTTACTTAATTTTAAAGTGCCGTCAGTGGTCCGTTACGATACGATATATTATCCAGCAGAACGATTCGATCGGCGCTTAGAAACATCGCGGTCGACGGAGAGTTTTTATCGAAAGGAACGAGCGCGAAGGCAATAAAGCCTTCTGGCCCATGGGGTCAGGACGAGGCTCGAGTGGAAGACGAAGAGCGCGAAAGGGGCGTCATGTTGGTTGTACGTTGGCACATTAAAATATTCGGAATGTTATGCGGTCTGCGCGCGTAGAGTACGAACATTCGTCGAGGGGTCGAAATCACGGGATGGGACGGGACGGCATGGCGCGACGCGGCGCACGAGGGCGGCGTTGCGCGTGTACAAATCATACAAAGAATGACGCTGCATCGGTTCTGCTTCCTCCCATCTTTGGGACGAAACCGCTGTCTCTCCTCTTCTCTTCCTCTCTCTGTGTCTTTCTTCTTTTCTTCCCTTTTTTTCGTCATCATTCTCTCCCCCCGTCCTCCAGTTACGATGTACAATACTCGTATGCATCATAGGACTGACCTACGAGGCCCGCGGTGTGGAAGACCTCATGCTGCACAACCCTCGATGCGTTCGTTGCATATTAACCGAGAACAACGCGCCGCATGCGCTTTCGTGAATCAACATACTGCAAGTCACTCGCTCGTTTACTTGTCTCTTGCTTGCTTAACCTACTCCGACTCCTCTCTCTGTATAATATCGACATCTTCGACCGACATCTATCGTCCTTTCTTTCGTTATTCCCCTTTCGTCCCTTCTGTTCCTTTTCTACCACCCTTCATCGTGCTTGTTCGGATAAGCCTGGGTCGAAACACGAAAAGGTGTCGCGCGATCCTACCCGAAATTTCCAATGATACACTCGACCGTCTGACTATTCCGTTTCTCGAGCTTTGTCCGTCTTCTAATTCCAGCAAACGTCGGAACTGGACACGTTGCTGTGTAGACAGGATCTCGACGACCGGCTGCAGAAGCTCGAGGAAAATGACCCGGAGAAGGAGCCAAGGGAGCCGTCGGTGCAGATGGAGGACTTCTTCGAGGTCGGAGGGCCTGTGTGCAGACCGCAGGCGAGCTTCGTCTCGTCGAGGAGCCAGCCAGCAGGGAACGACGACGACGTGTTCCTCAGGCCGCCTCTCTGGGAGGACATCACCTCGAGCATACAGAAACTGGACCCTGAGAACGCGGACATGCTTGGCTCGCAGTCGCACGTCAAAATGGAAACGGACGACATCGGGCAATCCCCTGTATTGTCCCCAGTCGAAATCAAGACCGAGCCGCTGGCCCCGCCGCCAACCTTGCACCTCCTCGAGGGGCCAGCTTCGAATTCGGTCTCGACCTACGCGAACGGCCACCAGAATCCTTCGACGGGGCCTCAGGTCGTTCACCATCGAGCCGCGCCCACCGCGTTCAAAACCTTCCCTACCAACAATAACAACAATAACAGCAACAACAACAACAACAACAACAACAACAACAACAACAACAACAATGGGAACAGCAACGCTGGGAACGCGAACAATAACAACAACGGCAACGCGAATAACAACAACACCAGCAACAGCAGTAACAACAACAACAATAACAACAACAATAGTAATGCCAACGGTAACAACAATAGCGGTAATACGAACAATAATAACAATAGCCACCATAGCAACGGTAACAGCAACAACAATAATAACAACAACAATGATTCGACGGCAAGTCATCACGGAGGTGGGAATCAGATCGGCGGCACCGCGACGTCACCGCTTTACAGCTCGATGACTAGGTTAATGTATATTTCACCGCTGACGCCGCCGATTTCCGATCCTGGCTCTCCGATAGGGGCACCGCCGAGACGAACACCGCCTCCACCCTATCCCCAGCCGCCCATTATGAATCCACCGCACAGGATTCAACCACCGCCTATCACTACCAAATTCAACAGGCGGAACAACCCCGAGCTCGAGAAGCGTCGCGTCCACCACTGTGATTTCATAGGTAAGCGCGCCCCTCGAGGCGGCACTATTTAACTCGCAGCACCTCTCTCTGGTTGGATCGAGCGTCTAACCGCGCGGTTACGTTCGGATGACGCGATCCTCTCAGAGACAGGGGGGCAACGCTTACGGTACTCTGGCAACTATTTCGTTTTCCAGGTTGTACAAAGGTCTACACGAAGAGTTCGCATTTAAAGGCGCACCAGCGGATACACACAGGTGAGTCGGCGGATTCGAGCGTACGGAGGCTGGTTTTGAACGTTCGAGAAATTCCGTGGCCGCGAACGGCGCCGCGATCGATGGAAAGAACGCTCGGTGGAAATTAGATATGTAGCTCCTCATCTACGAAGCGAAACGAAGCGTTTGAAAGCGCGAGGTCGTGGGCAGGGCGCGGTTCTCGCAGCCTCTCCGTCTCGCCAGCCTCTTTCTCCGTTTAACCTTCGTCCTCTCTCTCTCTCTTCCCGTCTTCTCTGTCCCGCGTACCGCCTCTCTCTCCCTCTCGCCACAGCCTCCAATCTTTCTTGAACTGTGCGCGCGGTGTCGCGCAAAGGAGCCTCTATCATATGTAAACGTATAAGGAACGCACGAAGCGTGGTATGCGACTCTCCGCTTCGTAGACTCGAGCTAGCGACCCACATCCTGTCCGTATCCAAACACACTGCTCGCTAACGCGTTCGTACCTACACCTACGTGTGTATCTCTCTACGTGCACGATCGTGCGCACGGAATCTTCTCTGAAGCTCTGTCGCGCGTGCTTACCAGCGTCCGACGTCGCTGGATCGGGCATCGAAGTCTCCGCGCGATCGGATCGCCTCATCTCCCGATTACCTCGCGTTTATCGCGACGAACGGAACGGAACGGAAACGAGCCGGCGGAAATCATCTTTCTTGCGCTGGCGATCTATGAAAATTCCTCTTTGGTCAATGAACACGGGTAATAACGACGTGGGGTAAAAAGGTATTGAATGAACGCGCGTAAACACGTTGAATTTGCTCATTCAACCGATGTCTTGGCATCGATCCATCCCAGTGCTTATGCTAGCAACGACATAACACTGCGAGCTGTGCGAACAAACTCAGGAAGAGCCGAAATAACAGATCTGTGAGTGCGTACGCTATGAATTGGACGAGTTCGCCAACTAAGTACGGATTGTCGGGTCGAGAAGAACGGAGAGCGAAAAGGGAAGAGAGAGGAAGAGAGAAAGTAACAGGAGAAAGAGAGATAACCGATGTACGCGTGCCCGGTTGACAGCGTCTCCCGGAATGCCAGCCTGAGGCATCTGAACCACGATGTACCACTTTCCAATTGATACCTCGAGGTTTTGCGGTGGGCCGTCATCGCGTCACGTCACACAAAAGCTGCAGCACGGATACGCGACGAACCTGGCATACCAATCGCGAAATTTCGACGGATTTTCGAATCGACGATCAGAGACGTTTTCTTCTCCACGTCGATGATCGCGTCAGTCCATCCAACTTCCGCGTTTTTCTACTCTCCTTCCGCTTCTCGACTAAGTCAACTTCGAAACGCCATCGTCCGATCGATACTCTGGCGCATATGGAATGCACGCGAACTCTAAACTCGTTCAAGATCTTATCCTGTTCCAGCTTAAGTCTTCACAGATGTACATTCGTCGATCGTTTGCAAATTATACACAGTCCAGCAGGATGGAACAGTCTATATTCGAGGATCGTTTGGCCGGTCGTGAGCGGACGTCGGTCGATTCTTGATCAACGCGCGTTTAGTATTCCGCTAATGTATTCGAATGCGTTACACCGCGTGTACGCTGTAGACACACGTTGCGTGCTTCTTAATAGGAAAATTTCGTGCGCGTCCACCGATTCCAAGGTTTCGCGCGGCGCAGCCTTGAGGGTTCACTTTTTTCTCATCCACTTTGGAGGAACATCTGCGAAAGCAACCCCTGTCGCCTAAGACAGCGAAGCTCGACGCCCATCGAGAACTATCCGCGTCTCAACGATCGTATCCAGTCAGCTACCTCTTATCGGCTGTTCTCGACGCGGGTCAATTTTTCACTTTCGAAACCAGACGGCCACGTCTTGCCACGAGGCGAGAATCGCTTCGCGTAGCCAACTTACACGCTCGGATGGATACTTCGAATAGAAACAGCGGCCAGCAGGAGCGGTGGTTTTTCAACGGCATAGAATCGAGCAGGTATCGGACGTATCTACATTCGCGGGAGGTCAGAATCTCGGTTGCATCGTGGACGGAACAAGCAAGGCGACGTGCAACACCGACGTCTACATATGTATGCGGGCATACGTTAGAGAGATTGGCACGTAAGCGAGGAGAAGTCTTACGGTGGACAGTGCGGGAACACGAGGCAAGCAACATTCCTACTTCATCCGTGCTTTCGACTTCGACAAGTTTACAGCCTGCGTGTGTCTGCCCGTTATCGTTTTCGCCGGTTTACGAAACGGAAACGATCCTGGGGTATTTTCTAACGGTGACCCCGCGATCCTTTAACAAGCGGCCAGCGAAATTGGATAGCCGTGGAGGAAGTGGAAAAAATTCTGCTCGCCACGACGAGGCGGCGATAGGACGGACACCGAGCTCGAACGAGCGAATTGTTGGATCGTACGACACTGCGAATGGCAGACACCGCACCGTGGTGAAAGTGATCCAAAATTAACGGGGACGCCTCGAGGCTCGTAGGCGTCGACGAGCCAACGGGCACGAGACGACGACCGATTCAACGATACACCACCTAGAACGCTACCAGCCACGGTAAGAACTGAAACCAGCCAGGCAGACAAGCGGTCACCGTCGCGATTCGGTCGAGCATCGAACGTGGGTCACCAGGAGCGCCATTGCTGAAACGAAACTCGGACCCATCGTCGTTTCTCTCTCGACTTTCAATTTTGCAACCGTAATTTTCGCGCACAGTTCGCCGCGACGATGAATCATTTCGCTCCAAGTTGGACGTGTGTCTCTCGAAGTAAGAATATCGTTTAGAAAAAGAGTAAATCGAAGCAGTCCCTCGATGGTAGCGAAAAAATTGAGGCCAGCTGTTAGCACGATCCGAGTCTGTACCGGTCAAATGACTTAATGCCTGCCAATTAAATGACGACACGAGCGAAATGATTCTGTTTTTCTATTTCTGCGCCCGATCGATTTGTACGTCACCGTAATTCTGCGATCATTCTCAGCTTTTTTCCGTGCGCGCGCGCGTGCACAGGCACGAAGGCGAATAGTTATCTCGAGCAGCAATTAGCAGCTTCCCGATCCGAGGAGGCGAAGGCATGAACGAGGCTTGTCACGATCGATCGATTCGCACGAATTTCGCCGTGGCTCGTAACTCAACGACGACGCGACGGTCGATGCAGGCACGCGACGAGGATGGCCACGGTGGCGAGAGAAAAAAAGGAACGATCCAGCTATTACCGGAAAGCTGGCTCGCGCGACTCCTTTTCTTCTCCGTGCCGCGGCGCGCCGCGGGATAATACAGCATCCTGAAGAAATCTCTGCGGAATTCTCATGAACGAGCAATACCGTGAATGGATGCGACTCGTGGTGGTAATACCGATTGTATGAGAGCCGTGCGTGTGGCTAAGACCGGTTGGGGTCGTCTCCATAGCGAGATCGAGCCGTTGCAGGAGGCAGGAGAGCGAGTCACCGACACGCGTGGGCGTATTTCTCAGCTACAGGCCCTTCTCTCTTACTGTTTCCCGATTCGTGCATATATATATATACATGCAACCGAACCTCTATTACCTTCCTAAACAATTTCCCTTGATTTATCCGTGTTCGAGCCCACCGTCTGGCACCACTTCCGGTACAGCTTCGACGACCAGGCGACAATCGCGAAAGCTGCGAGCGAGAGAGAGTGACCGCGATTCCACGGGGCTTCTTATCGCACTCCAGGCGAGTACATGTTCGTCGATAACGGACGCACGACGATGGAACTCGTTTAAGCGGCGTTTCCCCTCGTCAGCTGTGGCGAGACACACGCGGCGGACTTAATCAACGCGGTTTAATTGGAGTACGAGCAAGATAGAGCGATAAAAACCCATCGCCGCGTTGTGCACTCGCAAACATCCCGATAATGTTCACTCGTGGACTCGAGTGTTTACGTTTCCCCGCGTTTTCGAGAATTATTAAGAGGAGACGATAAATATAGATAGCTGAAGTGCCTGCTGGCTGGAATGATCGAGGTAAAAAATCCGTGGAATGGTAATCCGAATAGATGGCGACGCGTATCGACGAGGAGAAAGGGAGGGAAGATAGTCGGATGCGATGCAAGCGCAGCGAGAACGCTTTCATAGAGGAGAATTTAGAGGGAGAGATAGAGAGAGAGGATGGTCGGATGTAATGCAAGGCATCGCGAGGAGGCTTTCGTAGAGAAGAATTTCGAGGGAGAGAGAGAGAGAGAGGAAACGCGAGGCGGCAGCGATGCGCGATACTCGATTCTTCGACAGCCGGGCCAAGGAAAGGGACCTATTAAAGAACAAAGCGGTGCTCTTTGCGTCGACGATAGGTATACGGAGAACCTTAGGCACCGAGAGATTCCGCGCTGACCTTTAACTGTACCCGCATGCCGCAATACGCTCACCTGTATTCTAGCGCAATCCGTTCGCATTCGCGTTCAACCAGCGCCGATCCTGCTCCTGCTCCTGCTTTTGCCCTTCGCCTCGCCCCACCCTGTCCTGTCCTCTACCGACTCGCCTCGCCTCGCCTAGCGTTACTTCGTTGCCTCGTTGCGATCGAGCCAACGGTCCCGCGCATACGTTTCAAGTCCAGTTAACTTTTCTCCGGCCCGTGTAAACTGCGCGTTTTACCGACCACGCTCGAATTCTCGCTCGAAAACCGCGGCTTCGTCGAGGAGACCTGATCGCGCCGCGTTCAGAGAGTTCTCAGAGAACTCCCAGGGGTCGTTGGATAAAGAACATCGTCGAGAAACGACGAGCGACGGCGATAATGATTGTCTTGCTCGTTCGCGCCAACGCGAAATGTATTTACTTGCACCATGGAGAAGCTTCGTCGTTTGGCCATCGTGCGTTGAAATCTAGCGAGGTCCTTTCGACGCGAAATCCGCGGACCGTGATCGCGCTGCGTGGGATCGAAATGGTTAGACGTCCGCCCAAAAGTCTGGGGAACTCGTCAAACTTTCAAATTCCAACCGGTTCCTCGTACAACAATATACTTAATATAATACATATGCATGTATATCGTCCGCGGCGCGTTTCGAATGCGAATGCAAAAGATTCCCAAGACTACGCCTCTCTCTCTCTCTCTCTCTCTCTCACTCTGGCGCACAGTGAAAGTTACGAAGCATCGATATTTACGCACTGTATCCGTTTTTGTTTTAGGTGAAAAACCGTACCAGTGTCAGTGGCCAGAATGCGAATGGCGGTTCGCCAGAAGCGACGAGCTGACCCGTCATTACCGAAAGCACACTGGCGCGAAACCCTTCAAGTGCGCCGTATGCGAGCGTTCCTTCGCCAGGAGCGATCACCTTGCCCTGCATATGAAACGGCATCTTCCGAAGCAGCACGCCAAGTGACCGTATCGCGACTCCAAGACCCCGTCACAGCCTCCGTTTCCGTCTCCGTCTTCGTCTCCCTCCTCGTCACCGTCCTCGTCCTCGTCTTCATCCTCGTTGCCCTCTTCGTCAGTCGATTCCTCGAGTACGCGCGACCCCGACCGCGACGATCTCCGCGAGCCTTTCCCAGGCTGCGTCGACTGGAAGGAAACCTGGGACCGAGAATTGTTGCAGACTTTCTACGCGCGCGTTCTTTAGTCTTAATCGTTTCCTCTCGGATTTAGTCTCTTGATATTTAGGAACCTCGTTACTTTCTGGTACACACGCGCGTCGCAGTCGATGGGCGAGTCGTTTGATCTCGACAGAGCGGAGGATCGTCGGAGGTGCGCCAGTTTCGACTTGCTTAATCCTGAACGCACACTTTGATACGTCGTCGCGAAGCTGATACCGTGGTTAGCTCCAAGTACCTATTTGGTCCGCGCAATGCGATGAAACTACTCGAGCAGCTGCGAGCATAGTGGCTGGACCACTATTAATTTAACGGTTTCTCTCCCGCTCTCTATTTCGTGTTTTTTTTCACGCCTCGCCACCGAGATACCAACGACGAGCATAGTTCGCATTCAGCTAAACCCGAAACCCTCGAATTCCATCGCGTCGCGAGGTTTCGCTCGTTGTACGAGCGGTCTGAAAAAGAAGAACGATCGCTGGTAGTAACTTGAAATAGGTAACAATCTCTGTTGGCGGATGGTGTTCGTTTCGAGTCAACTCATCGTTGGAATCACAAGTTTTCCTGGGAGGAGATCGAATGAAACGCGAACGAGTCAGCTTTTAGTTGACAACATTCGTCACTGCGAACAAGCCCGGAATACACGTATCGAATTTTTATTCGATCTGCGTTCGTTGCTTGAAAGTCTCCGGCAATCCTGAACTGCTTAACAATCATTCTTCCGGTCATTGCTTAACGATCGCGATACAATCTACACGCATAGCCCAGCATAAATCCATCTTCTTTCGACAGTCGGATCATTTACGGGTTTCGCAGTTGCGAAATAGCTGTCTGTCGTTCATCTAAATTCTGAAACAAGGAAAACTACGTCGAATGCGCTTCGTTCAACCAGCGAGACATCGCGACGAAAATGAATGTGGCTAGTTTCAACCCTTTGCACTTGGACGTCGCCTCTGAGGAGACATCAGAATTGATTAGCAATCACCAGGGTTAAACTTATTCAATCGCAACTTTTTAAGAGGTGCTTCGCGCCTCTCTGAAGTTCTTTACTGCTGGTAGATCCAAAAAACCGTCGAGTGCAAAGGGTTGAAGATCGTCATCGTGCTCGTCGACGCTAAACATTGTTAAAAAATTCTCATTTCCGTGTACGCGATTCGCGAGATTAAAACGAACAGATGAAACACAGATTCGAACGCGGATTAATCCGGTGCGAGGGGAAACGAAATTTCTTTTTTACCATCCTCCGTTCGAATCCGACCGGAGTAACGAGAAAACCGTTCGCAGAAGGTTGCGAGTGTCGGGGAAGTGACGTGCACGGAACCGTTTCGAAGAAAGCGTTTATTTATTTGCCCGTGTACATAACGAGGATGCGTCTGTAATGAGTTATTAGGAAACGGTTTGCTCGTCGGTGATCTTTACGTCACGACTTTTCTGCCGCTCGCATGCCTTTCCATCCAACACCCTTCGTTCCACCAACGAGGAATCTGTTCACAGTCGAACCTCCTAGAACGTGGCACTCTTCGAGCACGGTTACCATACGACGCGGAGATAAAACTGCATCTTGCCTTTTTTGTACTTAGGAAAATTTCGTTTCGTAACTCGACGCTCTGTGAAGGCAATTTTCATATCGCGAGTCAAACTGATTTGTATTTTACTTATTTTATCGAGTCTCTTCTAGCATAACGCGGTACCAATTGGCCGTGTTATAGGAGGGTCGACTGTACTACCATGTAGGTCCTTTTCGAACGATCGCTAACTCTATAATCGTGCTTCTGATGCGAGTCCACGCCGGAAGAATCAACTTATAGTGATGCCTTATGTACAAATTCGTGTAGGTACTTTTCGTGTACGTATATGTATGTACGTATGTATATACTTATATACGCATACACATGTATATGTATACATATAAATATACGCGTGAGCGTTTGAAAGAAGAAAAAAAAAAAAAAGAAAATAACATACCGCCACTTCGCATTCCTTGCGATTGAAAAGGTTTACGCACTTTTCTGTATGTGTATACGTGTAAAGAACCAACGCATACCCCCAATACCTATGTAGTTAGTGTAATATTATCTGTATAATATACGCGATTTGAATACCCGGGCCGACAGCCTTAGCGTTCGTCGATTCGCCGATTTTATCGATTATCTTATTTACATTTGCGTAAAGTAGCGCGCGTAATACATACATACGTAGATGCGATAGATAAAAAGCGACGATTTCACTTTTAATCGTGAGTTAAAAATAGTTAAAGAAAAAAAAAAAAGAAGAGAGAAGACATTCGCGAAGCGATTTAATATTCTTTCTCTTGTGCCTCCTCGCGTTGTTTTCTTGTTATCGGTTCCCCTTTTTTTTTCTTTTCTCCCCCTCTCGTAGAAAATATTGTAACCGTCGCTCTTTCGAAATATTCGCCATTCGCCTTGTTTGTGTCTCCGTGCGACTTGCTGTTCTCCGCCTGTGCGAGCGAATGGAAGAAGATTCGCTTAATAGTATCGTTCCAAATCTATTATCAGTCCAAAAACAGCCGATTACGGTTACAAGGGGAATGCAGCTCGCATAATATTCTTTTCTGGTTACAAAAGTTTGATCATTTTCACAGCGTTGATATCGTACGACGTTCTATTTACGTTCACAGATGTATACCCGTGGAATGTCCGTCTTGCTTTCACTTTTTATGACGAAGGGTTGAACCTGCTTCGCGATTATTCAGCCCGCATTACCTCATATCGTTCGGCACTTTTCTTCCACGCCCAATCTTCGATTAATCTAATCAATCCTAACACAGATATACCTCATTTATCGAAACTTAAAAAATTCTACGCAAATGCGACGAAATTTTACGCACCCTCTTACACGATTTCCTATAGTTTTGTTCATAATGTTTATAAATCGCTGTAATTTGTGTGTTGTGTAATTTAAATATATGATGATACATACGTGTTGTATATTCGTTGATATAAAAAGGAAAAAAGGGAGAAAACGCATCGTCGAGGATGTTGACGAACAGTTTCTAAACGAAAATCGACGTTTTATCTAAACTAGGGGTGAACAGCCCTAAATTCAAATTGATCAGAAGACTTCCGGTCCCGTTTTAGTCCCAAAACACGTCGCCTCTGGCGCTGCGAAATGTTTCGCTAAAGTTAGGAGATTATAAATCGTCATTTGTCTAAAGTTTATAAAAACAGAAAATGTATTAGTACAAAAAAGCGTAGTGTTTCTTGTTTATCGTTGGAAATAGTTTCTTCAGTTTTTCGGTCGCATGACTGAAAGCAGTCAGTGGTACCATCCGAGAGACAGCAGGAAGTGTAGAGAATAGAAAGCGGTAAAAGATGGACGTGGACACAGCGAGTGATAATACGTCAATTGACGACAAGATAGACGATTTTTGCGAAAATCCAACAAGAGATGCGCTGACAGAGGGTCTTATGAGCCTTCTGAAGCCTACGGTGGATCAATTGGATGAAAGAATTCGTGCCACGAGGTATGCGACTTCCTTCCTATACGCATGTAACTGTATGGATGTAAATATCTGATATCGATGTGACATTTAAAATTTTTTGTGGCCACGCAGGTTTCTGTCGTGCTCGTAAAGCTTAGGTCGTTATATAGATGAAAACCTGTACCCTCACATTCACCTACAAAACTTTTATTTGCACAGGATTTGCCAAATAGAACTGAAGCAACGGATTGAATCTTTGACGGAAGAATTGCAGAGGATCAACGAATCGTTGCAATGCCCTCTGGAAACGGATTCTTATGTTAAGAAGTTAATTAATGCTAAACACAAGATCACTATCGTCAGTAATATTTTGCAAAGTACACAGGAACGATTGAATAAGATTCACCAAGCAGTGGAGAAGAATACGACCAAGAGAAAAGCTTTGCTAGATCACAGCTTTTCTTGCGGCAACGCTTCTAATATTTTGGATAAGAAAGAACAAACAGAAGTAGAAAAGGAATCTGTTCTTTCTGCAGAACAGGACTGAACAATATTGCTAATAATTGTAAGATTGTGATACAGCTTACCAGATTGGATGGTCTAAAAATATTTAAACAACAAGCTTTGTACAAAGATTATTCTATATTTTCCATTAATATATTATGGATACACCAATAGTTAAGTTATCGGAGAAGGATTTGGAGGTAGTATACGAACCTTCGGAGGATTCCTTTTTCTTAATAGATGCTCTGGAAACTGATTTAGAACTACTAAAAGCTACAAAACCTGTGATGTGTTTAGAGATAGGCAGTGGGTCAGGTGTTGTGATTACAGCACTGGCGATGGCGTTGGAAAAATACTGTAAATCTTATTATCTGGCTATAGATATCAATATCGATGCATGTAAAATATCAAAGAAAACTGCTGTACAAAATTCAGTAGAGATAGATGCTGTACAAATGGATTTATTGAGCTGTGTACATAGCAGTTGTGTTTTTGATATAATAGTATTTAATCCACCGTATGTAGTAACTACTGATGGTGAGATTTTGGATAACAACATTTTAGCCAAAGCTTGGGCTGGTGGTACAAATGGTAGAAAAGTTATGGAACGAGTGTTCCCAAAAATTCCTGATATTTTATCAGACACAGGAACATTTTATTTATTAGTCATTAAAGAGAATGATCCAGAACACATTTTGCGTATATTTAAGGATTTAAATTTGATAGGTAAAATAGTAGCAGAGAGGAAGATCAGAGGGGAATATTTGTATATATTACGTTTTAAAAAGATTAAGTAACAACAGTATATGAACGTGCATGTCTGTATTTCAATACTTTTACATTTTTACATGCTTTTGTTACATAATTCAAAATGTATATACAAAGTTATAAAAGTATTTGTTGTCCCATTCCATCTTGTACATATTATGTTGTAATTTTATCCTCTGTACTTCTGTCGTTAACTGCAGCTGCTGAAAATGTATTTAATTCACTGTGAAATATAATCAAGTAACGTGATGTGTTATTCAATGGTATATATATATATAATTTAATTAATCTAGTGTCTGTCGCAATTATTTTTAAACAATTTTGCTAAGCTTAATTTTTCGATGGTACAATAATAATGCAATTAACAAAGTATGTATATAATATGTAATAAAATATAACAGAGAAAATGACCAAGAAAAATTGTTGCCATGAATTGAAATCAGAACAGAAAAAAATTCGAAAATTTGTTCTGTTGCTCCTTAAGTTTCTAAATAGTAAAATAAACTTTAATTGTTTATATATCTCTGTGCGGTGGGGATCAGAATACACCCACAGTATTCCCTGCTTGTCGTAAGAGGCGACTAATAGGGAGAAGAAATAATTAACGACGACATAGAAAAGAGGTAAATAAAGAAAAAAAAGGAAAAAAGATTATTTAAAATAGCATAAGAGAGAAAGTATTCCGTTGGGCTAAATAAGAGCATTATGTTCTTCCAAATGCCATCTACTGGCACTAGTAAGTCCAGTAGAAAATACTAAAGCTTATATCACATGAAACCTTTAACTTCACATCAAATTTGGTTGATGATTTCTAAATCGCTTCAGTTTAAATTCAATATAATTTAATCATTTATTTATAGCTGCTTTAGTACTTCTGTAGAAGTATCGCGTAAGCTTGTTATAACTTTCAGACGCATCGACAATTCTTCGATGAAACTTGTACATGCGGATAGGTTTGCCGTCACATTCTTTATGTATTTGTTACCAATCTGTTATCAAACTGCTCATCAGATGTAATCGGATACATGTTGATACATAGAGTATAATTAAGGTTATATACTAAGAAATAATCTTCAAAATGTTGTCACTAATGCGACGTTATGAATCCAACAATATTAGAACAGTGTCAAAAATTGTAAAACGTTCATTGGCATCTGAGAATACCGATGACAATATAGGTAATATATTATTCTCATTTGGAGCGTTCCTTTTTCTGTTCTAGCAATTCCTTATGTAAATGTATATTTATATTTAAGTGTTAGAGCTTTGTATGCATTTCTTTGCATCATTTTCTTTTATAGAATTTCGAGTATTGGAAATATTACCAACTAAAAGAAAAGCTGACGATAAAAAGAAATTTGACCCGTTCAAAAGGTTTGCACCATATAAAGCCGAAACAAAGCCAATCGATCAGGACTGGCAAACAGTTTGGCCAGCTGCGCGAACATTTCATCCGGATATTGTACCACTTCCTTTACGACAAGGATATAAAGATCCTAAAGGCATACATCCTGATAAATATGCGAATACAGAACTAATGAAAATACCAAATTTCTTACATCTCACTCCACCTGTAATTCGAAGGCATTGCGAGGCATTAAAGAAATTTTGCACAAAATGGCCTAGCGAGTTGGAAACGGACGAGGCTTGCGAAAAGTATTTTCCTGTAGAAATAATTACGTCTGATTATTGCTTTTCTGCTCCATCGATAAGAGAACCCCTTGCTAGAATAGTAAATTTGAAAGTAAAACTATCTTCTTTGCATTTAGATGCTCATGCAAAGGATAAAATACTTCGTTTAGTGGGTGATAGATATAATCCCCAAACAGATGTAATAACGATAACTGCAGACAGAGCTCCGACTAGAAAACAAAATTTAGATTATGTAAAATACCTTCTAACAGCATTATTCCATGTATCTCGAGTAAGTTACATATTACCATTTCTACCAATTTTCTGTGGTAAGTGAAACAGATTATTTAAAATTATATCACAAATTATTTTAGCGATATGAACCATGGGAAACAGAGAAATCTGAAGCAGACATGGAATACTATGACTGGGATAAAAGCAAAAGCAAAGAATCTTTGACGGCTATATACAGCTGGCCAAAAGTTCCAGAAGATTCAAATTATGAACATATTCCACATGCGGTAGAATATAAAACAGCAGTTGCGGATTTAATAAACAAAGGGGAAAATCAAGATACTATTAACAAATATAAACATGCTGTTAAAAATGTATTAAATTTAAAAGTTAGAGAAAATATGGTATAAACAAGAAATAGAAATATTTCAATGTTTATTTTATGTGTAGATCTCCGTTTAGATGATATGAAATATTTATGCAGAAAAGAACAGACTTATAATATAATACTTACTAAAGCAGATACTTTAATGAAGAAGAACTCCTTTAACATCGTTAACTTCTATACTGTTTTATATCAAATTGAATTTTTTTAAATTAGAGAGTGGAGGATATATATAAAATTTGACATTAAACAAAATTTCATTTTAATAAACTATTTCTTAATGACTATAATATTTATAAACTCATTTACAGTATATCTTATAGTTACATTGCTACTTCTCAAAATTCTTTATTTGGGTAAAGTTTGGAAAGCCTTGGTCATTGTTGCAACGGCGTGAATTTTTAAGAACGTGAAATGTATATTATTTATTATTTCGTTGCTCTAATTCAGAAATGACCAAGTCGTGGCGCATTGGATGATTATACGTAAGGCAATTCGTGCAGTCTTAGTCATCAGTTCGTCCCACTTTTCTTTTGACAATTTACAATTGTATTGCGATATTGTGATATGAACAGTGTGATTTTGTGTGTGCGCGCGTGTGTGTATGAGAGAGAGAGAGAGAGAGAGAGAGAGAGAGAGAGAGAGAGAGAGAGAGAGAGAGAGAGAGAGGAAATAGAGGAATGTGATGTATGTAGCTTGTATAAAATCTTGTATTGTCAGTCCCACTTGTGTTCTTGATTTCTAAGATTTCGTTGGTGACCGCGATGGACCTGTAATTTATTAACAGCAGTGAAAACTGGTATAACGCACAGAAAACATAAAAACTGTAGATCTCATCTTGTTAAGTCTATTACTCTTGAGAAGCGAGCATAGAAATCAGCAACTAAGAACAAGAATACCTCGAGATGTTTCCTTACCGATAAGACTTAATACTACTGGCAAAAATATTAGACCATGCGCAGCGCCAAAGAGAACAATACCCAAATACATTCGAAAATAGAATACTTGGAAGATTTGAGTTTTGGAAAATGCCAATACAACGATTCCTATGATTTTTGTTAATGTAATTCCAGAGAACACCTGCAATGGAGAAAGACGTTAAATCGAAGGCTAGCAGCTAAGCTCCTTGTGAAACTTCTATTGAAAATTAACTATAAAAGTAAGTAGATATAGGTACAATTACTAGATAGCAATTGTACTTATATTTAATTAATAGATAGAGATATAATTAGAATGTTATAGTTTATATACCGAGCTTCCCATATGATTAAGCGTATCGGACGCACGTGCAATCCTTGTCGTTCGTGGAGATTTTAAATAAGAATGAATAATATGGCTGCAAAATTCCACAGATATACCAACAGCCTATAAAAAGTCGAAATTCCATGTAATTTGTCGTTTCGTATACACGCGTATATCGTTCTTAAAATATAGAGTATGTATTATATATGTCATTAGAAGTCTCACATAAGTATCATACCACTACTAGATTAACGAGAGATACTGCATTTAATTCGATGTTCCACCAATACATAAGACCACCCATATTTACAATGATCATGAATACTGTCAGTAATACCATTACTGCCGAAAATAACGATAATGTTAAAATTGTAGTCATTATGAAGATGACGGTAAGAGATAAACTCAACGATGTTACTGTTTCCAACCAGATGGTGAGATACTGCTCGTAGTAAACGTAGAATACGCTGTAACAAATAATTCAGTCAGTATAACTGAAAATGTATGAACGTAACAGATGTAAAATGGAGGAAACATACCTGTAGGGGAATACCTTAATTGTCTGATTCGAGTCGGCCCAGCGTATTGCTTCCTTATTTATCATAGTTGTAATATTGTCAGCAATCTTTCTAACAGACCTCAGAGCTTCGTACCAATCAGAAGATTTTTTTAGTGGGGTATGGTAACCCATGAAATAACTGTCTCCAACATCTGAGAAGCCGTGTTCGTCAATATAGTAATTCAATGCCTAAGGTAGCATAAATGACAGCGTAATTAGATATTAAGCACGCACGAAAATAGGTGTTTAAGAATACCTTAGAAAAATATAGAAGCACGTAAAGAAGCAAGTACAGGAAGACATCTTACATCAAGATACGCAGCTCGACCAGCTTTCGAACAAGTAGGATCTGGAATATCTTGCACGAAGTAAGGTATGTAAGTTCGGAAACTCTTTAACTGTGGTCGAGACTCGTGAATATCAGTGTGGCAATAAGAACACGAATCTGCAACGGAATACGATACAAATACGATGTTACTTCTCTGCTTACTTAATTAAATAATAGCTATTTGTTAATGTAAGGAGCACGAGTTTAGATTGCTTTTTATCTCTTTCTCTTTAACATCCATTATTTAGTGACTGGAGCAGCCAAAACTCGTTCTGCTTATCATAACTTGCTGATAATGAAAAAATTAGCAACGTTACGGTTCGTATGCGGGCAAAAAGAATTATTAAGTTCTCTGCAGCACCCGTCGATTTTTAACCAATCCATGTAATCGTCTATCCAAGATGAAGCTGATTTCGACAAATATGATCTACAACGAAAACGAATACTTTATTATAGACGTTACGAATCGTCTATAGTGTTGTTACGTACAATTATTATAATTAATTAATATAAGCGATACAAAATATACGAACACTTCAGGTTGTTTAGCTGCAGAGTAGATTTGCGTGTACAGAGAATCGCTATTGCATCCTTGACCGCCACAGATTATGTTCTGAACTTCCCTGTTGCTATAATTAAGTCCAGGAGTTAGGATAAAATAAGCAGGTGGTCCCATTGATAGGAGATCTTCCATATACTAAAAGATTTTAAATTTTTATTAATAATATAAAATATATAAAATTTGCTTATCTTTGTTATTATTAATTAATATTAGCACTATCAACATTACCATTGTATGCAAGTATGTATACGTTACCTGGAAGTATTTCAAAACGTATGAGTCCGCGGGCATAGAAAGTTTTTGATTCAAACCGATACCGATATTCGGTGTTACAATGGCGTGCACAATCAACATAACGAAGAATACGATTAACACAATTATTCTGCATGCTTTTTTCATGAGATAAGGTGTGTAAAAGCGTTTGAACACCATGTATATGAAACTCCAGTTCTCCTCGACCATAAAATGCTTTTTATCCACCTTTACGCAACAGAATACGTCCAACAGTTTGTTCTAAAACATTATAGAGCGCGGATAAAACAATTTATGTACAATTTCATTTGATGGAAATCAGTTAGGAATGTGTACATAAGTGTATACATGTAATATCTTATTTACCTCGAATCTCTGTGCATCCAACGATAAAAGGCTAATGAAAGCTGTTATTTGCAGAAGAAAATTGATCAGGATAGATAGAAAGGCGTAAAGGGAAAAGGTGTTAACCGCTGGCATTGTCGACAATGTTCCTGAAGTATGTTAATTATTAGTACAAGTATAAAGCAGAACGGTTGAGAAATTCGTTTCTGGCAATTAGGGGATGATTAAGTCCGATATACGGCGAGATGTTAACAAACAATGAAAGCCAGAGAGTGTTTAGCGGTAAAATAAACAATCGTTGAAGTCAATACCAACCGATTAAGAAGCAGAAGCATTCAGACATGCTGGTGAGTAACATCGACGGTCCCACCTGGCCCAAAATCCTTCCGATGTGATCGGGTATCGGTTCATCGGCACGTTTTGGGTTTCTTTGATACGTATGAACTAAAATAAAAATATTGTCCACGCCTACGGCTAATATTAAAAATGGAATCACCTGCGAATGCGAGAAAATTAATCGATTAGACTGTGCTGGTCACAGGTGCAGGTTTTCTTTCACGTTTCGCTTACTTCGATCGTAAGAAGAGTTGTGGGTACACCAATATAACCGAAGACACCAAGAGAGCAAGCAACCGATGCTATTACTATTGTAACTCCACCGATACTTAATATCATTTTACTATTTGCCTAAAATTGTACAAAAGTATACATGCATAGTAATCATAGTACAATAGTTGCCATCGACGTGCCACTGGAAGAGAAGAAACTTACAAAATATCCTCTCACGGAGCATTCCAGTCTGCTGAGAGCAAAAGTTACGTAAAGGAACATCAATCCGTAACTGAAAACTACTGTAACAGCTTCTGCTCTCGATGATCGCACCAACTCGTCCTCGATTGATCTCTCCGTGCTGTAGGCAACGTCCATAAACTTTGGTCTGTATTTTTCGTCCCATTCTTTCATAAAATCGAGGAATCTACGAATTCAATTATCGATGCTTGCACATTTCTGATAGCGTTCATTTTTCAACAAGCCTATAGTTTACCTCTGTTCCCATTTTTTAGCTGATGCAAGCACGGTTTCGTTTAGCGAGTTTTTTAC
Source organism: Xylocopa sonorina (assembly GCF_050948175.1). Taxonomy (NCBI): domain Eukaryota; kingdom Metazoa; phylum Arthropoda; class Insecta; order Hymenoptera; family Apidae; genus Xylocopa; species Xylocopa sonorina. The sequence goes on along the minus strand of NC_135210.1, from coordinate 3,497,807 downwards.
GAGGAAAGATAGAACTAATCCGTGCGCCTTGATATAGTCATCCGACTCGTAGTTGAACTCATTTTCTCGCAGAAATCCTCCGTAAGCTAATGCGGGTAGAACTGGTCCCTTGTACGGCGCTAAACATTCAGGATTGTATGCGTTCCTTTGGAAAAAAAGTACAAATAAAAATAGAAGGAACTAACTACCATGTAGTGATATTAAAAGAAGAAGTGTATCGATCACTCACTGTGCACATTTGTACAAGTGATCCAAATAATTTACTTGAAACGAATCCACTTTCTGTACTTTGTTAAAAAGCTCGAGATCGTTTTGGAAATATCCCCATACACTTTGCACAGTGCAAAGCTCGATAGTAACGGGTCCAGTGAAGTCGCTTTGGACAGGAGCATAGCAGATATGTTCCAAACCTTCTCCATCTTCTTGACCAAGCTGCAAATTTTAATATTAATACTGTTTAATTACCATCTCGTATTCTATTAGTCTCTAAAATCGTTCTTGTCGTGACGAAAATGTGCTCACTCGCAATATTTTATCCTGCAGTTCGTACACAGCGAGTAAAAATTCTTTGTTGAACACAGGGCCGTATTCGAGGAGACCACGTGTCGTGTTGTGCGTTACCTGGAATTTTGACAAAAATTTAGAGAATGACAGTGATGAGAAAAATAAGTTGAAGAGGATTTTACTTTATTCAGGCCCACGGATTTGATGTAAATCTGCTCGGTTCTGTAGAAAGGCTGAAAATGGGTATCGAAATAGTCCTTCTCGAGTCTAGCTCTGCTAGTGGGTGACGCCCAAATCTCTGTTGGGTTGCTTATCACAGAGAGGTATGTGATCCCATAACTTAATCCCAGCATCACGTATGAAGAGATGAATAATATGACCAGTGGATATGTTGCGAATACTGTTGACACGAACAAGTAGTTAGTATCAACGTGTGGACAGTCACGTTCAGAACAACGATTTTACGAGTTTCATCTTGAAACGTACCCTTGCCCCATGCAGAAAAGATCGCGTGGAATATGTCGTGGAACTTTTTACAAGAGATTTCACTTATTTCTTCTTCGCTCTCTATTGACATCTCCTCATCGTCAATGGTCACGTCATCTGCGTTACATTTAATATGATTAGCGATTTTTAAAAATACTCGTTCGAAATATCGGATTTCTAATATGAATGCTACACGCGATTTTCTTCTCTTCTTATATCGTACCTGAATGTACGTCTGTCTGACGTTTTTTACTACAATATCTATAAAGACTACACGTAGCTGTGATTGACAAAACGAGTAAAGAGATTACAATTCCAGCTGATGTTCCATAGCCATTGTATCCAAAAAGGATGAAGCCATCATCGCCTTTTGGTATCGCGACGAAGGGGCAAGCGGCAGGGCAGTCGACACAGCTGCAAGCCGATGAACCCTGGCGAATAATTAGCTCGATGTTAATATTAAATTATAGTTAACGCATATAGTAACAATGTATCGTATCGTTGCAAACTCTTATATCCTAAACGATACTTACATCGTACGTTTGATCGCACGTTTTTGTCGTGTCGTTCCAAAACTCCTTCCAAGACTTGCTCTCTCTCTCAGTGATAAAAGTCATCCGGAAGCTTATAAAATTATTATTATCCGGATCACCTTGATACTCGTACCATCTAAAATCGTAAATGCACTTCGAGATACGCGTCTAATCATTACTTTCCATAATTATTATAAAATCCTTTTGAATTTACAATTTTGGTGTACATCTGCTGGCGCCATGAATTCCGCAGGCCAAATCCATCGCCAAATTCCCGGATGCTGGATAGACGACATTTTTACACGAGTTGTATGTACTGTTTAAGTACTCCTCGGCAACATATGCCTAAAAAATGAAGAACAAATGTAAGAGAATCAAACGAGGAGGAGTAATCGTGCGTATAAAAATACAAATGAGATTTCATTTTTTTACTATAAAATTATTGTACGTATACAGCGTTCACTTACGTCAATATCATCGACGTATTCACCGTAACCGTCAGCCACGCTCGTCTTTGTAACGTTTAAAAAATCACTTTGCTTAGGGCTACAAGTAATATCGCACAGCAGTTTGTACACATTTTTTATGCACGTCGGACATCTACCAAAGACATTCTCGGCCATTGACAATTTTTCGACCAGAATCGCGACATTAGCAGCGTCGCAGCATAGCGGCGGCGATCCATCTGCAAATTGAGACGAGTACGTGCAAACATGTGCACCAAAGGTATCATTTATTTTAATACACAGCGATCGATTGTGTTTCGAACGCGAGTTAATTGCTACTCAACACTTTGACGCACATTTCTGGCCATGCGATTGCTCTTAGAAACACATTTTTCTTTTTTTTTCGATTGTTTATGACTGCCAGATGAAATCAGGTGTAAGTTGTATGTTTGAAAATGAAAATGATCACATTTTGCCACAGTTTTTCTCAAAAAACTTTCGACGGCTATAACCGTCATTTGCTCAGCGTGTCATTCTTTCTGTTCCCAAAGCAAATGACGGCTAGAACCGTCGTGACGACTGTTATAACAGTCATTTGTCTCTAGATACTCAAATGTTCCAAAGCGAAAAAAGAACAACTAATATGCTGTCTGGCATGCTATCAATTTTTTTCTAGATGCGTTACTCAACAATTTAACAAGTGTATGCGTTAATACACTTCGTACCAACGCTGTTCTTTTTTTATTGATTAAAATATGCTGTACGTCGGCTATAACCGTCATTTGCGTACATATCGCCAAAGATCTGACGGCTATAGACGTCATTTGAGACGTCAAAGCGTTAAACTTGCTCGAGATTTTTAGTCAGTCGATCGAAGCAGTTTACTTGAAGCGCCATGACATAAACGTTCCAAGAAGAAGAAGAAGAAGAAAAGAAGAAAGCGTTACCTGCGCCTTCGAAGTACTGTGGACACTTGCTCGCGAGAAGCGCTTCCACCGTTTTATTATTAAGCGGAACCGCATCGCTGTTCGATGCACATGTGCGAGGCAAACCGTTCTCAGAGTCACCGCAATATCCTGACCATACACAGTGGGATTTAGCCTTGGTTGCCGTGCATTGCACTAAATCTAACGTGCAGTAAGTTATTAATAAAATAGCGAATACACTGGCTCGATTCATGGTGCGTATGATTTCACTGAAATTTCATCTACTCGCAACTAATTCGATTCTCTTCCTCGCACATGTGTGTATATTATACAAGATGTATTATTTAAGACGTTCACTGAGTCGATGCATCGCTCGCACTATTGTTCGATCAAAGAGCCAGCTGGAACTGATACGAGACGAAGATAATTGATCGTTTTCGTTCACGTGGAATGGAACTTATCGTCGATCGCCTTATCGTGCAGCTGGGGAATGTAATTGGCGGCTTATCCGTACAGGTGAGAATGAATAAGTTAATCTGGCGGCGAAGGAATGATTAAGGACAAGTGTTTCGTTTCCGTATCGGATCGATGCGATGCCCACTACTAATCGATAATGAACATTTTAAATGTTCAATCATTTAAGTCGTGCACACCTGCGTCTTATCGGTATCTAACTCTGTCGCGACTCTGCCAAAACAATGCTGGTGCTGTGTATAAAAAAATTGTTAAGTCACTGGAGCTTTACCGAATTAATTTAAGAACTTTTCTTTTTTTCTTTGGGGCATGCATTTACAGATATTAAACCCAATGGTTTTGTAATAGTAATATGATAATATAACACATTTTTCTTTTGCCTTAATTGTTTATTTATTTAAAATATAATGCTTAGAAATGAAAATTCCCTCTTGCTCTCGAGAGCTCTGGAATAGAGCCATTTAAAATTGGACTTTAAATTTGGGAGCTCTGGAACAGAGTCATTTAAAATTGGACTTTAAATTTCAAAGCTCTGGATCAGTCATTTAAAATTGGATTTTAAACTTGAAAGCTCTGTAACAGAGTAATTTAAAATTTCGTTTCAAGCTCCTACCACCTGTTAATGTGTTATTAATGTGATTTAATGAAATTACATTACTTATTGATAAACGTATTATTGGATAATGCGATTTTTGATTTAATAAAGATAGCGCAAATGCTGGTAAAATATTTTTGCTGATACGAATACGTGTAGAAGTGATGTAAAAACAAACTTTAATCCTTTCATTGAATATGCTACTGTCTATGAGCAAATGTAATCATCGAGTAATTAAGATTGGGCAATCAAGTCGACAAATTACAGCTTTTTCCTTATTCTCCTTTATGTTAATGTCTCCTGGTTGCAGAATCTGATAGAAGATCCATTTCACTTTGTATAATTACCAAGTCATTCGCCCTGCGTCTTCACACGCGATCAGTTTCCTTTCGTCTTACCTTCTTACGAGTGTGACCAGCGTAATTTACGTAATCTGCGAATTTGAACGTGATAAGGGTAAATTATTTTAATTCTATGTATCTAGTTGAAATTTAATTACTAATTTTGATAATTCTTCGATAAGATTTCTATCACAGACCATATTAATTTAATTAAAGAGAGCGTTTAATGGTTTTAATGGTCGTATATTTCAATAGTTTTATATGTTTCAATAATTTTATTGTAAGTTCTTGTATATTTCATTAGTTTTATTATAATTTATTCTATATTTCTCGCTTTAGAAGTAAGAGAGAGAAAAGTGCTATAAGAAAGAGGGAGACAGATGATACAGAGCCTTTTTAGAACCCGTGGCGCCATCTCTGTGGAAAAGGCTGAAACTAGTTCCCGATTTAGTTCAGCACTTTTCACGGAGATGGCGCCAGGGGTTCTAAAGGAGGCTCTGTATCATCCGTCTCACTCTTTCTTATAGTTTTATTATATATCCTTGTTTCTCTTACCTCTAAAGGGAGAAATATAGAATAAATTATAATAAAAGTGTTCAAGTATACAAGAAATGATAATAAAACTATTAAAACATGCAATAAACTACAATAAAAGTAATCAAATGTACAATAAATTATAATATATTGGTCTTATTGTGATTTATTGTATATTTCAGTATTTTTATAATAATTTCTTGTATATTTCATTAGTTTTATTATAATTTATTCTATACTTCTCGTTTTAGAAGTAAGAGAGAGAAAGTTGCTATACGAAAGAGTGAGACGGATGATACAGAGCCTTTTTAGAACCCGTGGCGCCATCTCTGTAAAAAGTGCTGAACTAAACCGGGAACTAGTTTCAGCCTTCTCCACAGAGATGGCGCCACGGGTTCTAGAGAGGGTCTCAATATCTGTCTCACTCTTTCCTACGGCTTATTCATATATCCTTCTCTCTCTTACGTTTAAAGCGAGAAATGTAAAATAAATTATAATAAAACTATTGAAATATATAATATAATTGCAATTAAACTATAGAAATATACAATAAATTACAATAAAACTAATAAAATGTATAATAAATTAGAATATGTTGGTCTTATCGTAATTTATTGTATATTTAATGGTTTTATTGTAGTTTATTGCATATTGCATTAATTTGATTGTAATTAATTGTATATTTCATTAGTTGTATTATAATTTATTCTATATTTCTCGCTTTAGAAGTAAGAGAGAGAAAGGGGCTATAAGAAAGAGTGAGACGGATAATACAGTCTTTTTTTAGAACCCGTGGCGCCATCTCTGTAAAAAGTGCTGAACTAAACCGGGAACTAGTTTCAGCCTTCTCCACAGAGATGGCGCCACGGGTTCTAGAGAGGGTCTCAATATCTGTCTCACTCTTTCCTACAGCGTTTTAATATATCTTCCTCTCTCTAATTCTTCAGTAGTGTACTTTGCTATCGTTAATTACATGCGACCAGCAATAAAAGTATTTTTAAAAAGGATATTGTTACAAATTAAAGGCAATAAAGTATAGTGTTAAATAGAATATAAGACTACACTTAATTAAAACACTTTAAATGATTAATTAATTGTATTTTCTTCCTTTTACAGATACCACAAGATAGAGTACTTTGCAGGGACCATTAGAGTTCAAGAAAATCTCCTCTATCAAGCAACGTGGATTTTAATTTAAAATACTATTATATTATATTATTTATAAACGTTGTATACATGTATATTAAACAATCTTTTATATTATTAATGTACAATGTACCGTAGAGAAGAATTATAGTGTTGGATATGTAAATTTTATATTATACCTATAATTATTTTATAAGTATATTGTAATCTTAATCTGTAGCGTATGTATCATTAATTTAAATAAATAAATTAATTATTTAAAAGGAATAGATTGAGTTTCATCATTTGCCTTTAACTTTATCCACTACCATTCCTTTATCCTTGTCATATTCACAAGTAGCAATAAGAGATTTAACAAGGGAAATTCTAAGAATATGACGTCACTTCCGGGAATTCTCTGTGACGTCATTTCCGGTTAGTGGCACTTTCGGATACCTCCTCTAACATCATGTTCTCCTGATACATTCGCAATTTTTCGACCGAAAATCTGAAAATCCGACTTTGATGACGTCACAGGAGGCTCCTGGCAATTCCAGGAATTCTTGATGACGTCATTTCCAAGAAGTGGCGCTTTGGGATACCTCCTATGACGTCATGTTCTCCTGATACATTGCCGATTTTTCGACCAGAATCTCGAAAAATCGACAAAGTATCAGGAGAACATGACGTCATAGGAGGTATCCGAATAGTGCCACTTCTTGGAAATGACGTCATCGGGAATTCCTGGAATTTTGGGGATTCTGAGAAGTGACGTCATTTTCCTAGAAGTGGCGCGAATACCTCCTGTGACGTCATGTTCTCCTGATACTTTGTCGATTTTCGAGATTTTAGTTGAAAAATCGCCAATGTATCAGGAGAACATGACGTCATAGGAGGTATCCCAAAGCGCCACTTCTTGGAAATGACGTCATCAGGAATTCCTGGAATTGCCAAGAGCTCCCTGTGACGTCATCAAAGTCAAATTTTTCAGATTTTCGGTCGAAAAATTGCGAATGTATCAGGAGAACATGATGTTAGAGGAGGTATACGAACGTGCCACTAACCGGAAATGACGTCACAGAGAATTCCCGGAAGTGACGTCATTTTCCAGGAACCACAGGGTTTCAAATGTTTCAATCGAAAATTCGACAATGCAGAACTAAGTTAAATGGGTTCAGGACTATTTTTTACGAGTTCTTTCTCGCTCAAGGATTGGGTTTGGTCATTCTAGGATCGCTGGACTTAGAGGATAATGACAATACTTGTTTAATTTTGTTTAAATAATGCGTTTATTCATTAAAACTAATAAAATATACAATAATTCGCAAGTAAATCGTATTTTACAATGGTATAAACATGATACACTTATAATATAATGATTTTCGCATTCGCTGTGTCATTTGTATCAGTGTAAACTTATAATACAGCAGTAAAAGATACGATATAATATAATATCTAGTTGAAAACTAACGTAAAAATACTGTATTAATAATAATAATTACATAAAGTACTTAACTTATAATTTGCAACGCGTAGCCAAGTGATATGCAACGTATTCTGCTCGCACAAATTGTTTTACCATCGCCTGTGATGAAAAAACAGCGAGAATATTCCTTGCTGAAGCTTATTTATGATTTCTACGAGTAGCATTCCACTTCTGTAATCTCAAAGTTCTAAAATATAAAGATATGCGCCACGTATCGATCGATAGAGCATCAGACGAGCTCTAAAATCATTGATTTTCAAGAATCACATACTCCCTCTCATACTCCATCACGAGAGTTATGCCACCCTCGTGTTACTCACCGATTCTATTTAAATTTAACACTCTGATGCTACATTAATTAATTTTAGTGCGATCTCCTAATTGTTCTTCGTAATCTGATGCAATCAATGCAATTTCTTTGTCTACTACTCTATAGTAGTCCAATGAGGTACAAGATTAACGATAACTCTTGTATCTGTACAAAAATCACCTCATCACAGAGATTCTGTGGACCTAATACACGAGGGGATAACTTTAAACAAAAGGCAGATCAAAAAAGAACCCTAGCTCTTATTTGACTGGTAGCAGAAGGGTTGAAATTAAAATTAAAAGCTTATTATCTTAAAATATATCATACAAAATAATGTGTATAACATATAAATATGATTCGCATTGAAAAATTGTATCTATTTAGCCCTTCTACTCCAATCCAATTCAATTACTTCCAATTTGATTTTATTTTACTATTCTTGCAAAAATAAATACGCAAAGCCTGCTCCAATTGATGCTATAGAATCCAGAAACAAATCCACAGGCTGCGATGGACGTTTTTCTCACGAGAGAAAGGGTTAATTAAATGAAACTTTTCACACTACTCGATTCCAATGTCTGCTCGAAATATGAAATTTCTAAAACGATTGGTACACGCGATTCTCTTCTCTTCGATTACTCTTATCCATCGTACATCCGATAAGAACTTTCACGTATACGTACACACTATGCACACGTTCATCTTTATGAAATGCAAGCACGTATACAAGCTTACATTGCATTTAATGTCGTTCCTGAATAATATACGAAGCCTGGAGAACGAACTTTTGCATTGTGACATCTATATAAACCATATACGCATGTAAATAAAGAACAGAGTAAAATAATTCCTAATACTATGAAGAATATAGTGAAAAACGTATTTGTAGTGTGTATTACAGAGTCAGCATGGTCATGGCTAGGTGGGAACATAGGGTCGTGGGGAAAGTCCCAGCAGCAATCTGGTGAACCCTGTCGAATAATTTGCTTCAAGTTAATATTAAATTATACTTAACGTAGTAATTAAAACAGACTAATACCACAGCAATCTATCGTATCGTTGTAAACTGTTGTAGATTTGGATTATTCTTATATCCTAAATGATGCTTACATCGTAACATTCATTGCATATCGGTTTGTTCCAATAGTTCTTCCAAGACTTGTCCTGAGTGACCAGAGTCACTCCAAGGTCTGCAGATCTATTCGTAGACGGATTAACCTGATGCTCGTACTCCCTAAAATTGCAAATACACATCAAAATTGCTATCTAATTATCGCTTTACGTATGATTACTCTAAATCTTTCTCAATTTACAGCTTGCGTCTACATCCACCGGTGCCATCTACTCCGCAAGACGAATCCAAAGCGGGAAAATATGCCACACTCACATTTTTGCAAGAGTTGTTTGTACCGTTCACGTATTCCTCCGCAACATATGCCTAAAAGAAAATAAGAAATTATTATTAAAAGATTAAACAAGGAATGATGCTTGAATGACTGAACTGTAGACTGCGATAGATCTTTTCCCTGTGTTCATATTTATAAATAAAGATTTCATCGTTAGCTCTAAAACGTGTAACAATCTTACTTTTATATTTGCGTGGGATCACTTTTGTTGAACACAGAATAACTCGTGTAAACAGTCATGTAACAGTAAAGAATTATTAGTTAAATAAATAAGGGACAGTAATAGTAATAGCGTTGAAAATGTAGAATTTCTTTCATCTAAACATTCTAGTATTTATGATCAATATAAGTATTCATTAACTCACTTCAATTTCTTCGACGTATTCACCAAACTGTTCGTCCGTGTTCGTTCTTGTAATCCTTAAAAATCCACTTTGTTTGGGGCTACAAACTAAATCGCACAACAGGTTGTACACGTTTCTCGTGCACGCTGGATTCGAACCATAGAAACGATCGATATCGTTCAATATTTCGATCAGCATAACGACATTATCAGCGTTGCAGCACAATGACGGCGATCCAACTGTAATTTGAGATAAGCGCATATAAATATATGAGTGAAAAATCTTATTGCTTTACAAATTTGCTATTTAATTTTGCTATCATATTGCTAAATTGCTATTTAAATTTTCTTGGTATTTTTACTGGCTAATTAAACGCATAAACGTTCCAAGAAGAAGAAAAGAGGAAAGCGTTACCTGTGTTTTCGAAGTACTGCGGACACTTGCTCGCAAGAAGCGCTTCTATCGTTTTATTATGAAGTGGAATCGCTTGGCACTGCTTCGATACGCACGTACGAGGCGAACCTTCTTCCGTTTTACCACAATATCCGTGCCAGACACAGTCACACGGTTCTTCGTCCTCAATCGTGCACCGTATTAAGTCCAGCGTGCAGCAAAGCACCAATAAAACACCAAGTACACTGGCTTGGTTCATGTTGCAAATCATGTTCCACAGAAATCTCATCCACTCGCAGCTATTTCGATTTTCTTCGAGCAAAAGAGCAAACTGTAAGTGGCGAAATGTTCATTATCGTTTATACGTGGAACGAAATTTATCATCAATCAGCTTATCGTGTAAAAAGTAGAATCGCCAGCTTATCTGTTGTAACTGAGAGTGAATAACCGTTTTCTAATAAAAGGATGATTAAGAACAAGCGTTTTATTCCAGTATATCGGATCGATGTCGCCACTGTAGATCGATAACGAACATTTTGAACGGTTTCTGACGAAAACCGATACGTAAGCGTAAAAAAAACAACAGAAATACTGTTACCTTTTTCCCTCGAGTGCAATTACGAGTGGTATTAACGCTCGTCGCATTGGTAATCAGGATAAATCGTGCTATTTACTGTTTCTACGATTAGTTAGCAGAAAAGTCCAATAAAAGGGATGGGACAGGCGTGTTCAATACGTGAATAATCATATTTTAATGACTCAATGATTGTACAAATGGATCGCCCTTGAACATTTCCATATTAACTGAGGAACGACAACAATAAATACAGGAATTATCGTAATTATAATGCTCGTCGCTAATGCATAAGTACGCCGTAGACGAAAAACGTATGTAAATTAACACCATCACACAGCGCCTGCGTTTCTCTCGATTTTTTTCTTTTTTCTCTTCCTTTTATTTATACGTACAGGGTATCCCATATTTCCGATTCACCGCACAGCATCGTGTACATCAATGAAAGGAAAATAAAACGCGGGTGAACTGATTACATCATTACCGTATCCTATCGTATTTTTTTTCTTTTTTTTTTTCTTTTTTTTTCTTTCTTTCTATCTCATTCAAACACGACCAACCCCCACCCTGTTCCACTTCCGCTCTCATCTTCTATCCCAGCTTACACGATTAATAAATACAGTATTGTGATTCTATCAATCTGATCGATATCGTTATCTCTTCGTCTTCTCTCTTTCTCTCTCTCTCTTTCTCTCTCACTCTCTCTCTGCTCTTCTTTCTTCTTCTCTGTCACACGTAAATACGCATACACACAGGCATAAACGGAAAAACTGCAATTTAATTCGCTTTCAACCCCCGCCACTGCCCCGTACCTTCGTCTCTCCACTCAAACATTCTCATTCTTTCTCTCGCATCCCCTTTCTCGTTTGCACCCCGGTTTGCTCGCTGCCCTTCCTCTTATTCTCGACCTCCTCGCCAAACCCTCGACGCGAGGCGACGCCAGGGCGTCGAGGCGCGGCCGTCGTCATAATCTTAAGTACATTTACGTTCAACGGTGTCGATAAAGTTTTATTTCAATAAAATTTCTGGATAATGTCAATAATATCGTATAATAGATGATAACCGTTTCGACGATTTACTGCGATTCAGGACGAAAAATATGAAACTCGTTACTAGGCCAACTATGCGTGTTTTAAGACGCGTCTCCGAGCCGCTGGTTCGTCTCGAGCGTTTCCCGTTACTCTCGCTGGGGGGGAAATCTCGAGGAACTTGTAACGACTCTTGGAAATTGTCAGGGTCCGCCATTCGAGGATGCTCGACGAGTTGCCTTCGCGATCTGCTCTTCTTATCACCAATATTAACAGCATCGTTTCTTCGCTAACATCGTTAATACTGTAAATCTTTGCTAATATTGTTAACATCATAATTATCGTTACTCTCTCCCTCTCTCTTTCTCTCTTTCTCTCTCACATTTTCCACCCTGATCTAAAACAGAAGATAGACTGGTTCGAGGATTCCACTGATTGTCACGTATAAACGTCACGCGTTTCAATGTGTTTCTTCGTGGTTAGTTCTTCGTGTTTAGTCGTTCGTTAAACCAGCTGGATACTTGGGCGAACGATGGGCAAATAAATAGCTGGACCATTGATTCCCATCGCGAGGCTGGTTCGTTTTCTTTTTATCTACATCAAATTCCGGATGGGCTGCGCGAAGGGGAGGGTCTTGTCGTGTCTGTCTCAAAGGTGACGAAAAGGTGCTCGAGAAAAGGGGAAACGTCGACTGCGCCTCGGAGACGCGGCTCGACCGAATTTATACAATAAAATTTTTTTTATATATATAATATGTAGTAGACAATGGAATAAATTCGAGCAACAGAAGGTCTCCTGTAGATTCTGAAATCCGCACGTATGACATCTATAATAATCGATAAGTAGGTATTTTTCTCATTATTTCCTTCCCGTCGTCGAATATTAATCGATATCCTTATTACGTACGTATTGTATGTATATGCGCGCGTGTGCGATCGCGCGGTTTTTCTCTGTAAGTGTGTGCATACATTTGAAAATGTGCGCGCGTACCTGTGGATGCGAAGAAGAAGAGACGCGAGACGAGGGTGCGAGGAAGATGCATCATTGCACTGTTCTTTAAACTGCTCCAACGTTAATTGATCGCTTCTCCTTTTCAAGCTAATTTGCTCCCCTCCTTTTTCTTTCTCTTCTTTCTCTTCTTCCATGTCCAACAGTCTTTCTTTTCTAACACACTCGCTTCAGTCGCTCGTTCTATTCCTCTGCGAAATTATCCAAGGAGGAGAGAAAATTTCGCGCCACATTAAAAGAAAAATAGAAGCTGTTCGTGCTTAGATTACTTCTGAGGGTTTTTTTTTACAAAAGATTGCTACTGAGACTTTAAGTTCGCTCGCTTTAACTAAACCAAATGCCACTGCCCTAATTCTGAGCTAGATGTGATATATTTAAATTGAAGAGATCTTGTTTCTGTGACGAAGAGATAAATCAGGCTCCTTTAACACGCATTCTTTTTTAGCAATAGCATCAACATTATAGTTAACTATTAAACCTACCTTGTTTATTGATAAACGTGTTAATGGATAACCCAAATTTTAATTTAGTAAAGATAACGCAAAGGCCAATAGAATATTTCAGCTGATACGAATACGTTTGGAAGAAACAGAAAAGAGACTTTAATGCCACTATCTGCGAGCAAAATGAAGCAAACGTCTCTTGATTGCACAATTATTTTGTCTCTACCCTCATTAATCAATCAATGTGAATTACTACTACATTGAATTCGATGAAAACAGAACTATCTCCAAGATCGATATCAGCGAAATCAAAATTACTAATTAGAAGAAGCTTCTTTACGCAATGAGAGAAGATAAGCGATACAACAAAGGTAAATCCCTCCAGTTCGAGGTAATCGAGCTTTTCGAACGTGTAATCTACGAGTATTCGTATACATAGGATGTCTAAAAATTATTGGGATGCGAGTGCTCCAAATTGTTTATCTCTAAGCAAGTGGTTTCTTCTTTAGAAGCAAATGCGAAAACCCAAAAAGAATTGTGTACGACGCGCGATATTCTTTCTCGTTTGACAATGATTTCATTCAGCATTAATACGCTTGGATCTACGAACGAGCAATTAATTTCATCCTGTCTATACGCTATGGTATGTATATATATACATACACACACACACACACATATATATATATATATATACATACACACACACCTACGAGCGCGCTCACGCACGCACATACGCATTTAAGTATATATGTATATCTTATTTTGTGTTGCGTGTTGCAGATGTTCACCTGCGTACATAGTAGACAAATATATACACATATATATACATATATACACACATATACACACATATATATATATGTATATATACACGTATATTTATATAGATAGATGTAGATATAGATATACTTTCTGTTTTCTAATTTACAAGTATTAATCACTCGATATCGTGTTAACTTAACTTATTACTCGTTAACAATGCGTTATAGGTCAAGTATCGTTAACTGTTTTTTTTTTTGCCGTACGTGTACGAATATCGTCGATATCGCGATGGTGTTTCCACATGCACGCTCGCATATCTCGCTCTTCGCTGGGAGTCGCGTTTTTGCTCGTAACAGTGGATCCCCTAGGCTCAATTACGTGAATAATCGTGGAGGGGTCTCCTTTTAAGTAGATGGAGACATCGTTGACGCGAGATACGCTTGTACGAACGATGAACGTGACCTTTTTCACTGATCCACCAAGCTCGTGTCCCTCGTATCACCCAGCCTCGAGCATCCTGTTCCCGATTGTAGTTTTAAGCAACGTTAAAAATAAAATTTCCTATTACGAAGAAGATGCTCGAGTCTGAGACACGTTCGAAGCATGTGGAAAATCGCTATCATCGATATGACGCATGTATGTGTCTATGTATTAGTTTACGTTTTGTCTGTAGATGTGTAGCATATGTGTAATGGTGTTTGCATGTGTGTACGTTTGTATGCGAGTACTATGCACGCTGTGTTCTTGTGTGTTTTGGTGTCTATGTGTGTTCAGATACGTATGCATATGCGTCTGTGTGTGTGTATATATATATATGAACGTATGTATCTACTATGTGTGGCTGTGTGTGTGTCTGTGTGTGCTCTTGTATATACGTATGTATACAGATTACGCATTACAAACGTATCTATTACTCTATGCGTGTCTGCAAGTACAAACGTGAGTGTACAGGACGCATACCCAAACGCGTGTACATACATACACACACAAGATCTGCTTCGTTCCAATGTTCTCTTATGCGATTACGAAATTTACTCGTTACGTCGTCGTTTAATTATTCTGTTACTTTTTTTTTTGCTTCTTTTTCATTTTTTTTCTTTTTGTTTTGCTTCTTTACGGACATATTTTATATATCATGCCTCAGGTTCTGCTCGCCCACCATAGCGATATCGTATCACTAACAATGAGTACAGTAATGGTGACGATGATAGCGATGATTATAATAATAATAGGAGTAGTACTTAACGATAGTAATAATTGCAGCGTTAGCGGTAGGTAGTGTTAACGGCGAAACAAGTGACGACAAGGATGGCGACGATCTTTTGGGGGTGATTTAAAGCAACGAACAGAAGGCGTGGAGGTAATTTTGGGTGGCGATGACGAGTAGTCGACGAGTGACACGAGTAGCGGTTCAAATGAAGAGTAAGGGAAGAACGAGGAGACTGTTGGTGATAATGTTGACGATGATGACCACGATGAAGACAAATATTGATGAGCGTGAGTCGGTGATCGTGGTGACGACGACGACAATGATAGTTAGTAGTAGTTGTAGCGGTAATAATAATCATGGTAACAGTAAAAATAAAATGAAATGTAATAATAATAATAATAAAACTAATGATAATAGTAACGATGATCATGGTAACAACAGTGGCAATAATAATGATAATGATGATGATGATAATAATAATAAGAATAATGATAGTAATGATAGTAATAATAATCATAATAGTAGTAGCAGTAGTATTAATGATAGTAAGAATAATAATGGTAATATTGATGGTATCAATATTACATTATGTACAGATTTCCTTATCGAATCGCGCATTGCCGTCCACGCAGAAAATAAGCTTGAAAATGATACATTTCGATTGAGATTGGAAACGAGTACAAGTTAACGGCTAACTTTCACACGAATGTAAAAAAGAAACATTGAATTCTCGTTACAGTATCTGGTAATAATAAGCTTAATACAACGAATCGAGACCAGACAACAGAGTGATATGATATGATCAACTTAATAGCAGAGGTGGGGAAAGTAGCTAGCGAAAAAACGGAAACGGGGATCCAAATAAAAATATCGTTCAAGATTCTCGGTATGTATGTAGGTATACGCATTATAAGTATGTGTGTGGGCGTGTAAGTTAAGTATCACAACGATTCGTTTTCGTTTCAAGGGAGATTCTTTCCTGAAAACAAAGCTTTCGTCTCTCCGTATCGTCTCTTTCAGAGTTATGCGGACATCCGCGCGCAAACGCTTTCAAGGTGCACACACACGTCGACTAGACTGAACATTCAGTTTGAACAATCGCCATTATCAAGTATCACCAATGAAATGATCGTACGATTGCTAACGATTGTCGTGCTGAATGCTCAAGTGTACAAACCTTAATACTTCAGATACGAAATTGCTAAATGAGTTATAATCGCTGCGAAAGTTTGTCTGATTATTAAGCGTCGAAAAATAGCTTAAATGTAGAAATTATTCGTGTAATATTGTTGTAAAAACAATTCATCGGTGGAAATAATATATTAAAGATACAGTAACACAGATATCGTACGATACAACTCACAGAATTTCTGTTCCTTGATTAGAATTTCAACGACTACTAATCACAATCTTTTCGCGTGGAAAGAGTTAAATATTTATATTATACATTAAATCTGATTCTTGCGAATCTGTTTAATTAAAATCTGATAAACTTAATCGATCAAATTTCGAATACTTCAACATTGAACGTAAATATGTAACTCTTAACCGATGAGATTTCAATCTCACTGCACACATAGTATTTCTCGTTTAGATTGAAAACGATCGGGGAGATAACGATTCCGCGTATCTCGCTTTGCCTTCGATGCAATGGTATTCTGCGTAAGGCCCTCCACGCGCCTGTTTCCCCTTTCTTTCTTCGCCTTGGTCGTCGAGGAAACCGCGGGACGCTATAGAAGCGATTACAACAGACTGGACGTCAGAAGCGTGCGTACAGTGGCGGATTTCTAAACAGGCTAACTAGGCTACAGCCTACGACGGCAAATTTTCGAAGGCGGACAATTTTTCCGCGGCTAAAAACAGCGTATCGACCTCGTCCAATTACTCATCTCTCTTTTCGATTCAGCCTGTTGACGGCACATTTGCAAATCCGCCTCTGCGTACATATATGTTCGACATCAACCACCGCTCCATGCTACGTTAACGGCGAACTACGCTGGGGACAGTGTTTGCCTTTCGAAAGGCAAGTCTGAACAACGCTACCTGAAGAGAACGTTCGCGCGCGGTCTGCCGCACACTCTGAAAGGGGCGCAAGAGTCTCTTCTGTTAATCAATTGAATATTGTTCGTTGTACAGAGAAGGAATTAGTGGCACGACGTGGCGTGGCGTGACGTGACGTGACGCGACGTGACGTTCAATGGCGACGTTCTGTAACGCGCGTCTCAACGCGACGCGTTTGGAAGACGAAACGAGAAGATGTGCAAGTATCGAAACGCGTTTCAGTATTATAACGTTGAAGGTGTTCCGCGTGGGCGGCAAGCGCGTGCTAGTCTTTAAATCGAATAATTTTCACGGTCTTTTAAACTTAACTCGATAGTTCGTTAATCAGTTAACATCTATTTAATTTAAACGTGGTTATTACAGTTAGATTGTTGAGCACAATTATTGATTTCTATCAGAGACTTTCGGGAGGCGCTATGAGATGAGCTTATATCCCCAAACTCGCTGGCCGACTTACCCTTACGTGGCAATGTCGTGGACTCTCCAAGAGAGGGTAATTCCCGCGGCTTCCAAATCGGCGAACCTTCAACGCATAACATTCCATGTAATATATGTATATATGTATATATATAGGCAACAAATTAAATGGTCAGCATTAAAATCTACTCTTTAACAAAAAGGGATTAAAACACTGACCCTTAATATTGAAATACTTGACGAGAAGGATTAAAATACTGACCAGTAAAATACAAGCCGTATATATAATGTGAGAAATGAATAATACAGAGGTATAAGAATAGCGAAAGCAGCACGCGGAGGACCATCTCTCACTCGCATCGCGCGAATTAAACCTCAATCGTACATACGTTGTACGTGTTCAATTGATGATCAATTTTGGCAGCGCTTCTCTTACCAAGTTCCTTAACTGGGAATGGCTGATAGTTCTCCGGCTGATGGGAGGACTGGATCAGCCTCGCCTGACTACCCGTACTTCCTGCTGAAATGGTTGAAGCGGTGCTCAAAGTCAAATGATTCGGCGTGCGGCCCAAACTCGTCTTCTTCTCACCTAAAAAAGCTTGCGAGTCTTCTTCCCCCTCAGATTTCGTTCCCGAATCCATTTCGACCTTCACCTCCCCTATATGTTTCGAATAAATACAAGTTACACGTTGCAGTGTGTCGCACTCTGCGCCAGTGTTTCCTAAACTGTGTTCCCCGCAGGTTTTGCAACTTAAAAGAGGCTCGCGACGAGAAAAGTTTGGGGAACACTGCTCTGTGAACACGCATGCATGTCGAATTACCGCAACATGAACCGTCTTACCGGACGTATCGCTTATAGTCTTGCTACGGGAACGAAACGTGGTTTGCTGTTGATTAATCGCGGCTACCGCAGCTGCCTCCTCGGTATCCTTGTCCTCAGAGCTCTCGTGCTCCACCGCTTGCTTCGATTGGCTGTATTTTCGCTTTACGTTATGCGAAGTAGAAGGCAGCATTTGTGGTTTGACCGTCTTCTTGGATAATGTACTGGTAGACGTGGCGCCACCGTTACCACCGTTCTGCCCTTGGCTCACTGGCTGTTTCTCGAATTTCTCAACGTGGCCGGTTGACATACGGGGTGAGATCGTCATCGTCGGTTGGTTCAAGTTCTGTTTCGTTGACGGTATGCTCATATTTCGTACGGACTCTCGGATAATTTGACGAATCGTCCTCAAAAATGCATTTCTAAATTCTGTCGTGCTGGGGGATAAAAAATAGATTAGCATACATAATGATTTGTTTCTGCGAATTGCTTTAGAAATCGTATCGAATTGCTTTCGTCCGTATTTCTCTTGATAACGTATGAAATGTACCTGACAAAGATTTGTGACACAAAACTTAATACCGTCTTTGAATTGAATTCAATGGAAATACCTGTTAGACAGCACATATACTTTCTCCGATCTTCTTTGTAATTGACTTCTTAAATGGATCAATTCCCATAAGAAATGCGATTCCATATCTTTGGCGGAACTAGCTCTAACTTGGACTTCTGTCACGGGAATCAACACTTGATAGCGAATTATTTCTACTTCGCTGGAATTTGCTTTAGTGGATACTCCCTGATCAACGAATCACTTGTTACACACGTTTGCACGCTGGCGTATAAGGCAATTAAAAAAGAATTATAAATTTACCATAAGCTTCTTCTTTTGCCTCAATCTTTCCTTGCACAGGAATACAACAGCCGACTTAAACACGAAACACATCGCGTGCAGTTCCAATCCTTTCTTGATTTTACCAAGAAAATCAGAAATGTTGAGCCACTCAACTCCTCCGTAATACAGGAGATCTCCTGGACTTAAGTCGATTGGCTGGCAAAATGTGATCATTCATGATGAAATATGGAAAATGCGGAAATTGGACAAAGAAAACTATTTTTTCCCTACCTGTTTACAAGACTTTTGATGTTGTCTGAATAAGTGATCGAAAATGGCTCCGTATTCTTCGTGAATTCTTTGCATTTCGTTTATGTGTTCTGCTACTTTCTCCATACCCTTTAAAGCTTCTGTAATTGACATTAATTATTGGTTAACACTGTCACGAGCTATCAAACAATTATTCATTGAAGCTTGTATTTACCGATCAAGTGCAGGTGTTCTTCACTTCGTTCATCAGTCAGGTTTCGAAGCTGTTGTAGTAGCAAGGGATATTTCAAAATTCGTTGAATAGGTTTTATCAAGTACGATTCTAACGTTGACGAGTGTTGCTGTCTCGGGTTTCTTGCCTGCAGGAACTCTTGTAAAGCTTGGTTTCCTTCGTCTACAAAAATAGATTAAATCAGGAACAAAGATATTGTAAATTTGTCCAGCAGTTTTACAGAATATAATAAATTTATCTTTAAATGAAAAGATTGGAATTCTACTCACTTGGATGTAAAACCTTTTGCGCCTTTGAGTGGCTAGCACAAAACGAACTGTACAACTTGAAATGATTTACGTAATACAAGAAGGCACTTCCAATAGAAAAGAGGACACCCTATAACAATAACGAACATGAACTCACCGCTCTCCAGGACGTTACTAACGCGTATCATCACCAGCATACCTTAAATTGACTGGGATGGTCAAAATTATTGAAATCAGCTTCCATCTCGATCGCATGATCGAGATTTTGTAGAAACTGTCGTTGAAACGTAACGATCTCTTGTATATTTCCAAACAATGCGTTTATCTCTGCATTCGATAGGAAGGTTTCACGTTTAAGGGGCTCCAAGTAGTTCTCCAACAAATTATTTAAATTCTGAAAATGTTTCACAAGATTGTTGTTTCATTCCAGTATTAAATTAATAAAACTGCTGCAGATAAGTCGTGATTACCTTCACATATGTACGTTCAGTCTCGATTAACTCTAAAATAACTTTCTTCAATTTCTCAGCATCGCTTAATTGCCGACTCGGCGTCATAGCTTGGGAATGAGAGCTAACGACACTTCCAGTAGGACTAGACTTCCTCGTTTCACCTGGCGATCGACAGATCCCTGTTACTTGTTCAGCGGTTTTTAGCAAATTTTCTATCTCAAACGAATTTGTGCGAGACGTTTGCTTGCCATTTTCTATGTGTGCTGTTGATGTACACTCTTGCGCGAGACTCTCCTTGCCTATATACATTAAAATACGCATATATAGATGCACATTTACATACATATAGCTATACATCAATGAGTCTGCTAAATCAATAAAAATGAAGGGAAATTTGAACGCTGAGCGCAACTGTTAATCACAAGATCACGCGACTGTTCCTGATCCATCTACATAAATGGAACCATAATACGTTTACAGCTATTGACTCGACTCATTGAAGCTAGTTACAGCTGGAAGAAAATACTATGTATCCCTTACTCCATCCAGGAGCTGGAACGATTAAGCCAGAAATCATTTCTTCGCTTATAACTGGTGGATCTGAAGGCGGAGGTGGACAAACCAAGCTCTCGATTATATCATCGGTTACTCTCATTATGCCTGTGAGATCTGGCGGTTCGGTTCGAGACGATCTCATCATCATACACAAACCAACTTCTTCTTGCAGCACACTTTCCAAGTACATCATGTCCAGGTCGCTTACTATAGCACCGTTGATCACCATGATTTCATCGCCTTTGATAATTCCTTGCAAGTAGAAAAAAAAACGAGATAAATACAATCTTCAGATAAACATAAACATAACTTTAATTTAAACGCATCGATGAATGATTTGCTTTCATAATGCTTTCAATTTATATAACAAACGAAAGACTGTTGTATTCCGCGTGGTTTTTAGCCTTTAAAACTCAATTCTATTTATATGCACTGTGCACATTAGATAGGTATGCTGTAGATACGTTTCGCTTCGTTGAAGGATATGTATAATAAACTTGTGCCCGCTCAGTCAGCGGGGAATATGATACAGAAAATCAATGTTTTTCAATGTCATTCTCTGTAAGATATTCTGTAGATGCAAGAAAAAAGAATCTGATTAAGGTCACATCCAACATTGTGTTTCCATATGTGTCTCACCTTCATTCTTAAAATAGATGAAAAAAAGGGGTGGAAAGAGGATCCTGAGCTTGACTAGATGATTGTCTATTTATATACTACACGTCGGATGATTTTATATTATAGAAAACCACGTAAACATGCGATTTCGTCGATGCATCCTTCGAAGAATGTCACAATCTCGAACTCGTACGCATCATTGCTTTTTATGTTAATTATGTATGCACGTAATTATGGAAACCATGTGACTATTGACTGAACATGTATTTTCTGAAGATTCATGCTCTTGAACGAGTGCTGCTTGCTTACCATTCTGCATCGCCACGCTTTTGTCTTCAACTCTGCTAACATAGCAGCACAGTTCGTCCTGTCGATCGGAATTCTCGATCAACTCTGCCTCCACAGAGAAGCCCCACATTTGCTCGAGAGTGTTTCTTTGCAATTCTACTTGATACAAGATTTTCGCGCAAACTTCAACAATTTCATGCGTATGCAACTGGAATTGTGCGAACAATTACTTCGTTCGTTCGATCGATTCATTTTCATTAACATTGACGCAATACTCACGTAAGTTTCTATCAGATCGGTTCTATGCGGCACGAAATAATTATGATCCTCCATGTCGCGTCGTTTCTTCACGCGAACAAAATGTTCCATCGGATTTAAATTTTTCCTATTACAAGCGCTTGCAAGGAATTCCTCTACTGTCATTGCATCGCGTACAAACACGGATACCAGCTAGAAACGTGTACACAAAAAACAAACACGTATTACCGTTTTCACATTGCATTTTCGCATACTCTGATTTAAAAAAAAGGTTTTACGTATACGTCGATTACCTGGTTTTCCGGCACGCACACTTTCACCGTTTTCTCATCATCTCTGGACGAAATCTGTAGAGATCTCCTACTCGACCCGCTATTGGATCTCGATAGTAACGGTGGTCTTCGTTTGGTAGCTCCACGACCTGCTAGTAGATTGTTCAGCAACGAAGGACTCCGTGCACATATAAAAGCGTGAAACGATGACACGGTAAAAACTCCTAATTTGTTTAATGTCTGCTTCGTAGCACGAGATACGTGCGTTAATAAACTCTGGAGAGAAAATAAAAGATTCGAATCGAGGTGATTCTCGCATCGAGATCATTATATGTATATCGGCTGCCCCTACTAATCTAGCGGAAATTAGCTCCGGCTTGTTCTGGCTCGAGTTCTACAAGATTCTATTTACGGTTCATCGTGGTCGATACAAGCTTCCGATACTCGACAATGTGGGTACATATGACGCGTGTAAACTATGCATATTAACACGTCGAACGGAAAAATATCTCGCGCCGTGCACCCTTTGAAATTACACAAGCTACTATCCTTGCTAAATTCTACTTCCACGTTGGGTGGGGCTGTCCCACATTTCAGTTTCCTGCCCCACATCAAGAACAGTCCCACACACGACAATAAAAGATATACTCGCATTTACCTTTGGATTGGGCAATTCACCGCTTTGCAAACTAGCCATGTAGCACCTAAGACGAAATTGCTCGCAATGTAACCGTTCTAAATTCTCTTCCCATTGAACGATCTGGCTATTGATTTGTTGCTTCGTTTCTACATCGGACACAACAGACTGTTGCAGATCAGCCATGTGTTTCAATTTGTGATCCTGGAGTAGAAAAGCGAGGACAGTTTTTTTTAACCAGTTTCACCCTTCCGTCGAGAATGAGATCGACGCTCGAAATCCGCTTACCGATTCTATCGCCTTCTCTAAACGAAAGATCTCTTCTTGCAACAGATGAAGGGTTCCAGTTTTACCACGATGACGCGCGAACGCGGCGGCACAGGCCGAATGTATGCTGTTCACCCAGTTTTCAAGCTCCACTTGACATGGTGCCTAATACAAAAAATGAAACGTGTAATAACGCGAGGCGATCCGCGCGGATTCGTCGCGCGGAGTGCACACTCACTTGGAATAAGTAAGCATCGCCGAACGCGGTGCTCAGGCAAAATATGTAATCGCGTTTCGGGTGTTCCGGAATAGGTTGCATGATCGCACCGTCTACTATGATCAAATGCTTGGGCGCAGCCTCCATGGCCCTGCTCTCCTGCGAGTCGCAGGGATAAAACAGCAGCGTAGTCCCTTTCAAGCAAACCCAGTAACCTTTCCATCCTCTTTTCCTCGCGAGCTCGATCTGATGTTTCTTTCGCAACAGCCACTTCTTCACGCTCAGAAATCTGCAATTCGACGTGATAAAAAAATACGGTAGATTGGAAATTATCGCGTTTGCTAATCGTTGCGTCAGACTCACCCAGCCTTTCGAACTGCCCCCGTGCAATTGAACGAGGCCGCAGCCGTGCCAGGCTGTTTCTCTCGATAGGGTGAATTTATTACGCTCTCACCATCGTCGTCGTCGCTAACAGCAGTGGTTAACGACATTCTGTCATCGTCCGACATCTAAAACATTTGCTTATAAGTACTGTTATCCGCTGGCTGCGTTCCATGAACGTCCTCTCTTTAATTCCACCGAAACGTACAATCCTAATTTAAACACTTAACGAACGATCCGTGTGTATGCTCGAAACGAGTCTTGATTGCAACGATTTTAAATGCCTGGAGATCGGTGGCTGTACAGTCGAACGTGATTCACTTCTCACAAGGAAGTCGAATGCATGAGATGCGATTGGAAGATTCAAAAGGGGAGATAGCAACAAATGAGGTGGAAAGGATGAAGAAAACTGATGTAAACGGTGTGTAACAGACACAGATGACGACTGAACTCGTTGTCGATTGCAGTACCAAACCAAAATTACGTACCATCCACGAATATTAGTCTACAAGGTGTGCTTGGTGCTTGCGACATACTTACTATGAAGATATTTTACATATTCGACAGTCCATGCTTGTTTAACCCTTCGCACTCTGATGTCTCATCCGAGGGAACATCAGAATTGATTATTAACCACCAAGATTAAACTTATTCCAGCGTAACTTTGTTCTATTGTCGGTAACAATAGCTTCTATTGATGACGTCCACGTGGGCGTCGAGTGCAGAGGGTTAAACATGGAAGAATCTCGTGTAAAAACAGTTGGACTCGGTGAGAACATTGATAAAGATTCGAAAAGTACAAGCAGAATTAATGACGTCGATGTCGATATCGCTGTCAGCGATGATATTCATTTGGTTGTGGTAACAGTAACAGTTTGGTTGTGGAAACGAAGTATATATGTAGGTGAACAGTGGGCAATGGATAACGCGGATACTCGAGCCTCTACCTTTTTAGCATAATTTGTCATACCCCGAAGCTTCTCGCGTATTCCCCTAAGGCCCTCGCCGGCCCAAAAACTTACGACTTTTTTCAGAAAGTCGGCGTTGCACGCGTCCGCTGTCATATGCGGATGGTAATGACAGTAGCAGCCCTCCTTCAAGAGCCTCATGTTTTTCTTGGCGGTGCCGTTTATCTTGAACATGATCTCTCTACGGGCGATGGACAGACCGTCGATGTAGTGCTGTGCCCAAGTGTTCAAAGCACCGTTCACGATCCTTAGCAACTTGTAATAATAACCGTCGCCAAGGCCAAAGTTAACTTTCTCCCGTACGTTCTTGCAATTGAACCAGTACAACTTCCTCGTCTCGTTTATGCATATCACGCTGATCGTGTGCCTCCTGCAAAGGCAAAAGTACCGCCTGCAATGCTTCTTGTGAAGCGTTCTCAAGTCCGTGTAGCTACTGCTCGGGTTCAACAGGTTCAACGTGCTATTCATACATTTGATCAACCATCTCGGCTCTACCATTATCGTATATGCGTTCACGTCGATACTTTCGCTAAATCGAACGGGTGGACGTCGAACGGAGGTGTCCCGGAAGAAGCGGGGCGGCTGATTGTATTTGAACGAGCGATTCCGTGATCTCGACGCGACGTGGCTGTTTCGTTCGTCCTGGCTCGTTCGTGGCTTTCCATCGATGCTTTTATTGTCTTTCGGACGGTGGAAGAATCGATGACATCGCTCGACTGCAGAGTCACTCGTTCGACTTTACTCGATCCATCTGATTTAAGCTCGCGCCTCTGTTGACGTTGGATCCTCCGCTGGACAGCCCTCTGTTACTTCTACCTTCTAATTGAAAATACGAAACGCAAACACGCTCGCATAACGGAACGTTTCGCTAATCATTCTAACGCTGAAACGGCTCTCTAAGTATATGTAGTATCCCACTTGGTGTCCCACAATAAGTACAACTGTTTCCTAAGTAGATGCAACATGTTGATTAAGAACGTGCACACGAAATAAAAGAAACATAATCGCTGTGCATTGTGCATTTTCCGCGCGTACGACGCGTTTTGATTCTATTTGCTGGCCATTAATCTCTATGAGTCCGTGAATACCACGTAGCCATGCGGAACAGCGAGAAGATACAAGAGCAGGGCAAACAGATCTCTCGATCGGTTTTTGTTGTAGTAATCCATTTCATATTTAACGGAGGTAACACGAGAATAATATGTACCGCTACGTTCCTCGGTTAGACAGAAGAAAGCACCATCGCTGTGGATTGAAAACCATCCGAGTATTTGTACATTTTTTTTAAATCTTTACTTAAGGCAAATCGTTTTTGCACTTTACATATCAATACTAAGATCTATCGCTTTGGTAATTCCTCTTTTCACTCTCATAAAATTAGAACGAATCTCTCTTAGAAAATCGACAATCTCACGTGTATACTGTAACCTTGTACTATATGTAATTTTGTATGCATTTCAATGGGTAACTGATTTTATTCCGTTCAAGTTGATTTCTTCAAGGTACACGCAGAATAACACATGCTTTCTCTCTCTCTCTCTCTCCTTCTTTCTCTCGTTCCCTTTTGTTCTCTTCCTCTCTCTCTTCGCGTTCTTTCAAACGAGATCTCTGTCACCTTTCGTCGATACTTTCATCAATCTCTTGATTCGTAAACGAAAATCATTATTCTAAAAATTTGTCATCTCTTAGCAATTTCGTAAGTTTTCAAAGATAAATATATAGAATACTTTTGCAATATATGCGTAGAAACGAACTCTCTGTATAAAAATATGTTACATTTCTCGATATCACGTACTCTTTACCGTAATATGTACAATATAGATATTCCTAATTCGAACACGAGACGTAGCTCTCCCTTCGAACACTCTTTACACATCGATCATTCGAACGTTCTATTTAAAAACCTCTATACTCCCTCTTCGATCATTCTTCCTGCCACTCGTTATCCATTTGTATTAAAACTTTATCCTTTTACTTCATTCGTTTATTTTCCCACGTATGCTTTACGAATACGCGTAACTTTAGCATGCATCTCTCGCACCTACGTTTCCTTCCCTCGTTTCTTTTCGTCCTCTTCTCCTCTTTCCTTGCGTTTCCTTTGTACTTGAGAACAACATTCGTTAAAATGAATTGATCGTTTCTATCTCGTAGACCTTGCGCTATCTTCCTCTAATTCATGAATCTATGTATATTTAGAAAAACGCTGCTAAGCAAAACAGAGCAGGGAAACGAAAATAACAGATATTCCAGGTACCTAATTACCCGTATGTACGCGTGAGTATATCTAAAACTAGTTAAAGGGCTTAGTGCATAGTCGTTCTTCGTCAACACCACGTGAGCCCGCACGTGTCGAAGAACTTTCGAATATAATTCCTCCACGAAGACAGTTTCTGGTAGAATAGCTCAACGAAAATATTCTTCTCCGTTTCGGTTCTTCGAGCGGGGTATACAACTATATAGGTACGAAACAGCGAACTACAGGTCCGAGTACTTTCCTGATTTAATTTTACACTACGAGTATACTATGTATTCCGCGAGTAAAACCAAAGTGTTTTCCTGTTCAACAACAACGTATGATAACCGAACTTTGCATATACGGCCGATCTTCGAACGTGTCACTGGTATCCCCATTCATGGTGAAATACAGCTGATGCTCCGCTGGATAGATTCCAAACGGTATATTGGTCCTCTGCCCTCTGGAGAACCAGCCGCTAATCGTTAATTAATCAGCGGTGAAACGGATTGCTGCCACCTTTCGCTACCAGAGAAATCGATCCCGATTTCTCGACTGCTTATTCGCGGAGCTCGACGGGGATCGAGCCCACTTAGTTTCTTTTTTGGACTTTGCGCGAACGTGCGGCAAATTAGTGGTCCGCAGCCACGAACGTGAGTTGCTCCAGACTGGTGCGCTGGAGAACAGAGAAATGGAGCTGCTACCGCGAGGGGAATCAATACCTCGCTCACTCGTTCCATGGAGGCCGAATGGGAGCTGGGATAGGCGCGATAGTAGGGGGTCGTAAGGGGTAGTAGGGAAAGGAACGATAGACGCGGGGATGCGAAGAGACCGGAACCAGGAACTGCCGAGGGTTGGAATGGGAAAATGGGTGACGGTATCAAATCTGGAGGGGGAAGAACATAGCGGGGGAATCACCAAAGGGAGTAGATAATGCTACTGCTGCCTGCCCCTCTCCCTCAACCTCCTGCGTCTCCTCTTCCTCGATAACTACCCCCTCCTCTCTGCACCTCCTCCATTCATCCCCTCCTCTTCCAACGTCGTTCCTTCCTCCTCCGTTAATTCCCTCCTCTCTTCACAACCCCCTTTCATCCCTTCCTCTTCCAGCGTCATCTCTTCCTCCTCCAACTCCTCTCCTTCTGCTTCTTCTCCTCTTCCTCTTCCTCCTCCAACGCCATCCCTTCCTTCTCCTCTGCCTGCACTATCTCCTCGTCCTTCTAAAACTCTCGGTGGGGGGGAAGAAAACACATCGAAAGCGGCAATATGAGCATCGGGAAAAACGATGCTCTAATACACAGATTACAGAATGGAGCGAGTGGCATCGAATCCGTCGGGGCGACATCATGACCAACTGATGCATATGTATAAGTCGCTAAAGTATTTTCGCGCTATAACTATCTCGCGATTATCGATCTCTGAAGAATGCATTTATTTTTCCTCCCTCGTCTGGAATAGCTGAGTGACTCCTGTTTCAAGCGGCTACGATATTTAAAGGGTCAAGTGTACGAAATTAATTGTCTACTTGTGTTGCGTACACCTCCTGTCGTCGAGAGGAATCTATCCTCGATTCTAGATTCAATGCTACACGCGTCTATCGACGAAGTAGTCAGTTGAACTTTCATTTATTCTCTTTTTTCTCATTCTTCCTTACTATCTTTGTATCGTATGATATCGGAGCATAAAATGATACACAGGAAAAGACAGAAAGAGATGCCAGATATCAAATTGCAGAAACACGTATCGAAACAGGCTGGGGCGTACATACATACTTCGTTCGTGTAAGAAATGCGTGGGCAGAGTCAGTAGAATATCGATGTCTGACCAAATAGACGTGTACCACTTTTGCAATTAAAGAGCACGTATTAATTTTATGAGACAGTTAACTAGATTCAGTTTATGCGTTTCGCTGCACTGACTATTTTAAACGTGCTATTCTGGTCTCATAAAATTTGGCAAACTGAAGAAATAGTGAAACGTTCAAGTGGGATATTGATATATCGAGGCGATAAGGTCGACAGCTATTCAAGGTACTCACCTCTGAGGAGGTTAAGTAGCAAAGTCTCGAGTCTGTGCTCTCCAAAGAAGCTTGTTGAACGATTCCATATCTACCATCCCTATCGGACATATAATCCGATCTCACACTGTCCTGCCTGTCGAAAGTGCCCCTGGGAAATTCAAAGAAAAACAGACAACGTTACATCTCGAGGGGATAGGTCATTTATCTGAATGTTCAAGCACTACTGAATGAAACAAATGCTACTCGTCTGGTTTCGACGATAAGACGACCATATAAGTAACGTTTACTTTTTTACAAATTATTCACCTTTGCTCCAAGGAGTCGGTTCGGTTTGATTTGTACCCGCTATCGTTCAGGCTACCTTCGTGTCTCAACGATGGTAAAGAATCCCACGGGGAGTCTCGTTTGTGTCCAGAGTAACTTGGATTCATTGAGCTGGAAGCACCAGAGCCAAGTGTCGAACTGCCAGATTGCCATCCGTCAGAATGTCGAAACCATTGTGCGCGTGCAGACTCCCCGACGCAACTGGCACATCTTCATAAATTGTTACACGATTAAGTGACCGATCGTATCGAAGTTAGTCGTGTCTTTTGTCATTTTAAACGCGGTAGAAAGCTCGTCGAAGAAGACAACTCGGTTATGTTAATTTCGTTTATTTTACACATCAATCAGTAAAACTAAAGACTGCTTCGCTAATAGAAGGAAGTTTAAAAAGTAATGTAACAAGATGGACTAATTGAGAGAAAGAAATATTTGTATAAACGGGAATTCTTTTAAGGCCACTTCACTATACTTGTGATATATGTTCCAGTAAAATAATAATGAAGTGAAACGAAGAGTTACCTAGAATTATAATCACTGAGATATCCACGATCTCGGTCAATATCTTTGTCCCTTTTCTCTCTGATCATTTCATTGCGATCACTATAGTAGCCGTCCCTATCCTTGCTATTCTGTCTCTCGTTGCAATAACGATACGATAACGGCAACGTCGACGATTTATTGGATGTAGAACCTGCGAAAATATAATATCGGGGATGATCTCATTTCCGATTAACTGACTTAAGAGAACCTTCGAAAACTTACGTCTTCGTGAGACGTGGGGTGTGCGTTGAACATTCAACGGTATGTTTTCAGCGAATTCTGCAATGATTGACGCACAGTTTAGCAAAGAATACAGTAAAGTTGATGGTAGGGAATGCGAGAAACTTTACTGCTCACCTAAATTTTCCATGCTCTGTGTCAGCAGTGCCTCGAATGTACGTAAACTGTAACTCTCAGCATCCATGCCCTTGGCCAACGTGTTCCTTAAATGCATCTCATACTCGAGAAGCAGTCTACTAGTCGGACTGCCAGGCGTCGAGACTGATTGCATGTTTTGCTGTTGATAAGTTTGAGCGGCATTGCAACGACGCGAATTACAGTGGGCCGGTTGTTCCATATCTGAATTTCCGTTCGACGAGCTTGGGGTGGTCGCGTAACACTGATTATCGAAGATTACATTATCCGACGGCGGCGACATATCACCTGTGCACCGATTACGTTCCGAATCTAAGTAGGTCCTACCTCTGCCGCCTACGACAAACAGGTGCTTCATGCAGGAATTGGAAACGGTGTGGTGATTGTATTCAGCTGTCGGATGAAAAGAATCGTTACTTTGTTGCGTTCAGCTCGTTCCGACGATGTGTGTTGACATGCGCCATGCATCCCTGTTAACCAACTACGCACCCCATTGCATTATATTTATTTATAGAGTACACTGTACTTTCCTTTTTTTAAACACGTAAAACGTTACTTTACACATAAGGGTTAACACGTCCGCGAGCCTGCTTACGTTCCAATTAATTAGACAAGGGTTAAAATCTCAACAGCTGCCGATAAATCAATGGCAGCGGATTTTCTGTGATGAAAAATTTTTGTCCTCGATGCGAACAGGGATGCTGAACACGCACACGTTCATGCTTAATTTGTTTCTCCCTTCTTTTTTCCCATTTGCGCAATTACGTTTAACAATTACGCTTGACTCTGTATGTTCGTATTAAAGAACAATCATTCGTTGGTTTTTATAGTTTAAACAAATATATGAGACAGACGTGCATATTATGTAAGTGGATTTACTTAAAAGCAAGTATATATATCGGTTATTGTGGTGAATGCACTGTGATGAGATTTGACGTATGCAGATGCGAGTCCGTCTTTTTCTTAATTTCGTACCGTCCACACATGATTGAAAGATAAAATTGTTAGTGTACGCTAACAAGCAGCAAGAATTAAGCGTCCCAGTAACAAAGAGGAAAGAAGATAAAAAATGAAACAAATTAGTGCAATTGAATGTCAGATAATTCCACGTTTAGTAAGTGGATATAAGAGTTATCATGAAAAACAGGGATGTGCAAATCAGTTTCACTGAAATATACGATCGTACGGAAAGGCTGGAAAGAAAAATAAATAAAATCGAAACGTATTAAATAGAATATAAAGCGGAATTGTCATCGTATGTACCAGCGTATTGGCGTCCCATGTCATGCACGCTTCTAGATGCCTGGAACTTGTTATTATATGGTGCTCGATATGGATGCGCGTAATTTTCGTTTTCAGTCTCTTGCATAACGTATTTCTGATTATTATTGCTCGGATGATAATGATAACTATGATGGCTATGCCTTTTTCTGGTCATCTCGGGTGATGTAACGGGACTATCGATACTCGACATCGGTTTCAGCATTCTTTTCAGCGTGTTCGAATCTAAGCTAATTCCACCGTTCTGCGCATTCTCGATCCTCATGTCGTCCGTACTTTTGCTCTTTGATTTCTTCCCGCTGTGATTATTGTTCACTATATTGAAAATATTGCCGTTTTGCATCTCCATGTTTGTATAATCGGCAGACTTCGTGTGATGCAACTGTTCTTTCCGCAATGACTTATTTTGTAAAGTACCGCCCGCTTGTGTACCCTCTGACTTTAGCATTTCAGTACCATTTTGTTGAGTAGACGAGTCTTGATTTTGCTTTTGAGCTCTTTTCGGAGATACTGCGACGCCCTTTTCTTCCGGGCTGTCGATCTGTAATTCAATTTACGCAACAACAACAACAACCAACGCTTATCCTCCTTATTCTCTGTTTGCATTTCGCTTAGTTACATTGTCCTCGTAATTTCTCTCGCGGCAACTTACCTGCGATCCAACGGTGACCGTTTCGATGCCCACGTTAGCCGTCTTTGGTGTGGTCTGACACGTTTCATTTTGCTTCTCCTTCTGTTTCGGTTCGCCAGCTTTCGGTGTTTTCCCCGGCGTTACATTGGTATTGTTAACATTATCATAGAGGGACGCACTGGACGTCGCAGTGGTTATTTTGTCGCGAGCTGGTGTCATTTCCACCTCCGTGGATCGTGCCATGGTCCGTGGAAGTGTAGAAGTACCTGCATGGACACCAGAATAACTGTAAGTACTACAGATAATTAGAGATATGCCGAGGATTATTATGTTACGATCACAAATTGAAATACAGATATTCCTTACAAAACGTTGGCAAATAAGCATCAATGCATCACACGAACAATTAGTAATACAACAGAGAATTGTACAAAGAAAGCAGAGAATACTATCTAAAGCTATTAAATAAATATAAATACCGTATAAACCTCGATATCTGGCTTCTTGACTGCGGAATCTGGCAAGCTGTTCCGGAGTCATGCAAGTGCACTGAGGCTCCCTGGACCTACTTGGCGATGCCGGTGTCGATAAGGGCTTTCTCCGTGTTTTGATCTTTTGTTTGTTAGGTGGTTCGAGCTTCAACGAGTAAGAAGAGGACGCTTTCCTTGAAATCTTGAACGACGGTGACTGTACGAAAAATTAACTAATGACTGTAAATGACTCGAGTCCCGTGAAATCCATTTGTCAGTTAATTCCCATCAGAATATCGAGGAAGTGTTCCAGAGTAGAGAAATCAAAGTAGAGAAATCAACTGTTCAAAGCTGATACGAAAGGTAAGAAAATTATGTACAATCGTTGATATCTGCTATCAACTCTGAGTACACCGGTATAATTATGTATCGTGGTCGTTGCGTTCTCGTATGTAATAACGATAAAGAGGGAAATGTATTAATCTGATCCATGTGCATGATATAAATATGCGTATGACAAATTATATTAGTCTTATAAACTTACGCAACATTCTCTGAATTGCTTAGCATCTATCGGAGAGGTAAAATTCAATCCCCACGTATCGTTGGTCATTGTATCTTTCCAGTACACAAAACATTCTGACGCCTGCCCAATACGTGTACCTGAAATAACGTTAACATGTATAATCAACTGATTGCATTTCAACTTTTTCCCATAGCTTCCACCTATGCAGCTATTAATTATGGAGATACAAACTGCAAAGGGATCAGGCAGCAATATTTAATGATCTCACCTGGTTGAACTAATCGCACATCTAAAATTTTGTCGACCTGGCTGTTGTACGCGGTAATATGGAAAATACATTCTGGCGAGTCTTGAATGCATGTGATATTTACAGGAACTAAATCCTCGGAGACCTGCTGCCATTTTACAGTCCCTGCCCCACTGGCACTTACATGGAACACTTCAGCCCATAATCTAAAAATGTTTATTACTCAATTGCAAGTTGCAGTAAGGATATTCTCTGCGGTGAAACGTATTATGTACATAGATAATTATGTACATAAGCACCTCGAAGAGATAAATGCTAAAAACAAACGGCAATAATTTCAAATTTATTGTTTCTTTAAGTCTAAGAGGTTTCTCCAGGTTTTCTATTTTTATTCTTTATTCTCTTTTTCCTGTTCCTTCATCATCTAATTTTTTTCCTTCTTCCGTTTGTTTTAGCTTCTCTATATTCGCATTAAACAATATTGGGTAAGTGGTTTACAACTGTCTGAATGAAATACTCGACTTGTATAATAAATAGCAAAAAGAAAAATTAGAAGATATGTTGCATATACATATGTATATGGAAAGGGAATTTATACTCTTTATTTATTTCTGCTTTTATTATTATCTTTTGAAATTAAAATGTGCACATTGGTGTATTGCGTTATTTTTTGAGAAAACATGTAATTATATGTACGAAAAGTAATTAAGTAAATTGCAATGTGCGTGCAATGTGGTACTATTTTCAATAGGCAATATTACAAAATGATAAGTTCAGAACATGCAAGTAAAATACGAATGAACATATAAAATATGGAATGAATGTACCAATTGTACGGAAATACATATTTATGTATGTAAGAACATTAAAGAGATTGTTGCAATGTTTAATAGAACAGTATGCTTATAAACTTTTAATAACTTTATAATAGTATTGATCTCCAAATGTAGGAAGCGTAATAAAACTGCATAGATGTATGCAGCTGGTCACAGTGTATCATTAAAGTCTTGAAAAATGTTCAAGAAATAAAGGTTCTTTTAAAGTCAACAAGATGAATTTCAAGCTTAATCAATGTACAATATGGTAGACAAATGATCGAGGACTAAAGATAGATATACAAAGCATGGGGGTGAAGTACATATGAAAAGTAAATAAAGTTAGAAGAGAGAGAAAGGAAGAGAAAGTGATTTGACTACATAATCTCACAGATGATTGTAAATACGTCTATGTACGTGTCCAACAGATAGAAAATGCATGTAAAAAACAATTAGACGTGTATAGAAAGAAGAGAAGACAAGTAAAAGAAATTGAATCAAACATGTATTCAACCAGCATCCTCATTTCTAAACATAACAAAAAGAAAAATTAAAACAAACGAATACTTTCATTCTCACAAAATTTTTATACAGTTCTACGTAAAACTGTTTTATCCAATTGCAGCCATATACATAAGTATATAGTGTATAAAATCTGTTCCCAAGCTTTCTACTAACCCTTTGCACTCCAAATTATTTCTCAATTTTGTTGCCAATAATTATCTCAAATATAGCGCCTTAATTTTATTTATGGAACTTATATTTCTTTCTTTCTTTTTACTTGCTAATGTCGAGTAACACTCGACGAAGGAGTGCGAAAAGTTAAATCCGCATATACCTACATGTATATAAACTATACATGTACGTACATTTACAGGTTCAGCAGAATACGTACGCATTACTGGACAGAGTAAAAAGATACAACTACTGATGAATGAAAATGTTGAAAAAATGAAGAATTTCACTGATCATCATAAAGGAACACAAGTGGAAAGTAAAAAAGTACGAATAATTTAAAAACAGTTCAAGTAAATGTATTCTATCCGACGTGAAAAAAAGTTCAAGTGCATTCAACAT
This sequence comes from Xylocopa sonorina, assembly GCF_050948175.1. Lineage (NCBI taxonomy): Eukaryota > Metazoa > Arthropoda > Insecta > Hymenoptera > Apidae > Xylocopa > Xylocopa sonorina. Next base: position 3,462,544 of record NC_135210.1, on the reverse strand, counting down.
GTGTTGTGGACGAAAATCCGTGTCTTTGTGTCTGTGTGTGTACGCGCGCGCGCGCTCGCGCGCGCGTGCGCGTATGTAGCCTTCCCAAAAAGTAGAGATTGATAATGGAGTCAAATGGATTGGTTGAATGGTTGAATGGTATGGTATGCGCACCTCTTCCTTTCTCTTAAGCTTCCGCACCTGAGCAAGTGGCCAGTGTCACCCCTGCGACCTCCGCTGCCGCCCATTCCGCCCCTCGCGCCAGCCTGCCATGGAGAATCTTCGTAACGATACGCTTTTCTGATAAGAGGTGCACAACTACAAGACAGCTTATTGCCCATTCTATTCCTGTTACTCTCTTCCACCACCTGCGATCCTTCTTTTATTTCACCTATATTACCAGTCGATTCTCCTCTCCCTTTTTCCCTTTTCGATAGGCAATCTTTTTTCTGTGCGTTTCGCGGTGAACGGTCAATATTTTTGTTCTCTGTTGTTTTGGTCTTCTTGGTTAAATTGTCGATGTTTATCGAAATATCAAGATGTTGCGTATTCCCTTTGATTGGCTCGTCTATCGACGTTTGGCACTGGTTTTGTTTTTTTGTTTTTTTTTTGGTTTTTTTTTTTATTAATCACCGATGATAATCGATTATTGTTTTTATTTCATTCTCTTGTTTTATTCTGGGAAGCACTGTATAACAGGGGCAATACCCCGCGATATGAGAAAGGATGTAGGAGAAGATATCTTTATTGTCACATCATTGCAGGTGTTCAAAAGTTCATCAGCTTGTCCCTGACATGATCGCTGAAAATATAACAATCGTATTAATTTCGTATGTTCCCATACTCTCCATGCAGATTTTCTTCCAGGGGACATTAAGAGAGAAAATATTGCGGATGCGGAGATGAAGTAATACTAATGACGATTCATGGAAATGTCCACCCTGTAACTCGCTCTATCTTATATCTACTTTCCCTTCTTTCTCAGCTTACACAATTATTCTGATAATTAAGAAAAATGATTGTAATGCCATGCGATGGTACAGACATTACTCTGATCAATGAGGCGGAACAAAGTGTTGCGTGGACGTGTCATGGATAATAATAGGGGTGGCGTCACAGTGAGGGTTACTGAACTGATGCCGAGTTTTCACCTAGTAGGTAGGGTATATAATAATCACTGATCTACGATACTTCTGTTCACTACTTGCTGTTTCAACTATTATCTCACGGTAACGTTGCTCACTGTTAAAATGCACTATCACATACACTATAACAGCCGTCTCGGGGAAAACAACGGAACAATCACTAGGGCCAATCTGTGGGAATCGACAATTAAACATGAGATGTCGGAGAACAACGTTAAAGGTAGCCTCTACGTGAGAGAGATTTAGTGTACTCTCGTTCATCCTTTGGAAAAGTAACAAAATTACAAATTAGGAGAACGACACCGTTACTTTCAGTGACAGTAGCCACTTAAAGAGCTAATCTGAGAAATATCCAATGAAAATAGGCATTAACATCGATGGGAGCAACAAGAACTTACTAACATAACTATTGCAGCTGTGTCTCGAGTGAATCGTTTTTGAAACAGTTTAGTACGATTGTTAGGCAATTCACAATGAACAACACATGTCACTGTAGTGATCATTATCAAAACGTAGAAATACCGTCACCACCTAGTCGAAAGCAGAGGCATTTCGTCCTGGTGTTCGAGTAAACACTGCACCAGGCAGAATGCACCACCCCACTGTCTGGTACTCAATCAACGCCCTTTCCTTCCCACCTTTCAAGAACGTTTCCCGTTTTCTGGACACTCTTTAAAAACACTTTACGTATCGTATGCTCTTTGACTGCTGTCCGTACGACGATTCTTTCACCCGCATTTCCGTCCTCTCTTCCTCCGCCTATTCTCGCGTATTATTTCGTTCGCGTGCAAACCTGCTACCCGTCCGTACGTTCGCGTGCGTCTCGACTTATCGTTAGCTGGGGCCGCAAGATGAAACTCACCATTGGCGATATCTTCGCCACAGTTGGAAGAGGATATTGTCTCGATAGTTTTAAAGCGTTGAACGTTCTACCCTGTTCTGTGTTACAGTAACACGGTAAAAGTAGGCGGAAACAGAATAAAACGGCGAGTGAAAGAAAAGAGATGGTGAGGAGGAATACGGAAGGGAGTGGTAGAGCGAAAGAGTCCGATCGAATAGGGTACGCGAGGTAGTAAGAGATAGAACGATAAACGAGTAGGTAGGAAGGGGCTTGGGACGGAATCAAAGAAGGGATGGGCTACCGTGGTCGTAGTAGAGGGGTGTAAGAGATCACGGTATCCACCCTTTCCAAAAGCAAATAATTCGCAACCGATTCTGCCCGTCGGACCGTAATCAGTGGCCCGCCTAACGGTTCACGTTCTCCCGTGGAATCGAAAACACCTGACAATTCACTGACAGAGTATCCAAAATGATAGATCACGCGCCCGAAATGTCCGGTATTTCGCGCGAAATCCTCGCGGACGACGTAGCCATGGATACTGCAGGATCGGGCAAAAGAGGCGACTGCCCCGTTACCCACCACCCCTTCGTCGACGAATGCGCGCCCCTCGACCGAAAATGTCAATATCCTCTCTCGCTGCGCCCGCGATGCGCTCCATGTTACTCTGCACAGCCCTGTATGCGTTTTCCACCCTCTAGCCCCTACCTCTGCCATCTCTCTCCCACTCCCCCTCGACCCCTCCCACACTGCCTTACCTGTTCCTTCATTCTCCCGATTTTTTTTACTCTCTTCTGTCATATCTATTCCCCTCACCCGCGAATTCTCTCTCTTTTCATCTCTCTTAGCTTACTTATTTCCCACCCTTCCTCCCTCGGTCCGTCTGTCCGTCCGTCTGCCCGTCTGTCTATCCGTTTGTCGATTGTATTGCTCCCCACTTTGTTCTTTCGGTAAGTAAACAGGAGTATCGCACGAGGATTAGGATCTTCTTACCAAAATTTCCAACTCGCATCATCTCTCCCTTCTTTCACTCTACGTGATCTTATCCGGTCCTGTCCGACTTAAAAATCATCACTTACATCACTTTTAGTCGCTTTTACATTCCTCTGACCACACTTCAATCGAACTGACCAATCTTTCGCTGAACTTACCGTGAAACAAGTAGAGGGTGACCGCTGTCACCGTCGCCGTCGTCGTCGCCGTCGTCGTCGTCGTCGTCGTCGTCGTCGTGGTCGCCGTCGTCGTCGTCGTCGTTGTCGTCGCCGTCGTTGTCGTCGTCGTCGTCGCCGTCGTCGTCGTCGTCGTCGTCGTCGTCGTCGCCGTCGTAGTCGCTGTCGTGCCTCTATACCAAGGGGTAACCATGGTGATTAGCGATCGATAAGAAGCATGCGCATTATCAAATTTACTTGCAAAACGAAACAACCACCCTCGCGTTTCACTTTCTTATGTCATTATTAATAAAGATGAACGAAATTATATTGGCGATGATCCACACGTACCTCGCTAACTATACCGCATACATCACTCACGGCAATGTGTATACCGTACAACTACCTTAATCGTCTCATTTTTTTCTCCACCTCTATTTTTCATCGTCTTACTAATTCCGCACGCATTCACACGCACACACACGTAGAGAGTAAACTCGTTTTTACTTACGCTGGTGGTAATTATATTTTTCCTATACAACAACTCGACGCTATTAACTTTTCACGAAGTACCAAGAATGTGCGGACTCTACTAGATGATGTTGGATAACAAATGAATTATTTACAGAGAAGCTGATCGATTTTTGTCCAATTATTTTTAACTACCGTTACATATAAAGTTATGTTAATATAAAAATACAATAGTATTAATTCATTTTACTGTGCGATACTCACATTCCACTGGCGTAATAAGAAACAACGCTAATGGCATTACATAGTGTCAGTTTTCATTATTCTCCACTGGCTCGAGTTGGTCGTATGATTTTCTTCTCAGATACGCGTTGATCTTAAACGTACGACTTAAAATGTTTAAAATGATTTTTCGTACTTTATAATCTGCCATTTCGTTCCTGTTCCCTATTCCTGTTTCTATATCGGAAGGAAGCTACACACGAGAGACATTATTTGAGCGCGGCACATTTGAATTACACAAATTTATATCATTCTTTACATATATCATTTTACTACATATATATGTATGTACTTATGTACATTTATGTATATGAGCGACAGTTAGCAATATATCTTGCCTACAGCGTATTTACATATAAAGTTGTATACATACATACATTAATATTGAAAAAAACATGATATGTAGCTAACGCTCGCTTGTGTTCACTATATGAAAAAATTTAATTTAATCTATTTCGTCACTGAAAACTAAGCAAATTTACACGTAATAAATTATTATAACGAAATGTGCGAATTTATATTGTAAAATTTTTACAGCCTCTGCGTTCCTTACAAGTGAACTCAAAAATTATTTTCAGTCTAACCTAGTACGTAAATCTTACGTTTTTCGGTGTAACATTGCACAGTCAATTTCTAGAAGGATGTTGAAGAGAATAATAGTAAAATTAAAATCAAATATTAGAAACACACAGTTTCGTTTCCTCTCTAATCCATCGGTAAAGCATAAAGGGAATACTGAGAATAAAATGCAAGCCTGGCAGATTCATTCGTACGATGGCTTGGAAGGATTAAAACTATCAAATGTCAGGATACCTGTAATTACTAGGCCAACAGACATTCTTGTGAAAGTTGAAGCATCTAGCGTAAATTCAATAGATATTGCTATGTCAAGTACGTTACCAAAAAGTACCTTATGTACTAATTATTTATTTTATAATTTGTACATATGCGTGTTGTTTCCAAACATTTAATATTGTAATATACTAATGATTTCCTATAGGAGGATATGGCACAGTAATTTTGAACTTGATGAGAAAAGCAAGAAATTTCAGTGGTGGACTAAATAATGAACTAGAACTACCATTAACTTTAGGCAGAGATTTCTCTGGTATTGTAATATCAAAAGGACATGGTGTCGGAGATAGATTGCAGATAGGCGATGAAGTATGGGGTGTAGTTCCTGTAGAACAACAAGGTTGTCATGCTGATTATGTAGTTGTTGATAATTCATTGGTAAGCAGTATCATCAGTTTTTTAATTATTTAGTACATGATGTTGAATGAAAATATTGTGCATTCATTCATAGGTAAATTTACGTCCTAGAAACTTGTCGCACATTGAGGCAGCCAGCGTATTGTATGCTGGCCTTACAGCATGGTCTGCATTATGGATTACTGGTGGATTGTCTTGCACAAATGCATTTAGTATAAAAAGGAATAATAGGGTCCTGGTATTAGGCGGTTCAGGAGGAGTAGGAACTTTGGCAATACAACTTTTAAAGGCTTGGAACATGCAAGTATGCTACTTGTGAGATCATTAAGTCTTACTCTTTCTGCATATTATAAACCATAAATCAAACTGATTTAGGTCATTACCACATGTAGTAGCGATGCTGTGAATTTAGTACAAAACCTGGGGCCTGATATTGTAATTGATTATAAATTGGATGATGCAGATGCACAGATTATAGCAGAGGGACCGTATGTAATTTGTTTATAGATTTCATCCTGTACCAAAAACTATAACTTTCTCTTATTTAAATTCTATTGGTTCCCAATATAGTTACGACATAATTTTGGACTGTGCTAATCTAGGACCAGATCATGTACGATCAAAGAGATATCCTCACTGTACTTACATAACTTTAAATTCTCCACTACTAACAAATACGGATCAATACGGATTGATAGCAGGAACAATAAAAAATGTAGGAGAATTGGTTAAGTATAACATTCCAATTGTTGAAACTAAAAGTACAGTTAAGTGGGGATTTTTTATACCTTCTAAACTAGGAATTGAAACACTTCAAAAACTCATTGAAAGTGGAAAGGTGAGATATATATATCTAATCCATTCATAATAACAGCTTTATTAAAACTGCTTCTTCTTGTTTAGATGGTTCCTGTAGTTGAAAAAGTATATCAATTCCAAGACTTACCAGCAGCATATGATAGAGTAACTCAAGGTCATCTACGTGGTAAATTGATTATTGACATGAGATAGTTTTCTCAACAATCACCAATAATTGTTGAGAAAAATTAACAATTTAAGATAGTGTATAATAAAGAAATATAATTATTTAACGTAACTAAAATGTACATTTTACTTTCAAAGAAATATTTATTTTGCATTATACTTTCTGTATTACATTTTGTACTTGCCTTTTATTTGCACGAAGAAAGTCATATTCTAAACCAATCTTATCTCGAACATCGTACCAGCACTTGCTAGCAATTTCAGTAGCTCTTTCTGTACCATTTTTCAAGATTTCTTGCAAATAAATTGGTTCTTTCATTAATTTTGAATATTCTTCACGAATTGGAGTTAATTTTTCTATAACCACATCTGCTAATACGAATTTGTATCTGCAAAATATTTAAAACCACAGAAATTCACTCTCACTCTACTAACTCTTATAATGTACATACTTTCCAGTATCTAATCCCTCTGCTTCAGAACATATTTGATCTGGTGATTTTCCAGTGAGCCTTGAATGGATAGCAATTAAATTTGCAACACCAGGTCGTTTTTCTGGTTCATAAGTTACTTGGGATGTACAATCAGTAACAGATTTTTTAATTTTTTCTAATAATACATCAGGTTCATCCAACATATTCAATCTCCCTTTTGGATCTTCGCTAGACTTTGACATCTTTTTTAAAGGATCGCGGAGTGATTTTATTCGTTCACCTAATTGTTCTACAATATATATATGTTATTAGAAATAAATACATAATAAATGAAGTGAAACAAACCATTTACCATTTGTTAAAGCATGAGGCACAGGAAAAGTCTCTCCAAACGTTTTATTAAATTTAACAGCTAATTCCTGAGCCAATTGTACATGTTGGACTTGATCTTGTCCAATTGGGATATGTGTTGCTCTGCAATATACATTTAATGTACTTGATATTCTTTATGAAATTAATTTCAAACATCCAGTACATTACATAAGTATATCCTATGGATGCATACATAAACTTTAAATATATATTATAAAAAAGAAATATATTTTAACTTTGTTAATATATCAACCTGTATAACAATATATCAGCAGCTTGTAAAACAGGGTAGATATACAAACTCAAAGGAATAGTTTTCAGTTTTTGACTTTTTTCTCTGAATTGTGGCAAACGTGCTAATCTTGCCAAAGTTGTTTTGCATCCTAATATCCAGGATAGTTGTGTATGCATATCTACAGTGGATTGCTGAAACATTATACTCTTTTTTGGGTCAATACCACATGCTATTAACATTGCTGCCATTTTAAATATATTATCACTTAATTCCTTAGGATCCTGCAATAATAAACTCTTCTTAATTTATATTTTCTTTTCATGTCTTTGTATATCATATTACATTACAAGACCAAAACAAGAGAAAGAGTATGACAATTAATGCTTATTGTAGCTTGTGCTTCATTGTTGAACATGATATAAAAACTCCATAAATTCTTACATGTGGTAAAGTAATAGCATGTAAATCTACAATGCTCCAAATAACATTCTCTTCGCTGTTTTGAAGTTCTACCCAATTCTGTATAGCGCCAAGGTAATTTCCTAAATGTATGTCACCAGTTGGTTGAATTCCCGAAAATATTTGCTTTGGGAAATCATGTTTGTAAGCCTACAAGGTACTTTATTTTATATGCAAAATACATATTGGAAAATATTAAGTACAGTGTGAATTAACCTTTTGTTTATACCCAGTGATGTTTGCATATTTTGTACTAGTCCTCTGAAGAGTACTAATATGCTTCCATTTGCTAAACATTTTTATAAATTACCAAGTTTGACTGGAATGTTATATACACAAAGTCAAATACATAATACTTATTTTGAATTTAGCACAATCCAATCAAACTCTGTATACACATACATTCATTGATACCTATCGTATCAATTCATATATGTATGGAACACTAAGAAGAAACATTACGCCATAGACAATATATAAAATAGACCTAACATTCTGTGGAACATTCGAATACGTGAACATAAGTATCTAGCTTCTTATTCAATATAATTTTTCCCCCTATTAGTCTCCTCTTATAACAAGTAGGGGATACTGTGGGTATATTCTAATCCCCACCGCACAGGGATAAACGCAATATAACAATTATTAGTTTGTAAATTACTATGCAATAAATTACAGATAGTGACTATAAAAAAAATTGAATGACCTCTTTACTTTATCTCTTCCTCTCTCACTCTCTTTATATATAGTTTAAAAAGATGTGAGTTTTACTTAAACTTTATGATTAACATATTTCTAAATGTTCTCTGGCGTTGGCGACTTTACAAAGAATGTTAAGGAATGTTAAAGAATGTTCCATCTGGTCCTATCCGTGAGTCACAGTCATAAAAGTTGAATTCCCTAATTATAGCTATAGTACAACGATTGGACTTCATTTATGACATCCACTATTGTCTGCTGCTTTACTTTTCGATTAAGTTCTGTTGTGATGGTAACCGTACGCTAATTGCTCAGAGTTTCGTAACTTCTTACTATCGAGGAAGCATCTGTTCTTCGAATAATATTATTTTTCATCCCAAGAGGAACTTGATTCGGATACGAATACGTGACGTATAGTATACTTAATCTCTTCACCGACAGATGGTGTGATTTTCCTAGAATTCTCTTTCCTAACATCTACACGTCCTTCGAAAAAGAAATTTGCATTCCAACTATGCACAGCTGATCCCATAATAGGTACTGTGTGTGTATGTGCCTAACCGTGATAATTTTTACATGTCTTTCTCTACAAAAAATTAACCGTAAAATAACAGTAAAAACATCTAGAAGTTCGTTTTATGTTTGTAGTGTTTCCTCGTCCATCATACATGCTGACGCATTCAAGAAAAATGTATTAAGCAAGCTATCCAGTAACATTGAATGGGGAGCGAAACGTATCGACAAAATATATAGAGATAGAAATCGTACAAGAATTTGTTTTGGTGTTTAAGTTTTGTTTGTGAGCTACAATTAGCGGTTATGGTATATTTGTCGGGTGTTTGTGGTATGGGAGAAACTAAATCGCAGTGCTACAGTGCAAATAGTTCCTCCTTCCTGCAGGAGAATGACGAGGAAGTCGCGTTATTGCCACTTAAAAATCAGGTAAGGCCACGATTTGAACTGATCTGAAAGTGTTTTTGTTTTTATTGTTACAGTTCGTTTTTTATTTGTTATGTTATTTTATGTACCATACCATATTGTTTTCAGTGTTAAGGAAGCTATCGTTAATTCTATGTAATTTTTATTGTAAATCATGTCGAATTCTTATTCACTCAACAAATCCATATGTAGTTCTTAATGAAAATGTTACACTGTCATGTAAGATACACCTTATGCTTAAATAAATCTATATTAATAAAATGAAACAATGCATGTATATAATACTTTGACAATTTGCCCTGTTAAAAAAAAACTAATACTAATATATGAATGAAAATTACATGCTTGAAAGCTTCATCAGCTCCTTACATGTAGGATTCATAATGGAAAAGTCTGAAATAATTCCTTAACATATGCCATAGTTTTTACAAGGCATCAGATTTTTTTCATTAATGAACTTGTTACTTTTTTGAATAAGACATTTTGATTACAAGTCTAATTTGATTTAAGAGCATTTTTCAGACATTTTTTGGTAGTTGCATCCTTTTGAATCCATTGACTTCAAGAATAATAAGCTATGAGCTGATCATATGAAAGTCTAAAGGGGATTTATTGAATTTATATTTCCTTTTGTATATTTATAGGTTGGTGGGCATACAAGATTATTATTGCTCAATCAGAATACCATCTGTAAACCATTAAACTGCAAAGAACTTGACTTTTATCAAAACATTCCACAAGATATACAAATTTTTGTCCCAAAATTTAAAGGTAAGCTGTTTTCATTATATCTCATTTTCTTGGTTTTTTATTCTGTTACTTCTGTTGTACAACAGTGCAATTGTACAATGTTTTAGGTGTTTTGCAAGCTTCCAATAGTGGAGAAGTTACATTAGACAAACGTTACAGTCCTAGCTTTAGAGAACAGGATAACAGACAAGGTCACAGTTCAAGTAAAAGGAAACGAGAAGATGTACTGAGGTTTGTTCTCATATGATTTTTAGTAAATTACACTAATATTATTTGGAATTATGTTAAAATTTAAGTTAATAACAATGTATGCATAACTATGTACATATCAATTTTAATTAAAATTAATTGCCACAATTCTCTTCTTTCAGAATGAAAATTCATCGTGACAATACATTAACAGGAATATTAAAACCAGGAATGCATTTAGACAATGTACCAAACAGACAGTGTATGTACAGTAAATGATAAGTTAAATATGTTATATGTAAGAAGAGAGAAAATAAATGAATGATATGCTGATGAAATTTAATTGTACTGTTATTAGTAAATTATATTTTGTCTCTATCAAAACAGATTTCCTTTTGTTGGAAAATATAACATCACAGTATACTCATCCATGCATATTGGATCTTAAAATGGGGACCAGACAGCATGGTGATGATGCATCTGCTGAAAAACGTAGTAAACAAATTGCAAAGTGTGCTGCTAGTACATCGGCTTCCTTAGGTGTTAGATTATGTGGAATGCAGGTTCGTTGTTCTATATATACACTTCATATATGTTATAATAGTTTGTTTAAACATCTAAATGTTGTAAATAATATTATACGTATATGTAAGTGATAATAAAAATAGTAGTAATTGTTTTTTAGAATTAAACAGTAAATAACTAAGTATGTTATAGGTTTATCAAGTCGATACCGATCATTACGTGAAAAAAGATAAATATTGGGGCAGGGAGTTAAACGAAGAAGGCTTCAAAGCGGCGTTGTATCGATTTTTTCATAACGGTTTTTGTTTACGAACTATGGTTATCGAAAAAGTGGTATCACGATTAGAACAATTACGATGTGCGATCGAAAGGCAAAGCAGCTATAGATTTTATTCGTGGTAAGCTTCCTCAATTATATGTAATATCGACATCTTTTCAAGTATTGGCGTCCAAAAATATCTGAAAAATATTGTAATTTAGAACCTAAAAGAGAACACTATCTGAAATACGCCAAGAAAACACTATCTGAATAAGCCAAGCACACTCGCACTCTCTTTTTCTCTCTCTTTCTCTCACTCTCTCATTCTAAGTTGGATACGTGCTGTATTTAAACACGTTTCAGTTCTTTGTTAGTCGTTTACGAGGGTTATCAAATGGATTTTTCGGAATTTGGTAATTCATCGCCCGTGTTACAACTGGACGAAGAGTCGGCCAATTCTAGTTTTGTCAGTGATGGTCTTCATACATTGGACGGGTGTTACGACAGTGACATTAGTAACAGTTCCACAGACTGTAATGTTTCGATCGAAGAGGAAATTAGCCAAACTACGTTGCACAGGGGATTTGGCGAAGCAACAGCAATAGCGGCCAAAAATATCGCCTCTTTTTACCCTACAAGGTTTGTCATCGATTATCTTTCTTTGTTTTTTAATGAATATATATTTTCATTGACACTTTTCAAAATTAAATTATTGGTCATTCTGTCCCGATTCGTCCTATTTATTGAAATCCATAAATTTAAGAATAAATTACTAGTCTTTTAATGAATACAAAAATTTTTTTGTAAAGGTACTATGTACCTCAACAGCAGCTTACCTAAATGTGCATATTCACAATTCTTTTAAAATCCATTTAACAAAACATGTGAAGAAAATATCAGACGATTCAGTATGGAAGGACCTACATTAAATTTCTAACGTTGTGACACTATAATAAAATGTTTAGCAAAGTCTTTAATTGTACATTTATATATACATATGTTTAATTATCAAGTAGTTCATTTATTCAGTACATTCTTTTATTTGGTTACTCATATATTCTATTTTTTCTTTTCTTTATCATGTATTATTTTGATGTGTTACAACACTAGAAATCTAATTAATAAGTTCTTTTTCTCTTGTTTCAAACATTCTGGGTCAAACATAATAGCACATCTTTATTTTCTTATCAATATCTTGAATAGAAAGCAGAATATGTATAATCTGGTGAAGTATGTTTTTACACAATTACAAGGTACTATCTTTTATTTATAATAAATCTTAGTTATACACACACAAGTGTGCGCACAAATTCTTTTCTGTTACTTTTCTTTCTAATATCAAAAGTTATTGTAAGCCACTTGCTCCTCATTCATTATAAAAAACAAAGATTTTAGAACAATCATATATATAGAGAGAGGAAATGTTTAGTATATATATACATGTACTAAATACGTATTATCATACTCCACCAGAAAATTGGAGGGTTAGTTACAATGATTTCCAATGCATTCAAATTGCTTATTTCAACTAAATTGTTTTGAAATCAGTTTAGAGGAAATATCGCATGTTCAGCATTTTAGTGTATGAATACAAAAAGTACTATCGATAGTACAAAACTAGTACTATTAGTGATAGTACTAACAGTAGTAATATTAGTAGTAATAATACTGAATTATACTGGCTTATACATGTATTATACTTGTCCAAGTATGTGCAAATATTATTCAATTGTCAATCAACATCTAAATATCTAAAGGACAGCTAATTCGTAGATTTATTGCAGCTAGATATTTCTACATATAGTTATAACAACAATTTATACTCCAATTACAATGGTTCCCCATTATTTATATATTAGTATTTTCAATAACAATATTTGACTCAATAATCTTTCAGAAAATTTTAATATGGGCATACCAAATTTTTCGTTATACTTGCATAAATTATATGCATAAATGCTCATATCCATTGCCTGTGGAATTCATCAAGATGGGATAGAAATCATGGGCTACTTTTTATCGTGGCATTACACTAATAAACTGATAGTGCGATATTTTCCTAATTTAAGCATGTATATTTCTGTGTACCATCACTTTTTAGAAAACTACTCTTTATTACGGCCGAACTATAATAAAGCACGGCAATACCAGTTCCTAATCGAGCCCGATCAGTTTCTTACTAGGGGAGGATCAGAGCTGAAAATGGTGGATTTCAAAATCCTTTCGTAGGTATATTGTTGCTCACGAGTAGAGTACAACTCTACAAAAGTAATTGGGTCCAAATATGTACATATTGAAGCCAAAGAAATTGAAGGAACATTTGGACTCTGATTTTTGTAACAAATTCTCCATACTGATAAGCTTCTAATGCAATCCAGTAAATTTGTTATGAAAATCACAGTGTATGTTATGTCATGCATATACATATATTTATATTTATATACACATTAGGTCAAAAAGAAGTAATGCATCTAATTTTATGATTCATCAATGGTTGACAGCATGATGCATTGTAAACATTTATTTATTTATTAATATCTCTATTATATGTCTAGTTAATAAGTCAGAAGCAATTGTGCAAATAGATTGTATATTTATACTTTGTAAAGTAAAGTTTTATAATGAATGATCTGTATGATTTAAGTGGCATGTTGTGAACAAATTTGTTACTATTGAAGATTGCATTGTAGTGAGTATTATGTGTGAGTTTCTGAATTATACAATCTTTTTCTATCATTATTTCTCACTTATCACATATGTAATAAAGATATGAACAAAAAAATGAGTGTTAAATAGCAATGTATTAATGTTGTCATTCGTTGTTGAATTATAAAATTGGAAGCACTACTTTCTATTTGATCTACTTATATATATGCATATATGGATATGCATAGGAAGAATGTTTCATAAGATGTAGTGTATTAATACAGGAATAGTCTTTTTTACTAGAATAAAATGGTTCTCCACGAGTCAAATCGGATAATGTATTTAGTAAACCTTTAGATTCTCTTGGATTTATTACATCTAATTACTTTTTCGCATTTCGTAACTTGCATGTACAGATAGTTACGTTGATTCTGACAAATTCTGTTATACTAATACAAACAGATGACAGCAATTAACTGATGAGAAATGATAGTACTTAAGAGAACTATTTCTCATTAAATAGCCGTCGACTTACATTTGTGTTATTATTATAAAATCAGCCAAAATCAACATAACTACAGTTACAGGCTGTACCAAGAATTCTATTACACTGCATAACACTATCACAAACATATAATAACTAAATATGACTGCCTGATGGGAGATAGCTTTTCCTAGTAATATGTTACTTTCTATTGAATCACATTGTCACCATATGTTTGTGTTTATATTAAACAGTGGGACAGAATCATTGGCACAGTCTGTACACATTCAATCGTTTAAAATGTGCATCTCTCACGAGATATGATAAGATAGTTTTAAAAAATATGTGGACAAGAGACACTTGAATATCCATACATTGCGCTCTAAATAATAATGACATTACAATCGAGAATATCAGGAATTATTTGGTTTTCCATGCTTTTGTTTTTCAATAGTGTTGCATTTTATGTTACATTCCCCTTGCCTCTACATACGTGCACTCGCATGCGCGCGTATGTATGTATGTACATATGTATGTACGTGTACAGCAGTCTGTCGGATTCAGATGCCTTATATGACACTACAGACAAAGCTGTCCAATGAGAAATGATGCCACTAAATAAAACTAATTCCTGTTGGGCGGCTACCGGCATATGCTCATGTTAGTACCACACAAGGCATCAGAATGCAAGAGACTGTCTGCACGTGCTCTGTATCCTACTCTATGTACTGCATAGCTAGCCATATGCTAAACGCATACTTTCCTCTAAGAAATCTGTTCTAAATGAATTCCGCCGATGACAAATTGTCCACACAGAAAGAATGTTAGTGTATGGCTAGGTTCAATGCATAGTACTTCCGAACATTTCAATGAATATACACAACGTACATACTTTTCTTTAATTTAACTCAATTTAAATTTATATTGTGCGCAGTAAACGAGATCAAGTATACAAGATGTTCAGTAAATGGTGCATTTTTTACATATAATTTTTTATACATACATATATATTAGAAATTCAATAGGTTTTATCACACTTATTTATAATAGCCATAAAATGTGAAGAGTTACATAAAATCCAAAACGATTATTGATTAGTTATTTTGTTAACAATATACATATAGAATGTAGAGTGGATGCATGCTTTTGCGAGAAAATAGAAAATTCGATTCAAAAGCATCATTATTTCTAAATCACATTGTCGATGTAGTAGCTTATAACTAACACAAAATTTTTAAAGGACTGTAAACAATATTTGTAACTATAATACCGTAAATTTAAACGATTCTTGTTGTGGATACAGTCTCTTGGATCCTAACGCCATTGTTTGACACTACATATGTAGCCGGCGGCCAACCAATAGGAAGTAGGTCCGTGTAGTGGCATCGTTTCTCATTGGTTATACATAACATATTTGAACGTATTACAATTTTGAATACACTGACGAATTATAATTCTGAATATGCTAAAAAAATGAAATGTTGCCTACTCGAAATGGTCTTTTTTTTCGAGTAATAGCGATTACCAGACCAATAGGAATTCAGGCTTTTCACTACAAAATAAAGAAACGATTTCTTTCGAGAAATCACCATTTATTCTGCATCTTGTATATTGCGATATAAAACATTCACTTTTATTCGAAAATATATGACCTACAGGGCCTGCATGCCCGCTACGGTCTATGGGCAGTAAAAGGGTTATTAATACTATAGATGGTAAGAGGTTATATATTGTATCCATGCGAAATCTAATGACGGGTTGCGTAAAAACTTCGTCGTACCCCCGCCCTCGTTAGATTTGAATTCAAGTGTATGTTATAATTGAAACAATAGGACCATCAACAATCTAATTACACTAGATTCGAACATTACAGATTATTTTACTATATCTCTATAAGAACATGTTCCTTTGATATCATTACCCTCATTCGCAATCGAACTTCCGATAGATTCCACTAACACGTTACTACATACGTTCACATGATTTTATTCAATTGAAATTAATGTATAAATTATGATATAAACAAGATGCAAAGAACGAAATTCGTTACGTTCGTTTCAATAGTAATAAAGTAAAAGAAAATAAGTTAATAGATTCTCTTCAAACATATATTGCATCTTGTTTTTTTGTACAGCAGCTCAAGCTTGTAATACTTTTATTCAAACTACATTATGCTAGAGTAACTAATTAAATAATGGAATAAAGTAAGTACAATTAGTTTGTACACCTTTGTACAGGACACACCAATGACCGAGTCAGTTACTACTGACACTGCGAACTTTTTACGCACCTTATATTATATTAAATCCTTTACGCGTTCTAATATCTAATTCTGTTAAGAATATACATATCCAACAAGCAATAGTAATTAATAATGTCTTCTATGCGATGACCAACTGATTGATCCTGGTAGCGAGGAGACCGTTTTCGTCGAATCTACGGACTGCTTGATCGATAGAGTACTTCAGTCTCCCAGATACGAACAGTGGATGCTTTATGGAACATCAGGCGACAAATTTTGTTTCGGACACAATTCGGATAGTGAAACAAGAGATGCTAGTTCTGATACTGAAATTAGTTCGGATTCTGGAGTGAAGAAACAAAGACACGAGCGACGGTTGTTCCATCTTTACGAGAGGGAAAAGAGAATAGAAGGAGGTCTGGAATGTACTAATATGTCGAACAGGTATGGATGTTAATCAAAATTTTGTACTGAAGGAAGTTTATCTCCTGAAAGTACCGAAGAAAGAATAGTAATATATGAAACAACTAAATATTTTCATTCACAGGTACATGTCTTATCCTTATCGGTCAAAAAATGTACAACAGAAATCACAAGAGGCTCAAGTCGATGTAAGAATCATCGATTTTGCGCATACAACATTCGTTCACAATTCTACCATGGGTTGCAATTCAACTTCCATGGTACATCAAGGTCCAGATTGTGGTTTTCTAACTGGTCTTGATAGCTTAAGACGACTTCTTCTAGAAATTTTAACTGAAGGTTAAAATTTTGTACACACCCGGTCGATATATCCGTGTGTATGTACAGGACCACAAAGTTTTGTATTAAAAAGTGAAGCGGAATATGAATTTTAAGGGTAACACAAGCGAAGAATTGTTCATTCGTACTAAAAACGTTATTGATAAGAATTCTAAGAAATCGTGAAATGTGATTATTTTTTGCGAGACTGGTCTGTACATATGTATTCCCAGTATGTGATTTTACCTAGCAAAGCCCCATTAAGTACGCAAGTGAAGTGCACGTGTGAAATTTACGAATATACCAGCAGCAAGAAGTATGAGAGCGAACTGACATTCACAAAGTATTATATTATTTTAGAGATAAAGAGTGAAATCAATGCGCGAATCATGTCATTATTACTGTATGTATATTATGATTCTTAATACAAAAGATTTGAAAAAAGTTACTTTTAAAAGAACGTGTACATTTTCTTCCTTTTCCAATTAATATAAAACAATTTATGGATCATACATAAATAGCTTAAGATATGATCTATTAGACAAATACAGACACTTTCTGGTTGTACTATGATAAAATGACCATGCAACTTACCAAAAGATGCGACAAATGAATTGAATAGAAGAAATCATCAACGATGCTGTTGAAACCCACGGAAAATCATTTCGAAGATCATTAGATAAGAGTGAAAATCTAATTACATCATCGATGGCGCAGAAAGGATAAAGTATTATAACAAAAGTATACAAATTATACGACATTCAGTACGTGTCTAAAGAGCGTATACTACGCCGTAAAAAATGAACCTTAATTTGCGACTTAGGGTAAACATATATATATAGTAATATGTATGTATAGTTGGTGTACAATTCAATTATTATAAGATATCCTATGTAATTTGTATAACAGCGTTCTTCAGTCTTCGTATGCTTGGGCGTACGACGAATGACTTCTTCCTTGATGTAATACGTTTGTGTCACTGTGATTTCCTTTGTAATTCCCACTAAAGAGAGTGTTACAATTTATTTTTATATTCTGTTGAATTCACTGAACGTGATCTTAATATTAAAGTACGGACGAAAAGTACGAACGCGAGCATAACCGGTGCACAAGGTGACACAACAACTACGCGTTGGTCATGACTCAACACGATGACGTAAGATCCGCTATTCTTTATCACCTGCGCGCGCAGTCGCATTCCATATTTATATTTTGAATTTGAACTTGAGATCTTGTCAATACACGAACTCAGATTTGTAACATTTGCATTTCATCATTTAATTACCAATAGAGAATATGTACTTCTTTCGACGTATAAAGAAGATTTTGATTATTTATTCTTGTAATACCATTGTTAATAGACATTAAATTATATGCATATAATTAATACACATAACAATATGACAAAACAAAAGAGAATAATGGAGAACTTTTGAAACAGTTACAGTTATCTCATATTCTTCCCTCTTTGTAGTAAAGAAGAAAGAATATGAGACGTAGAGATCTTGTAATTACCTATTGTGCGTATTGGCAAATAAAATTTGAACTAGAAAATTACAAATCTGAATGCGTGCATGGTTTAAGTCGGCTAATTACGCCAGATTTTCATCCAGTTCCATCCTTTTCTCTTCCTCTTTCCCACCTATGCGGTGTGTATCGATTTTCTTACGTTAAAGGTAACGAAGTTGAGCTATTCCTAGGAGACCATTGCCTCGTACTAAATCGTATCCAGTTATCGATACAACGCGAAAGAGAAACGGTACGTCGTTCATGATTGCACACTACAAACCAAAGACGAGCGAATAATGCAAAACTGCCAAAAAAAAGATGATCTTTCGATTACGTCGGGGAATCACAATGTGATCCACAGTGTGTTTCTTACGTATACATGTGTTCAGATGTGAAATCGATTATTCTTATCGCGGAGTTCCCTACACGGATACTAATGTTTGTTTCGTAACCGTTTGCAGTTTGGGTTACGATTTTAACATATATACATACACACAATTATGGCGAGAAAAGTAATATTATCGCTTGGTGTGGTTTTTAAAATCAAAATGAAGCAAACGTGTACTCCTACTTCTTCTTCTACTTTTTCTTCGTTTCCTTGCCGAACGTACAAACTAAAATAGGAATGAAACAAAGTAATTGTAAGCAATAAGTAACAATAAATAATTAGACGATATAATATTATTCGATGTATAGATATATTTGTAAAACTAAAGACACAAACAACGCGTTAACACGATGCAACGTATCTGCTGAAGACGAGCATTTAATGAGCTGGGGAGTATTCGTGAAGAAGGCTATTAAAATCCACTGAAAATAAGAGTACATGCGAAAGGCTAACAGCGGAACGCAGGAGCGGTGCCTTTAATAAAACATGTACACACGTAGGCGCATCTCTGTACACAGAGTTGTGTAGTGCATCTCTAGTTCGATTATATATTATGTATACGTATATAATTTCACTGTAGCGTGCATCAGACGTAACGTTTTGCTTCGGTATGTGGTATGTGTCCGTGTAAATATATCTATTTACACTGCTGTGTATGCATGCATGTACGTTTCATATAACTAGACGAGTCGCGCGACTTTCGTGTTACCGCACTCTCGTTCGCGTTTAAAACCTGACAACGCTTGAATCGCGAAGAGAAATTTCACGCTGGGAATCATTGTAAAAAAAGAAAAACACAACAGCGCTCGAGAAGTGTGGGATACCTATCGAAGAAAACGATGGAAACGATGTCAGCGCGCGCCGTACCGTGATACGATAAGCATTACGTTAAACAAACTCGATCAGAAAATGGCCTTCGATTCGGTCTCTGAAGAGCAGAGGAGACAACTTTTCAGGCAGAATTATGCCGCTCATTTGCCTGGGTAAGAATTCACTCAACTCTTTTCTGCGGGAATAGCAACGATTCGATTTCCGTTCTGATTTGAATATCATTTTCTTCTCGCTTTTTTTTTATTTTTCGTTTTAAAAGAATACCGCGCGCGACAAACGCGCTGTAAATATATATGTCGCATTGCTATTGAACAGTATTAATTGAATTTGCAACGCTTATCATGAAGTATTCGATGGTAGCACCTGTTATGTATGCTTGCGAAATGTGCGTACAGATACGCGCACGTGACACAGCTTTAAAAAATATAAATAAGAAAACCGCCTTTTTAACAAGTGTTAGAAGAACCTAAGAGTCGATGTATACGTATAGAGATTCTTCACTAGTAAATGGAACGTGTACAATATTTCGCTATTATTCTTTTATTTTTCTGAAGACTATTACCAGTGATTGGATCATTAGAATCTAATAATTGGGATCGCATCGCTTTCTATTTCATTTCTCGATGAAGATTGAAACTACGCTGTAGAAAGAACTCGATGTCTACGTACATAATTACACTCTAAGGTATCATAAATTATTATGAACTAAATGGCTTAAACACCTTTTCAATTAATTACGGTTTAATGTTCACTATTGGATTTTTTAATGCCAGTAAATGGCGTTTGGAAGAACGTGATGCTCTTATCTTGCCCAACGGAAAACTTTCTCCTTTTTCTTTACTAAAATTCGTTATTCTTCTTCACATCTTCTTTAACCCTTTCTTACCCCTATTAGTCGCCTTTTACGACAAGCAGGGGATACTGTGGGTGTATTCTGATCCCCACCACACAGGGATATTTTACAATTGTGATGCAAATTAAGTTAAATTTAACTTCAGAAATACATATGTAATAATATAATATTATATATTAAAATACTTTGCTGATATATTCATGTAAAACGTTAGAACCGTTGCAGTTACCTAGTAAAATTCGTATCTTGATGTAGGAAAGATTAAATGATACAGTAACTACAATAATTAGTGTAGATATATTGTATGTGCGAGTTGTACCACCAAACGATCGATGTGCAAACTGTAAGATGCAATATGTAAACTATATAGGCGCACATTATTATACAGTATATCTTCACTGAGAAAAGTCATGTAAATACGTCTCACGACATAACGATTTCTAGTACATAACGTGTGGATGCGTAGATGTATTACACATGTATTTAGGCATACCTGTTAAGTGAATCTCTTTATGCCTACACATGGCAATTAAAGAAAGAAGATCGTGTCTTAACGATAGAGTTGTAACGTGATGCTATTGTTATGATCTATCCGGTTTCATCGATCGGACATGCAATGACGCAGACACTCTGACATTGATCTTATAATAAGTAACCAGAAACTCTGGCGGATGGTCTAAAGTATGTATAGAATATACAGATAAAGGCTCATCCCAGCCGCGCTTGACTTGAATCCGAGAATTCACGCCGTGTGCCTTAAACGTTTGAGCTTGAGACTTCAACGGTTTGTTCCTCGCTTTCTGTTACCTCTGAAACAATTATCCTGTACATTGCTCGATTATTCATTTATACAACATTTAAACAACACCATAAATAAAACGATAATCCGTTTAATAAACGTACATCGTTTTGTTTCAGCTATACTGGACACTGTCCCACTCTTAAGTTTCGAGTTGGAAAGCGATTCGGAGCATGCACCGAAGAAATTATGAAGGTAAGAGCAATCGAATAGTACGCGAGGATTTTATCGTGCATATTATGTGCGTAGAAAAGCTAAAAAGAAAGACAAGCGGAAAATAGGAAAAAGCGAGTAGCGTTCTTTTGTAAAGTTAATCGAAGCTTCGATGAGTGTGTTGCATCTCATGCAGGAATTACTTGAAAAGAAAATCTTGAAGGCAGGACCTTACAGACCTAACTCCGGGAGGGATAAGCGTGAAAATTCGACCATTCTTTACGAAGAAGACAACAATAAAAAGGATTGGAAGAATGAAACGCATTTTATCAAGGCATCGCCGTATATCTTGGGATATACTGGTAACTAGATTGAAAGTAGAAACAATCGTCGTATCTTATCGAAAACGATTAATTATACATGTGATTCATTTACTGTAGGATATATTCCTGGATTTAACAGCACATACGGCTTATCCTTTATGAGAGCCGTGGAAGAAGGTATCAAAGAGTGGCGTGAAAACCAGAATAAATTGAGAAATCGTAATAAAGATATTATGCGAGTTCACGTCGAAAAAAATGTTGCTCCTAAAAATCTCCTGTCCGGAGTGAAACCAGAGGATATAACTGTTCAAATCGATCACGATTATCATCCTGTTAAAAACCGACCAACTACGTTTCGTACGTACTGTTTGATATACTTTACATATGTGATATATGACATATGCGATGAACTGTCTTGGTCAACTTTAATCTATAGATAAATGATATTGTTACAGATTACGAAATTTCGCCTGAAAGACCACCAATCGTCGGTTATACAGGTCATATCCCAGGCGCGAGAGGAGAAGTTGCGCTTTCAAAAGGATACGCACAAGCTGCGAAGAAAGGATTGGAATTTGTTCGGAACGAACGCGAGCAAAGACTCGGTAAATTAAAAGCACGCGAACATGGTACAAACAATGTTAAATACAACCCATTGAAACGAAACTGATTTAGCGCGCTTATAATTTCCGAACTCTAATATTATCCAATCGCTCACAAGAAAATATTTAATGACCTCGTAATGTACCGACAATCATTTTTAAAAGCAACTACACTCTAAACTCGCAACTAAACATACTTCATCAATTAAATATCATTTATGTTCCGAGATTATTTTTAATTTCAAACTGTCGACGATGGACAACTCTAAATAAAATTATGTAAACAGTTTTTCTCCCCAATTTTTTTTCTTTGCTTTTCACGCGTACATCTTTATAAATACTTTGTAAAAAGCGTAGAATTGTAAATTGTTTTTTTCTGTAAATGTACCAATTAGTAGTAGATCGATACATTTTACCTCCTTTTTTCCACGATACTAATTACGTATGCATGCACGTACAATTCCAGCGTGTTCAATCATTCAACTCGAGACATTCTTGAAAGTATTTCTCAACCGGAAATGCTTTTAAAGAATAAACTATAAAAATAAAAATATAGCGCTGTTTCCATTTCCAAATTGTTAGCGAATGCAAAACTGCGTCCCTTTGCATCTATGGAGTGGAAATGAGCAAATATATAAATTGATATAGGTATGTATACTTTATTAGGCATTTTAACATTTCTTTCAAAATAAATATTAGCTTACCTGGTGAAAATCTTTCGTCCCGAATGTTGCAAATGAATAAATTAATAGCTGCACAAGTATTAAACAATCTAATATTTATTACAAAATTATTTATTTAAGATGCATGAAGAAATGACAAAGTTCCATACAAATATATAAAAGTATACTAAACAAATACATTTACCGTGCCTTCCAACTAAATTAAATTCACTTTTTCCCTGGTAATCTACTTAATCTTTCTGTTTCCATTTGAATAGCTTTTTTCCAATATTCTATGGTTAAAGTGTTTGATCCGTAGGACAAAGACAATAATCTAGCTAATACCATTAATGAATGTAACTGATCAACGTTTTTGTTTATTTCCCTCAATCGTACAAAATCATTTTGAATTTCCTAATGGAATAGAATTTTAATGTATATCTATATATGAAATATGGTGCTAACAAAATCTAATTAATTACTAATATATGGAATAGCGTTGAGTACCTTTATGACATCTTCATTATTTAGTTCAAACTTGGCATCCCGTATAATTTCTAAATATTGCCGAATGTTTGCCAGTCGATTTTCATCTTTCAGATATTGTTCTGCAATTTCCATTATCTGTGGATAAACATTTTCTGATTCCGATTCTACTTTCAATACAACTTGGGTTTGACACTGCAATGAACATACGTTATCTTTCAACAGTTGTATCAAAGTAGTCAGATGTTTCTACATAATTAAAGTTGTTTCATACAGGAATAAAAGATTTAGCTTCGGATAAAATTAAGACGGGAATATCCGTTTCGTATTCCAATTTGTAATATTTAAAATCATATGTCACTTTCTGAAAATTAATTAATTCGCAAATCGAATTGTAATTTTCACGCCCGGCTTGTGAAATGTGTCCAGTGTTTAAACCTGTCTCATCTATTACAAGATGAGTGTTGTTACTAAGTTGGAGCACACCACTAGTTAATCTATTGCAGTCATAATCTTTCCTGAGGATAAAAACAGTATTTTAATTTATGTAATTTATGTCTCAAAAAAATGTATGTATACTTACTTTGGCGATAAAGTTAAGTCATTCAAATTTTCCAAAGTAATTTCTAGCAAGTGACTCTTTTTTGTGATTAAAGTTAAAAATTTGTACAGATACTTTGGGTATTCCTTGTATTTAGTTAAAGAAAAATGTGTTATGTTCAGTGGATAAGTACCAAGGCAGAAGTAATCTCTTCTCATATAGCTAGAATGGAACAATATATTCTTATGAATACATTAATTAGTTTCTTTTTTCTTATAATTTAACGCAAGCAATTAAATATATTTACATTGATGAGAGCAAATGACAGATTAGATAATCTGCAGCCAAACAATCTCCAAATAGAAGTTGATTTAATATTAAGTGAAGCTCATTTCTTATTGATTCTACTTTAGACATTATTTGTGAGACAGCCTGTATGTCATGCTTAGCTAAATGAACTATTTTTATAGCATGTAATCGAGGAATAAGTGAGACTGGAGGATGATGAATATTCATTTCAGCTTCTGTCATTGTCCCATCTGCATCGGAAACAATGTTTAAAAGGGGATCTAGAGATAGAAACCCTATTATTTCAATAGTTTCATTTAGCTTTAAACATGTATCTTCATATATCTGTAATTTGATGCATTAAGAATATGTTAACAATGTTTGTCAGTTATCTATATGCCATTTCCATAATCATTAATATTACATTATGTGAAAAATAAATCTTATAAATTAGTTAATAACCTTTACAATACAAGCTTTACCATCATCCATAGGAATTGGAAAATTTAAAATATATTCCTTTGAAAATGCACTGTGCGTTTCCTCTGTAGTATCCATTGCTTCATCACTGTCTGTGAGCAAATTTTTTCCTTTCTTTCGTAATGACTCAGAGCAGTCTGTAGTCTCACAATTATGGTTATCTAAACTCCTTTTATATTTTTTTATCGCTTTTGTGGTTGAACAAACTGATTGTTCATAGCTTTCCTTTGCCCAGTTATTTAAGCCAGGTATCGATATTACAATCCATGTATGCCTTTCTGAATTTTGGTTTTTTTCTGACCCCAGCAAGATCTCTTCGTGTGGCTAAAGAAATATGTATGAAAATAATGATCATTACATTTCAAACAAACAAAATATTAGACGCGTTCTTATTTTAAAATAATTTTATTACAAATAAAGAATTGTTGGCAGTTGTATACATGAGACCAGCTGTACTATACGCGTCTCACACCTGAAACTACCATATATTTGCTATAGGCTCCCACATTAATTTTGAATATCCACACAAGTTGTACTCAGGATATAAAATAAACGACAATGTGTAGAAGAGCCATATAAAAATGAATTTTAATCAAATAATCACCAAACATTTAGCAGAATCTGCATACATTCCACATCTGACTTCACAAGTCTCAGTTTCAGTATTTTTCACTTCATATTGTTGAAAGTAATATTCAGGATCGCGCATATCCTGAACCATCCCTTCAAATTTGACTAGCTGCCGGTCTTTAAATTTATGGAGAGGTTCATTATTTAACGAAAGGAGTTCTTTCAAAGTATCTGGATTTTCCAATATTGCATTGCATTCGGATCGATTTGCGATAAAGTACTCGGGTGTCCAATCCCCTATTTTAAGTAAGGCTAAAACAAAATAATTACTATTATCCTAAATACCTTTCAACATTGATATAACAGTCACATAATGAATTTCAATAAAAGTATTTACTTACACATGACTTTGGAATTATTCGTTTGTCGATACTTTAATCAAATTAATTACAATTTAATGTATAAACAACAAAATAAATGTTAACGTTGAGTGTTCAAACGCGCGAAATATATCTAATCATGTACACGATGGACTTACACTAAATACTATTCAAACAAAGTAGATGATATTAGATAAAGTCGTTTCTTATGGGACAAGCTTATTACTACAGCATTATCACTCACATTTGTAATTTACTTAGTCTCAGTTTTGTGCATTTTGCCGCCCATGTAACGATGCCACTAATCCGAATACAGCCAACCAAGGGAAAATAATGCCACTAAATAAAGCCATTTTCTGTTGCTGGAGGTATGGTTATGTCGTGGGTATAACAGTACAGCACGTGGCGCCAAAATCCAAAAAAGCATCTACACAAATGGACAAGTTAAAACTGTACCTTTAACAATACATATTAAGATTGCGAAGGACATAAAATGAAAAATGCTATTTCATTCAATGTAAAAATATATTCATAATTTCAATTATTTACCGATTACATAGAAGAATAATGATATGTACAATAATATGCGACGTGACTCTGCATTATAAATATTAAAGTCTTTTATATGCTTTGAATGTGGAATTTATGAATACGCTATTAATTAATGAAACTAGGAGAACGAGAGAAAAAAATAATAATCGCTAATTGGTACCTAGAAAATAAACTTTTCACACATACATTATATTATATGGTAATTATATCTAATCAGGTCTCCAAAGGTTTAAATATTGTAATCTTCACTGGAATCCATGGATTTTAAATCCCTCTGTTTCAATTTAACATATTCTCCTCTGACAGGAATGTTTGAATCAATTGAAATTTCATTATTTGTAAACTCTTGTTCCGACAAATATACATTGGTTTTAATTAACATTGCTTCAGTTGTATCACTTTTAGCCGGGTCTTGGATTAAATTTCCCTTCAATTCTTTTGTTACATTTTCTTCCATGCGTTTGCCTTGTTTGGAACATTTCTCGCGATCATCCTTGGTAATTAAGTTTTCTATTAAATAATCGGATTTTTTATTTGAAATATCACTTGTAACTTTGGTATTGGTTTCTTCTGTGTTCATATTAATTTCTCGTTTCTCACGTTCATGATTCTCTAATATATCTCTATGAATCACTTGAACGTTCTCTTTAGATTCATTTTCCACTAGAGCTAATGTATTTTCTATGTTCGTTTGATTTCGCATTTTTAATGCAATCGGTAGAGAATATTCATGTTGCGTTTTTTCATCCTTTGATTTCAATCTTTCGTCTGTGCCAGAATTATACCCAATTACAGAATTATTTTCGTTATTATGCATGATTTTATTAGTTTTATTACCATTTAACACAATGTTGCTAGAAATAGATCTTTGTGATATCCGTTTTGATAAAGCATTTAAGATAGGACCTTTAGGTAATTCTTTTGAGTCATTCCGAGTTTTTTCTACATCTTTAATACGTTCATTGTTCAATTTGATGTCTGACAACCTTTTATTGCTCTCTACTTGGTCTTTATTCTTGTTAGAAAAAACGGAATTAGACAACTTACCATTGATATCTTCTGCTTCTTTCTCTAAAAGTTTATTTTCGTTCCTGCTACTACCTAAATTTGAAAAACTCTTATTTACTTGTAAATTGAACTTCTCACCAACAGCTTTTAATTTTTCCTCATTTTTATTATGCTCTTCTGTATTTTTTATGATTTTCTGCTTCTTCTGCATCTCAATTTCTTGTTTCTGTACCTTCAGATCTTTCAATATCTCCTTTTGTTCTTCCATCATCTTCAATTGTTCTTGTTTGTGTTTCTCTAAAGTCATTTTGAGACTTTCATGTCTCTCTATGGCCAATATATTAGCAGCTTCCGATTCAGCAGCTAATTCTGATTCCTCCTTCTTAATTGCATCAGAATTTATAACATTATAATATTTGGTTGTGTCTACAAAATTCTCTTTCATCTCTACAGGATTATTTTTCTCTCTGTTTTCAGAGAGCGACCCTGTTACTGCTAGAATGTTATTTTTCATTAAATTGTGCGGTTGTTCATGAAAACTTTCATCCATTGTTTTTATTTCATCTACTATTTTTTTAACGACCGGAGCAAATGTAACATGTATGTTATCAACTGACTTTTGTGTTTCTACCACTGATTTTTCTGTGATAACGATGCGTTCGACAGGTATCGGCGGTTCTTGTCGCATGTCACTTGCTTTAAGGTTTAAAGAATTTTCAAGAACATTTAAATCTGGTAATTTATCTATTTTCTCTGAAAATCGTTAATGTTATCATTAATAATTATATTTGCATTTTTCAGTACTATGTATTGCAGAAGAAATAAAAAAGGAAAAAGATAAATTAATTTGTCATACCCTTAACACCTGAGAAAATTTCAGGATTATTAGGAATATTTGCTATTGCATTAATATGATCTTTGTTCAAGTTATTTAGTTGACTGAAAGGTTTGTTTGCTGGTGTTAACACTTTTGTATTGGCAGATTCCTCCAGTGCATACAAATTTGCATATGTACTCAGAATCATAATACAGATACCAATAAACAGAATTACCTATCATAAATGATAAAAAAAGAAGATTAAATGTAAATAGTTAAAAAATGTACATAATTTATGAGTACAATTAAAATTATCTTACTTGAGCTAACAATCTCTCGTTAGTATGTTTACTGCTGATAGATATAAAGAATACTGCTGGAAATATAAGGCAAATCATTATTCCAATAGTAGATCCTACTAAGCCAAGAACAAATTCAATATTTGGTATTAGAATGCCAGTAATCAGAGAAACTGCTATAATCATAATAGTAAGACATCTAAATCGCGTTTCTGGCAAATAATTTATAGGAGGTTCATGAACGTATACCTGGAAAAAATAACACATGAAATAGTTAGATAGTATCACTTCATTGTCATACTTCATTATTGCAATAAATACAAACCCTTCGAAACAGGAGAGAGTTTAGACTTGCTCTGCATGGAAAAATGACTAGAGGAAAACTGAATGCAATGGAAAATACAAATCCCATTTTAATCATTTCAGATGACAAACTAGGCTCAAAGCTCATTAGTATATTGCCTATAAATTTAATAACAAATAAGCAAAATATGGAAAAGCATACGGTGCTCATCTAAAATATAATCAAATACCTGTAAATGGTTGAGTGCAAAATGCGATATAACCAAAGAAACCAACACAAAGGTATACACTAGTGCATATATTTAATGCACCTCGGACAACTTGATTCATCTTTTCCAAAGACACATTTGGGATAGTTTCATAGATCTCAAACAATTGGGTTTGACAAAACAATGCCATAGAGAAAATAGGTACACATTGTAATATACCAGATGGTCTCCAATAATATACATGTTCATGCCAATCTCCAGCAAAAATGTGCTGCATAGATTCTATTATTATCTGTCAAAGCAATTAAAGAAACGTGTAACCAGTTGAACTTTTAATCTCTAACAGATTTAAATATAAATTATTTACCTTTAGGACAAGGCAAAGATAGAAGATAATAGTAGCGGTACAGAGACTAGACAAACTGTCAATATTTTTAAGCAATCCCAGTGGTAAAACTATGAAAATACTTGTTGTTACAAGTAAACTGGTCCTGATATCTTCTGGATTTTTGTCTATTATTTTCCCCACAATTTGTGGTCCTAGATCACCCATAACAACAAAGAAAGCGATACATGTTCCCACAAGGAAACCAATAATAAATAACTCCACCAAGAATTTGCCCATATGACCGAATACATGAAAAGCCAGGAGCGCGAAATTTCGTCTTCTTGACATTACAGCTGATTTGATAAGAAAGTGACAAGCGAGTCTGGACAAAGTACTACTCGATATTAAGACTAAGGTAGCTAAAACAATACCGCATTGCTTGAAACAAAATGGCATTGCAAGAACGCTTACACCAATTATACTGTTCGCAAGTGTCATAACGTGTGGCAATTGAGAAATCATTTTAACAGCTTCTATGTTTCCTTACACGTCTCTGGAACCTATCTAGTCTCAGTCCGTATGAGACATGCATGGATGTAGGTCTTTTAAGCTTTTCAAAATCGTTTTTGTCGATATTTCGACAATTCTCTTCCTTGAATTGATACTTCGAACAGGTAGCAACACTGTGATACGTTTAACGAATATTCTAAGACATCGTAATGTACGTTAATACAAAACATATCCGTGCATTGTTTTCAAATGTTACCAAAATATAAACACACTCGTGTGAGGTTAAACTTAGAATTCTGTTTACCAATATCGTTTACAGTCGACTGTATTACTTATAAAACGAATAATATCATTTCTTATCATGTTGAACGTATCAAAATCGTGATTCAAGCATCACGTTTTTGATAAAACACATTTTTTTATGACGACAGTTAAAAAGAACCATCGAACTTTTTGTTTGCCTGTTGAAACTACCACCATTTTGACTCGACAAGGCATGCTCTGTTAAATAACCTGCGGAAAAGTAAATTCACCGGTACGCGAAGTAGATTTTTCTTTATTTTTTATTATAAATATTTAAAAACATTTGTGTTATTCATTTGTGTATATATATACATATACATGCACACCGCACTCGTACGCACATTTATATGTGCATATATATATATATATGTATACACTTGATTATATATACTTGATCTATCTCAACCGACTTAGGTGTATGCATGTACGTAAATATCATGTCGAATTTGTCTTTGTGTTGTGGGCAATTAATTACAGTAAAGGTGTGTAAAGGTATGTGTAATTACAGCTAGGTAAATCGACATATTCCTTTTACAATCAGTTATCTGGCATCATGCAACTAGTCGAATTGAATCTGTTTTCCAAGTACTTTCGAGGCGCGAGAAGTTCAATTTATGTACACAAAACTAGTGTATATATACTCTCGTGCAAATGTCAAACTAACACGATTTCAAAGTAACAATTTTAATCGGTACGCCTGCGAAACACTTTCAACTGTTTCCAATTTTTTTTTTCTTTCTCTCTTATTCGCTATTGTCTCTTTGAACGAGGACGTTTTCGGAACCTCGACATAGAAACCGATATTGAAACAGATAGAAATCGATTTAGTCACATACACAGTTTGTAACTCTTAATATTATATTTTCACTTAATTTATGATTAAAATTCTAAAGATTTATGCTGGAGTTCAATATGTTCATTGACTGTCCTAATTTCTCCATACTTTCTTGTTCGCTGATCTCTCATTTAATTTTTCACGTATAAAATAAAATACTTTACATATCAAAAAGAATATCGTTATATTGTTATTATATAGTATTGCATATTATAGGACATTGTTTAAATCTGATTTTATGTTATGTACAAGAATAAAAAGCAAAACATTTGTTGATACATAATACTTGCCCGCTGTATAATCACATTTCCTTTCAATTACATATAGATACCACTTAGTAAATGATTTAATCAAGATCACATAGTGAGTGATGAATAAGAAGACAAAGAACCGCGCTCAACCGAAACGTATCTTACAGTTACATATATATGTATACATATATATATGCATAGTTTTGCATGATTTGTCGAAATACGCTGACTATAAAAATTAAATAGACTATATGATCAGTTGACGTATGACCGAAAAATTTCATTTGGTGCAGCAGTCAACTAATTCGTTCGATTAATTTCACCAAAGACAATTTTTCCAAACAATTCAACTTTTCGTACATTTAAGATACTTGTCATATTTGACTAGTTAATTTACCGATTTTAAATTAGATGAAGACGGAGACTGTTTAACCTGATCATAAGTTTCGACCGATTACTTAGGATATTATTAGTTCGTACAATTTCAAAAATATTTCTAGAGGATTGATTACCCGCGATCAATTGCCAGTTTCAGAATTTCAGCGCTAAATATCTATGTATTGAACGAAATAACAATTGAAATTGTCGAAGGATTCGCAATGATGTCAATTACACGCTTAAACGTGTATGTAGATGATAACGATGTCATTTGCCTCGAATTCAATCATTATACATCAACGTAATTATCAAAGAAACCGTGTTTTTGAATAAAATAAAATAAAAAAAAGAAAATCATCCAATAATTATGTAGAATCGTATACCGAGAGTTCGAGGCGGTGAACATCTGCATACCATTTATTGACTTAAGTTACCTACACTTATCTATGCTTGATTTAAATAAGAAATTTTTCCATTTTAAAAAAAAAAAACCTTTTATCAGGGATTCGCCCCACTCTCTTTCTTTGTTTCCTCATTCGTAACATTCGATTTTTCATCTTTTTCGTTTTCTATAAAATAGTATCACTTGTTATCACAATGAAAGTGAAAAGAAAAGCAAATCTAAAGTTACACAAAATCATCTACATACCTTTTGGTTCTGATTTTATGTCCTCTTCTTTCTTCAGATCAGCTTCTAAGCCTTCTTGTCCCTTTTCTAGACGAGGTCGTTTTCTGGAACCCTTTTGTATAAGAAAATGATTACTGTTTGAATGCAGTAGTATTTAACACAGATGAAACATTACTGATATTAGATGAAATAAAAATTCGAATTATTAAAAATAGCATATACATATGTAACTAAGATGATTGCCACGTGATTATATATACCTTTCTTAACAATTAACTAATCTCATCAACCTTAATAATCAACTATATTAATTTATAATATAATATTTGCAAAAATAATGAGTTTTACCTTAAACGATCTGTTATCTCTTCTGCCACCTTCTCCTTCTTCCTCACTATCACTGTATTCGTTTTCATGCTGTATTCTTTTGTCCAAATCGCGCTGCGGCAATCTTTCGTCAGGATTTACTTTTTCTTCAGCCTCTGAATCTTCGATAATTGCACCATCTTCTGGAATCGGTTGAACCTGAACTCCCGGTGCATGAGGTAACATTCTTAAGTTTTCAAATAATCTGGTCCTATAAAAAGCACGATGCATTAGAAACGGAGAACCGTTCAAAAAGATGACTACTTATTTGCAATCGGTATAAAACAACATACTTAATTTTCTCAAGGTATTCAGGAGTATTTTGATTTGCCATGTTTGAAGGACTAATGTGCAACTTGAAATCAGGTCCGAAATATTCAAAATAGTCATTGTAAGGTAACTCATTTGCAATTTCAGAGCCAAGAGCTACCGATGTTTCGTATGTCCAACATCTCGATACATTTCTAATTGTGTACCCACCTCCACCAACCATTAAGAAAGGCAAATTATATTTTTTTACAAATTCAACACATTTACCATGACCTCTGACTGTTAAATTGAAGCAACCTAATCTGTCCCCTATAAATAACATATGCATAATAAGATTTAACTATTATTTTATTTCCTTAATCCTACTTTCTAAGATTGATCATTTCTATATACCAGTCAGTGAATCTGCACCACATTGAAGAACCACGGCGGAAGGCTGGAAAGTTTCCATCACTTTTGAAATAATAGGTACAAATATTGACTCATAACTTTCATCATCCATACCATCCCTTAGTGGTATGTTAACTGCATAGTATTTTCCCTATAAAAAGTACCAAAGTGATATATTAAGTTTTGATAATCTTCAAGAATATAAAATTATCTCTCTTATTAGCAGAGCTATTACCTTTCCTGCACCAATATCACGTAGATCACCAGTACCAGGAAAATATTCACCATATTTATGGAAAGAAACTGTCATAACTCTATCAGTAGTATAAAAAGCTTCTTCTACACCATCGCCATGATGAACATCGATATCAATATATAAAACTCTTTGATGATACTTGAGCAGTTCCAATATTCCTAGTACAATATCATTTACATAGCAAAAACCAGAAGCTTCACTTTTTTTTGCATGATGTAGACCACCGCCCCAATTTATACAAATTTCTGAGGCTTGTTTGTTGAGTTTCACAGCAGCAGCTACTGAACCTCCAGCTGATAATTGACAAAATTCATAGAGACCATCGAAAACGGGACAATCTTCTCCAACATTAACTAAAAGAAGAAGACAAAGGACCTTTGAGCATGACTAGAATTATTAATATAATACAATTTGTAGCTGAATTATAGTCTTACATCGTTGCATTTGTTTATTATACTCTGACATATTATCAGGTCTTATAGACCTTAGAAACCTAATATAGTCATCACTGTGAAATTTTGTCATTTCATCTGCGGTAGCTTTATGTGGACGCTGAATGAATGGAAAAAAAAATGTTATTTCAAATATGTATATAGTACTATTTCCTTTCTATCCTTTAAATTATAAACGAAATAAACTATCAAAAAATTCAAAATTCTTACATATATTTCCATTTTTCTGTAAAGGCCATAATTAAGAAGTAAATTATGTGTCATCCTTATACGATGTGGCTTCATAGGATGTCCTTGTCCATAGTAGTAATTTCCTATATCACCTAAAGCAGAATTATTATTATTTTTTATTGTATTGTTTGCAAGAAATTCTTCAATGGGGGAAAGGGTGAGATGTTTGTTTTATACATTAATAGCGACATTATAATCATACACAGCTAAACTACGACGTGTTCGCGCGCGCGCGTATGTATATACATCTCTTTCTCTCTCATTCTGGTATAGACAACTGAAATACACTTGAGAATTTTTCGCCTAGCTAGTAGAAAAAAAGTGTTATCATTTAGATATTCGACTGAAATCGTATTATTTCCCACAAATCGATAAAGCTCTCAATTATCCCTAAACATTTACGCGATGCCAATCGTATGAATTGATATCATTTTTCACGCTTCTTGGAATTATTTCATAACCTTCAATTTATCATTTTTCTACTAAAATATCGACGTACGTTCGCTCTCGCGACAATATTAATGAGGAAAATTGATACTAAAAATATGATCAGGGCATAAGTGTAGAAAATAATTATGGTAATTAATAACATTTACGAGTTATATTTACTTATGATGCCTATAAATCAGTCGAATTTGTTTGTCATAAGTGTACATGAATAATGAAAACAACGCGCATGGATCGCAAATTGGTTCCACATAGAAAAATAAAAAAGAAGAAGGAAAATAAATCCTGTCATCGAGTACTAATCGTACAAATGTCTATGTTCAATCGTGGAAAGCCGACGCTCTTCCTTCGTTCAAGTAAGGGAACATGGAGCAACACTTGTGAATCTCTCGCCTTAACGCGTCTAAAACTGTACAAACAATTAGAGAAAAGATGCGAAAAGACGGATAACGTGAAAGGAAGCGGTGTTTTTTACGCCTGTATGAGCCTATCCGAATAAAAACGGATAGAACTGTACAGGCAGACGTGAAATAAATGTATAATACACGATACAAACGCGAATAGCACAAACACATTTTGACAATTTCTCCGTGCGTGTACGTTTTCGCGGGATCTTAAATAACATTGAAATTTTTAAATTCTTTCACTCACTATCATAGTAGTAGCAGACACGTTTTTTACTGTGTGGTAATGTCGACATTTTTACCGATTTTTTTCGCTAAATTCTAAAATATCTGATATGAATCAAATGCGGACCGCGGAGTGTCGCGGCACCCATAGACAGGACACAGCGTCACTAGATCACTCCGTTACGCGTGCGCAATATTCCGTGGTTAAGCTTACGAATTTCTTCTGGAGATGGCGTTTCACTTAGAAAAGGAAAACCGAACTTAACCATAAAACGAGTAATCTCGAGAATAGATACGTTACTGCTAAAATTATACTAGAATTATTGAAATTTATTCTATACTGAATGGCGATATTTGTAGAAACAGATATACTGAAAGTTAAACGTTTACCATTACATGATCCAATTGCCCATAAATAACATTTTATTATAGTTTCTGCATAGTTGAACAAAATATTGTGTTCTACATATTTATTTTGCAATGAATAACATATGTAAATTAACATAATGTATTATATAGGCATCTATATGTTATATGATTTTCAATGTAATATTGATTGATCTTCTTTGAACTTAGAGAGGAAAGATTTTAATATTATTATTTAGAAAATATTAATTTTGGAGACGATAAGTAATTTTTGCAAAAATAATCTAGATGACTCTTCTGCCTACACAAAGAGAGGAGTCCATTGTTTCAAGCTTTGAAAGTAAATTATAAATGGAATATAATTGAAAGAATTTAAACCAGAAATAATACAATTTCCCTATAATTTATACTTATGGCTAATGCTCTATATAGTTTGTATAAAACAAATATATGGTATAAATAAACAATTACAAAAGAGAGTAAAAAGAAATCAAAATAGCTATAACAACTTGCTGAAGTATTAGGTGGAAATATATAATTCCAGTACTGTATTCTCTTTTGCTAGAGAATATATTTGTGCTAGTATATATACACTGTATGATGCAATCACCTTGGAGAGATGTACAATGCAATTGTTTTATGCAAAAAGAGATAACATATCAAATGATACCTATTTTATATGTATGTATATACTGTACTTAGAAAGAATACACTAAAAAGAAAGTTATTGATTCGCATAAATGCAACAGTATCGATTTTGGCAGTATAACTTTTATCATTCCAAGTAAATTGCTTAAAGCAATTATAGTGATCTATGTATTTATTGTAATATTTAAAAATTCGACAATGTTATAATTAAGCGAATATGCATAATAAATGCACATAAAGCAATGAAAATAGTCATACTTGTTAAAACGAGCATACCAAATAATTCAATTCTGCCTCTTTCTCTCACTCTTTCACTCTCTCTCTCTCCTCTTTCTGCTTCAAAAGAAAGACGCAATGAAATAAGTTAATGTGAGACTAAAATAAACTCCATTAACATTTTGGGTATGCTTATAGTTCTTTGTTTGCGATAACAATGACAGCGGGATGGAATAAAAAATACGTAATGAATATATGAACATGTAGAATGTATATAAAACTGCTAATAAGTATAGTATTATGAAAAAAGTAAATATCAGTGGAAATGAATAAAGGAATATCGGTAGAGCTGCCGAGGACGATGATCCCATCTGGACGTAACGAACAATGCCTTACCAAAATAACACATACACACACACCATAAAAGTTCTTTCAATAACTAATGCTCAAGTAGTATCAATGACGATAATCGTGTATCTGTAACAATAAAATCCTTCTGCTGAATTAATAATTATTACGCTTAAGGTATCCAAAAAAATGGACGAATTCAATATTTAAATATAATTTAAATAAATTCGTTGACACACCCGTAAAACGAATGGGCGATGTTGAATGAAAGAATTCCATTCACCTCGAGAAGGACAATGCACTGCAGTATTGCACCGTAACTACAAGTAGATAAAGAATAAACTGTTGATTGCACGATATACATCAATTTTCGTTACGTTATTGTAAGTCGTTTGTGTCGTTTGGCTTAACAATCTTTACATGGACGCGGTACTTGAAACAATTTAAGCTTCCGTCTTTTAATATAGGATTTTTTTTCAAGCGAGAACGAAATGGACACGATGTCTTCTACTTATTCGAGATTGGAAGAACGAACCGTAGTGGATCGTGAACAAGAGTGAAATTTGTTCAAGATCGTACCAAACATACACGTCAGATTGATGAAGCATATTACAGAAAAAACACACAACGCACTTTTGAGTGCGGTACAATCGTCGGGGGTCGTGTTAGTTACCGAGTTGAGAGTTGTTGCTGTTCGTACACATATGTATACCTTCATAATCATATTTTTCTTTGTCAACTGAGGGCTAGGCTGTAAGGATGAAAACAAAGACTTGTTGCCTCCTTTTCTACGTCTGACCGTTTCACAAAGAGAAAAATTTAAGAAAGGTCTGCGGAGGAATCGGAACGTGAAGAGAGGCTCGATCGACGTCCGCCAGCTTCTCTTGGAAGGCTGGATCTTGGTCAGCAATACAGGGATGTCCGAGGGATCGCCAGAACAAGCAACGGCAATTACGGCACAACTGAATCATCTCTGCGTACTCTTCCCGTAGGCCAAATGACCTACAAGTCATTCAAGTTGATTAGTTTGGCGAACTGGCAACCTCAAACGACACCAATCAAGGGTAAAAGTAGCTGTGCTTCCTAAAAAATGACGCGCACCTTCGAGCAATAGTGAATATAGTTTTCCAGTCTTTTCCAGGATTGTGTTGTCTAGTAGACGCTATTTGTTGGGGCGTAAAGTGGTACTGAGCAAGTTCCCGCCAAATTCTCTGCTCCTGTGCCAAAACAGCTAGATGTTCGCAAGCCTCTGATGACGCTTCGATGTCTCGTGGATCGCTGAGTCGAAGGAGTACCTCTCGACGACATTCCGCTGGCAAGTCTGACCATTGCGGCTGCTGTTTTTCGTCCGGCTGAAACGAGAACAGCGGCCACGCGATATCTCGTCTCTTCTCTCTCTCGTTTCTCGTTTTCCTACCTGAGTTATAGTGATGGAAGAGGCAATTTGTAAGATTCTTTCTAACGCGGCTTTATGCTTTTCCCATAAGATTACAGAGCCCAAAGGTCTGCCACCCCAGCAACATCCAGCGCTGAAAGCTCTGACTCTTTCAATCAGCCGACGAAGCCTTCCAGTTTGTTGCTGCGATAACGATACTGCCAACAATATTGTAGCAGCATACGTATATATAAAAAAATATATAATGTAACCATAGCTAAACGTGATTAATAACTGAGAACCCTTTACCTTCTAGCGCCACTTCTTCTAACATATTGAAGAGGACCCGCTGAGCGCATCCGCTAAGGCCGCCCATCCTGTGACTGACCAGCAAATCCAATAATCGTACAATGTAATTGAAACGTCGACAATCGTGTACCGCGGATAAAAAGTCCAGCCTTTTCAGCGCGTCGCTCAAGCCGTTGAAACCAGCGATCTTCAAATATAAAAAGATACACGTTACAATCATGCGTCTTGTTCTTATTTAATTATGTTTAGGTAAGCTCGCGATTTAGTATTAATAATATGTCCATATGTATACATATGTATATATGTATGTACAATGTATATGCTCTTTTCCTTTCTCCTATTCTCTTCATTTCTGCTTTGCACCTTACACGCTTTTTTTGTCTTCTTTCCATTGGTTTCTACTTTCGCATTTCTTCTAAGCATACGGATGGAGCAAGTCACTCACCTCACGCGTACACTTCAGCGTGATACGGCAATGCGGCTGGACGACGTTTTCTAAAATTATACACAAAAATAAGTTAATTTACTAGCCATAAAAAATTTTAACGGCGATCGTATTTCCTCTTACAGTTCTATTCGCATCTGCTATGTATAATATAAAAATAGAAATAAACCTAACGTTGAGATTACAAACGTATTACTTACCTTTCTTTTTATCCTTCTCCTTTTTGTCAAATGCATCCTTATCACTGCTATTACTGAAAGAAAAGAATATATGAAATGATAATATTACAATTGTTCGCCATAAGATCAAATTAATTAAATATTTTAACTATCAATCTTCCAAATTTTAATTAAAAATGTGGCCGCGAGCATAAGGAACGATATTAAAATTCATGACAGGATTCGCGACATTCCCTTCTAAGAATCGAAGCAGATTCTTCTAACATGTATTCGATGAAACGCTTAAATCGTCGAATCGTGTCGATCCGTACGATCATCGACAAAGACCTTGCACTAATATACTTATGCGACGCAAGGGGAGAAACTTCGCACCAATGATCTATAACATTACATAACTATCGGTAATATAACTTTGATCGTGAGAAATTAATCGTGTACAAAAAGTAGCTATTTCATTTATATAGTAATTTTATACGCGAGATCTGCAAGAGTTCACAAGTTGCTCGAGCAACCACTTCAATATACCTTGAGGATACTTTGCTCTTTAACAAATTGCTGAATGCTACAGAAAACGAATCAATATGGTTTATCTATAATGCATCAATAAAAGAAGCTGGGAAAAATCTGAGAACTCGAATAGAACAAGTTACACCGAGTCTCACGTATTTTGTTGTCTCTGTTACCCTCCAGTCTATAAATGATCTTTCCGAAGTCGAATGTGAACGAGATATTTCATAATAAGAACACGAGTCGCAAGATGCTCGCCAAGAATCGCCTCACCGACAATTCCAGTGTCTCGGAAAAAGAGGTGATACGATAGATTTGCGAAATTGGTATAGATCGCGTTTGCTAGGTCACGACCTACTTTTATGTACGTAAGAATAAACAGGGTATTGTCAGTAGTATCAAAATACATGTTCCTTTTGTGATTTTAGGTAATTTCCTTTTACAGGAGCAAGGATACGATTCCTTCGCATTAAATCGCGATCGTGGACATATACTGTAGAATAAGAAATAAACGAAGGAGGATTTTGTAAAAAGAATGAGACTCTTTCGCGAAATACATGAAAATGTAGATTTCTACGAAGCTCCGTCGATTTGCTTATCTCTCTCTCTCTCTTTCTCGTTGCCATATGCATTAGCATAAGCTTTCGCGGTCTCACGACGCCAATGCTTAATTCGCGAATGAACGCGAGGACGCGTTTAACTTCGTTGTATGTGTATCTGTTTCCGAACCAAGACAAAAGAGAAAACGCACAAAGCGTGTACGCGTGCATTGCGAGTCGTGTACACACGAATACACATAATATATAGTGAGCAGGTGAAATACATTTACGCGAATACCTATCGTTGACTGACAAATTTAATATTTTTCCGCTGCACGGAAAATTAAAAGCGTATGCATAAAATAGAAAGGAAAATGTTGCGAATCGGATTTATACGTAATATAACGTATCCTCGTCTTTCCTCCTGCGAGGAAAATCGTACTCTCTTAGAATGAAGCAAGAATGCATGAAGAACAGCGCAGACAGGCTATTTTTGGCACTATGTTGGTACTACCATAAAAGAATAAGACAACTTAGGATGTTCTCTACCGAAGCGAATAAAGTCCTCTTTCTGTTGTTCATTCTACACTTGCATACAGATGTGAACAGCTTTGTGCATTATTGCATCGATAAAAATCATGATGGAAATGACACATGTATAATTTTTAAAAAATTACGAACATTGAGCAGGAATCTTATTGCAAAAAAAGAGTATTATTCGCAATATGTAGTTCTACACCAAAAACATTTGAAAGTCTGTAATGCTACTATCATTGCATACAAAAAGCTGTGTTACATATTTAATAATTATTAATATTAACGATAAATGGAAAAATTGACAAAAATTTGGTATCATACGGAAATTACTCTTAACTTTGCGTTAATTGGATACGCATAACTAAGCCTTTATCTACTAGTAAATGAAACGCACAATAGTGAAGTTCGCGATGGTAAACAAACCAAGAACTGTCACTTAATTGATCTAACAGCTGTGGGACAGATAGAATAGACGGAAACGATTAGTTGTGTTCTTCTTTTCGCTTAAAACGATGGAACAGCGCATCGAAAATGTAGAAGGAAAGAAACAAATAAAGGTTGATAATGACACTGCTCACCGAAGTAAAAGAGAAAGTGTTTTATTGTTGGCGCATTCGAGGATTTTCTTCTTTTCCCAACCCTCGACAGTTTTCACCCATTCTTCGCCAGGACTGCGCCAATCCTTTGATATGAATGGCATCGTTCGCGATGAAACCGTGCGATACTGTTGCTTTATTCCCGTACGCAAATTGTGACCAAGCGTACCTACAACTAACAGATATTGTTACTGAACGCACTCCACTATTTTACAGACGCTCAATGTTTCCTCGCAAAACGTTTCAGACTGTATGGTTTACTTCGCGGCTGCGATCGACCGCGCATGGCTTTGTTTTACTGACGTCACACAGGTATCAGCTGTGCAACTCACGGACTAGTTCACTTTCGATAAACTTCCGGCCATCTTGAAATTCTTACATCACGCATGCGCGATTAAATAAATAAATAACCGCGACGTTCGAATATTATTCGAGCAGAATATGTACGTTGACAATTGTGCTTCGATCTTCTTCGTTTTGTAATTTATCTTATTTCTATCCAGATTAACTCTATCAATTACGAGAAATCTACTGATTAATTTTTTTAACTGGCTAACTATAAAATTAAAATTGTATAAACATTTATGTTCTTTCTTAGCGATGGATATATCTTGGTTGTATAAAGAATGATATGTATACAGGTGCATTGAAATCATTTTAATGTTATATTCATGTCCTTTACTTGCTCATCTATTTCGGAAATAATATTTTCAGGCACTGATTCTTCGCTTTCTTCTTCTGTTTCTGAGTCGGTTGGTGGAAAATCCGAAACAGCTGTTGCATAAAATATCTCATTGTTACATTAACATGAACTGACAACAAGAAAAGAGAGAAACAGAAAGAGAAAATTACCATGTCTGTTTAACTTTTCTTCTGTAGCATCGCTGAGAAATTTCTCTTGTGCTGCTATAATTTCTTCTGCATTTTTACAAAGTGAATACTTATTTAATATTTCCTCATTCAATTCTAAAAATGAGTGGCCCC
Organism: Xylocopa sonorina; assembly: GCF_050948175.1. Classification (NCBI taxonomy): domain Eukaryota; kingdom Metazoa; phylum Arthropoda; class Insecta; order Hymenoptera; family Apidae; genus Xylocopa; species Xylocopa sonorina. The sequence continues at coordinate 3,420,135 of NC_135210.1, read as the reverse complement.
AAGAGAATTTTCCTAGGTAAAACTTTGCTTCCTCAGGGAAGCCTGTTATCATTAAAGTAGCAGCTATAGCTTCTACACAACTTAGTTGACAAGGTTTGCCATAATTTATTGGATTTGCAGCAACTAGAAATGGCAAAAGGCGAGGATTGGAAGTTTTCATTTTATTAAATGGAGTGTCGTCCAAACGTGCCCAACTGCAATCGACTACTGCACAACCATACTCTTCTATAATAGCACGATCTGTTGGACTTACACACTACAATAAAGCATTATAACATAAAGTATCGAGAATAGTCTCTTATCCTGTGTTAATATAACTCATCAAAGGTATTTTGTACCTTTTGACCAACTGGAGTAAGAACCAATCCTGGGAATCTAGCTCCTAACCGTAGTATTTTTACCAATCCATGTCTAACTAATTTTCTACCGGAACATTTCTTTGGATCACAGTGTTCTAGATCCCACATAGCAACCGGAAATGAGATGGGCCATTCTTCCCCTTTTTGTTCTTCATCTGAAAATTAGAACAGTCTTTTCCTCTGAAGTTGTATAACCAAACATTTCTTTAGAACCTGATTCTCTGTCTCCTAAATCCGACTTGTCTCTCTGTTGACAGTATTTTTCTTCTTTCCCAATGACTTGTCGTGGTCGCCTCGTTAGTATCCTTTTTTTATTCTTCTTACCGCGAGATGACATTTATGGGACTTAAAAATCTTTCGTAATATACAAGTTTCGACGAACATATACGCATGCATGAAGATTTTCCCCTTCGAAGGTTATGCATCAACGCAATAAGTCCAAACTCTGTTGATAACTATAAGTACATACGTAGATGTATGCATGCATATGTCTATAAATGATTACAGCGCGGGAATGGACGAAGTTATTCCCAACGAAACAACATCGTATGATACATGTATATATAAGGAAACAATATTCCGTTACAAAAACTGTTGCGTACACTACGATTCGTTATCGTGGCATTTCCCTTTATCGTTACACTATTCTTTGTTTTACTTGACAATGGTGTGTAGGTAGAAACTTATAGCTATACATTTAATATACTATCTGCGATGATATAGATGTCAAATTAAATTTCAATGCGCAGATGGTACTTAAATAAAAGTGCGATAATTACGTGTACAGAACTATGGACTGTAGGTAGTAAAGTTTGTAAAAGTGCCACAGCGTTAGACGGCCCTGAAATATTGTGTTAGAGTGGGTAACAAGTGGCTGTTCTGTTCTCAATCGCTCCGCGAGACACAAATCGTTCAGAGAATGAAGATCCTTTGAACATGCGTTTAAACGCGTTTTAATCCAATTGAATTATTTCACTTGTTTGTATACATATCTACTGTCTCTTAAATTTAAGGTAAATGTTGGTTTCTCGCGTTCTGCATATTACATAGTTTTGAAAATCAACTTCATCAGTACGTATTATTTACATTATAAATTTTTAATCGCATAAAAACCTACACGATACCAACGAAATTAAATATTTTCGCTTTTCATTTAATTTTAATTATAATTATGTATTGTACATGCCGCTTAAAGGATATGGATTCAGGTACACTGTTAAAAAAAATAGATTGTTCATTGCTTTGTAATGATTCCACATATACATACATATGTATATTAATAACGATGTCTGAATTGTTCAACATTATCATCACCGATTGTCAAACAGTTGTTTAAATTCTCCTAACAAATTTCTTTTAATGCTTCTTTCTATAACATATGCATGTTGCACAATTTTCATAAATGCACTGCAAGCTTTACAAGCTACGCTTCACGGCTGTTAGTTGATTTACAAATTACAATTACATCCATTGTAAATCAGTGTTTCTGCTTTTAAATGGTAATCATGGACCCATTCTTCTTCAAATAGCTACTGTTTATATTTTATTAGAGAACACTAGAAAAGAAACAATTATAAAGGTAACAGATTGGATACGAGGAATTTGGGAAATGAGACGTCAAACCGGGCCTGTTCAACAATGGATAGATTCAATACCATCGCCTATCAAATCAAGTTTTTCAGTAAGAAATGAACAGAGAGAAGAACCAAGTAATAAATGTAATGTTTCATTGGCATCGACACAGCCCAAGGACATTCCATATTCTATAGGAACGAACCAACCACTTATGACTGTGTCTGCACCTATTAATGTTCCTAATACAACAACAGTTAATACAACAGGCCTACCTAGGTAATAAAAGGCAGGAGATAGAAAAGAAACAATAAGACCTCTAAGATAATAGGACATCTATAATTGTATGAGTATTTTTTTTATATTTTTTACTTCCAGCTCATTACCGCACAAGCTGGTTCGAGATCCAAGTTTACAATCTGATAGTAGTCACTGCAGTAGCGTGGAAAGCCTATTAGAATTAAGGAAAGCAGATCCTGAAGCAATTCTACTTGGTCTTGGATTTGGGGGCTGTGCAAGCAGCCCACAAAAAAATGGTTCACTTTCACGAATACCAAAAAGATTTTTACAACCGTCAAAGTTAAAAGGCATAGCCATTAATGATTTTATGAAACAACAACAAGAAACCAGCGAATCTTTTGATTCTGTATCTTTAGGATACAGAGGTTTAACAGGTAAGACATATACGAAACAAATTGCCAAATGTATACTAAATTGCTAAATAAGTTATAGACTGTGACATTAAGTTATTGCCAATTTTAATGGTAGAAAAAATTTTACGATTACAATATTCTAAATTGAAGATTAATGTATGTTACAAAAATAGTAATTTTATAGGAAGCGACGACACATTGTCTGTGTCTAGACTTTGTCCACGTCGCAGACATTCTGGACCAATTAATTTTGTAAGTCTTATGGCAACTAGGATCTCTCAAATTTTCCTTGGTTTTAAAACAACTTTTATTTCTGATTTAGTTAAAATTTTAAATTAACAATATATAAATATATATATATACGTATATGTGCATGCATACATGCGTGTGTACATTATAAGTATAAATGAAATATTTATATTATTTCTCAGATATGCTTAAACATCTAAACTTATAGATTCTCGTTTTTTGCTTATTATTGTATATTTGCAAAGAACCATAATATGCATGAAATAATTCTATTATTGTTGTGAAAGTATTATTTAACAATTGTTATAAATCTATAATTGCTTTGTATTGTATTGATGATTATAATTGTTACTGATTAGATTATAATATTAAGTATGTTGTATCAATGTTAAGTATTTTAAGTTGGTAATATATGTTTAGTCATAAAAATCAAACTACATAACTTATAATTTACATAGTATGCTTTTATACCAAAGCACTTTTGTCAGTTGCTTTCAATTATTGTTTGCAACGGATAATTTTATTATATTGAGTTTTATATTTATTACTGTTGATCTTATTGTTAATTAACGTGTATACGTAATGTATAATGGTTTCTTTTCTTGTGTGAAAGGTTCACCATACGTAGCACCATCGGAAATCGTACAGAAAATTATGCAACGTTTGCGGGAACATGAAAGCCATGAACACGATCCGTATGCAATGTACAATTCGTATGAACAATACAGTCCTGTACATTGCAATGGTACACTTTCTGTACTGTCACACGACAGTAGACAATTTTTGGAACGACCTCGTTCAAAAAGTCCTGACATGCGTAATAAACGTATGATTATTGGTAAGCATTGGTTGTATAGATCGTTCGCCCGTTACAGTAGATACTTTTTATACAGAAGTACTACCTTTTAAACGAAATTTTCACTACTTCCAGGACAGAAATCGTTTGCATTTGGACACGATGGTGATCTAATCGAAATCAATTCTTCTAACGCGAACAGATCATTTGAAGATGCCATAAGTAATAATTATAACATTGTAGAACATTCCGAATTACCTAATAATTTTGCAAATAATGATAAAGAGATATTTGAGCAAACAGCTATTCAAAATAGAGACAAAATGTTACCAAAACGATTGTCATTCAGTGACAACACAGAATCCGATGAGAATGGTATTAGTTCACCAAAACAAGTGTTCAAAGAAAATTCGGATGCACAGAATAAAAATTTGGATGAAGATATTTCTAATTCTAATGTAGTTTCTGAGAATACGTATGATATTCGAAGAGCAAGCGATGGATTTTGTAGTATAAAACATGAACAGGATTTATCAACACTACATGAGCGAAGACACAGTGATGGCATTGTTCAAGTGACCGAACATAAAGACGAAGCGGTTCTAGCTCGAAGAAGGAAAACTTTGAAGCGGCAGACTAAAATAAGCGATACAGATACGACGAATTACTACGATTTAAATGTCTGTATGCCTGATACGGTGCAACATAAAGAATTAAGATGTAACTTGGATAAAGATTCACATAAAACTTCTAAGCACAAAAGCATTTGCACCAACTCAGATAGAAGTAGTGACGAAACGATAAAATTAAAATGTCCACAGATGTTATCCACAGAAACGCATAAATGTATAGAAACAGCAGACGATAATTTAAGCAAAGTTAAAAAAGAACGAGATAACAGTGAACGTTGTATTGGGGAAGCTCAATCTGCAGAGCAAACGTGTACAGACGAAGAGGAAACAACAACATGTTGCTGTCATTCTGGTAATAAAAAATATTGGAAGAAAATGGAAAAAATTATTCAAGAAAATAAAAATCTGGAAAGTATGGTAACAAAAAATAGGAGAGAAATGGCAGAAATTCGTGAAATGTTAAATAACGTATTATCCGTACGATTAGAACCTGGTTTTTAACTTCAGTCAATTTAAACATACACAAAAGAAAGTATAATGTACGTATTTTAGATTACTAAACTTATTTTGACCAAATATTTTCAGAATTACTTTGCACATCTTGAATACATAGTGCTTTTGAATGTATTTCAAAATCACTATATACTTGACAAAAACGATTTAAGCTAAATTATCTTAGGATATGATAAGTATCATAAAAGACATGAATATCGATCTCGTAAGAATGTATCTCTGTTTATAACAATAGTTTCAAGTTATAAATAAAAATGTAAATATTTTTTGTTACAATGTCAAATTTTATTCCTTAGTAAATACGAATGAAATACCAATGTTCATTATCAAATTGTATTTACACATAATGTATATGATTGAAGTCATTACTATGAGAAGTGATTGTAAGGCTTCGTTTTGTTTGAAAACTATAATTATATATTACGTTATTACTTTTGTTGCTACTTGTAGAACATATTATATATTTGATTAGTATTATGATATTTTCATGTCAATTTTAAGTTCATATTAATACATAAATCACTTTTATCGTTGTTGAATCGTACATAATATACGTGTAAACAGTGAATCGTAAGTACAGTTAAATTTATTGTTTTGTGACTTTGTATTTTATAATTGATTAAATTCCAAAATAGTGCTAGCTAACAAGAGGCATATTGGGATGCTCGTAGTCGAAAGAAAATAATTTGACATACTCATTGTATATACTTCCACATTAATATTGTACTTCAATTATAAATTATTTTTCAAACAATCAATAACTTATTGTAAGAGTGTACCGTACTTGTGACTGTTAGCAAAAGTGAGGGAGGAATGAAAAACACAAAGAAAAAAACAACGAAAATGTAATTTTTGTGCGTAAGAACTATTATATGATCCTTAACCTGATCTTGCTGAAGTAAAATTTTGCGATCTTGTATTCTAACTGAAATATTCATATTTCCAGAAGAGTTTAAAATTTGCCTAAACGAGATAAGTATAACTTGTATGAATGATTATGTTTGCACACACATAGCTATGATTTTACAAGTTTATTTAAATATCTTTGATCAAATATTGTATATAGTCTTGCTGTTATAATTTATCAATTGTTCTTAATACGAATTAAACAGTTTTATTGGGGCTCTTTGCTAATATTAACTACAATTCAGCGTTTAGCCTTTGTAATTATACACATAGTTACAAAAAGTTATATGTATGTATTATTAAACAAAAACATTTAAAGAGTACAAATTTAAAGGGGATTTATAACGGAATTTGTGTGTATGTGTGTGATTGTGTGTGTGTAAATACTATAGTATATGTACACACATATTTTTATCTAATTTATCATTTTATATTTTAATTGTTAAACTTATAACGAAAACTATGTTCCATATTATGTCCCTAGATGCCGATAAATTTGACCTATACAGATTATACAAATGGGGTAGGAGCTTTGTAGAAAAAATATGAAATGCACAAATAACCCAGGAATATTGAATAAAAATTTGATGCAATTAATTTTTACTTTTTTTTTTTTATGTACGTGATCTATAATTTTTTATCCATAAAGCTAGACCAACCATGATTGATGAAAGTACAATTCATTTCTTATTCACATTGTTGCTACTATTATAAATCCATTATACATAAGTCATGACAACAAATTTTTGAAGTTTCATTAAAAAATTAAAAATAGTATGATTCTTTTCCAATGAATTTACACGATAGGAACACAAGATCACAACGGTAACTGACACTGCGATTTATCTTCTATATATCTAATGGTTTGTATTTAAATGACTAAATATAACACGGAATCTAGTTACTTAAAGTGTTCTTACAATTGGGCGTCAAATTTGGAAATTGGAATCAAAACTACGCGAAAATTTGTATATTAATATTATCGTTTAATATAAAGGAAGTAATACGCGAAAATATTTTTAAAATAGCATGCAGTCAAATATAAGAAAATTTAGATAACCTGTCTAATTTATAGAAAAATAAAATATGAGTGGATATCATACCTTTTAAGGAATCAAATAATAACGCGGATTTTGGATAGCTTGACTGTTAATTAAAACACGCATAAGTATTTCACAGAGTTATCAATTATACATACAGCTACCCTTGGTAAAGAACTGAGGTCCATGGTCCACTCAATCTTATTTTTAAACACGAATTTGCTAGAATATCATTTTATAAACTGCATCCACGTGTTTGCGTAATATGTCTGTGTAATGTTGACGTGTACCTGTGAACGTAGATGTATTCTTCCTTAGCATACCTTAAAATGTATATAAACAAATATGATCAAACATGATCTGTGTTTAGTCTTCTTTTTCTTCTCTGAAACATAAAAACGGACCAATCATTGTGTATCATTCTGTGATCATAAGGAAGAGGTACAAGAGACAGAAGGTAATGAAACGTACTTTACAACTTCTTGTTGCTGTTGATCGAGGTGAAGTTCAACAATGGTTTCTGTTCTACTTTGCACTTTGAAAGTAACTTGTGCTGCCAAGTATTTATCTTTGTTATTTACTGACCACCCAGAATACTGAAAAATATTTTTTAAAAATAATAGAGAAATATGAAATGGTTAAGATTCCTTAATGAAAATTACTATGTAAAAAACATACCGTCGATGTACTTTTGTATAGTGTCTTGTCATTTTCTTTGAATGGTAAAAACTTTTGAAGTAATGCCTTCCCATCTATCCTCCACAATGTTGGATCTGTATTTCCACCAATGTCAGCTTTTGCAACTACAAATGCCCCAGACTAAAATAACATATACACAAATAATAATTCTCTGTTAGATAAATACATAAATACAAGGTACTGTAAAATTTCATGAACTTATAGGGCTTACGGTAAAATCTTTTGGTGTTTCTCCCGACGATTCATTAAAACTATTATCGTCGGAGTCCTCTTCGTCTTCATCCTCCTTCTCATCTTCCTCTTTTTTAGATCGTCTTTTTCTTTTAGGCTTCTTTCCTGTGTCAGAATCAGATTCCTCGTCCTCTTCGTCATCTTCTTCTTCATCCTCCTCTTCTTCTTCATCTTCTTCCTCTTCTGAATGTTGCCGCTTTTTAGCAGCTTCCCTTTGTGGCCTTTTTTTAGCACCACTCTAACAAGTTGTAAATGTTAGTATTATTCAGATAATCAATAAATATCTTTATAATAAATAACTATTTACATTACTTGAAACTGAAAAGGGTTTACAAAATCGACTGATACTGACTGCATAATTTTATATACATGTGCATATTTACATGGAAAATATTTTTATTCTGCTTACAATAAACATGGAGAATCAAAGTACACATTAAGATATATACATACGAACAAAATAAGAATGGGTTAAAATTAATATTTGCAAATAATATTTTTTTACAGATTCATCACATAGTAATTGTTTAGAATGATAATAAAAACAGTAAAACTTCCATACCAAATCGCAAATGATTTGAAAATGTAAAGTGGAAGCTAAAAGACTGTACAAGCAGAGTTGCATTGTTTTGAAAAATTCATTGGTCGGCGCCACTGACCGGCCGGCAACGATAATTCGTTAACTGTAATAATATTTCCGAGAATAACCGATTTCCCTATGAAAGAGAAAACAGATTACGAGTTAACCACGCAATCTTTATTTACGTTGGTAAGGCGGTAAAGCGCTCCTTACGTGAGACATTTTATTAGTGGCACGATGCTTCGAAAAATACGATATTAAGTAGCGTGCTTGTCACGGTTACAACACGCATTACTACCACATAACTAAATCGACTCGTGTTTCCCCCGTTATCTACCAGCGAGAACTAATTGATTAAAAATAATTCTTTTCTGACAATAAAGAAAACTATCGAATTAGCAGGAAGACACGAGCAGCTCAAACGGCAAGCCTGATGCATTATTCAGGAACATTCCCGTTTGTTGTTCTTACTCGAGCGAAAAATGTAACGAATCGAAGAAAGACTGTTCGAGTGACAGATCTTTGTTTGCATATAACGGCGTATAAACATATTCGTCCGCAGAGCGATCAACTAGAAGCATAACAGAAGATGTGTTAAGCATGAATTAATTGAAGGGAACAGTGGGAGAGAAACATTTATGATACAAGTAACGAAAATGAAGAAAGCATTAGTAGCGTGGGCTTACTTCGGCTCCGGCTTCAGGAGTCCACTCTTCTTCGGAGGCTCCTTCCACTTCTTCTGGATCATCCGCGGAATACTCGTCTTCGTCTGACACGTCCTTTGTTTTCTTCATGTTGCTTTTTCGCGAAATGTTTGCAAACTTTCCCAATGGGACTCACCGGAGAAGAAAAAACCAACGAGATCACGTAGAAGAACAGACCAGCTACGTGCGCGACTGCCGCAAACAATATGGCGGTATGTGGCGGTGGGAACTGGTTTACACGCATATCCTCCTGCGCAGCCTGGAAGCGACGCGTGCTTCGCAACTTCCTGCGCGTCCGTAGAACCGCGAGATATCCGATTTTCAAATAACTAACTGAATCGTTTCTGCAATCTTTCCATTTCATTCGTGGATCGCGATGGCATCAAGCAGCGATACATAATCGTGCAACAGAATATTGATCACGTTAAATTCCAAACAACAAGTTTATTCGATATGCTTAATGATTATTTCAATATTATCATTGAAAGGATGTCCACATTTTCAACGCGTTTCAATCGTTCTATACAGTAACAAGTTGCTGACTGAATAATGCATAAGAAAACGTGTTATTGTAAAGAACAATGGAAAAAAGAAAGTTGGAAAGAAAAGAAAAAGAAACAAAGAAGTAGTTAGAGCAACATAAAGCTAATAACATGCATACCGACATGTAAATCGCATAGTGGTTTAAATAAGTGCAGCCTATCCTGTAAATAGAGGCAATTAAATGACTTTCAACTTGTAAAGGTTCTATTTTAATGTCTTCGATTACTTAAATTTGTCTAAGTTTGAAATCTTTCACGACTCGGGTCGATACAACGGCTGACGCATGCGTTAATAGTTCACAGAATAGGACGCTCCCTTTAATATTTACGGTGGTAAGAAACTCGCGGTACAGAGGAAACGAACGATCGTGAAAAGAAGAAAAAGATGTTCGAGTTGTATGGAATGAACAAAGATGGTATGGTTTATCGGTCTCCACCGCCTAGAAGAAAAGAAGTTGATATATTGGAGGTAATATTGGACGAACCACTTGATTTAATTGATTACTACGTTAAGCGTTATTGTATTCGCCGACGCCGGTTTCTCGATCGGTATGGTAATTCGAGGATATAAGATGAATTGTACGGACGGTTTCATGACTTATGTACCATTCATATTGTGCAATAAATGCGTACGTATTAGGGGACAATTAATCGAATATTATAAGAACACGAAAGAACGGTTTGCAACGTAGATGCATCAAATATCTCGGCTATTTGTAGATCCAAGGAAAAAATAATGTTCTTGATAGATTAAATGATTATTTTTGCAGACGTGCTTGCAGCTATCGTCCCCAGAGTTAATAAGAAAATTGCCTAATGGTGATGCTATACACCATGCAAAGGACACAGGTGTCTCCACTTCTTTGGATACAGATAAAGAATCATCGAGGAAAAGTGGTACGTTTTCAATTACTTCCCTGCATGATACAGCTATGCCTCTGTAAGTACCATTAGAATAGAAACACTGGAACCAAAGGTAAATGTATTGTACGTATGGAGGTAAAAACATGTAGGTTTTACTTTTGTTTCATCAGAACGGAGCGTATTGAGGAAATGGATAGTGATGGCAGGCTTCTTTTTCCTTGGATGTGCCTTGATCGCTGGCGTAGGATTACCTTTAGCTTTAGAACTAAGAAGCTCGCATTTATTGGAGGCCAGGCTTCAAGTTGTGCGGCGAATGCTCTCTGAAATACCTCTGATCGATGGGTAAGATGTTACTACATGTGTGTATATGCATGACTATCTAATAGACGAAGATACGATCGAGTGAAGCGTGAGCGAACGTTTCAGGCATAATGATTTCGCGTGGAACCTTCGAAAGCATCGGGGAAGCACAAAGTTACAAGACTTTCCTTTTGACGAGGATTTGTCGCGTAACGTAAGTTGGGGTTCGCAATGGCAAACCGATCTGGTGCGGTTGCGGCAAGGTATAGTCGGCGGACAATTTTGGTCCGTGTATGTTCCGTGCGAGGCACAATTTCTCGACGCCGTACAACTTACCCTGGAACAGATAGACGTGGTACGTAGACTTGTCTCGAGGTATCCCAATAGGATAAGACTCGTGACGAACAGCAAGGAGCTCGAGAAAGCGCATAAGGATGGCGTGATCGGGAGTTTAGTTGGAATCGAGGGTGGTCATAGCATTGGAACATCGATGGCGGTGTTGAGGAGTTTCCACCGGCTAGGAGCACGTTACATGACCCTGACACACAAATGTAACACTCCGTGGTAAGTTTATTATCAATTTTTTAAATATTATATTCTATCTTCATTACCTGTTTCATGACTTTATTAATATAGTACTGTTTATGATTGTTCCTAGGGCAGATTCGTGTTCGGTAGAAGATCCGAATTCGGATGCGCCGTTGGACTTTCACAGCGACGGGTTATCGATGTTTGGAAAAGCAGTAGTGAAAGAGTTAAATCGGTTAGGAATGCTTGTAGACCTATCTCATGTATCAATAAGGACCATGAAGGATGCGCTCGCGATCAGCAAACCACCGGTGATATTTTCTCATAGCGCAGCAAGGGCTCTCTGCAATTCGTCCAGTAATGTTCCGGACGATATACTTCGTAACTTGGTGAAAAGAAAACTTGAACAATATAATTTTTTCAATTGACTTTTCTTCGCTCGCAATTATAATTAAATTTCGATCGTGTTTTTTCCTACGTTTCAGTCGCTGAATGGTGGTCTGGTTATGATCAGCTTTGACAGTGCGCATTTAAGCTGTGGCGATAAAGCTTCAATGCATGATGTTATAGGTACGTCTGGTTCGAGAATCCTACTTTATTAAAAAAGTAAAAATTAATTCGTTTATTAAAAAATAAACGAATTTGAAAAGTGCAATTTCCTTTACAGCTCATATCAATCACATAAGGAGAATAGCTGGTGTTAATCATGTGGGACTAGGAGCCGGTTACGATGGTATATCGAAGTAAGTGAATAAGCAGTTGGTTATCATTAATTATGGTACAAACGCGATAAATATGTTTTTCCATATCTCTAGCCCGCCAGTCGAACTTCCAGACGTTTCCGGTTATCCCTTGCTATTGGCCGAATTGACTAGAGACCGAAGATGGTCGGCTTCAGACATCAAAAAGTTAATAGGTGGAAATTTGTTGCGAGTATTAAAAGAAGCGGAGATTTATGCAGTGACCATGTCGCATCAATTTCCAGCAGAGGAATTGATTCCTCAAGAGCTAATCGAGGATACCGCCTACTGTAGATACCACGATACCTAGAAACGATTCGTTGATGTAATGTCTTCATAATTCATGTTTTTTCTCTATTTTACATTTTTCAATAAACTACATACATAATTTGTTTACTTCTCATGACTTGTCTTGTTGAATAAGACATAGGTACTGCTTGATTTTAGTCAAGCCTTACCTTTACCTTGTATTCTGTGTAGCATCTGGCTTAATGGCCATCCACATCATATTCGTGTATTTATATTCCATGTATGTACGGTATCGTAGCAACTACTTCGTCTCGCTTTCACGACACCACACTTAAACATGATATGACTTGATCATATAATGAGGGAAAAATACATATCTACAAGGAAATCAATATTAAATGTAGTAAGTACTTTGCTTATCACTATGAGCATTACATTTCAGTTTTAATTCAGTAAGTAATTATTAATACATTCGTTAATAATCTTCAATTGGCATAGAATTCTCTCTTACAGAGTTGGTACATTTTCAGATATATATTTTACAATCGTTTAGCCTCTTGTAATCGATGTTTAAAATAAAACTAATACTTTTTTACTAGCAGACTAGTAGTGATTAAAGTAGACTCGTGTAACTATCGTTTTAGTTACAATTGTAACTGTTGTGCTTTCCTTTAGTTTTAACAGATCCTAAATACACGAGAAACTAAGTGAAACATATATTAATCGATACTTATCCTAATTTTACTATTCACTGTAAGTATAAAACTGTTCTATTTACACATGCCATTCTGTATAAGTAAGAAAACTATAATTAAGTTTTTACATTTGAAAAAAATATATGTTAATTTTGATGTTATTTTAAAGTAAATGATATTACATAAAAATTATAATCACTTAGCAACTCTGTGGCTTTTTTATTTTTTTAAGTATTAGTATTTAAAATTAACAAAACCTAGTGTAAAAAAAGAGCACAACTGATAGCAAAATTTTTAGAAATATACAAATAAATAAATAAATTAAATTTCCTATATTTCAATATGATTTTAGGTAAGAAATGTAATGAAATTTGCTACTATATTCCTCATTTCTTTACGATTTGTAATGACCTGATGGTAATGTTATATCAAAGACTACAGGTGGATTACTTGGTAAATAATTTATATCGCATGTCGACGCGTTTACGTATATTATTTTTCCATCAGAGGAAATGCCATATCCTGTAACATGGAAAACATGTAACTCGTATAAAAAGAATAATTTGAATACCATACCTTCGTGTATATGACCAAAAACATGATACTTTGGTTTAACTCGATTTTGTACTGTAGAAAGTAACTCAACGCATCCCGCTCTTACACCACTGCAGCACAAATCTCCATGTCCTACAGGAGGGGTATGTGTTACTAGAATATCTGTATCTGATGGTATCATTTCCCACTTTGAGAGACACGCTTCTCCACGAGGCACATTAAAAGCCCATTTACAAAATTCTGGTTGCCTAACAATGTGACAAATACATTTTTTTCTAAATACATTATACAAAGCATTTGTACAATATAAACAGGATATTTACCATGGAGTACCATATATCTTTATACCATGTATTGTAACTTCTGAATCTTCTAAGTAAGTACAATTGGTCAAATAATCTTTAACATTACTAGTTTGTATTGCCTCTGCAAGAGTATCCTTGGACATTCCCAATGTGGGTATACTGTCAAGAATACTTGTCCCTGTATGTTTCTGACGATCCCCACTAGTTTGTAAAGAAAACGGATGAGTAAATGTAGGATCGAAGCTAAGTTCATGATTGCCAGCTATTACGATTTTATTTTTATGTGGCAAATTACCTGTAAGAGAATAATTATTAGCGTATGTTAATACAAAGCAGAAGCAAATGTTTCTGTTCGATGTTACTCACCAATCCAATTGTTAAACTCAATAACTTCTTGTAAACTACCACATTTTGTAAAGTCACCAGCATGTATAAAGACATCTCCCATGGGTATATCGAACTTTATGAATGGGGTTAACGAGTGAGTATCGCTCATACAAACAACGCGTAGCTAAAATATGATTAAACATTACAGAAAACCACTTTCTACTTGTATTATAGTATCGTACGAATTTTTATATCAACGATTCGAGGTTAGTTCCTACGAAAGATTCGCTATTAAATAATTACGTACGTGTATTAAATAATTTACCTTGTCATTCGATGCATCAGTCGTTGGAAGCTTGGTGTTTATTTTAATAACTTTTTGCTGCTGTGACAATTCCCGCCAAGCTGCTGTCGGATTATTAGTCAGTGGATGAATTTCTATCTTCATACTGAGAGGATTGTAATAACCGTTTCTCAACTTCGATGATTATGTTATCGAATAAATGAAATTAATATTGATAGCATTCAATTGATTTCTCATGTATATTAACATAACTTCGCATTGTTCCTTTCAAAAGACGAACACTTTGTTTTGTGTAACATTTGGTCTTGCATAACTCGCTATGCACCGGTTAATTGACTGTACGGATATTAAGATAATAATTAATTCGTCAATATAATAATTTAATTTTGTGCAATCTGTTAGAATTCTAGCATAATAGCTAAAATCTTTCTGCCTGCTCGTCACTTTTCCGCATTAATTAACAACAATATTGCATAGCGTTCGAATAGCCCAGACAATACAAACTCGACACGATATCAGCACTGTACATATTGCTTTCGCTTGCAGTGTATCTATATCAATCGAAAAGGGATACACGTGAACATCCAAACTCGATTTTAAATATTAAACTAATTTAATTTTATACATTAACTATTCGTTCACTTATTTTTCATCAAACTGACGAAGAGAAACGAGTAGATCGCAAGATACTAAGAAAGTGAATTTCATGAAAATTGGACTCGTGTTTCCGAATGAACAAAATTATAAATAGAATTGTAAAAATACCACGTAATACATGAATTTGTACTTATGAAATGTATTTATTTGCAAATGTGTAATTACGTATGATAATTATTCCAATATATAACCAACTAGTATTGTTTATTTTTATGTTTCGATGTATTTATCATTAATAATCAATAGGTCATCTCAATATTGTATAAACATACACTATATATAAAATTCTAAGGAAATCTTTCAAAACGGTATAGTAGCAAGAAGAGGTCGCTTGCTTGATTCGCATACCCTTACTTTTTTTAAGACTTTATATAGTCTGCACGTTTACAACTACGTTTCATACTACGTAGTAGTGTTTTCGATTAGTATGTGTAATCGTTTCAGCAAATAATACTACAGTTTTTTATACATGGAAGGGGACATTACCTCTTCCACTTTGATAAGACATTGTACTTTAATCCTTGTCATTTAAACAGAAATATCTTTTAACTTCTATATATTGACAATTAGCTGTTATTACTCAGCACTTTCAGTAAATAACTTTTGTAGTACTTTTAATTATTTAGTATAAGTAATAGATAAATTAACGAGGTTTATAAAGTAACAGTACATCAATTTATGTACTGTGAAATTCTTCTGGTAGACGCAGTTCATTCTTAATTTTTAAGTGCAAACAAAGAAACGTTAAAATGTTTCCAAGATCGGTAAGTAATTCTTAAGATAAAAATTTTCATGGAATATAATGAATGCAAATATTAGAACAAATAATAGAACAATGTTATCGTGTGAGAGTATACCATTTATGTGACAACTGTTGAATGTTTGAATCTGCTTAATAAGCAATGTATGCCATATGTTCGTTAGGCATTGAAATATGTGACATACAAAGGAAGAGTACGAGCATTTTCGTCAAGATCTGACTCTGCTTCAGGATGTAGTTTTGGTTGGTACAATAAATAAAGTAGAACTGTATTAGAACAGGAATTGTAAACAATAAAGTAATTTCTAATCATATCATTATTATAATATTTACTTTAGAATTAAGTGAGACACAGAAAGAAATGCAAGAATTAGCTCGGAAATTTACAAAAGAAGAAATTATTCCAGTAGCTGCTGAATATGATAGAAGTGGAAAGTATCCATGGGATATTGTCAAAAAAGCATGGAGTTTGGGTTTTTTGACTAAACATATTCCTCAATATTGTGGTATAATTGTAGATGCATACAATTTAAAAAAGTTAAATTTTTATGGATAACTGAGATACATGTCAGGTACTGTTATAGGAGGAATGGAAATGGGTACTTTTGATGGCTGTTTAATTGTAGAAGAATTAGCTTATGGTTGCACAGGGATCTCAACTGCGATAGAAGGATCAGGATTAGGTGTAAGTTCAATTAGTTGTTATTTCTATTAATATAAAGTAGATATATCTCGAATGTTTTTTAGCAATCACCTGTGATTCATTTTGGAACAAAAGAACAACACAAGAAATACCTTGGAAGACTTGTTGAAGAACCAATCATTGCTGTAAGATAATAAAGTCGAAAATTGTGAAAACATAATCTTAGTACTTATTATTTTTGCAATAAAAAAAATTGTAGGCATATTGTGTCACTGAACCCGGAGCTGGATCAGATGTTGCAGGCATTAAAACAAAAGCGGAAAAAAAAGGAAATGAATGGATCATTAATGGAACAAAAATGTGGATAACAAATGGAGGAGTTGCTAACTGGTATAAACAATATCGTTGAAGTACTATTTTATCATTTTCATATTGATTATATAAAAAATTTCATCGATATAGGTATTTTGTATTAGCAAGGTCCAATCCGGATCCAAAAGTTCCAGCTGGTAAAGCTTTCACAGCTTTTATCGTTGAACGTGATAGTGAAGGTGTAACACCTGGTCGTAAAGTAAATTTTATTATCGAAATATTTCCGTATTTAATATTAAGTTACTTCATTGCTTAAATTTAAGTAAATATGTCCATCTTTTAATAAAAAGGAAATGAATATGGGTCAAAGAGCTTCTGATACTCGAATGGTAACATTTGAAGATGTCCGTGTTCCAGAAGAAAATGTTTTAGGCAAAGAGGGTGAAGGATTTAAGATTGCTATGGGTACTTTTGATAAAACTAGACCAATGGTACGATGAAGAAGGAATTGTTTGAAGAACAGTTACAAACTGATCCATTTCTGAATATTGTTTTCTATTTTTCTTAAAGGTAGCTTCTGCATCCGTTGGTTTAGCTCAAAGAGCGTTAGATGAAGCAACGAAGTATGCAATGGAACGTAAAACATTTAACAAACCACTTATCGAACATCAAGCTGTGTCATTTATGCTCGCAGATATGTTAATTGGTATCGATACAGCAAGACTTGCATGGATGAAGTCAGCTTGGGCTTCCGATCACCATCTTCCAACAGCCACAATGTTGGCCAGCATTGCAAAATGTTATGGTGGCGATGTAGCTAACAAATGTGCAACAGATGCTGTCCAAGTATTTGATTTACTGTTATATATATTTGTTTCACTTGAAAAGTAAACATAATGGTTTTCATATACGACATTCTTTACAGATTTTTGGAGGTGCTGGATTCAACACTGAATATCCTGTAGAAAAGTTAATGCGGGATGCAAAGATTTATCAAATTTATGAAGGCACTGCTCAAATTCAAAGACTTATAATCTCGCGTTATCTGATAGACAAAGCTAAACAAAAATCTACATAATTGCCTTAATAGGAACTTATATACTTCAGTATAGAGTTTTGAACACTTTTTAAGAAAAGAATTATTTTGAAGAAATTTTGATGATATAAAAAGTACTCTAGCTTATGAGTATTTAGAGTACACCTATATATATTTTTATACTATTCTGTACATCTTTTATAACAGTTTATATGTTGTTAAATGGCATTATCCAATCTATTAATTCTGCTTAATTATTCTTTTCCATCTAGTATTTAGAAATAGCACGCAAATAGAGCATAATGGTTTTGCAGTTCATATTTAGCGCCTTGCAATGTTAGGTGGCGCTGCAAACGTGATCCGAAAGCGTTAGTCAAGTGTATTGTACAATGAAAAGGGATTACATCGCATTATGTCCGTCAGGTCATAGTTTTTACACGGTTATATTTGGTGAAGTCGTGCGTGGCGAGTTATGCAACATTTGGTGTAAAAGCGCCCCATAATAAGACGTCCAGATATTGTGACACCTGACCTACTTAGACGGTATAGTCGTATTTAAGACAGTGGTACATTGACAACATTTATAACGTGAACAACGCATTTGACAGCCTTTCAATTTGCAGATTCTAAATGCCTGTAAACACGAGAGAACAGGGAAATCTTTCGGAAATTGCGTCTTTCCGTGTTACATTATTGGAACACAGTGCCGTGGCTAGTAAATCCTGGTACCCACATAAAACCTCGCTCGATACGTTCCTTCTTTCGAATTACTTTCCCTTTTGTTAATCTTCAATGTGGTATAATTAAAAGTAAATAGCCCACTACATTAGTCTGGTGTTCGTAGCTTTGTATGTTGAACGTAAAGATGTATCTGATCAAGTTCTTCGTAGAATATGTGACATTTACGACATCACAGTATAATTCATATTTTCCCTTTCGTTATCCACTGCTGTGTCTATGCATCGTAAAGTGGGGTGCAAATTAAATCGTTGCCAGTTTAATTGTATGCGGTATACCATCGGCAAACAGATAAAGATAAACATTCTTTTTTCGACTTCGAATCAAGTGATCGATCTTTTGCGCATGTATATTCAACATTTTTAACCTTATATCCTGTGAATCAGTAGTGTCTTCTCATTTTTTCTTTTAAACGATGGTTGAGATTATTGGTTAGATTTGAGAAAATATTTAATACCATTAATAATTCGATAAAACGAGATTATGTTTCTAAAAATCGGCGAATCAAAATTGATAATTTTCTGATAACGTGAAAAACACTGTGCATCATCTGTTAAAAAATCATCAAGTATTACTAATCACCACATGGGTTGTATAGAATGAGAAGAAAATGCGCGAAACGATTTAATTCACTGTTCGAGCTTCAATGTCAGAAATATGTGTAACGCCTACACGTTCACGACCGCTAGACCGTTTTAACTTGCCGCTGATCGTCGATCGAGTCGAAGCAGTTGTGTGTCATGTTACAGAATTCGAGGAAAGGGTAAACATAGTAACGTCGATAGATGTATAGCAATGGCAAGGATTATTGTAAGGTGGTTAACGAAAAGCGCGATTTTGGCGCGCGGTACCAGTAGAGCGAATCGGCTGTGGGTACCGGCGCTGAGCACACAGCCCTGGAACTCGTGCTGTCAGAGCGCAACGGTGCGCCGGACGCTCGCTTGACTAAGGGAGTGCCCGTCCCGATGCAAAGTGTAAGTGAAGTGGCCTACAGACCTACATTTGTCTAACGTTCGATTTTTTTCGAGCCGGCGGACAGGAGGTTAATAATCCACGCGGGGCTCATTTTTCCGCGGGCGTGTGTGATGTCGCTGTTGTGTGATATACCGATGTTTAGTTTGAAAGAGACGGTGTAGTTTCGGTACGCTCAGACGGCGCTGGCCGGCGCGGGGAGCGTAGTAGTAAAAAGAGAGGAGGACAGCAAGAGCGTGCGCGCACGAGGAGGAAGAAAGAAGGATAGAGGGAGAGAAACACGTATAAGCGGGAGAGTGAAGGAGAGAGAGAGAGAGAGAGAGAGAGAGAGAGAGAGAGAGAGAGAGAGAGAGAGAGAGAGAGAGGGAGTGAGTGAGAGTGAGCGGGGGAGTGAGAGTGAGCGAGGTAAGGAGAGTGAGAAAGGGAGAAAAAGAAAGAAGGAACAAGAGCGAGCGCTCGTTACTGTGGGCTAGACAGAGAAAAAAAGGAGAGAGACAGACAGATAGATAGACGGGGGTAAGAAAGAGAGCGAGAGCACGGTAAGAGAGTGTAGGTGTTTCGAGAGAAGTGCGTGCGCTCGGGGACGACGTGCAGGAGGAGGGACCCCCGTCTGTCTGTCTGCTGGAATGCACGAGGGCCGAATGGCTACGGGGACAGGGGAAGGTGGGGGCCACACGGCCCTCGAGAACACCACCACGACGGCCCTTACGGAATCATCGTCGTCCTCTTCCTCCTCGGTACCGACCATCCTAACTGAAAACAACACCGCGACTAATCTGCCTTTGGCGGGACCTCAACAACAGACCCTTCATCAGGTGCAACAGCAACAGGTCCAACAACAGCAGCAGCAGCAGCAACAACAGCCGCAACAACAACAACAACAACAACAACAACAACAACAACAACAGCAGCAGCAACAATCACACTCGCGTCCACGGGTCAACTTGGTCACCGATCTGCCAGCGAACGATACATCAGGTAACCTCAACCACACATTTCTATGTTCTTTGTTGCAGTCGTAGTATACCGCTTGCCAAACTCTCCCTTCTTCTTTATTCTACTACTTCACCTTCTCTGTGCTTCATTCTCACTCTTTTCTCGCAGTTTCTCTTGTTTGCTTTCGCTTTTAAAGTGACTCTCTCTCTCTCTCTCTCTCTTTCTTTCTCTCCCTCCTTCTCCCTCTTTCCCTACTTCCCTTCCCCTCCCTTCATGCGTACTGTACCTTTCGTCCTTTGAAACTTTCCTTTTCTTGCCAACGTTTGCAGGTTGCCTGCTTCTCGCTTTTACTTTCGCGCATTTGCTCCTTCCCATTTTTCCCTCGATACTTCTCTCTAATTTGCCTGCTTGTACCCGCCTTGCTCGTTCGTTCTTTTGATTCGGTCCACCTTCGAAGTTGTATACATATACGCACGATCTTATTCGTTCTCATCTTGCATTATGCATTGTAAAGGTTGTAATAGAAACGTCAATGAACTGATCTCATACGCTAACAATCGCTGATAAACTGTATAATAATAATCTTTATTAATACCAATATCTACACTCGAATAGTTGGAGATACCGAGTTTAATCGTAATCGTAGTTTGAATTGCGCGCTCTACAATTATACAATAAGGAAAATGTATAAAAACAGTACAACGTACACCCCACATAGATTTTGCTGAGAAGCTCTTGGAAGCAATGCTAGGGGCAAAACAGCAGGAAAATATATCGAAGTTGAAATGAAATAGCACGTTCAGGTAGTGTACGCATAATTTCTTGGCGCGCGATGAAAATTCTATTAGTCTCATCCACAGAATCGAGGGTTGCACGCGACCTATGCGATATCTCGAACGCCGCTCGTGGCTGCCGCGCGCAACAGGCGTTTCGCGGCGAATTCTGCAGTAGCGAGGATGCAAACGAGCCGTCTCAGATTTAGAACAAACAGCCTTCGAGCGTTTCTTTATGAACTCGCACCGTCGACCCTTCGCAAACGAAACAGCAGTTGGATGAAACGGGACTCGTTCGCCTTTATTTGCGTCCACGATGTCACGTCCCCCTCGCATCAGACTTGCTTTCGCACGGACCGCGATGCACCACGAATAATTGTTGAACGAATTTTCTCGAAGGTACACAACTGGCCGTCATTACCTTTTTCATTTAATTTCTTGACAGATCGTCTCTTTTTATGTTACTGTTCACTTCTGTCTCCTTTCGTCTGTGCTCGCTAGTTCGAGACGAACATAACCTCGCGGTTCATCAGGAGATTAGTAAGCAGCCAGGACATTTGTTACTTGCATCGTTGGACATTCGCGAATCCGTGTCAAAGTGCTCCGGCTGACAGGAATATCTAATTACTCGGTAAACAAGTAAGTCGTTTTGCCACGAAGGCAGCCGTTTCTACTACACGAACGCTAAAACACTTTTCTCTTTTTCTTCAACGGTTTTTTTTATCGTTGAATCTCGGTTCTCGTCCTGTACGGCATTGGAAGAGAACCTTTAATTTCCTTGATCGTGATACGGGTATCGATTCGAGGGAAGGTAGGTTAAAAAGCATCCCCCCCTCCTCACACCCCTCGGCCACCTTACGTATAACGACTCCAATTTCCCACTGCTCGTCGATAAAGATGTCAAGTATGAATATTCATGGCTCTCGCCAGCATTAATGCAGATAATTAGCTGCATTGTGGCATTGCGCGATTACGCGGGCTCGTTACAAAGATATAGGCTGCTCCTCATCCGCGTCAAGGGCAGTTCGCACTCTATTTTCTCGATCCGTGATCACACGTTCCATTTCGTTTCTTTTGCGTTCCTTTTTCTTCTCTTGGTCGTTTCTTTTTTTTTTGTCGTGGCAGTTTTTTGTTTTGTTTGTTCGTTCGTTGCACACCTCTCCGCCATCTCCTGCGCCGTCCCCTTTAGCCGCGTTTACAATTAATGCTCCCGTTTCTGAACTGCTGCTGGTACTTGCGCAGCCGGTGTTAAATCCACTCGAGCGTGGCAATTCGTCCGCAATACAGGCCCGAGCCTGGTCATGGAGCACCCGAGAAGAATGGAAAGAGTAGTTGAAACGCTTCAACCCCCGGCCGAGCCTTTTTCAGAGGCACGACCGTGTCAAGAAGTCTTGCTTATATTTACGGTAGGAGCACGTATCAATCTTTTATATAAATTATCGCTACCGTAAATTGAGCAACACTCCGTTTCGAAACCTAAGTTTCGAACTTCCCGATCTCGGCCATATTTGCCGATGTTCGCTTTCTCAAATCTACATATATCGTTTCATCGATCTCACGAAGTCTACACGTTATTTTAGGAATGAGAAATCAATTATCAAACTAATTTTCAATTTCCTTCCTCTCTTCCGATTGCACAGAACGAGAAGATAAATTGTAGCTGGACTCGCGATAGATGGCATCGTTTGCGAAATTAGTGGTGCACCAGATAATGTAGGAAATGACACGAAATTATCAACCGGAAGTATCGTTCCGATTCAGTTGTTGAGATTTGATAGCGCAACTGTTGTGCCCTCTTTTCTTTTAATTCCCGCGCGTACTTTTCGCCGTCTTTTATAATCGATCTTGTAATTCGTCCAATTCAATGGGGTAATCGACGCAAAACTGGTTGGCGTCGATTAAAAATGGATCTATGTTATGACAGGAACGCGTCCCAGCGATGCTGGTTACGTCACATCGGTTCACGATGCTTCGACATCGGTGAAAGCATCCGACAAACATTGCGGTGCCACTTTAGAAATGCGTTTGCACGATTTTAAAGGTCGGAAAAACGCGTTTACAAGTCGCGTCCTCCTTCCACGTTCGCATTTCACGCGATCAGGCCGCGACACATACTTTTACTCGTTCCCGGTCTATGTACTTTTACTTTCATCCGGATTCTGATGATACACTCCGACAACGAGAGGCTTGGGTGACACGAAACTTTTATGTAAGATACTGAACTTTTATATCTATTATCGTTAAAGATACTGTTAACGTTGGAAAAGATTTACATGATGTTTCATAGCTGGTAATTTATGCTTTAAGCAATTATGTTTTTAAATGCATCGCACTAAGGAGAGAGTAAATATTCAAACGGAACTATCATACATTGCGACATTGCATACCTCGATAAGAAAGCTTTAGAATTGAGTAAACGGAGCTCGATTCGTTTCACTTCAGATGCATACCATTTTGCAACTGGATCTAAAGAGTCACAGCCGTCTTATAGCTCTTCCTTTCTCTTCAATCAAGAACGATCATTAAACGTACCATTCGTGTATCGGATAAAGGGAATAATTTTCGTAGCTTCATAATGATCGTATTTCACATCGAACAGAGAGCACCTCTCGATGATATATTGCGTCTTCTGTCGATCGTGATCCTCCGTTATCCCCTTTCGAGTAAAAGTAAAATATTAGCCCTGTAAAGCTCGATTGCGACTTTTACTTTTACCACGCCGACCCGACTGAGAGATCCTGCGAAAGGGACGCAGGTTTCCCGGATTTTCGTAAGCGTGGCGGCGCGTGGCTGGCACGAATTCGTCGCAATCCCTGGCCGAGTGGATGGGGTCGTTCTTCTGGGGGATGTATACACCCTTCTCGACAATGGGGCACGTCAACATCTACCTGCTGCGTCTAAATGCACTTGTTGCGTGTCTCAGGGGTCGGGTCCGCTGTTTGCTCGCCGTAAATCACGATTATCCCCTTAGTCAGGTTCAGATGCGTAAAGCGTGCAGCGGGAAGCACAGGTGCGAGTTACCCTCGACCCCCGCTTTCCTCTGATAGAGAATGCTGTTTGTTTTTGGCACGCAGGAAACGTTTCTCGCGAAAGATGACCACGAGGGACGCGTGTCCGTTGTGCAAAGTGCAAAGGGCACAATTACAAATAGAGTGGCGGTACCTACGAGAGGAATTTAAATGTGATACCATTCCGAAAAAGTTGTTCAGTATTCATGAATATTCAAGGCTGCGTCTTCGATACATCGTTTAACCTACTTTACATATTCTTTAGGTACTACCCTTTTTGCAACCGCCTCGGGTACTTGTTTCTGCCAAGCTAGAACCGGCGTACGAGACGTTGCGTAATCCTAACAATTTTTTACGCGCTTTTTGGAGAGAATTAAGGAGTCAAACATTTAAACAACGCTATAGAGATTCGCTTTATGTACACTTGTGTTCCTTTTTCAATATTGCTCGATGACTCCGGGTGTAGCTGTCCAACAAAAGGCACGCGACCCTTTTCATTTTCCCCGCCTCTCTCGCAGGCTGTGCCACGAGGCTCCGAGTCTTTTCTCTATTTAACTATCTGTTGACACTTGTTTCGCAGTGACGTCTCAGTCGGATCCTCTTAGTTTGTTTATTGTCAGTCAGACGAAAGGTGGTACAGTCATCTCCGCCTCTCGCCATTGTCCGTATTGTGCAACCGTTGACACTGTTGTCCCAACTCTCACCGGGAGCGAAGAAAATCCGCTTTCGTCGCTTTTCCTACGGGAATTTATGGCTGGCCCGTCGACGCGCCTGCCTGCCAACGCGAAACAGGATAATTACCCTTCGACTACCTGCGAGGAATCTCGCAAGGATGCTTAGCCCCGTCGCGCGAAAATATCTCGATCGACAATTACGATTCTGTTCCAGTGATCGCAGCCGGATTTATTATAATCGACGGCGGATAATAAGCGCGCGATATCGAAAGGTGGAAGGAGTGAGTCATTAGCGAGCTTTGTAATGCGAGGAGAAAATGTGTGCGGAGAGACCGTCGGCTGTCCCGATCGTTTCTACTCGAGATTCATATACACAAGTATGAAGCTACGAATCGACGTTTGTTTGCCACGCTGTCCCATGCAAATAGGTAACGAATGTTAGTTTCGCGAGTCCAGTTTCGACGTTTCCCGTTCCGCGCTGTTCCGCATACGAGAGTAAGTACTTGTTGAAATGACCTGCTTCTGAAAAAGAGACACATTCTTCTTCGAAAATTGCAGAAATATCGCCAGTTAGGTCGTAGAGTTAATAAGAGATAGATTAAAGCTAGTTTTGCACTGTGTCTTTCTGTCGAGATTGGCACCTTTTTGGCAGCTTTTACATGCACCAATTCGGTAGCGTCTACCGGTGTGTGTTTTGTCGTGTGTACAACATTGTACTGCTATACGTGGTACACTCCCACGCCACGTTAAGACGATGGGTCGTTTCTCCTCCACGGCGGTCGCTATTGAATCGCTTGACCCACTTTGATAAACTCGCATTGGAATAACTCAATAACACCAACCCGAGCCAACAACAATAATTATTATTCAACGTTCCCAGCGGGCTAAAGCACCGGTATAGACACGCCGGTGATTACGCTACATTATAAGCCAATTCCAGCGATACAATTTTAGAACTAAATTTGGAAGGACTGTACTTTCTTTAACTAAACTAGATTCGCTCCTCTTCTCCCCCTTATAGAAACAAATGGAAGAACTACGTAAATAAAATATATCAGGGAACAGTGATTTACGATGTGTCGTTCTTGGTGACTAGGATAAAACAACTTTTTACGCATAGAAATATCATCGTTCGTGCATTAGTTATTCTGTAACATCTAATTAAAATGGTGATTTGTGTATTGTGTGTTGCTGGAAATACCCCAGCTCGCATTCCCATTCGGTTAGTAACGGCTATTATTCCGTTATTACCGATTTATTGGGAGTACATATAATTGCGTGTAGCTCGCTTGCATAATTGCATTGTACTTGCAAATGCATAACGACATGTATTTGAATGCGCGCCCGAGCCGCATCTACGCGCATCGACTTTGAAAAGTAGACCATATATGCGTATCTCGCATCGCCAAATTGCTTCTCCTAACTTGTGGCGCCCTCTGAATGGTATCAACATCTAAAAGCTTGCCCAAAGGATCGCATATAAGAATTGCTATCCGTTCTGCCGGACGCATGCGCGCGACATTCAAAGTGGCCGGGGCGTGAAAATGTTTAGCGTCGCGGAAACGTTCGATTTATTCAGCCATGCGCATTGAACAAGCTGGTGTAATCGTATCAACCGAACAAAAAGAAGGTTTATCAAATTTTTTTACCTCTATCTGTATCGTTCCTTAGACTTGCCAGCGTTCGACACGCTAACGAGAACGTTTCCCTTTTCCTTGATCGATTACTTTCATTACGCCAATCTCGTTTGACGCGGAACTTTTTTCATTTCTCGATGATTCATAGGCAACGATTTGGTGAATAGGTATGGTTGGTTGTATTTACAGATCAAAGTCTAATTTGACTGTAGTTAAAGAATGTTCGATCGACTGTGTACAGTCGATGCGAACATTCTTCGAGCTTTCACGGGTAACCCTTCAAGGGTACGACCTAGTTCCGCGAGAAAATTCATTTAACCGTCGCGCGATACTTTGGCGTCGGTTTCATTTTCGAACGTAATTAAGGATCATCGATTGGAGCGGAAAAGGCGCGCTCGTAGCTTTTATAACTCTCGCGATCGCCGCGACACGGCGTTACTCTCGTTCTTGATCAGCTGCTAAATTTAGCGCTCGGGTAATATTTCTCTGGAACTCGTGCGTGAAAAATTTCGCTCAGGAATGCAATAATGACAGGAAGTAGTTCGTTTCTTCTCCTCGGCTGGACGGTGAAAAGAAGAAGAAAAGGATTCGTCGTACTACTTTGCCTTGGCGTAACGCAGATCCCTGAATTGAGGTATCGAAATCGAAAGTCTTATCGTAGATCGAAAGAAGCTAGGTGCCGGTGTTTCCACCGATCTCCGCGCCATGGCGCTGATCGTGTTCAACATCGAAATTGCCTCTCTCTTTTACATCCTATAATTCCCCCTTTCCCTTTCCATCTTTCTATTCGACAATCCGTTCAGGACTCTACGCGTCTCTCCGTTGATCCGCTTGCTCGTCCGTTCGTTTGCTCGCTCGTATACGTTTCTCGTGCCAGTTATGATGAATTCGATTGGGTAATACCGACGCGCCGCGGCTAGGCACGAGAAGTGACGCCACGGGACACGGTCTGTGGTTTTTAATACGCGTCCTACTTTCTGCTATCTTTCCCGACGTCCATGCGAGAGAGCAAGCGAGCGCTGCCGAGCGAGTGAGCTAGCGCAAACGCGCGTGCATCATCCTTCCCCTCGCCCCTTGTCCCGCATACCGCCATCCTGTCACTCTCCCTATCGTTACTCTCTCGCTTCTTTTCGTTAAATCGTGTAGCGCTTGTTACACGTTCGCGATCGGACGTGTGTGGCGTGATTGGTGCGTGTCGAGACTTCCCCTTTCTCCTTTTTTTTCACACCATGTTTCTCCTTGTCTTTTCACGATTTAGAGATTTTTTTTCACCTCGTCATCCCCCTTTCTCACCTTCTCCGTTGGGGACCTGGTGCGCTCTTAGGACTCGCCAGTGTGTCTCACACGGTACAAACGAATAGAGCAGCGGATAACGGATGGCGGCGAGCTGGTACGGTAGTTCAGAGACGAACACTTCGCGGCTGCAGGGAGAAAGAGGAAGACGGAGAGAGTGAGAGCGCGAGATAACGCGCGACGCGCGCGGCACGGCGAGTTGCGCGGCTAGAAGGACTGAAATTGAAAGTGGTCGTCCCACTGGCCCACTGACCTGATTACCCACTGACAATGACACGAATCCTTGCCTCCCACCGGGCTCACCCTTCCCCACTATCCCTCCCTCCCTCCCGCCCTCCATACGTCCAACTCCCTCAGTCGCGTGTATACGTGGACGCAGCGCCTTCTCGCACCTCTCCCGCGCGCGCTCGAGCGCAAGCGTCGTCCCGCGTTGTATGCGCGAATCCAACAAGGACGGGACGCTTTTTATCTTCACGAGATATATCGGTGCAATCGTTATGCGGCGCATGCAAATGCAGGGTGCCGTTCGGAATAAAGGTTGGGCGAGATGCGACGGGTAAAACGGTGGCCCCTGAAAAAAAAAAAAAACGTCTGATACGCTGCGTCGTACCGCGTGCAACGCTTCTGCAATTCTTTTTAAGCATCACAGTTCTGTTTTGGTCGACTGTGAATGCAAGCTCCGACGTATTTAGGTTTTCGTCATTTAGGGGAGAACGAAACGAGATTAAAATGGTAAAAAGTGAATCAGATGATCGTTAGGCATGGTTCCGAGTCGGTATCAATTGGAGGAAGAACGAATCGGCTAAAACAAACTTTCTTTTCTTTCGCGTGGGAAGTTGAACGGAGCTTGATGGATTAGAGGAGCGGTTAGAAACGCGCGAAGAAACGTTAGCTTTTTGTCACCTGTGGATTTCTCAGGCTCGCTCGAGTTACAACGGTTTGCTACGGCTTGCGCAATCCTCGTCTCCCTCGCACCCGTTTACAAATGAAACGAACGGCACGCGTTACAAAATGATCGTAACACGTTGGTGGTCGTCGCGTGAATTCGCGTCCAAACACGTTTCAATAACTTTCTAATGATTTATGCAAGCGAATCGCTGTGGCTACGTGAAAAGACTACGGGAACAGTCTCCGACTACGTAGCGGGGCAGTTTCCGCGCAACCGTCATAAAACAGAGCGCATTTAAATGCGTCGTAACCTCATTGAGCCAGCGCGCCAGCTGATTTGTGAAGTCACTATCACTTGGTCATGGTCCACGATCTAAACCGCGCTACATATCCTCTCCAGCCTAAGCGTGTTCTCTTCCTTGTGCCCGGTTTCAATGCCAACC
The DNA here is from genome assembly GCF_050948175.1 of Xylocopa sonorina. Lineage (NCBI taxonomy): Eukaryota > Metazoa > Arthropoda > Insecta > Hymenoptera > Apidae > Xylocopa > Xylocopa sonorina. The sequence continues at coordinate 3,391,022 of NC_135210.1, read as the reverse complement.
GTCCTCTCTCGAACTTTCCTTTCGCACCGGCGGATCGAGAGAGAAAAAAACGGAGATAAAAAGCGTCTTCCCGGCGTCCCACGCTTAACGAGCTCGCATTAAGGCTCATTCCCTTTCAGTTAATTCCCTCGGTACGTTTCCTGCTGGACTTGTCTTGCAATATTCTCGCGCCAGTAATAATTGGAAGCCATAGAAATATTTTCGTTCGAAGAATTCCTCTTCTTTTTTTTTTTCAGACCATTCGTTCCATTTTTACCATCACGCGTTCTATATTTGTTCGGGACAGATTACAATAGTTCTTCTCTCCGCAGTTTAACTATTAACCCTCCGCCACATCTATAAAACAGCTCAATCAAATGAATCGGATTATTTTTGGAAACTCGCGAAGATTTTTAGAAAGAATAGTGAGAATTAAAGAAACGAGCGATGTTAGAGTAACGTCAGGTCAGTCGAAGAAATGAAAAATCCCTGGGGACGGGGGACACGCGGCAATTATACGGTTCCTTTCGATCGCTCGCGGTATAAATAACTCACGTAGTCGAGCACGTGTTAATTAAGGCCTGGTTGGGAACGTACGGGCCCCAGATATGTCTCCGGCAGCCCGTTTCGTGACTCGGCCCAGGCCTTCTCCACTCTCGCTTTCGGCGCGAAGGAGGCGCTTTCGGCAGGCTTTCGCAACCCTTTTCCCAACCCGACCGGCTCGAAAACGTATACACGCGCGCTCTCACGTATCTCTCGCCGCGTGTGTACACGCTACGTGTGTGGCTGGTCGTCTGACTGGCTGACTGGTCTCTCTCCGTTGCCGAGCGGCTCTCGCACCCGCCTACTTTCGCTAGTTTGCGTAAGAAATGTATACGTACCTGGTTAGCTAATGTGCCTCGCGACACCGTATCTAAGGATCCCAAACGGTTTTTTTTTCCCTTCAGATTTTCCACTCGGACCAAAGGAGGGGCAGGGGTTCTTATACGACTCTCTCGTTCTCTTGTTCCCCTTTTGGTGTAATTTTGTTTCCTTCTTCTTTTTTTTTCTTTCACTTCTTTTTCTCGAAGTGAATCGAATCGTCCAATAATTGAGTTCAGTTGTGAAACGGGCAATTTCACTCGCATAACCGAACGAGTTTTTATCCCCCGATTAAGTAAAATGTACGAAACGGTGTTAAAACGAACAAAGTGTCGTAACGTTTGATATTATGTAAATTTCGGATTTTGAAGAATATACCGGGCCAGGAACGTTTGAACGCCGTGCCGCGTTTATCTTGGGCAACGCAACTTTCATCGTCGTCCGTTTTAACCGAGCCGGGTACCAGGCTCTCCTGGTATATTTGACAATACGTGACTTCCCGGAGCCGGTTACGTAAAACAGAAATTTATCGTAATATCCTCGGGCCTTCAAATAGCGAAACTATCGGCACTTTCTCGTTCCAAAGATCCTCGGTACAAACCGCGAGCAATTTTCGGGTTAAACGAATTTCGTGTCACGCGAAAGTGAAACCGCACGTTACCCAAAGCCATAATCCTACCTCGTAAAAGTCGCATTGTCTTTTAATTGACGGTACGCTTTTCCTTCTTTCACCTTCGTTTCGACTCATCCTTCATTTGTCTGCCGCTTCCTCGAAAGAGAATACCAAGTAGGCTGTAATTTTTTGAAGCTGTTCGTTGGCGAACGTTCGCCAAGTTAAGAACGCGTTCGTTGAATAGATGCATCGACGGTGTACGTTCGCTACTCGCGTCGCGTGCAAACACACTCGTTTCCTCGAAGGTCCAACGCGAATCGCAGTGCCGTGGCTCGTACCGGCGTGCAATCAATTAATGGTCTTCCCGTTTGAAAATCGAAGGACACCCGCGCGCGGAAGACCTCGCGTCGGGATGCTTTCCGTGAGCGTTGCGTATGCCATGCTTAAAATACACCACGCACTATCACCCCATCCATTTCATTTCGATGGAGGTCACCCGGTAGCTTAAGTGGGTCTCGACCACTTGGTTAGTGTGTCATGGCATTCTCGTTGTTAAATAAACTTAATCTCAATACCGGCGTTATAATAAGTCAGCCGTTGCAGACTCATGCGAGTCCTTTTCGTTTCTTCTTCGTCTTTCTGTCTCTATCTCTCTCTGTTTTCTCCCCTCTTTCTACACCCTCTGCGTTACCAGTGGATAGTTGTATCTTTTTACTCGATATCTATGTATATGCTATTTTGAAGTAAACTGGATTTTTATACTATCTACGTGATATCGTTGTAAGGTTCTCCAACATTTATAAAGGTCTGCAAAATCTGGCGGATTTGGCTTTTAGAATATCGTCTAGCGTCCCTGGTGCGTTTATTCGATTTGATAGCGTGTCCACGATGACCCCGTTCTGGCATCGATTTCGTGACTTCGCGATTTTTCGAACCTGGAGACGACGATTGACTATGGAACATCGAGGTCTATATTTAAATGGGAGGCTTAAGATAGATAGCTCAGGATAGAGCTGAGGCGCCATGCGAATCGGTTCCGTGGTACGAGCGACTGAGATTTTCTGTTACTTATCAATCGCGTCCACAGATCATTGCATCTCGTAGACCTTCGACGGTTTTTAATTCCGCGAAAGAAATTCATTTTCCACGCTCTTACGTGTTATCCCACTTTCGAACGACTTAATTCCATCTTTTCTTCGTCTCTCGCCCCCTTTTTTTTTGCCCCCCACCCCTCGCGCAATTTTGTCACGCAGTTGTTTCGTGAAATTGTCGCGATTACCGCGGTGAGCTCGGACACCGTCGCGGGAATAAAGAAACGTGTATCGACGCGGGTTTTTGCGACGGTGTACCGTGGGGCAATCAGCCTGTTCAGAAGCGTGCGATATCTCCAAAATGGATCGAAGCGATCGGGCTCAAGGTCCGGCTCTAGCATCGAAACCGTGTCGAAGATTCAAAGTGTCGTGAAATCTCCGCGTTAAATTCTCCGCGCCTTGAAGTCGAATTTTTGCGCCGGTCCCGCCGATCGGTCGGTCCTTGGGAGCCTTGTATGCGCAACACACCGTCACGAGCACACTTTCTGTCCGCCGCGTATGGTAGCCGTTGATAATTTTTCACTCTTACCCTGGGTCATGGTCTGAATGAAATTCAGATTACGATCTCCCGGTATTATCGTATCACCAACGGATCGAACGTTATCGCGTTTTTACCGCGTTTCTGCGAAAACTAATCAACACTTGGTCTCCTCACCTCTTTTTCTCCTCTCAGATTTTTACATTCAATATCTGTTTGACAATAACACTCTACGATTTTTACGATAAAGGAATGAAATAGCTTCCGTCCCAGCGATGGTTATTTTAGGAAATTCATCATTGGAAAAGTAGGTACATAAATACACTCTGCACTAATTAACTATAATCGTCGTGCTGCTCGTGTATGTTCGATAGTCGATTCTCCAGAAATAATTTCTTTTATGTTTATTTTCCTGGTACGTAAAGTTTTTACAATTTGTTCCTGTTGACGAGGCGAGCTATTTTCGTTTGGTCGCCGGTCGAACGAAATTTCGTGCGAGGCGTTGAAACGCAAGGGTCCTCGATGTGTGTCGTAACAGTGGACAGGTTGCGTCCCTTCGTGGTGGCATCGATCGGAGTCCGGTGAGTCGATAGATAGTCGGCACACGGGAGGAAACGGCTTTCGACGCAAGTATAGCGTAGCGGGGAAGGCTAGAAACGGTCAGGGAGAGACGGATTACCGGTGGATAAGAATGTGTGTCTAGTTTAGTGGGCAAGTAGGTCGCGAGGGAAACCAACGCCGGGTTACGCAACGTAGTTCCAGTGTTATACAACTATTGACTCACCGGATTAACAAGTAGGCTGGGTGAAAACGAAAGCTGAGTGCCCGGGCTGCCTTTTCTCTCTCGGTACAGTTTCTCTTTCCGTCTCGCTTTCGCCTCTGGGACTTCGCCGGGCGTGGGCACACGCGTGCGCTTCGTTCGACACTGGAAAAAACGCGGACGAACGGTGTTCGTACGATCGTATAGAAAAATTCTGAGACGTAAACGATACCAATAACGGTACACCTTTCAACGTGCATCCAATATGGATCTCTCGAATTTGTCATTGTTACATTCTTTGCGTTTTCATCGCAGTTCAAGTATGTACTTGCGAGTATAGTACGAGTCGCTTTAGCGACAAAGTAATCGAGGCGTGTGTATCGAGGAATAATATTGAAACAAATAATATCGACGTTATCTAGCGAAATAGTTCTAACGCCAGAGATTAGAGCCTAGACGATAGAACAATAGATAGAATTCTTCGGTTAATCTTCCCATTCGTGGAAGCTTATCGATCACGTAGCAGCCGGGAACGTCATAATCGCGGTGTTCGCATGGGATATGTATCTCTGACGCAAGCCGCCGTGGCACCGCGTACTCCTTTTTTCGAGGGCCACCGCCGCGCGCGGCGTTGGAAAAGAATCAGGCCAGAGAGTCTCGATGAGCGAATTTCTTTCTCGCGGGAGGAGAAACACGCGAGCCGCGGAGCTATGCAAATCGCGGCACAGAAATCACCGTTGCCACTCAATTACCCGAACGTTTGACTCGAGCGTCTGATCTAAAAATAACCTCCACTTAACGCCGTGGCTGTTTTAACGAGACCGCTTCACGAGACAATCGGCGCAGATGTACCCACGGCTGGAGTGGAGGTAGCACGGTTTAGGAGGTAACCACGGGCTTTCCACGTCGACGATCAGGCGAACCGTCGTTTTTCATCCTCAGGAGATTTATTCCTTTCTTTTATTCGCGCGAACCCGCTCCACGGTGACTCTCGATTTCTTTGATGGCGCTGGAAACCAGTTCCCGTCGCTATCTTCGTTCGTTAAGGCCGCTGCGCGTCTCGTCTCTCACGACGATGCGTCTTATCGAGACGACTCGGATCGAAGGTAACGGCGGCTCGCGCGATATATGCGTTTGCTCTCGAGCGCGGCTAACATTACCGACCTGCCTCAAACGCGGGACGACGAGGCGAGCCTCGGGTGTCTTGAGGACGCGGTATGCAAACTGGGACACTTATGTCATGGAAAACGGTGTTTCCGCGCGAGTGACGCGCGGCGCAAAAAAATCGCACCTACGATCGATGCGGCCTGAGGGACAAGGGGGACGGGGATCGTCTTATTCGAGTCGAGCGTCGAAGTCCCACCAGTTTGAATTGTTTCTGACTTCCACGCGATTGGGTGTCGTTACGCTTCTGCGGGGACTTTGATCGCCGTTGCAAAAACCGGATCTATTAGAATATTACGGGAACGAATAACAACGAACGCGGGTAATGAATAAATACTCTCTGTTACATCTTGTACACGGTGTTCCGTGTAAATGGATCGAGATCGCGGGGCGGTCTTCGACGGTTTATCGCGTTAACCCGTTTTCGAGAGAATGGAAAGCGGTCGACAGGGGGAGGGTAGGCTGAAAGAGGCTCGGAATGACCAGCGACCAAAAAAAGCTCGAGAGTCGTACAATTAAGAAACTAGGTAAGAGTTACAGGGCATAGTTAAGTAGTGGAGAGAGTGTTTCGTAGTACCAAGGCGGGTATTACCAAAGAAGCTGGTGTCCCAAGTTCGTTCCTAATCCGAAATAGTGAAATCGGGTGCCTGGGCCCGTTGCGCAAGCAGGAAATACCGAGACGCGTTGACCAATAAAAAAATAAAAAGAGAAGCTACCGTACGTCTCGTGCAACAATGGACTCGAGGAGAAGTCCTTGTCCAGCCAAACGTTTTTAATTGCCCTCGATACCTTCTCGTCCTTCAATTATCCTTCGTTAGGTGCATCCCTTCTATAGTTAAGACACGATAGAGAATTGATGTCGTAGGACGACGCGAACGAGCAGACGGAAATATATCTATCTCTATACAGGAAATATGGCCAGGAAATGAAAATAAACTATTGCAACAGTTTGCCCCGCGAGACTACGCCGACGATAAGTGGTGCGGTGGAAGGTTGTGGGTGGATGACAGATCAATAGTGGTGACATAGTTACCGAGTAAACCTGGCCCACTTTTAACGCGACCTCATTCCATCGGTTCTTCCTTCCTTCCTTCAGCTGGCGACCTCCAATTCGAAGCTGGCTGCACGCGAAATTTGATTTATCCGCGCTGGCCAGAGGCGCGCGACGTAACCGTGTAAACCGTAGAGACCAGCAGGCTCGTGTAACGGCGACGAGGGGCCGTTTTTACATCGTCGCTCGTATAATATCTCGATGAAGAGATCGATGATGCATCGGTTGCGCAGCGAACGAGTAACGCCGTCCACGAAGGCGAGCCCAGGCGAAAAAGCCTTTTTGCAGGCTGTTATTAGTCGAAAACGCGAGACAAGATCTTCGATCGTTCCGCGCTACGTGGAAAGAGGCTGACCTTTAGATCGTGACACGGTTAAGCCTGCGGACGGGCTGGTTCTCGTTATTAACTGAAAAGATTGATGTCTACCTGCCAAAAGTGTTGGTTAACCGTGCGGGAATTTCGGTCTTCGTCGCGAGGGGCTTCAAAGTTTAATATATTCAGGTGGTAGCGGTGAGCCTCGTTTTGGTAACACGTCGATGAATTTCGCGGCACGCAACACGCCTCGCGAGCCCTTACTTATTGTCATCGCGAGCAAATAGAGCAAATTTAGAAATAGGTCATTTACTACTACAGTCGTGCATTAGACGAACGATTAAACGAGTAAAATTTCGTGCATCTTTTCCATGCATCAGCGACATTCCACGCAATTATCAGCCCTTTTCCGGTTGATAAGTTTTGGCACGCTGCGAAGATTACCATCGAATGATCGTTCCATAACGCAACGCGATCGTTCGTCGATCGATCTTAACGTGTACCGAGACAGACGTCCGTTTCGTAACAGCTCCCGATCGATTTCATCCCGGACAGCAAACGCTGCCACCCGATGGTCGTTCGCGGCGAGAACAACCGCCCTCGTACGCGCGTCTAAATTTAATAAACGTCGCCTCCGCGGCTCCTCCACCCCGTATGTCGTGTGTTCCGGCTGCCACGGTATTTGCACGCGTTTGATACACGTCTATATCGTGCGCCGACCGATTATTGACTTAAACAGTCGATAAAGAACCACCGGCGGGGAAAGCGTGTAACGTTGAAACGGTCTACTGCACTGCGGCTGACCTTGAATGCACTTATCTACTGATGGGAAGCACTGTTCGGCGACGCCAGCCATTACACGTTACTCTACCTGTGCTGAATAATTTCGCGACTTGTTGGTCGACGCATGTGCCATTCCTATTGCCTTCCAAACAGCGTACGCGTCGTCGAACTGCGTTAGGAAGGGGTGTTTCCTCGTTGCACGGGCTTTAAGGGTGGTAATCGAGACGGTTTCTATTAATTCCTGCGCAACGAATACCATCGGATTAAAGGGGAAACTAACGAACTGGTTTGGTCTGGTTAATTGTGGCCTGGCTCCCTTTTCGCGATTCCATATGCCGTTTCTTGCATATTCTCGCACGCATCCGTGGTTTCTTCGCAGGTGTTCACGCGTGAACCGCGCCTCGTACACCCTGTTGCTACCGTTTTATACGTATTAAAATACCGTGTTGTTTCTTGGCCGAGGGGCAGGCAAGTGGCCGTTTACCGTGGTAAACGTAAGCGAGTTTCTGCGAGCGATTCTGTCGAGTACGTACAGAAATTCGCTGCTCCCAATGTGTAGTCTCGCGGTGTACAATTTATCGTACATTTTTCTTTTTATTACCATTTCGAAGCGTACGACTTATGACGTTTAAGATTATAAACGTGTATAATGGTATGTTCGCAATTTCCTCGAAGAGACATCACTTTATTTATTACACGCAATCAGAGAATCGCAAACAAAGGATTAACCATATCGATGACTAAACACACGCTCACATATAAAGAGAAAAGTCGTAACTCGACCGACGGTTATTACTCATTCTATCCAGTCGCAACGCACTCTCGAGTAACAGAGAGTAAAAGCTGGAAAGGAAAAACGTCCCACAGTTCGCGAACAGAGACACGCATCCCATAAGAAAGAGCGCTGGCCAACGAATTCGTTCGAATGAATGAGACGCGGTCAGAATAAAGTTCCTCGATCGGAGAGACCGAAAACGTCAGCCTCTTTCTCGCATAAAAATCATCCGAGATCGTAGTTCAAGCCGTTTCAGCGTCTGACGGGGATACCATGGAAACGGACGCAGAGAGATGGATAAACATTTAGTTACGCTTGTTTCGAAACACTCGCACGGGCCTGGGCGATGCTCTCTCTCTCTCTCTCTCTTTCTCTTCAGTGGGCCCAATAATCTCGCGCACGTTTCCATTGGTCAGAGCCATGCAACGCAATGGCAACCGGGTATGCGCACGAACGTGAACTTACGCGAGCGCGTCGAACAATCAAGCGGTGTCTGGCGTCGGACCCGTTTGCCGTCCAGGCGTTCCCTCGATGTCCACAGAGAAGTCTCGTCTGTATCTATACGTCTGCACTTGTCGAAAAATTGAATTGTTCTGCTAAAACGTGACGAAATAATCTTATCCCTGTGCGGTGGGGATCAGAATACACCCACAGTATCCCCTGCTTGTCGTAAGAGGCGACTAATAGGGGTGAGAAAGGGTTAACGAAGACGTAGAGGGTAGCAACGAATTTCACTTGCGTGGTGAAGAATTCTTTTTGTCCACCGCTATTGGTGCTTGAGCGTCCCGTTGCGAACACTGGTGGAAATCAAGCTTAACGTACTTATAGCGTAGTACGTCGCGTACAGAGAGACAGAGGCGCCCTCGGTCCACCACACGGATCCGAGAGAGCCGTGAGTTCGTAACACGGCAAGAGCGCTCCTCTCGCGAGCAGAACTGTGTCAAGGGCAGAGCTAGCAGGGCACCGGTCCGTGACGAGCCGAAACGAAACGAGAGAGCCGAGTTTTAGCTGGTCGTGCCTACCTCTCCGGCTACTGCGCCTCCTCGTTTGCGACCCGAGTTCGCGTCGAAATCGTTTCGCACGAAATGTCCCTTTCTACAGTCCCTAATCCCTATAGTCCCGCGAGGAACATCGATACCACGATTGGATGGACGTTACCAATCGAGAAGAAGAAAGGTGAAAGTAATCTCGAGGTTATTATTGGAATTTAATGGTTTAAAAGGAGCGAGCTATTCCTCGAACTAGAAGTCTAGTTCCGAATCGAATCGATCCAGGACGGCGCTTTCTTCGGAAACACGTGGCCAGAACGAAGTACGTGAAATATTTCACGGAGCGATTCGTGAGCGACTGCTTGCAACACACGCAGCCTCCCCTCCATCCGTCGTCGTCGTCGTCGTCGTCCAGATCCCCGGTGCCACGTGAAAAATTCCCTTTGTTAATCGATTCGGGAATGGGAAAAAAATGGAACGGTGAAAGCCGGTTCACAGTTCAACGCGTACCGCGCTCCGCAGCTTTGTCCGGTGTGAACATTAAAGTCAGATTGAATCGCTCAACCTCCAACCCCGGGTTGGAATTTGGATCAAGGAGGGCTCTGCTTACGGAGCGTGACGCCTTTATGGAGCTTACACACGGAACGACCTACGCCCGCGCGTACGCCTCGCGAGAGAAACTCCAGCGAGATACACCGCGGCGATTACGCGCGAGGGAGAGTTGTACCGCCACCGTTTTACTCGTCGATTACTCGTGTCGCGAGCCTGTCGAACATTTCTTTTTTCGGGGCCGAACCGTCGAAGGAAGCGCGGTTGAACGATCAATAAGCTATATGGGCCGGCTACACCCACGCCTCTTGTTCTATATTAGACGCGTGCTCCCTTTCCCCGTTCGTTTCTTACGAAATTACCCTAAGAATGCCATCAGACGTCGACTTTCTTCGGTTGGAACCTTTTCACTGCTGATACAATCTAATCGTATCAGTCGTTAAAGGACGCGCGAGTCAAACAGCGTAACACGCAGTCATAGAGCCATGTAACTCGTTACGCGGAGGAATTACATCGGTTATGGGTCAGTTAAGATAGGTGAGCCGCAGACTGGCAGGCTGGGAGATTAGCTCGGCCAGGCCAGACACCACCTTTGTTGGTCTCCGCGTGGAGAGACTACGGCGATGAAGAAGGGAGAGCTCAGGATCGACGACGCTCGTAATGCACACGTGTACGTGTTGTTCGCGCATCATCGCACCCGTGCATTAATGCCCCGCATAAAATACGCGAAACCGACCGCGGTGGCGGGCGTCGTCGCGGTGGCGAAGTAAAATCGAATGACACAATACTCGCCGGAATTGGGACAGAGCCGATATATACGATAGGCGGCCGCACCGCTGCTAGGGGTTTTATGCTGTCCGCTTTTTTGTCCCTCCTCGAGAGCGGGGTACAGAGGAAGAGAAAAACGGACACAAAGGTAGCTAAGTGCACCGAAGCAAAACGCGTTGTCTCAAAGCCGCGTTGTGTGCCGTGTCGGTGCGTTCAGATAATCGTACACGTACGATAGCTCGTCCATCGTGACAAAGCAATACCCACCCACTATCTTCGATCGAGAGATAGATTTTTCCCTGTCTTTCCCAGGTCTCCTCGAACTTTTTCGAATTAATAAATCAGCGCCCTTCCACGTCATTATTTTCGAGAAAATAACCGGATATCGTTACATCGATTACGGTAGAAGCGATACACTCGTTTGTCTCGGATGCGCTAAAATTCCAGTGTCGTTAGTTCATCGGAGTGGTCACAATATACGCGTGCCTTAAGAAACAGAAATTCCTACGGCTCTTTAATCTCTATCAGCTGGCACGCATCAGTGTAAGCTTACGAACGTTGTGCTCAGAGTAAACGTAAAAATCGCTCAGGACTTAGTACCGTTTACAAATGGATATACCGCAATTTTCTCCGCGCTCCCTTTCAATCCTGTTACGCGAGAGAGGTAGCACTTGGATCACGGTAAAATTAGGACAGCGCAGGCCATAAACAGCCGGAGTTTTATGCCAGCGGGCTTCATTTTTTTCTTCTTCTCTTCTTACAACGCGTACGCTACCGTGGACGGGCGCAACGGAGCGAGACGCGTTGCTCTGGCAAACTCTCGGTACGCGTGCTCGTTGCGCGTGCATACAGAACAGGAAGGTGGATGAAAGGGAAAAAAAAGGGGGAAGCTCGGACTCTGTCTCGGTTCGCATCGCGTTCGTACCGTTCTCACACGAATCTCGAAGACGATCGTTTCCGTTAGCGTCAGCGTCGAGTCTCGCCAAGCGTGTTCTCCCAGTTCTTCTTAATTCCGTGCCAGTTCGAAGGGTGGTCTCGCAACGCGGAAAGGCGGTCGTGGAAAAGCGGTTGCACCCGGTGGGCATCTCCTACTCGAATATATCCGACGCTGGTAATGCGGCGTTTAAGGCTACCTGTTATTCCGTGGTGTGTCAGCCTATTTATATCGGCCTAGATTCCGCTTTTACATCGCAAGCCACAGGTACGCGCCCCGAGGAACACCGCGATTCTCACGATAGCCGCGCGATCAATTTATGGCTCTGATTAATTTTTGCGAAATCGTCGCCCTCCTCGACGGCCACGCTCGTTCTCGCCACCGTTCATTACCGGCTGCTTTGTATGCGCTCGTGCACGCCTCGCGTCTGACCGAGTTGCGCCCGATCATACCACTTAAACACGGTGACCACCAAACGGCCAGCCCAGCCAGCTTTTTTGCCCCTGTCGTTTCACGCCCGTAACACATCCGATTCCCAGGCCTGGGCACGCTGAAGCCCGTTATCGAGGTACTGTCAAGGTTTTAGAAATCTTCGATTCCTGGAATCGCCCAGTCGCGCGCTCTTAGAGCCGTCGCGGATGGAACAATGCTAGACGCCCGTTCTAAGAGTTAATGGCACGGAATAGATGTTATCGCACGGTCCGTCAACCCCGTTGCACTTCCACGAAGGTTGCTGAATTCGATGAATAAACAGCCATAGAATCGGACGAAATTATTTCCAAGTTAGATCGAGCCGCGCGATGCTATTTTCGCCGGCTGCATTTGCGTTCAGCTCGATCCGCGAGTGCCTCCTAAGCGGCGATCGCGATCTCCTTTTAGAAGCGACGCTGCGATTTTCTAGTATTGATTCCGCCGGCTGGCTGTGTACGCAGCGACCGATGCAAGGAACGATATATACACAGTCGACGCTTGCATGTTCGTAAAATGTTATATTTTTCCACGCCGTCATCATCCTTCGCGCATGGCCTACTTGGCTTCGTGTAAAAAGGGCTCGGCTCTAAATCGGGATCAAGTTTACGCTGCCCATCTCTCGCTCCAACTTTATCGACCATCCACCAATAATGATGCCTACGCGGCTCCGTTCCACGTTTCCTTTGCCCAAAGAACCGACCGTCCGTCGAGACACTCGCGGCTAATTCAGTGAACCGGGGATGAAAGATGCACTTGACGACGCGCGAATCCTTCGCGCCAGTCTTTTCCCCGCGACGATAACCAACCGCCCTGGACGGTGTCGTAAACCACAGCCTCGGGTACCCATCTCGTATAAACACTCGAAACGATTCGAGTGCTGTCCTCTGCTCTGATTTACATTGGCAGTAAATTTACCATATCCGTCGCGATCGAGAAATTTGCGCTTTCTATTCGGAAGCGAACGACTAATCGTGCGATACGCGATTTCAGCTCCACGAGGGATCGAAATATTCTATGGAGCTTGTCGGGTAGGCCAAAAGGGTACTTCGAAGAAGTCCGGTGAAATGGAATTTCTCTGGCCGAAAATAACTCCATATGAATGGACAGACAGGAGTAAATAAACTTGGAGTCGGCTGGTCGGTGAAAAGGGGAGAAAAATTAGTGGGACGGGGCCTCTGCGGTGACCCGGGGTGGATGCACCAAAACTAAATTTACCGTCAACCGGATAAATGTCGCGGATAGAGACGCGGTTGGCGCGGTTTTTTCGAGCCAGCTTAGTCAGTCTGGGGTCTGAACGTGAAGTGCAGCGTGCAGCCAGGCGTGCGGCGGGGGCTTTCGTGCGTGGAATAGGCTCAAGGCTGCACCGGTGTAACGTCGAGCAGCTAACTACTCGCGATATACTGCCTGCCGCTGCTCACTGCCGGTCTGCGGCCTGCTACCTGCTCTCCCGATCGGTGATCGATCAATCGGATCTGATAGAATCGAGAGAGAGAGAGAGAGAGAGAGAAAACTTACTGCGGAGAGGCGCTGACGTAGAACGACGAGTATCCGCCGGAGATGGATACATCTCTTTGCGATCCTCTCGCGTTACTTCGCGTCAAGAGACGCGAAAATGGCCAAGGGTTTAAGCCGCGTTCTCAACCGTTAATTCCCTCTGTAAAGTCGTAACGCTTGGAACTTGCATATCCATTCGTTCATCTTTATTTCGTCCCTCGTATCTATTGCTATATCATTGTCTTTCTGTATTGGTTCCTAGGTTTTAGGTTCGTATCAATTAAAGGTCTCTTTCTAGTTTCTTATCGGCTATCGTTACGCAGGTCGAATGATATAATACTGGACAAGTTTGTTTTCGAATTAAATCGGTACGGTTAAATCACATTCGAATAGCCTAAATGCCCCTAAAGCCTTGTTATTGGATAATCTGGGATAGTAACGAAACCGCTGTGGGTTATCTCGTTGGTTGCTTACCTGGATCGATGATATCGCGTCGAGTCGGTGTTTTGCTCCGTTTCAGTGGCTATAAGACGATCTGATAAATGAATCATCGACGATAGGCTCTGCAGAATCGATGCTTCGCCAGGATAATTAAGCATTCCGTACATACATACATAAGATCGAGTTGCATCTATTTCACTTCATCTCTGTACATCTCTGTCCGTTAACTGTACTATTACGTTCCGTTTACGGATCGTGTGGATGGGAAAAATCGAGAACTGTCGTTGGTATTGTAATTTTTTCGCTGGCGGATCCACGCACTTCCATGGGAGTGCAACAAGTGCGGTACGTGCACACTTCTTACCATTCGACGTGCATTAATTGGACGGTAAGACCGGGCCGCGTTCCCCGCGTGAGCGGAATTCCAGTCTAGTAAACATACAGTTGCCGGTACGAGCTTTAAAACGCTGTTTCCCAGCGTGTAATACGCGATCGGCGCTTCAACGCGAACGAAACCGGTCCGTGAAGACACGTCATTGTAAGCCTATACCTTTTCACTTTTTCTTATCTACTTTTTAACGTGCATGAAAAATCGTTCCTTCCCCAGATTTCTATTCCCCATCGCCGTGTTTCGGGGTGAACGACGCGCGCGTTACCTTAGGCGCGAGGATCGAAAACGCGTCCGTGTCAAATTAATTTATCGCCCCGCCAGGCTATCGTAGGATTCACGCTTTCCTCCCTAAGTCGCGTTTGACTCATCGCCCCGCCACGATATTTATAGCGATCCCAGGCAATTTTCCTGGAATGCCTGCAATCGACGTTTCGATCGCTCGAACTTCTCACATCCGTTTATTGACGAGCAAGCATCATTGCGACTGACTAGAACCTAGGCAAGGAAAAAGATAGAGAACTTTTACCCCATTGCACCCTCAATTATTTTTCAGTTTCATTGCCAACATCTGCCTACTATTTAAAGTGTTCCACAGTTAATATGGAATCCGCAAAGAAAATGTTCAAGAGAGGGTCCTTAAATTACATTATTATTAAAATTAAGGTACTATGACTGACGACTAATAATCCCAAAAATCCCAAAGGATAGACAGGTCCGTCATCCACGTAAATACGTAACTCGAAAGCTGTAGAATTCTGTAGAGGGTTCACGACGCGATCTAGAGGGAAGCTACTCGCGGCAGCGAAGTGAACCAACGCGGCGGCGTGTCGAGCGGGAAAGCAAGGGTGAGCCGCGGCAGGAGGACGGCGACAACGACGACGACGACGACGACGACGCGCGGTGGTGACGGCGTCGGTGACGGCGACGGAAGCGGGGTGGGGAGAGGCACGACTGGGAGCAGAGGCGGCGCGCCACTGTGAAGGGTAGAGAGTAGGGGCAGGGCGGCGGCGTGGAAGAAGGGATGTGGCCTGTAGGCGAGGGAGGGACGCGGAGAGTGCGGTCAAGTGTACTGGGTAACTAGGTCAATGAGAGAACCGAGAGAGCGACGTTGTTGCGGGAGCACAAGCGCGCCACTGCGAGAACTCTCTTTCTCTTCCTCTTTTTTTTCCCTCCGTCTATTTATCTATCCGTCCTCTCTCTCTCTCTCTATTCCCTCCGCTTTTTCGTCCCTTGTATACCAACCACCGTTCCTGACATTGTTCCGCGACGCGTCGACTCGACGCACCTCTCTGTCGCTCGCTTCTCGCTCTCGTCCATTTAAATAGCTGTCGTTGATTCGTTTAGTCGACGCTACGCGCGTATAATCAACCCTCCTGTAACGCGATTAATTCGTAACGCGGTAGGAGAAACTCAGAAGTAAGTAGAATGTGAATCAGATTTGATTCGTTCTGCGTAGCGAGCGCGGAGCCAAGAGGCACCGATTACGCGTATCAATGCTTCTCGATATCGAACCCCCTCGATCTTTCTTCTTCCGTCGTATCGTTTGCACAGAGGCTGCTCAGACGGTGGTTCCAGCGTGGATACGTTGTCGAATGATAGGTTTGTCGAGGGAATCGTTGGTCTCGAATCTGTTCTCCCTTCGAGGCATCACGTATCGAAAATGTTCTAGATTCGCAGCTGCTTTTTATATCCCACGCTTAGGAAGAGTATGCGTGATGCACTTTAACTCGCGTTACGTAAATCACGTGGTACATTGTTTTCTCGTGCGAGTTACGAATTTACTTTCGTCTACTTTTGGACTTTCTCTCCTCTGTTAAAAAACGTGCATACTCATTAAAAAAAAAAGCTCTCGCGTTAATTATATATATCACAATATAAAGTCACGATAGCGAAGAGATTGAAATTCGAACAATTTGCGCATAAATTACGTATCGCTAACTAAACGTCGTTTTCTTGAAATTTCTTCAGTTCCTGGTATCGCGCGGCAGTTTTTCCGTCGAGTTTTTTCGTTGCACGCGTCCGTCTCGAAGCTATGTGTAATCCACCAGCGTGCGTGTATAATTATTAATTTCACGCTTTTGCTGGGACGCATACGTACGCGATATGCCCATTGAAAGCGTGTGTTCGGTCGCGTCGGGACGTTAAAGGAGAAGATGTACGCGCACGCGTCGCAGCGTGCTCGCAGGCACACTTTTAACACACATCGATACCGGTAGTACAAGGTGGTCCAAGTGCATCGGGTAAATGGGTCAGGCGAATTAATTCTGGTTGGCGAGCTGCACTTTGTGTCTCGGTGCATGACGAAAGCGTCGCGCGTACCGTGCTAGGAAAGACTTCGTGGAAAAACGCCTGTAATATGTTCACGATACTCTACCTCTAATATTCGTTGGGAACGCGTGCTATTCACTATTTCCAACAATTTCCATTAATCGACAGAATGGAAAATCTTACGCGTTTAAATATTTACACGCTTCTCGGAACACGTAGCACCCATTCGATCCAACAGGATACTTTACATCGTATTTTATACAAAAAAAAAAGGAAAAAAAAATCGAGCACTTCCGATAAAGTCGTGAAAACATGCGAGCGACAATTATTGTTGTCTTATCGTATAGAATAAACATAATGCTCATTTAAACGTATTTACATTTCCACGTGAACTTTTAAATTGTTTTCGTAATGATTGATTATCACAATGGTATGGATAATGAACGGGTATGAGACGCTGTTGCGGTTGAACCGGTCTTCAACTTCTTTACGACGCACCTAATATATATACAAAATAAAAATAACTCGCCCAAAGAGATAACGGACGCGTATATGACATATCGTACGTAAAATTAGCAACGAGTCGCTCGATATGTGGGTCGCGTGGTAATATTGAAAATTTTGCTCTGAAACGGTCCTGGTGGGCGGGTAACTTTTTAATTTCCTTCTGGCCGTCGTTAAATAAGCCATTAGCCGGCGGGCAGCTCGTGCAGGGGGACTTTCCGGCCAGATATACGAAGCCGTACGTCTTGGATCGAGCCGTGAAAATTGTCAATCCGACGCTCTGGTCGAGGCGACTCACCTACATCGTCGACGCGAGGAACAACTTCATCGCTTAATGAAATTCCTCGGACGGATCTCCGCGGGGATCGAACTCCGATCGTTGAAGGAAAAGGGAAAAGCGAAGGAGGAGGAAGAAATAAGAAGGGCTTGTGCGAAGCTTATTCTCGACGGTGGATCGATACACGTCGAAGCGTGTCGAGGGAATGGTTGATGGAAATAAAATGCCCGGTTAAAAGTAGCCGCGCGCGTGTCTACGCGCAATCAGCACCGATAGCCTCTTACCCGAGCGTTTCTTGACATAGGAACACGCGCGCACGTATCGGATTAGACGGGGCGGACGTGTAGGTGCCTATGCACGTGGGGGTACGATGAGAACATTGAATTTATGCTCTGTAAGTACACACATTGAAAATCATACTACGGCTGGTGGCACGCATGCGGATCAACGAGAGCGTTGGTAACTCGGTGGCAGTCAGGAATCAGGTCACTCGTATCAAACTGACCTACATACCGTTATCGGCTGTATTATCGGCTTTGATAAAGCGCTTATTAAACGTACAATTATGCCAGGGAAAGATTCAAGGCGTTCGTTACTCCTCCTCTCTCTCTCTCTCTTTCTCTCTCCTTTTTATACGCGATCATCGTTCTTCTTACGCGTATCGTGTCTACGTACGTAACATACTCTCCCTTGGCGGGCCGCGAGACACCAGCTTGTTCGCTTGTTTGTCGAGCGAGTCGATCGTAGATCAGGTAGAACGCATGGGCTCTAGATTCGATTTATTGTTACGTGTATCCTTCACCCGATAGCCTGACAAACTACGTCGGTAATAATAACGCGGGGTAAAAACGCCTCCCTAACGCGCTAAAAATAACGAGCAACAACGTACACGGATGACCTCGCGCTGGCCACCGTCCTTCCTCGACAGTTCGAACTCTTCAACTTGACCTGGATAGAAAAAATTATTACCGCTCGCTTATCGCCGTCCGCGCCTTCGCCGTCGCAGTATCCGCGATTTCTCCTCGTCCGGGAAAAATATTCCGAAGATCTCGCCGTTTCCTTCCCACAGCGTTAACGCTAATTAAAGTCCGGCTGGCACGATTATTCAAGCGAACGGGCATATGGGACACGTGCAGTATCGTAACAAATCCATTTGTTTGTATCAGTTTTTTGGCATTAACTGCCTGGCAGCGAATGAACGCGGCAGGCCTCTTATTTCAACGCTTCACCTCCGTAATTAATACTATCTCCGCGTATTCGAAACGCCGCCGATAAATTTGCTTTTATCTTCCACTGTGAATTGTAATTTTCCTCGCCCATATTGCACCCGTCCTCGTGTCACCGTTCGCCAAGCGGTGCGCCTCGTTCGAGGTACGCGGAGCTCGTATCGTTCCAACACCGTTTTGGACTTAAAACGAGAAGGGTACGCGTAAGCAAGCAACTGCGCGTCGTTCGTTTAAATCTACCGCGGGTCAAAGGCGGGAAAGAGAGGACGTAACAGATATCCATGGTCGCGAGGAGGGAAACCTGGTATTACGTAGGTGAGGCTCGTCAAAGAAAGCGAGAGCGAGGATGCCGCGGATCGGAAATAGGAACGAGAGCCGCGCGTAACAGAGAAAGCAGAAAGGGAGAGCGAGACCAATAGAGAGCTGGCTTACTTCGGGCCCGCCACGAGTTAACCTCTTTCTCTCCTCTCTCGTAACCGCTTAACGTAACTGCCGTAACTAGTACCATTGCCAACGAAAGCTGTCGCGGAAAGTAAAAGCGGATGAGCCACATTTCGCGCGTGACGGAATCGAGGCTCTCTGGTGTTGCCGCTGAGAGACAAAGAGCCCTGGCCACGAGCGGCGTAACACACCAGCGATCCCAGCCGCGGTTGGATAGAGGAGGAAAGAACTTTCGCCCATTCATCGCCGCCTAGCTCGCGTCTCTGTCCTCTCCGTGGCTCTTCAACCGCGGTATTACTATTGCGAGCCCGATGCACCGTCTTTCTACAAGCGGTATAAATACGCGGGGCTAGGCGCGGACACGAGCTGCATCTAGCCGAGAGGTGCCATCGCGACGGAATTGGCACGTGCGCCGGATGTACGTTTACGCGCGCGTTTACACGGCGCACGCGTGCATACGTCACCGTAGGCAAATGCCTCCGCATTTCACGGGCAAGAGTCTATCCAAGCGGAGGAGTAATCGTTCTTTTTTGCTTCTCTTTGGTACCCTGTAACATCGGAGCGAAGTTTGCGTGTCCAAAGTTACGCGCAACGGTTGCGCTCTATAATTAATATTTAAGCTCTTTGTTCTCGACGCGCACCTTTTGGAATTTCGTAATTACCCTTCGAAACGAACTTTTTACGATCCTCTCCTCGAAGCTCCATAAATTGTACAAATTTGGCTCGACGCGCCTTACGCGCGACTTCGACTTATCGACGCTGATTGGGTTAAGGCGAAAAAAATACACGTGGCCACGTGAAAATCCGCGGGGAACGCGTGCATCCTGGTACATCTAGCTTACCTTGCTCCGTCTGGCGTGGACAAATTATTTCTCCGGGAAATTGCCGGTCATTACAGCCGGCGATCGTTATTATTGGCCTTACCTTTCGAAGACTCGGTCTCGCGTACTCGATTCGCTTTCCAACCTTGAGCGTTATCCTGTTCGAGCCGATACTCCTGCGGGTGGAGACATTGGCAGCCTCCAACGCGCTCCTGGAACGGGTTATTCGCTCGTCCATTCCTCGAGCGTGCACGGTTGGCTGCCGCGTGCATTTTTGTCGCGATGCTACGACGCTCGTTCCGTGTGGATCGCGGATTTTTTAATCACGCCGAGCGATTTTTCGGTCAAGGTCGCCCGTGTCCTTGGCTTCTCTTAATCGCGATCGACGATTAAGAGTGGCGTGAAACGGAAGAGAGAAGAAAAAGAAGGAGAGACCCGCGCAGGGTTGCGGCTGAAGGTGCACAATCAATGCCCGATGCGGCCGACAGATACATAAATTGCGTGCACGGTAACTCGCAGCGGACCGAACTTGCATGGACTAAATACATAAATATGATTCGCCTGTTAACGAAGTATAATAAACGTCAATGAGTAACTCCGATGGCCGCGAAGAACGCGAACTTTCACATTTCATCGGGCCTCGTGTTTGCTCCAACAATCATGCCTTTGTGAGCCCGTCCCGTTGAACCTGCATATTGCACGCAGAAAGAAAGATGTACCGTCGTTAACGCGACCGATAGAATGCGAAAATTTCAAGAGCCCAACCGCGGAGCGTCGATCGTTCGAGATGATCGATGCTCGCTCGAGAGTGTTACAATTCGAGTAACTTGACTGCAGGACAAAAGACTCGTTCATCCACCGAAAACGAAAGCACGGGTCTCGCGGAAAAAACGAACCTCGTTAGACAGTTGACGATAATAATTACGTAAACGACAATAATAATAACTATTCTAATCTGTCGCCGTGATAAATCCTCGAAACCATATTAAAACTGTCCGACCCAACCAGAACAGATACCCGCTTATCGCCGCGGAGCAGTTTGATAAAAAGTTACACCATGGCGAAAAGAAGACGCAGCGTGTGACGCGTGAATGGTTTATCTGCAACCGCCGTCACGTGTACGCGGATCATGTAAATTATTTCGTGTATCGTCTCGTACCACGCGATGAAACGCTCGAATCTCGCCTCAGCCAGCCGATGTTCGCGGCCCTCTTCGTCTGAGATGAGAAGAGAAATAAGCGAGCGAAGTCGAAACCGCCGGAAGCCTTTTTCTACAGTAGCCGTTTTTCTCGTCGGGCCCCGGTCTTCACGGATCAGCTCTGCCTAATTTTCGGGGGCGTCGAGCATCGCGGGACACTGGCTTCAGCTTTACGGTCATCGCGTTCGCCCGCCTTTCTCTCGGCGTCAGACACACCGTGGGGGATACTTTTACGGGCGTCGCCGAAAGGACACGACGGTCCCAGTGATTTTGCCAGTAAAAGAGAAAACGCAAACACCCTCGGCGCGGGCCACGCGATTGTCGCCGGGGCACTGGGTCACTGGGGACTCCCGTTGCGAATTGCACGCAATAATTCTCGACGGCACTTCCAAATATTTACATCCACCCTTAATTTATGGCGAGGCACCCCTGGCGTGAAAGCGTGGACAACCTCTTGGTGTATACAACTCTTCAGGGATATATAAACTGGTCTGACTGCTATCGAGGGAGAAAGATAGGGCCAGGTAATCCGAAGTGGGGTCTCTGCAATTCCGTTGCTTTCTGGAAAGATCGCCAACC
Organism: Xylocopa sonorina; assembly: GCF_050948175.1. NCBI lineage: Eukaryota > Metazoa > Arthropoda > Insecta > Hymenoptera > Apidae > Xylocopa > Xylocopa sonorina. Next base: position 3,369,803 of record NC_135210.1, on the reverse strand, counting down.
GTGTCTTATTCGTCGTCGTTTAAGTCGACGCGAGCACGATTGCACAGGAACCGTGTATAAGTCTTTGGGCTGGCTTCCAGAAAATAAAGAGAAGATTCTTTACTATTTTACAAATGAATCGAGAGATAGGTACTCGTAAGGTTCTTTTGGGTGATACAGCGTATTCGCTCCGGGTTCTCATTTAAAACCGTGGCGAATCCTCGCGTTTTTCGTCTGAATCCGTTCCCCCGCCGTCTGTCTACGATGTAAGGTCCATTTCGAATTCCATCGTGCGTCCCAGTTGCAAGGTAATAAAAATGGGAGACGACGAGCACCGAGAGGGTCGTCTGGGCTATATACACGGCCGCACACGGATGCATGCGTGCACACGGGGAGGGTACATCTTTGCACTCCCACACAGAAACTGGTCTACGCGTCCTTTGCCGTAGAACGCGATGGATTTGCACGTTGGAACGCGCGCACGCGCAACTTCGCATCTTCGTTCTCTCTATGTGTGTTCGTACGCGTAGTACGTCTAACGTTTCTGTGTTCAGACGTACGTACGCGATGCATCGAAGTACACGCAGACACGTACGAACGAGACAGACCGTGCATTCGCACAGGATCGTATGTGTCCGTGGATTCGCGTGTCCGTGTGTGTGTGTACGTGCCACGGTCGTGTGTAAGTAGGTACATGCGCATGCACGTTAATGCACATACAGCTACACGTGGTCTCGCGATATCCCATGTGGGTAAGTGTGTCAAGGACGTGCGAACTGGCCTGCAAAACGCCAGTTCGCGTTTCGTGGATGAAACAATCTCTATTTCTCTCTTCTCCTCTCTCTCTCACTCTCACTCTCTCTCTCTCTCTCTCTCTCTCTCTCTCTCTCTCGCTCTCTCCAGTCCTAGAAATCTTTTCGTCTCTCTCGGTGTCCTATGTCGATTTTTTCTATTTCTTCTGGTGACAGGAGGCCGAGAGGATCGCAATTTGCGTAATCATTGCCGCTGAAACGAACCAGCGGCGATATCCCGTGGAAAAAAAGAAGAAAAAAGACGACGCTCGGATCGTACGTCTTTAAAAATGGCGAACGAAGAGTCTTGAAGGTTCCATCGTATCGAAAATATCGCCACCCACCTGCGCCGATGATTTAAGCTCCTTTACGCGCGACCTTACGCGTCCGCGTAAGGGTGGCCCGCGAAAGTAACGTCGAAACTTTCTGTAACCGATCGCCAGCCACGAAATTCTCATCGCGATGTCCTCGTTTTAATTGCGTCCGCGTCGACGTCAAACGAATTCGATAGTTTCGGGTGGTGGCGCGACGAAAGTGTACGCTGTGCGGTTGCAACTTTTTCACCCTCGCCTCCACCCCTTCGCTCTTTTCTTTCGCTCGCTTGTATTGTGCGTGTAATTCTGTGTACGTGCACGGCGGATATACGTTATACGCGTGTAACACAGCACAATGAGTTAGATTTTACTTTTAGTTTCGAAAATGGGATTGTGGAGTGGGGCGGTCCTTGGCACACTTCACACACCGAGACACGTTGCTCGGAGTAAGAGCGAGGGAGAGAGGAAGAAAAAAGGGAGAAAGATGGAGATAGAGTAGACGAGCGAGAGAGCGAGAGAAACGGTTGTACAGACGGAGAGAGAGAGAGAGAGAGAGAGATAGATCGTACCAGGCTCATATTCTTTGCGACGAATATTACGAGTTACAGATACCATACCTGCATAGCTAATACCGTGATAGTAATCACACGTTAGAAGACGATGTACATGGACGGTTCACTCGTTCTTTTTTTTTTCTCTCTTCTTCTTCCTCCACTGATGATAGGTTGACCTTAATATGCTTATTAGCATTCCATCTTCGAGCTGATGCTGTTCGATCTGTTAAAGAAAGATTACTTCCTCTGTTCTGGATACGTCTACGGAATAATTCTACGAAATTAACGTTATTCTCGTGTTCCCTAATTTTCGACCGAGGGACGAAATGTACCACGCTCACGGATAAACAGTTCCCTGTACAGCGTTCGACCATGTTCCCTATCGATGGATAAATTACTTCCGATAGCCGAGAACGTCGCGATTCCGCGTGCGTTCGCGGGCCACTCGCTCGCCTACGATGAGTGTTCAAAGGATCAGCGTGATGCTAATTGACCCAGAAATAGCGTAATGCCGATAATGGTCGCATAATTTCAATCTATACGGGTAAAGGACTCGCGCTTTTTCAGCCTTGCTGCGGCACGGTCGATATCATCCTTGTTTGCCTCCATTTAAAACCGTACTGCTCTACGCCGCGACCGATTTGTCGTGGAAACGCGAACGGAAGATCGTGCGGGGGGCACGGGGCGAGCAATTTTCAGCATTTTAATCCTTCGAAACACGCGCGACACGTTCGACGATAATTTCGTCAGATTTCTGGCTGGATAAGTAATCGGAATGTTTTACTGGTTGGAATTACAGCGGTGCCCGCGCAGAATCTAATGAAATCGGCGACTTATCGCGTGTCGAAATCGGATAGAACCTTTGTATAATGATTTATAATTCCCGAACGTATCGGTGCACGCCATTTACATTTCCAGAGTTTCTGGGTCACAGCTTTCACTTTCTTTCGTCGGCTCTTCCGCCCTTTCGACCGCTCGAAGCGCACTGCGGCCCTTTTCCCTTTCGTTCGATCCGGCTCTCTCGCTCCGTCTCCGTTCAGCCTCAATTTTACTCCGCTCCTCTCCTCTCCTCTCCTCCTCGCCTCTCCGTTCGGTTTTGTACCGTCACACAGCGATGATCGTGATTTAACGTGACACGCAATGGAACACAGAGAGGCTCGACCTCTTTATTCTTTCTCAATGCGCCGGTGGAAATAAAATCGCATGTGTTGCGCGATGGTCGTGCCTGCCGCGCAACGACAACGATACCGTGCAGGTATATACCGGCGGCGCGTTTCCGATTTGCACCCGAAGGAACAAAACACGAAAACCGTGTGCGCGCACCCGCGTTTCGACGCCGCCGCGTTGCACGCCGCACAATGAGGGACAGGATGTAGGATCGATCCCTGCTGTTTTTATTCAACGATTACACGCACCATGTCGCTACGTACATGTCTGCTTACCATGGAAATTACCAAAGCTGGAAAGACGAGAAAAACCCTCCAAATCTATAAGACTAACTTGCGAGAAGACTAACAGTGTTCTTAAATACGCTTGAAACTTATGTTTCTGAAGTTTAGGGAATGTAGATGGATTTAGCTGAATTTCTTCACGTAATTGATTCTTCATAGGTATCATCGATATTTTAGTGTGAAAAGTATGGACGAAGGTGTGTGCTCTTTCTCGTGTTGCGTTTTCTTTTTGGAGATCGCCGTTCCCATTGCGGCGGTTTTTAATATTCAGGGGGATATCGTTGGTTCGGTACACTTGTTGCGTAAACGGCAGTGGGTCGGGAAGAGGAAAGGGGCTTTAAATGGAAATTCGACAGGTGCTACTTCCGATATCGTTTCCAATTTTTCCGGCGAGTGGTTGTTAACAACTGCAAGCTCCCTTGGCCCGCAAGCTTCGTAATTAACATTCAGCTGCGCGCGACATCTTTTTCGCTATCTCCCGCTGCATTTTACCTACATCTCTTGTGCACTTTTTTTCTTCACGCGCTACACGCAATTCGTATTACAGATGCAATTTTATACGCTACGCTTTGTATTTGCTTTCACCGTTTCACGTAATTAAACGTACCAATGTAAAATATGCTTTTTAAATTGTTACGCAAGCCCGGTGATACGGGCGCAACATTGTATTCAAATCGAGAATCCATCGAGTTTCGCTCGAGTTTTTTCCATTTTTTTTTTTGTTTTTTTTTGGTTGTTTTTAAGTAAAAAGCCAGGTATCAAATAATTCATACGGTTCTGTTTGTCGCTGTGGAAGCGCGATCGATCAAATCGTTCGAATACGATCGAAAACAGGGCCACGATTGTTGTTTCTCGTGTAATCAGGCCGAATTCGGAAAATCATCGCGGTGCCTCATATACGATGCACCTAACCTCTAAACCCGGTGCACTGGATACGACGACAACGACGACGATGACGACGACACGCTTGCAATAGTTGCCGCGTGCATTCATCGATGACACGGTGCGCGCGTGCGTGTACGCGCGTGCACGACGGTCGCATCTAGGTACGAGCGGGCCATACGTAAATGTATGCGCTGTTACGGCAGGCGCGCGCGATTACTTGGACGGAAAAGAGCGCGACAATTACGCTCGGAGTGTGTACAAACGCAAGACCCGCCGCGGCTACGGGGCGACGGGGGAGTTAAGGTTAGAGAAAGAGAACGCGTCGCGCGATTCGCGTCCGTTCGAGGGAGAAAAGACGATACCGCGCGCGTTAGGCATGATCGGAGAAAGAGAGAACAAGGGTAAGAATGGGAAGGAAAGAGAGAGACGGAGCTAGTTAGGAAGAAGAAGGAGGGAACGATTCGCGGAGGAGGAAGAGAAAGAGAGACGGAAAAAAGGCACGCACACGTTTAGGATGACGGGACGGACGTGTAAAGAGGTAAGGACAGGGTCTGAGAGCGAGACGGAAGACAGGCTGGGGGGTGGGATGCGCGAGGTGGCTGTTCGAGGGTGTGAGAGAAGGCGCGGGAGAGACGGGGTACCAGAGAGAGAAAGACGTAATGAGAGGGAGCGAGTCGCGGCTGCGTCATGTTCTCAGCGAACTGGGTCAGTGGGTCTCCCCACCGCTTCGCGCGTTGTACATCTACTGCGACGTATACACACAGAGAAGCACTGGCACTGTCGGGGAGTGCCAACGGCGTTACTGTTGACCCAGCCACGGCCTGTATGTGGCCTGTGCGCCTGCCCTGTGCCCGCTTACCGCGGCTCTCTGTGTTTGGTTCCCCTGTGCTCTTTGAAAGCAAGAGTTGTTCGCGGGCCCGAGGCATCCATTCGATCTTCTTCGCGCGTGACGCAAAAAAATGAGTGTAACCAACGCGCGTACCAGTAATCGTTGCCACACTATGAACCATATCTCACGAGCGCTCGTCCGATACTCGTTCGGTTCTATCGCGTGTCGGGAACGACCGCTAATTCCCGAATAAACTTCCGTCGATCGTGCGTTCGCACGCATCGTTAATCCTTTAAGCACGAGTTCCTCGGTTTCTCGAGGGATCGCGTCGATTTCGAGCCGCGTCGCGGGAAGTCGCGCGTTACCGCGGGCTAAGTCGATGGGAAGACGCATCGATTCGGGATCGGGACTCGTGCAGACTCGTGGTACACGTGCGTCGGGTTACGTTCGCCGGCAGCATCGGCGACAAATACGGTCGACAAAACGGCGGCGGCGGCGGCAAACGGGCGGCAGACCGGCGCGGGAGCGTACGAGGACAATATTTCTCCGGCCGACATAGACCTGGTTCCGTAAGTAGGTCATCCCCGCCATCGAGTGTGCAACCTCCTTCTCTCCTCCTCCGTCGATCCCTTCGACCACGGCAATACCTCCCTCGCTCTCTCTTCCCCGCCCTCCTAGTCATCTCGCTCGCTCCCACGCTCTCTTTCTCTCTCACCGACGGACCCTCTCCTCCCGAGCACCGCGTGTTGCCCAACCCCCACCATTCGTCCGAGCTCTCGGAGGCACTTCCACTACTCTCCGTCGGGCACCTGGCCGCGCGCGGTGGCATGCGCTGCTGAATCACTTTCACTTATGCCGTGCGCTGTGTTGGTTATACGCCGTGTAACGTCTCTCTCTCTCTCTCTCTCTCTCTCCCTCACTCTCTCACTCACTCTCTCGTTCACCCGTGCTCTTATACAGTCCCGACCCGTGGCCGTCGGTAAAGGGACACGCGCGTGCGGTCTCCTTCTCTCCTCTTCTCTCTGTGTGTATACCCACCGAAACGCCAAGGGAGCCTGACGCGCGCTTGCGGTGGTGTGTGCGCGCCTCTCGCCGTTCTCCCGGTTCTGCCAATTTTATTTTACTCCCGGCGGTGTCACGGCGAAGCGCGTATCTCTCTGTTATACCGGGCGAACCGCGTCGTGCCGCGCCAACCCGTGCGCCGTGTCGTTGCTGGTATTCGTGTTTCGATCGTGCACGGTGTGCAGCCAGTGCCGCCGCCTCGACGCGTGGTGTCCGCGACCAGCTTGTGTTGTTTTTTCGCCGCCGACGACAACCATCGACGACAACGACAGCATCGCTAACAACAACAACGGTACATCTGGCTCCGCGCGTGGAAGATCACCCTATGCGTGTATCGGGAAGGAAGACGCGCTCTCCGTGTTTTTCTCTCGCGTCTCACCGGCCACGATCGTCGTCATTTTTGCTGCTGTGATATACGTGACGTGTGCACGCGTCTCATGAGACGGTCTCCCGACTCTACCTACCTCCATGTGTCGACGGTAGGGCGGCAGAGGGGAGGGGGCGGGCCCTTCGGGAAAGCAACGAGGCGAGAAGACAACTAGTCGTACACAGATAGTCGAGCTGTCAAGTCGTACCGATCCGGGGGAATTGGAGGATTCTCTCTCTTTCTCTCTCACTCGCACTCTCTCTTTCTTTCTTACTGCTTACGCTGTGTTCTCTTATTATTCGGCGCTGGGACTCGACGCACCCCCATTTATCTTTTCGCCACGGATACGTATTCCTGGATTGCAGTGTGTGCGTGTTCACGTCGTGCTCGACTCTTTCGTCGCGCCTGCTATTTTGTGATAAACGCCGTTGCTTAAACTTCGCCCCGTAGTCGCGCGTGTGTGAGATCGACTTGGTAAAATTAACAACGACTCGCGCGCGTCCCCTGAGACACAACGATCCGATTGTTTCCTCCGCATCGGTGATCCCGATCGGAACGGTCCTCCCCCGCCTCTTGGCGCGGACGGCCAGTTTGAACCTCGTGCTGTGTGCTCGTCGTTGTTCCGTGTCACGTTTTAACTAAAAGCTGGATTATCAGTGGTTTCGCGACCGAACGGAGATAGTATTGTTGTTCCGCGAGCAATTACGGAGGCGCAGCGAGAAGGCATGCGACAGTGACAGGCCACAATTATTTCATTTTTTTTTTCCTTCTACGCAATACACGCGAACACGTATCCCGTTGCGTTACAATGATTCGGACGTAGTAATACGGTTGAAAACGAATTACATCTCCGCGGTGGTGCGCGATGGTTTTCTTTGTAAACGTGTGCCGCAGAAAAACGTGACCTATATTGTACGTGCCAAGGGAATATAGTGTGTTTTCATCTATATCGTTATCGTCATCGTCGTCGTCGTCGTCGTCGTCGTCGTCGTCGTCGTCGTCGTCGTATCGTCAGTATCATCGACAACATTGTACGCAGCCGGTGGCAGTGCACGAAAAAGTACAATAACCTAGTGAAAATTCGAGAATTGTTAGCCGATTACCGCCGCTATTCCGTCGCATGTACACTGGCAACGCCACTGGCAAAAAGAGAAAACTAAAGAAGAAGACAGGAGAATCTGTCGTTGACCACGGTGGCTAGAACCAGGAGTATTCTCAGGCGATTCATATATGAGTCGATACGCCACAAGCACGTTCCTCCGTGCGGTACTTGCGCAAGGGTGATATGTTATTGGAGATGGAGCAGCATTCAGGCCTGATATCCCTGAATATGTCGCCGTTCCATATAAGCCCGCAGGGTAGTCCCCAAGGTGCGGCCGGCGCCGGGCAGCAACAGCAACAGGCGCAGCAACAACCGCAGTACGGCTCGTCGCCGTATGGTAATTGCGCGCAAAGTCCACCCGCGACTATGTGCCACCAAGCGCAATCGCAACAGCAACAACAGCTGTCGATGCACAGTCAGCCGCACTCGCAGGCAGGCGGTATGTCGAATTTCGACGCGGCGTTCTTCGACTCGACCGCGTTGGAGGAACGTTGCCCGATGTGCGGCGACAAGATGTCCGGTTATCAGTACGGTCTGCTCACGTGCGAGTCGTGCAAGGGTTTCTTCAAACGGAACAACTCGCCGTGCAGCAACAAGAAAGTGTACACGTGCCTGTTCTCGCCTACGGGAGGTGGGGGAGGTGGCGGCGGTGGTAGCGGCGGCGGTGGTAGCGGAGGCGGTAGTAGCGGAAACGGTGGTAACAACAGCGGGACCGGTGGCTGCGTCCCATCATCGCCGCTCGAGATCGGATCGTGCGGCAACAAGAAGGTGTACACGTGTCTGTTCTCGCCAACAGGACCCGGAAGCGGCACTGGTGGCAACGGCGGCAGCAACGGCGCGGCGAACGGCAGTGGTGGCTGCGGCGCGTCGACAGCCCTCGAGAGTAGCGGTACCAGTTATACCGGCAGCGGTGGACCCGAAGGTGGTGTAGCGGGTGGCGGTAGCGGTGGCGGTGGCCCGGGTGCCGCTGGCGGCAGCGGGCCCACCGCAGGAAACGCCGCTGCCGGTAGCGGCGGCGGCGGCGGTGGCAGCGCTGGCACGCCCGGAGACGCCGGAAGCGGTGGTACCAGCTCCGCTACGGTAAGCGGCAATGTCGCGATACCAACGACTACTACGTACTCATTACCAACTGGTACCCTATGTCACCCCGGATTGGGCCAGGTCGGGGTTGGCGTCGTCACTGGCTCTGTACCGTGTCCGTCCGAGTTCCCCGACACCAAGGACATCTTCATCATCGAAGAGTTCTGTCCGGTTTGCGGCGACAAGGTCTCCGGATACCACTACGGGCTACTCACCTGTGAATCCTGCAAGGGTTTCTTCAAGCGCACCGTCCAAAACAAGAAGGTCTACACGTGCGTCGCCGAGAGGTCCTGTCACATCGACAAAACGCAACGGAAACGGTGTCCCTTCTGCCGTTTTCAAAAGTGCCTCGAAGTCGGCATGAAGCTTGAGGGTGAGTTTTTGTTGAATTGAGACATCATTCTAGCGCGGCTCTCTCTCTCTCTCTCTCTCTCTCTCTTTCTCTCTCTCTCTCTCTCTCTTTCTTACGCATCTTTGTAATGCTTTGCAAGAAAAAAATGAAATAGACGCTATGCAGTATTTCGCGTTGGATCGAAAATTAGCGATCGGATTTCAGTTTCGACGAGATGCGTTCTCCGTTCTTTTCTTTTCTTACTTCAAACGCTTCGCAGAAATCGATGGCAGATCGAGCGAAATGATGTGCAATGTAAATAACGATGCGAACAATTTCGTATTGTTACGCAAACGGTTTTTATTTGGTCGACAATATGGGTGCTAATTTTTTGAATGTGAAAGCGTTGCATGCGGGTATCGTCGCGATTTTCATGCAGAAGGTGAAAGATCGAAGGCGCACGCGTGTATGCATCCGAGTAGATTTCGATGTTCAATTATGCAATATAACCGTAAGGTCCAGGCATTTATATTATGCCTTTGCAGATATCTCAGGTTTCGAATTAACAGTATTCGCGTTAATTCGAATGGAAAAGCCAAAGTATTACTAAAACATATGTTAGTCATTCTTCTGACGCTTCATCATCGCTAAAAAGTTCATAGTAATTCCGTCGAAGTATCATTCGCCAAACAGGATGTCCAAATATTATTATAAATAGATAACGTTTGACCACTTGCGCTAGAATGATGTACGTCGATAACGTTTATCTTAAAACTAGGAATAAGGCGCGTGGCTGCGCGCATCAATGAATTAAGTTTCTAGCGCAAGTTGTTGGTCGCAAGGTGGTTCTCCAACAAATATCGCCCATTTTTTGGGACAAACTTCATTTGTATCATACGAATAACAACTAATTAATCTTTACGTTGTTCAGGAGTAACTTCTTAAGTGTTGTCCGTATAGGATCGCTAAACATTCCTTAGAAATACTTAACATCGAAGCATTCGTTCCGCTGAGGCTAGCTCCTACAGCTATGTGCTTGCCATTAGAGCTCCATTACAAGTATCTGAAATAACTGTATTGGTATCATCAGTGTGCTAATATTACCGCATTGTTATCAACCTTTATATTATCTCTTATTCAATATCTTTACGCGCGTCCAACCTGTACGATATGTCAAAAGTGGTTTACGCGCGAACGCGTGTTTAGTCGTTCGCGCTTCGGTGTGGCACGGTTCCTTTCGTCAAACTTCGGCCAGACTCGGCTCCCGCTCGTGCGTTTTCGCATCACGCTCCTACGAACTTAACCTTATTACGTACCGTGAAGCGATCAAGCGATATTGTTGTATTCACATACAAATTCTTTCACAGCTCGAACGCCGTTGTTTCGACAAAAACTTTCTTCTCCGTTTCTACGTGCATATTACTCGCGTGACCGAGTTCCGTCGTTAGTTTTAATTACGCCGATATCACGCGTTCATCGCGTCCACGTTGAACAACCGATTAGGCAAACCGTAAGTTAGATATACGCAATAAAGGAATTTCGCGATATATAGTCGCCGCCAGTTTTCTAAATGTATCGCGTCAGTGGGTTATTTTTCTCGATCGGATCTCGATCCGCTTTCCATACCTGAATTAAGCAGATTATACTGGAAAAAAGTTAAGGCTAAGTGTTCGCGAGGCCACGATCACCGCCTTAACCCTTATGCGTTCTTCGAATGGCTGTTATCTTGAAACTGTTCAGAATACATAGAGACAAAATAAGGTATTCGGGATAAATCTACGTACAAAATACATATTTTATTTAACGATAACGAATTATCGATACATCGATACCAGTTTGCTGAACGATCGATTTTCGTCTCGCGTCGAAATGAATCCAACAACAGGGGGAGGATCGAAGTAGGTATTTAGGTGCCTTGGACAATCTTTTTCGCACTTTGGCAACGGTTAAATAGGAGGACGATTCGAGCGAAGCGTCTAATGCAATTCGAGTAACTGGGTCTAGGCCCTCAAGGCCCAGCGATTAAGCGAATCTCGAAACAGGCTCTGTCGCAATTGCCGCCTTTGCACGTCGTTTTCCACGGCGTTCCTACAGCGGCAACGCGGATTGCTTAACGCGGAAAGTTTCCAGAGTGCTTGCGAGTGTTTACGAAAGGAAGCAGTTTCTTACTTGCACGCTATTCAGAAACGTAAAAACGCCCGTCAAGTGTATATAAACTTTATACCGATTAGGCGGAGAGCGGACCGTTTAATTTCTTCTCGCTGGCACAAGCCGAACTTCACGCTCCGTTAAAGATATTTGGACGCAACCTAATTTTTTCCCTTCTCGAAACGCCTTTTAACTATCGCTCGACCATCCACCGTGTACTTGACAATGCTTTTTGGTATCACTCCGACGATCGATTCGCCATACCTACACCACGCTCGATAACTAAAGTTTGAAACTCGTTGGCGTACGTTTAACTTGTTACCATCGTCGCGGTGCTCTTTATCAAGCAGCTGGTTCCCGTGTTTCTTTTTACAATATTCTACGATTTACGGTACGACGTTAACGCCGTTCATTTTCACGCTTTCGACACTTTAGAAACTGAGAATGAAATTTGAAATACACACGCGGAAGGAACGGCTCGGCTGCAAGACAAAAAAAAACAGCGGCGAGGTACGTCCGTGATAATCGCACGATAACACCTGTCCGCGGTTCTGCGACCAGACCTGCCATTTGCAATGGTCCGTGAATACGAGAGCAAGGCTCTCGTTCAACGTAACGAACGTTACCTCGTGCCTGCTTCAAAGTCGATCAGAAATCTTCTTCTGGAAGCCAAGAATTCGCTCGATGGAGCTCTGTTAACGGAACCGATCGTTGCGCGACATTCTGCAGACGCATTTAAATTTCTAATTAGTCTGTAATCTAAAGTAAGAATTTCATAATATGATTTTCTTATTAAAGAAATTCTTAAAGCATTTGTAAAATGCTTTCGCTGGTGTTAATTGCAAGGAGCTCTTCGATGCCAGGCGTCTTTTTATTTAACGCTTTGTATTTTTAGCAAAGAATAGAGCTGTTTTATTTCTTAAAATGTCACCGAACGGGAAGTAGTGATTATAACGCCGTTTTACGGACTATGTACAATGCGTTGAATTTTTTATTTCACTTTCGAGCATGCCCCGGGTACATATGGACACGATCAAATATTGACACGTAGGCCTGAATTTTGCAGCTGCGAATAATTTGACTGCTCCGTTCGCTCTCTAGGCGTTATCCATTTTTATCCGAACGACAAACTATTTCACTTTCGCGTTTCGTCTGATTTCACCAGAAAAAAGCAGCCGATGTTGAAATCCTGCTCGTTGTTCGCCTATTTGACTTTAACACGGATCCGGTTAATTGAGCAATTCGCTCGCGAAATATGGAAATTTTAATTGCCAAATACGCTTCGTTTATTGTAATAACATTTTCTGCTGAAAATATCGTCGGAGGTGGTGGAAATTTATAACACCCAGAATGTGTCGTTGTCAGCTTATATAAGCGGAATAATCGATCAAGTAACTGATATTATTCAAAGAGCATTAGCGATAGGTAGAAAAAAAACCGGAATAACTCATTGAAATAATGCAACCGAGTCTATACCTTTTATTTTTCTATTTAACGTGCTCTTAATTACTCCTACAAGAATAAGAACGTTCCTTTTTTGTATCCAAGGTTTATGTTATTCGTTCCGCGATGAATATTGTATCGTAATTACTTTCATTAGCCTCCATCCAATTTCGTATACCTCCTTCAATGCGATAATTATAATTCTCTCGTAATTCAATCGGGTTTCTCGGAACTAAAATAACTTTAGAATGAAGTTAGAAACTTCTCCATTCTTAGATCACTCTGAAAGCAAATTTGCACTTCTTGGATTTTTCTTCGACGCTGAAGAACCAACGCAATTGTGCCTTTAGACGATCCGTGGTCTAAAGGAGAACGTTAGGGTCTTTTACGACGATAGCTTCGGACATCTGGTCCGTGGCCGTTATAAAAAATGTCTCTTTCATTCTTCGAGAACTATTTAGCTTCGTCCGTGCGTCGTTCCTCTTAGTCGTTAGCGTCATATCCGACAAAAAAACCCGGCATTATCGAACCTAACCAGGTTTCTTTTTAGACAAAGGCAGATTTGCCACGCGGAGGAGCAGCTACGTGTCCGCGTACGCTCGTCTATGACCAAAGGCGAACCGGTAGAGTCGGATTGCGCAAACCTCACCGAAAAATTTGAGGTAGGACGTTCGAGGCTCTGTTTCGTGTCTCGCTGTAGAACGTGGGGCAAAGTGAAAGCCTTTCGATGGCCCGATCAAATTTCTATTAGTTGGCCGAAATACATTTTCACCGACCACGATGGCGACAATGAAATTAGTGTCGAAAAATTCATGTTCACTTTCGACGTTGAAAGTTCCACGGTCTGCCATTATGACGTACAGTTACGTACGCGTGTGTACTTATGCACACACACACGCACACACATCTGCCCCGCCAAAAAGATCCACTCGTGCTACTTAAATATTACTTAACGTTCTTACTTAATTTTAAGAAGCGCTGATTCAGTGCTGCCTCCTTTAAACGATTATTATGTTACCGTCGAGTTTGTTTGTCAATTTTTCGGTCAATTTATGTAACACGAAATTTCTTAACTAGCCGATCGTTGGGAAGAAAGGCTCGGTTTATTACCGTTAAACGCTCCCTCGGATCAGCCGGTTAATCGTGTATAGGTACACTCATAATTCTTTCGCATTTTGCAATCGAGTTAGGTGATGACTGTTCGCGCGAGCCGCGGAACGATCCTCCGTGTGGCTTTTCTGCCTCGCGATGCCCCCTCGACGGGACTCCATTTTCCCGTCGAATCTCAGAGACTCCCTCTAAACAATAACCCGCGCCTTCTCGCTTCTCATCACACACTTTGTCGCGTTTAGCTCGCGTTCCAATCGTGTCACGGAGACACAGATCTAAGATCGTTAACAACTATTAGGTCGTAGCGTACAAAATGCCTGCTCGAACGTTCGTCGTCCTCGTTAAGCGTCTTCTACCTCGCAGATATCAGACATTCCTCGCTCTTTCCCTTAAATATACATAATTCTCCCGCGTCTCGCAATCGACACCGTTCCCGATTAACCGATAGACAGAGCAAGCGTGTTCCCGTAACGCGAGTCCAGCGGCGGTGGTATCGAGTCGAACGAAACGCCGGGGCGAAGCCAGAAACGAAAGTTTCCAGAGGTCCTCGGATGGAAAAGCTGTCGTAAACGCGGCTCGAAATTTCGCGGCGGTAGCCCCGTCGATGAGCGTTGAAAGTAATAACGAAGCGAGTGCCGTTTACGACCAACGAAAAGGAGGCAGCCCCTCGTCTTTTGCATCTGTCCGCCACGTGGATCGGATCCGCGTTTAATGGCCGAACAGGGGATTCTGAGCGTTCGATTATTGGTCCCGGTCGATTCCCGTACCACGTGGGGCCCTGGTCGTAAAAGTGAGAGCGGTCACCGTTCGGCGGCGCAGTCGAAATCCGCTCGAGGAACGCTCCGACTTATGCGGGGAGGATTTCCAGAGTTGCCTGGGAAGGTGCGCTCGGGAAGGCGCGCGAGAAAATAAACATTAACACGGGGGGAAGGGAACCTGGAAAATCAGCCGGGACAGCGGAAACCGTGGCATGCGCCTCTGTTTAGAAACTCACGAATTTCATAATTATTGTATTATGTCGCAAGAAGGTGGTATACCTGGCCGACTGCCTGCTAGCTCTGCCTATCTGCCTTGCCTGTTTGCTTACCTGCCTTGGCTGCCTTGCTCGCTTGCTTGACTCCTACCTTCGTTGTTCGCGCTCGCGCTGCCCGAGGTGGGGGAGAAAGGTTAGGTTGAGGCGGGGATTGTGTAATCCCACGTCGAGTGGAGCCTCACCGTCTTCTTTTCGCCGAAGCTTTTATTTCTTTCCCGGTTTCTTCCTTTTCTCCGCTCGTTTCCCTCTCGATCCCTAACGGCGGCCCGCCCGAATTCGTATCCTGTAACGAAGCATGTATAGAAACGCTTGCGCGCGATCGCTGACACGCAATCGCTACGGCCGCCTGCCTACGTCATCGTTGCCACGAGTAGTGTTCGAATTTCGAAAAAAAAAATGAAGGAACTCGGCCAGAACAGTCGATAACGCGGCCGATTATCGAGCCGCGAGTATCAACCTGTTTCTGTAATAGCTCGTTCGCTCGGATGTTTAGACTCGCGGCTGGTCGAGTGTTAAAAAGCTAATCCCGATGCCCGCGGGGCGATTAACGGGTATTAATGCAATTATCATTCCGCGAAATACTTTTGAAGATCGCGCAGCCAGTCGGTATCATCGCTTGGTAAAACAGGACGCTTCATTGTGCATCCGCACGGTGTTTGTAGTCTCGAGTCGTTATCGCCGCGGTTGTAATGCGTTTTTTTTTTTTTTTTAGCGAAAAAGATCGCACGCTTTGTTCAGCCAGAAATACGACAAGGGTTTTCTGATCGATGATTTCGTCCTTTTTTTTTTCGCCTGTTTCGCAACGCGCAGATGACTTCACTAACAGTCGGGCGCGTCGCGTCGACCGTGTCATGGGGGGAACTTCTCTCGCGCGATTGGTCTAACCGTGGACGACGGTGGTCACGTGGTCCTACATTAATTTCTATGGGGCGGGCCTGACGTCACTGGACCCGTGGACCAGATTCGTTAAGTGGGTTTCCCTTTCTTTTCGACACGTACACGCTGTCGGGTTCGGCGCTCTTGCGTACACTTATCGCCGTCGTGGACCTTGCGAACCGGACGTAGGTTGCATTCTTTTAATGGCTCACACGCGTCCCACTACACGTGGATCCTCGCCGCGGATCCTTCCGTCCCGGATAGTTTATCGTAAATAGTAAAGGAACGCGTAACCGTCGGATCAATTCCAGTTATCACGAGTGTACACGTTCTTTTCTTGTTCTTTTTTATTAACCGCTATTTCTCGCTACGCACACCGCTTCTAACGCGCTGCTACTATTATTACTTGCAATTGTCCTGCGCAGGAGAAAGGTCAACCCGTTGTAGCGTTATTTGAAGCTTTTTATCATAGATACTTGCTACCTACCGATATCGCGTATTAGTAAGCGGAAAAAATGTAATTATATTTATCTTTATTGACGTGAACGGCAAGCGTATTTCAAGTTTGCTCGCGATGTGTTTCGCGATCTAATGAAAAGTATATCCCTCGTTTGCGTATCTTCTTTTATGGGCTCGTGTAAATCCTCTTTGCGGACGTTTACGCGGTCGAATTCGATTCGTTGTACCCTGCCGTGCTTTTCACAGCCCTCGTCCCGCTATCGATAGACATGTCACGATACTTAACGCAGCCACTTTTAACACATGCAAATCGTACCGATAAGCTTAAAGGAAAACAAAAATTGCTCGCAATTCCACGTTCGTTGTGCTTCTTTCGATGTGCCGTCTTTGCTCCACCAAGAATGGCACCTACGGTTGTACTTCGAGAGAAAAGATGACCCTCGTCGGGCATTAATTCCACAAAAATGAAACTTTTCCGGTAGGCGTCGCGGTTATGTAATTGTCACGGTTTCTCTAACCAGCGACGATCAATGGAAAACCATCCTGCGGTGTATTTAACGCATTTATATGCCTGTTTGGTAACACCGTCGGCGACGCTCGTCTTGCCAAATCCCTGCGCAACCACGGAGTAGAGGAATCCTCTCTCATGAATCGAACCGACTGGTTTATTCGTGTCACGATCACGATCGATGATTCCTCCGTGAAATTTCAACGGGATCCAGATGAGATCTCAACGAAAATCCTCTCGTTGCTGTTCGAATCGGAAGCCCTTTTACTCGCGTCCTGTGAATCTCTCAGAGGATCGTGGACCCTCTACTTAAAGTGTTGTTACTCTACACGAGAGACGCACTTATTTGCTGGCGGTCGGTAGAGTTTATCGATAATCCTGGCCGCGTAATGGAATCGAGGGCGGTCTCAAAACTCGACGCCATTATGGTGCAATTCCGCGCGTCCTGCGCTCGAACTTCCGGTTGTTACTCCGTCGAGACACAGAGACAATGTTCGTCCAGCCTGGTCGACGGTTCTTCGTCGTTTCTCAGCCGTTCGGTGCCCTGGGAATACTCGACTCGTAAATACCATCAGCGTCGCGGGCTGACATGTATATTCCGCGATCGGGGCCCGATCAAATCGTGCCGTATATCGATACGCTAATGCCCCCTCTGCCCACGCGGAACGCCGCCACCCACACGGTGAACACCGCCATGGGTAGAAGAAGCCGTTGGATCGCTGTACACGTTCACGCTTCGGCTGTTTAACGAAAACACGGAAAACACGCGCGGCCACGTGCTTCGAATGAGTCGGCCGACTAATTTGGAGAGGGATGGTGCTCTTCGAGTGAAAGGGTTCAAGATCTTCACCCTTCGCGTGTAGGCATTAGAAACGTTTCTAGTAATGTGGCGGCCGGTGAAAGTAGTTTCCACCTTTGAATAATTTCATTTTAACGTGAAAGATAGAACACGCAACCTTCCACGAACGTGTGATTAATTCTGTCTCATAGAAGGGGATCTGTTTTGTAACTGTTCTAAAAATCCTGACGTGACTAATGTAATTCAATCAAAGGGGAGAGATTTCACATGCGAATCCGTCTGTTCGAAGCGGTCGTTTAGGGCGCGTAGGTTTCATTTGAACAAAGCTATCGATGCAACAATTTCAACGCGCGCGATGCACCTGGCGTTAAATTAAAGGCGGGAAAGACGCACGCCTGAGAGTATGCAACACCTACGTCACTCGGTGAAAACACGGCGAAGAAGAAATACCAGCGTGCTCGTAAACGTAGGATGTTAACAAGGAGAGAGAAAAGAAACTCTCGATGAACCGAGAAAGTCAACTTTGCCTGTGATCTATGTCGATCTTTATAAAACAAAAAAAAACAAAAAAAAGGAACACGCGTAATCTTAGAAAGCGAATCGTTTTGTACCGATCGAAGAGAAGTCAGAGGCGGAAACGATGTACTGGAATGTAGGAGGGACACGGGGATAAAGTGGAGCGACGAATGAGAGAATGGGACAGGGCGGGGAAAGCGGTGGATCGAGGGAAAGAAAAGAAACCGCGGTGAGGTAGCTTTGTACACGTGTTAAATAAGTCCGCGAGATACGCGGTGACGGCGTTGCGTGGTATTAAGCGAGCAATCGAGAACAAGTGGCCGAAAGCAACAACCTGAAAGTCAAGTTTAGCAACTTTCGTTATTGGCTTGCTCTCCCGCGACTATTGTCTGAATTCCCGGCAAGTCGGTCACGTATGTTGCAGAAAGAGAGGAAAGAGAGTGTCGTGGATAGAGAGGAGCCGAGAGAGGACGCGGGGGCGTGCACCGGGAGACCACGGGCACGTTCGCGTAATCCTTCGATGATGGATGACACGCTCGTCTCGCGTGGTTTATTCGTCAACAGGCAGAAAAGTTTGGCGGGACGAACACGGCAGACGGGTTTCAAGTTTACGCGAAATGAATTCCGGTTCGTAGACGGGGCGCTTCCTTAAACACTTAAACAGTGATCGATAACAACGATACAAAAAAGCAAAGAACATGAAACATTTCCTTTCGTCTGCGTCGGACATCGGATGCGATTTACATAATTTCTTGAAAATTAATTCAGTATAGCGTTGAAGCATACGCGATTCCAACTTCTCCAGTACAATACACAGACGCCATTTACCTCATTAGTTCAATTAATCCGCGTTACGCACAACTAATAAATAGAGAATCCTCGTAGCGTAGAATCGAAAGAAGGCATAGGAGAGCCGGACTCTGAGGAAACTCGAAAAGGGTGGCGGTTCTTAGGCGGGTAGGGGAAAACCGCGAGGCAGGAACGCGGCGACGGATGGCGAGCGACGTTAACGGAAAAGGAGGCGGCAAAAGGGAATCGTTGGGAAAACGAGAGACGCGAAAAGACGTAGGGAAAAAGAGAGGAGGCGTAAGCGGGCGCGCGCGCGCGCGCATAGGGTGGCGGAGGCGGCAATGTGGATCGAGGTGTCCGGAGGGAGGGCGCGGAGAGTAGGGTACGAGGGAAGGGAAATAAGTAGAGTTAGGCGGCAGCGGGGTGTCGGACGGTATTCGACACGGTGTACGTGCGCTGGTAGGGGAGGGTTAGGGGGGCAGAGGGGTGGCCCTCCTCCCTCGACGGGCCGGCTCAGAGGCAGAAGTGGACGGGCAAGCGATTCAACCTCCTTTCACTTTCAACGAGCGCGCACCGCGCTTGCTCGCTCGCTCGCTCGTGTTCGTGTTTCATTGCGGCGACGGATAGAGCGGACACTTGGCACGAAAATAGGCAACGCCGCCGATTTAGCCGTGCGTCCGCCCTAGAAATCGCTCGGAACCGCTCGAAATCCACCCCCGATCGCACCCGTGACCCTGGCAGGACCAGAGGTGGACCGTCGTCGGGGGCCACACGACCTCTCCTCCGGGAAACGTTGCCACACCGCGGCCAACTCTCCGTTACCGATGCACATCGATGAACGACAGCCTTTTACGGCGCTGATACTTTTAGGACTTTTGTTTCTTCCCTCTTTTTCCACTCCGCTCCTCTCGATTCTTCTCAACTTCTTCGTTCTTTAATTCATCCTTACGAGGATTCGTGGAGAACTCGTTGAGACGTTGAAATTGTACAGATTTTTAGCACAATCGTAATCGTTCGTCTGATAGGTTCCTTTGCTGAGCCACTTTTGGTCTCTGGACCGCACGTCTGGGTATCTGTAGTTTATACTATGGACATTAATTTGGAAATGTTAGGCTCGGTGTAAAACGTAGGTTGTTCTCCGTAATCGATAGGGAGCGATAAATAATCTGCTTGTATCATTGCCAAGACACCGAGCGACGCTTCTCATAGGTGGACATCCACGTTTCACGAGTACCCACTCGTTTGCGTACATTTGTCCCATTTAAGCGGCGATTTAAACGCCGCCGGTGACGTCGATGGACTTTCAAATTGCATCGAGCGCCAAACTTGTCGACGATAACTTTTCGAGTCGTTAGAGGCGATTGAGAACGATCGAACGGTACGGAGTCTCGAAACCGACGATAGCGTTCGAGGATAATAAAATCTCGAGCCGTTGAAATGGTAGCCGATTAGAACGGCAGCCGATTAATATTTCAGATATACGCACCCGGCCTGGGTAGATAGATCGTAGAAAGTGTCTTTTCCAATGTTTTGTACGTGTCGCTTCTGTTGTAGCCGTGCGAGCGGACCGGATGAGAGGCGGTAGGAACAAATTTGGACCCATGTACAAGAGAGATCGGGCGCGGAAGCTACAAATGTTGAGACAACGGCAGCTGGCACTGCAAACGATACGCGGCAGCCTCGGTGACCCATCGAACTATCCCTCCGCCGTAACGCCTTTCCTGCATATTAAACAGGAGATACAAATACCTCAGGTCTCGAGTCTAACATCTTCCCCAGATTCGAGCCCATCCCCCGCAGCCGTGGCCGCTGGTCTGGTCACGACACAGGCTGGCAGCGGAGCTGGTCAGCATCAACTGATCGCCCCTTCCTCCCAGCCGAACATTTCTGCCGGTAATCACCTGCACAACCTCAACCCTGGCCTGGATAGCAAGCTCTGGGCGGCGAACTCGACCACCCCGAGCCCGAAGGCCTTCAACTTCGGCGAACAGTCCACGCAGCCTCACGGCTCCGCACCCTCTACCGCCGCATTGAAAACTAGTCCGATGATAAGAGACTTCGTGCAAACGGTCGACGATCGCGAGTGGCAGGCATCCCTTTTCGGACTGTTGCAAAACCAAACGTACAATCAGTGTGAAGTGGACTTGTTCGAATTAATGTGCAAAGTGCTCGATCAGAATCTGTTCTCGCAGGTGGACTGGGCAAGGAACTCTGTATTCTTCAAGGATCTCAAGGTTGGTGTCAAACACGTTCTCTTCTTTTTCTTTTTTTTTTTTTTCTTTTCTAAGCACGCATGGATTATCGGATTTAGCGATACGTCATCGGTGCGTGGGTTGTATGGTATACGCGTGTACCGTAGAACCTCGATTATTCGACTCTGCGATGACACCAGCTGCATTTAATTACTTTAATTTTGCATGCAACACTTTGTAGCACGCCTCAGTGTTCGAGGCTCTGTAATTGCGACACAGTCAACCCTCCCATAACGCGATTAGGAACTCGGAAGCAAGCAAAATATAAATCAATTTCTCTGAGCAGCAAGTTATGATGCGTGCGATTATAAAATAAAAATTTCTAAATATAATATCGAAGATATAGCTCGGTGCGTATATAAAATTAGGAGGGCTGTCGCAACTTCAGCTCGACGTTATATGGAAACCGTGTTATAGGAGCGTTACGTTGTAGAAGGGTTGACTGTGTACACGAGCAGCGTGTAACGATGTAAGCGAGCCCATCTGGATAGGATGGAACTTCTTTCGGTCTTAGTACTTAACTTCTTTCCCGTGCTCGGTTTCACGCGCGCTTAGATCGCGACTTTTTTTGTATTTAATCGATCGTTGGCGATGCTGTGGATCGGCCTGTTAAAAATCTCACGATTTTAACCGGCAGTCGAGAATCTTTTTCGAGAGAGAAGGCAGTTCTTACCGATAAATAACTCGTCGCTGGTCTGTTGGTGGTACGAGCGGGGATGTGAGGTAACCAACAGCATTGCACAATCACTGAATGATTTCAAGCATCGCCTCATATCTAGGTCATAACAAGATACGTTTCTGGGTTATGGCGGTTGCCCTAAAGCAGGCCCATGTTAATTATAAACCGTCTACTTAAACGATCGTATTGTTTTTTTTTCCTTTTTTTTCTCTCTCTTGTTCTCCGTCATTCCGTAAATTTGTCGAAAGTTGCGCCAGAATTTCGACGACACCTCCGGTTGTGGCTTTTATATTTCGCGAACAATATGGAGCTCGGGTACACCAAGGATTCCGCCGCTTTTAAACTTATATTCACGCCGTTCTTGATTCCCAAACTTCAACGAGAGTTCTCAGTTAAAGCTGAATGGTTCGAAAGAAAAAAAAAAGAAAGGGTTGGAAAGCATTGTTCTGCACTTGCGTGTGTATTTTTCTAACGATATTTTTTTGGACAGGTTGATGACCAAATGAAGTTGCTTCAGCACTCTTGGTCGGATATGTTGGTGCTTGACCATCTTCATCAAAGGTTACACAATAATCTGCCCGACGAGACTATACTTCATAATGGCCAAAAGTTTGATCTCCTTTGCCTCGGCCTACTTGGAGTCCCTTCCTTGGCAGACCTTTTCAATGACTTGTCGACCAAACTTCAGGAGCTAAAATTCGACCTTTCGGATTACATATGCATGAAATTCCTGATGCTGCTCAATCACGGTACGTCCCTTTCCCTTCGTCGGGCTTAAGTATCGGTTAAATGTGTATGCGAGGCGGTAGGAAATCGTTTTCGATGTGTGAATTTTTCTTTGACTACGCAGATGTTCGTGGGTTAGTTAACAAGAAACACGTGCAAGAAGGTCACGAGCAAGTCCAACAAGCCCTTTTGGATTACACATTGACGTGTTATCCTTCTATACCGGTACGTTTGCCTCGTACGTGGGCGTAGATCGAATTCGGATCGTTGAATCTCGATGATTCTTTTCTGGTCGAATTTAATGAATTGATATGAATGAATTTCTCTACGAACAGGATAAGTTTAACAAGCTGCTAGCAGTATTACCAGAAATCCATGTGGTAGCAAGCAGGGGAGAAGATCATCTTTATCAGAAGCATTGTAGTGGCGGGGCACCGACTCAAACACTTCTAATGGAGATGCTCCACGCTAAGAGGAAATGAAAGGATAGATTCGTTCGGCACTTTTGCCATGGGTTAGTCTGTTGGTATATCTCAAAAATCAAGATAGCGCCCCTTATTGTCAGAGTGGACCTCAAGTACCTATTAAGAGCTAACGCTGCTTAGGTATTGGACCAAGCTGAGGGGCCCTGGTTAAAAACGATACCTATGCAAAGCAAATCAAGTATAGACGTACATACTTTACATATATACATAATATATATGTATTATAAAGTGTATCTAAATATATAAACATAATGACATATATTTTCTATATTTGATGTTGAAGTTTTAGAGATGTATCCATTGGAGAATTAATTTACCCCTGTTCGGTGGGTAACAAGCGCAGGGAAAACAGTAAGCAAGATGCCTTGAAAACAGTACAAAGGGTGGTTAACAAAATATTGGTCAAAGGGCAGGCAACTTTTATCTAAATAAGTAAAGCTATTTTTCTAATACTTAGAAGCGATTATTTTTAAGCATACACACACACACCACTGAAGCCTTGCTCTCATTTTAACAAAGTATGAACAAGAATAGAGGAAAGCAAAAAAGAAGTTGATAATCCTAATCGTGAAACGTGAAACGAACGAAATTTTTCGACTCTCCAGTCAATCGTGCTTCTGCAAGGGATTCAATGGGCATACTTGAAACGACGGTAAAAATTTCATGTGATAATACTTCTATTATGCATATATACATATATGTCGCACGGCCACCTGGGCATCCTTAGAATTTCCTAATGAGAAAGAAAAAAAAATCTGCATTTTTTGTCACACTTGCACACAGCAGGGCTACTATATTGTAAATACTAGTTAACACATTCCAATTACGTTGTAAAGTACGCGCGCGAATCATGTTAAATATGTAATTATAATAATTTGTGTATAGTTTAACGAAATAAATATATTTCTGTTGCTCTTACTGAGGAAAAAAAAGGAAATCATTAGCTACTTAATGTCTTCACTAATTTTAGAGTTTTATTCATGTATTCTTTCTTCTCTTTTATTATTTTTTTTTTCAAATAGGTGGCGGAAAAAAAAGGAATAACCACAAATTGCGATATTTTATTATTGTATATTGTATCATAATAAAGATTCTGTTTAAGAAATAAAAGGAATCATTGGAGCAAGGTTTATGTGGTCCTACATTATCTAGCGATTAAACACTAAGTACATTAAGATCAATATTGTCTTATCGCAGTTGTTAAATAGATAAATATTTACTGAATGTTAAGATAGCGATCGAATCGTAGTAATTTTTCACTAATAGATTATTATTGTTTTAGTCAATAGTCAGAAACTTTTCAGTGCTGTGAAGGTTGTCTTTTCGACGCCTGTGGTATCTAAGCCATTCGGTAAATTACACACGTGCTAGATTCGAGGCTCAAGTGTGGCAACAGGAACAGAAATCTTTGCTCGTACTGGTAGGCTGGTAGTACCACCCTTTGCAACTCCTACTGTTTATATCCTCTATCAAAGAAGTACCTGGGAAAAATGCTATTTTACTACTTTCACTTTTCCACCGACTTCGATATAAGATATATACTAAATATAGATTTAAACGATTTGTTGATGTATGTAAAGAAAATAAAGAAGTAACTCGATGCCACATTAGATTAAGAATCGAGTGTTGAATCAAACCAGAAGGAGTAGCTGCGAGTATTACTACCATGAGATACAAAATAATTGCATATAGTACTTATCGTGTGAGTAAAGATTTGTGTCCGTGATCAAATTCTTTCAAATCTTCGATACAAATGCAAAGTATATATATACATGTGCAATATATCTTTCCATGTATCTATGTATATATATACATTGACATGTTCCCAAATTTTCATATCGCCTGGTTCTTTTAATTGATCGATAAAAAGGAAAAAAAGAAGAAAAAGTGAAAAAGAGAATTAAACACACAATTTGCATTGCTATTGGATCTTGAAACGATACTTTTTAAACAGATTACTTTTATTTAACTCGCATATAAATGTCTACCTCTTCGTAACTGTATTAAGTCTTTACATTTTTACATTTTTAGTAAACCACATACCTCAGAATAGACACCCAGATAGCAAATTACATAGAATGTATGAATGTTACCTATGTGGACTTAAACGTCCACGATTTCTGTAATATGCGTATCGCGACAGAGAATATAAGAGTTCCATTCAAGTATTGTATTCCCGCGTTAATTATCTTAGTTATTATTACGTTTATTCGAAATTAGATTACGCTTGTTGTATCTGACTTGTGTACGATATATTCGAGTCAAAATTGATATAGCTTATGTTGCTGTTTGGGTAAAATCTCATAAACTAATACTTTATTTATTGTACTTTCATTTATCTTCAAGACATCATGTAGAACGTGTCGGTCTGATAATTTTGGAACAACTTACAAAAATCGCAAACACAATATGTCTCAATGAACGAAAAGAAAAGAAAAAGAAAAAAACAACCACGAAAATTGTCTCTTCTGAATACGCCCCTAAATCAATGATCTTTGTATGTGTCCATCCTATTTAATCGTCCGCTCGATTCTGTTATAAAATGTTTATTAATAATTGTAACTAGGAGATACGATTATAATAGTGGTATTATTAAGCATTGTGTTAAATATGTACAGTTACCAATTATAATTGGCAAACGAATCTAATTTAATATCGATGTGATTTTTTGATCCAATAAATAATTGGAATTTAACATTTAAATGATGAACTATTATGCGTTGTTAAACACTGCCATTAGGAGTTGGCAATTGTAAATTATGTAGAAAAAAAAAGAACAACAGATGATTGATTGTAAATATATCTTTATTATTAACTGATAACTGTTCCTTTTTAGGATTGACAGCGCTATTTTTTATATATTATACTGATTGAACTCCTACTAAACGATAATGTTTCCCTTATTGCACTCCTTGTCTTCGGTATCTATTGTAAAAATAATAATGTGCAATGACCACGGAACGTATTATAATAATTATAGATTTCAAAAGAAAACAGGAGAGTAAAGGATGGTACTATGTAAATTATTAAGCAGACAATTTTCCGAAATTTACAAATAGTATTTCTCAAAACATTCAACTGTTTCTTTATACATACAAGTTATTATATATAATTTAAATGCGTTTATGTACAACACAAAGTTTATTATAATTTGTAACAACAGTGTCATTCGTGATACCGAATAACATGTATATTAAAACATTTGTTTGCTTTGTACAATGGTAACAAGATAAGAAAATGCACAGTGGTTAATAAAGACATCAGCTAACTACTGCACCTAGCTTCATAATTCTTAGTTCACAGGTTACGCTGTTATTCATTTCATTCGACACTTGTTGCCTGTGTTACATACAAAATTGTGCCTCCGTATGATTAAAAAATTAATTATTGCTTTTTATATTCGCACACGTACAATATATTAAACGATTGTCATGATTAGAAAATTTACAAAATCGATATCCTCGAGGCACTATTTTTCTGTTTAACCAAACGATCAATTGACAACAATATTTGTTCCACATTCGATTGGTACAGTATAACAAATATACTAACATCGTAATTGTGCATGATTGTTGCTGTATAATTCACAATAAATATATTTATACTTTTTTTTTTCATTCATGGTAAATGATTAGGAACAAACTAGGTAAATCTTTATACATTCGTAGACTATATGAAATATATTTATAGTGGATCAGTTTTCAAGTACTGATTGTACGTTTTCTCATCCATTAGCTTCTTGAGATCATCAAGATTAGTTAACTCTACTTTGAACAACCATCCTTTCTCGTAACAAGAATTGTTAACTAAACTGGGTGTTTTTTCAACTTCTTCATTCTTTGCTATAACTTTTCCACTTACAGGGCTGTACAATTCAGAGGCAGCTTTCACCGATTCTAATGCTCCGCATTCAGCTGTAAAAAAAAAATTAATTATACTTAGACACAAGGTGCTGAAAATGAAATTTTCATTTCGGAAAGCAATTTTAAATAATCGTTCTTACTTTCTTTTTCTATTATAGATCCCACATCAGGAAGCTGAGCATAAACAACATCACCCAACGCTTCTTGAGCATAATCGGATATCCCAACTATACCAATATTGCCATCAATTGTTATCCATTCGTGTTTCTCTGTATACAGTCTCTCTGAAAGTAGAGAATAATGTGAAATAATTTTCAAGTATAGAGAAAAATACTTGATAATTGTTACGACATTAAATGGAACAAATATAAAGCATATATATTAGTTACAATTCTAGTCACACGAACAGTTCTATTTTAAGTTCCCGAATATTTTGCGAAAATAATATTGTTCTGTGATTCCTAAATTAAAATATTCTTAAAAATTATTAAGATTAATACAAGATACAATATTTTTTTGTACTGTATATTAAGTAAGTATTACAACTAACAAACTGTTAAGATTTAAACATTCTCGTACATTTAAAAACTCCAATATGCGTTTAAACATACCGGCACTCAAGCAGTGGGTAGTCGTAACAGACCGTGAAATGTGTGAAGACACTTTTGGGACAGACACGGCGAACAAACATTTCCTCGAGGCACGTGGGAACGTTCTGGTGCCGTATTTCACCATTTGCGTGATTACTTTTGCCATGTTTAGTTATATTTCCCTTCGATCTCGAAACAAACGAAGAAACTTAACCTTACTCGACTGGTGTTGGTCGCAGTGCCTCGTTCTCCACTAAGTTTCCGAATCTTCCGCAGCAACCGTGGAGCTGAATGTGTGCGGGGACGCGGGATCTGAAGAAACGATCGAAATAATTCTATGAAAGAACACGCGACGTATGTATTCTTTATATCATCGACTTCTGTTATCGCGCATTATATATTTCGTCATGCAATTGAAACTATTACAACAGATTAAATGCAGTAATGTACGAATAATTAAACAGCTACAGCTGATCAACAGCTGATTAGAACCGTCGATTTCTAATTTAATTATCGTTTTATTATAGAAATAATATTCTATATGTAAGTATGCATCGTTATTATTATTACTATTATTAATATTATTATTTCTATACGAAATATTTTAGCCCAAACTGTTCGAGAACAGTTCGAAACAAGTTTCTATCGCATTTTTATTTAAGAAATCGAAGCAAATTTTGTAGAAACTATTTGAAATGTACTGAACACTTTGTGTACATCTGATTTCGATGAAAATTTGCAGTTTTCGTTTTGTACTGACGCGAGCAGTCTTTTAATTTCGAAGCGTGGAAGACTATCGGTAACTTGGGAGAATGCGTAATGTTATTGAAATTCTTTGCGTTGATCACGTGAGGTTAAAAGGGCAGTTTAAACATGCTTGATAAGTAACTTGTAATTTATGTTATCAGACTGGGTGATGCGCACGTATAAATAACAGACGAGGGGAGGTTGCGCAATTTTAATGACCCCCACATTCGATGCGAGTGATTTGCAAACTCTTAAGCGCGGCTATTGAATTATATCTTCCCATGGTATTTGCGGACGAGATGAAAAAGCTGAGGACAGGTGAATCTATACATTAAAAGTAGCAAGTATTTCACTTCAAATTATTAGCTGACTGCATTTTCTCTCTGTTGCAGATACGCAACGATGGAAATTATGACGTCGTGTTCTCTTGAGAAACGACCAGTTTTTTCGTTCGGAAATCTGAAAATTGGAGTTTTTAATCCTAAAGGCGGCATCCTACAGAAAATTTGTAAGGACCAATTTTACTACCCTAATTGTCGGCTATCTTGTCGTGCAAAAAAATTATAGGATTAATGCTTTTTTTTCAGATTGTGCCCCGTAAAAGGGTGAAGAGTGCAGTCTTCGAGAGAGTAGTCGCTTTCCCTGAGAGCTTTTGTATGTAGCTTCATGTAGACATTGCATCGATAGATAGAAGAAATATTATATTATAACTATTTGTACCGTATAAAACTTAAGTTTTATTGTAATTTCTTGCATATCTCAGTAGTTTTAGTATAATTTGCTATGTACTTGAATAGTTTTATTGCAATTTCTTGTATATTCGAGTAGTTTAATTATAATATATTATATAGTTTAATAATTTTGTTGTATTTTCTCGCATATTCCACTAGTTTCATTCTAATTTCTTGTATATTTCCCGCTGTGGAGGTGAGAGAGAGGAAGATATATAAAAACGCTATGAGAAAGAGTGAGACAGATGATACAGAGCCTTTTTTAAAACCCCTGGCGCCATCTCTGTAAAAAGTGCTGAACTAAGTCGGAAACTAGTTTCAGCCTTTTCCACAGAGATGGCGCCATGGGTTCAGAAGAGGCTCTGTAACATCTGTCTCTCTTTTTCTCAAAGCTTTCTTACATATCTTTCTCTCTCTTACGTCTAAAGGGGGAAATATAAAATAAATTATAATAAAACTACTGAAATATATAATATAATTGCAATAAAACTATAGAAATATACAATAGATTACAATAAAACTAATAAAATGTACAATAAATTATAATATGTTGGTCTTATTGTAATTTATCGTATATTAAATAGTTTTACTCTAATTTATTGTAGTTTATTGTACATTTTACTAATTCTATACTAATTAATTGTACATTGAATTAATTTTATTGTAATTTCTTGTACACAGTACTAGTTTTATACTAATTTATTGTATATTCTATTAATTTTATTGTAATTTCTTGTATATTTCATTAGTTTTATTATAATTTATTCTATATTTCTCGCTTTAGAAGTAAGAGAGAGAAAGATGCTATAAGAAAGAGTGAGACAGATAATACAGAGCCTCCTTTAGAACCCCTGGCGCCATCTCTGTGGAAAAGGCTGAAACTAGTTCCCGATTTAGTTCAGCACTTTTTACAGAGATGGCGCCAGGGG
This sequence comes from Xylocopa sonorina, assembly GCF_050948175.1. Taxonomy (NCBI): domain Eukaryota; kingdom Metazoa; phylum Arthropoda; class Insecta; order Hymenoptera; family Apidae; genus Xylocopa; species Xylocopa sonorina. The sequence goes on along the minus strand of NC_135210.1, from coordinate 3,340,375 downwards.
TTCCAAAGGAGGCTCTGTATCATCCGTCTCACTCTTTCTTATAGTTTTATTATATATCCTTCTTTCTCTTACGTCCAAAGGGGGAAATATAGAATAAATTTAAATAAAACTATGAAATATATAATATAATTGCAATAAAACTATAGAAATATACAATAAATTACAATAAAACTAAGAAAATGTATAACAAATTACAGTATGTTGGTGTTAATGTAATTTATTGTATATTTCAATAACTTTATTGTAATTTCTTGTATATTTCAGTATTTGTATAGTAATTTATTGTATATTTCATTAGTGTTATTGTAATTTCTTGTATATTTCTTGCTTTAGAAGTAAGAGAGAGAAAGATGCTATAAGAAGGAGTGAGACGGATGATACAGAGCCTCCTTTAGAACCCCTGGCGCCATCTCTGTAAAAAGTGCTGAACTAAATCGGCAACCAGTTTCAGCCTATTCCACAGAGATGGCGCCACGGGTTCTAGAGGAGGGTCCCTAACATCTGTCTCACTCTTTAATATAGCTTTTCATATATCTTTCTCTCTCTCTTGCTTCCAAAGCGGGAAATATACAAGAAAATGCAACAAAATTACTAAAATATATAATATATTATAATAAAACTATTGAAATATGCAAGAAATCGAAAGGATAGTTTAATCTACCTTCATTTCCTACAATTTTATGAACGTAACTTAGATTAATTAGTATGTAAGGATTGTATGCAATATGTACATTGTATTTAAGTATTAATAAATATCTATATACTATTAATTAATTGTTTAATCATTTAAAAACCTGTCCAGCACTCCTAGAATGACCAATCCCAATCCTTAAACGAGAAGAAACTCGTAAAAACAGCCCTGAACCCAAATAAAGTAACTAGAAGTATAAATAATCGCGCCTATAACTCAATAATTCCTGGAAAATGACGTCACTTCCGGGTAGCTCCAAAATTCTCAGAATTCTCGGTGACGTCATTTCCGGGAAGTGGCACGTTCGAATACCTCCTCATATGTTATGTTCTCCTGATACATTCGCAATTTTTCGACCGAAAATCTGAAAATCTGACTTTGGTGACGTCACAGGGGGCTCCTGGCAATTCCAGGAATTCTTGATGACGTCATTTCCAAGAAGTGGCACGTTCGGATACCTCCTATGACGTCATGTTCTCCTGATACATTGCCGATTTTTCGACCAACAATTTGAGAATCCAAGTTTGATGACGTCACAGGGGTTCTTGGTAATTCCAGGAATTCTTGATGACGTCATTTCCAAGAAGTGGCACTATCCGGATACCTCCTATGACGTCATGTTCTCCTGATACATTGTCGATTTTTCGAACAAAATCTCGAAAATCCGACTTTGTATCAGGAGAACATGACGTCATAGGAGGTATCCGAATAGTGCCACTTCTTGGAAATGACGTCATCGGGAATTCCTGGAATTTCGGCGATTCTTGGGAGTGACGTCATTTTCCTAGAAGTGGCGCGAATACCTCCTATGACGTCATGTTCTCCTGATACTTTGTCGATTTTCGAGATTTTAGTCGAAAAATCGGCAATGTATCAGGAGAACATGACGTCATAGGAGGTATCCGAACGTGCCACTTCTTGGAAATGACGTCATCAAGAATTCCTGGAATTCTCGGGAACCCCCTGTGACGTCATCAAAGTCAGATTTTCAGATTTTCGGTCGAAAAATTGCGAATGTATCAGGAGAACATGATGTTAGAGGAGGTATCCGAACGTGCCACTAACCGGAAATGACGTCACAGAGAATTCCCGGAAGTGACGTCATATACTTAGAATTTCCCTTGTTAAATCTCTTATTGCTACTTGTGAATATGACAAGGAAAAGGGAATGGTAGCGGATAAAGTTAATGGTAAATGATGAAACTCATTCTATTCCTTTTAAATAGTTTATTTATTTATTTAAATTAATAATACATACGCTACAGACTAGGATTTCAATGTATTTCTTAAAATAATTATACGTATAATACAAAAATTTACATATCCAACACTATAATTCTACTCTACGATACATAGTACATTAATAATATAAAAATTTGTTTAAAATACATGTATACAACGTTTATGAATAATATAATATAATAGTATCTTAAATTAAAATCCATGCTGCTTGATAGAAGAGATTTTCTTGAGCTCTAATGGTCCCTGTAAAGTGCTCTAGTTTGTGGTATCTGTAAAAGGAAGAAAATACAATCAATTAATAAATTAAAGTGTTCTAATTAAATGTAGTATTATATTCTATTTACCATTATACTTTATTACCTTCAATTTGTAACAATATCCTGTTTAAAAATGTTTTTATTGCTCCTGGTGCCATCTCTATGGAAAATACTTAAACTGGTCGTCCACAATCGACGATGAAGTGAACTACTTTGTGGCGGTAGCACCTTTAAATGGTAAGAACTTTTCCAAGAGAAAAATTGGTAAAAACCAAAAAACAGACCATCTATATCGAAAACGACGCGCCTATTATGATTATTAACTTCTCTGTGTACTATACAGAGGATATTTTAAGTCATACATGATGTATCGCACATGGATTTATAATAATTAATTAAAAAATATGTGTAGCTTGCAAGTTCGAAGCCTGGGCCATGCTAAGGGATGAATTCTAGTCGATGGAATGGACGATGAAACGATTAATCACATAATTTTGTCTTATGTTTCAATAAATAATGGTAATTACAAGTATATTAATAAGTATTTATAAATAATACATATTACAAAGAGATGTATAGCTTTAATTATTCATATAATCTTTAAAATTACTTATCTGGATTCTATCATCCTGAAACCGATCATTAAAACCATTGAAGACTCCCTTTAATTAAATTAATATGGTCTGTAACAGAAATCTTATCGAAAAATTATCAAAATTAATAATTAAATTTCAACCAGATACACAGAATTAAAATAATTTTCCTTTGTCACGTTCAAATTCGCAGATTACGCGAATTGCGCTGGTCACACTCGCAACAAAACTGATCGCATGTAAACAAACAGAGCGAACGACTTGGTAACTGTACAGAGTGGAGCGTGCCGTTGATTGAACGTATAAAATACTCGGAGAAACGAAATTCTAACGGTCGATTATGGCGAGCAACGATGAGACTGATTCAGGCTGCTCCACTCACCGTTTCGGTAAGCCTTGCCCTTATTTCTTAAGTTTCACAGTGAAATAGCGCCAAGTATCAACGTTTCCGACGATATTTCTAACGTGAAATGATTTTGGGTACGCGCAATTAGGAACGCTACGTGCTGAACAAGTTCTGGAACAAATTAGAGAGCTACAAGATATACTTCAAGCACACCAGTCGGCTATCGTTGAACAGACACAGGAAAACGAGGTATTTTCAACAGTTGGAACCTTTAAAGATATTCGTGGCATACTTTATAATTCTTCGATTATATATTTCTGCCAGTTTCTGAAAAATAGAGCAGCTGCCATGAAGAGAACATGCGATTCAGAGATGAAAATCAACGAACAACTTGAGATAGAGCTACAAGAATTAGAACGTGAAAATCGCCGTCTATTACTTGAGAGTGCAAATGGTAAAAAATTGATCAACGGGTAAGAGATTCAACCGTTCACGCTTCCATAATTTCACGCAACAACCGATCGACTAGAACGTGCACAGAATTTACACAGACAATAATACAGATATTTTAATCCCACGCATCGGGCACAAAAGTGATCCAGACCACAGGATTAGAAACTGATCAATATGAAAAAATAGTTGTATGTAACGTTTATTTGTTCATTGCGATCGCTTCACGTTAATCTGTTGATGACAGTGAATGTTTAAGAATCAAGGAACTGAAAGCTGCGTGTGAAGATCTTGAAAAAGAAATAGCCGAAATAAACGGGCAACATACGAGCCTCCTCGAGCAACAGGTAATATATTATTTCATAGTAAACTTCACTTTGTACGTCCTCGAAAAATATATTTAATATTTAGCGAGAGATTATGCCATCTACAATTTTACTTTCAATAATATTTCTACACCAAAATTGTAAAGTTTAAAAAACTGCTGAGAATATGCTGAATAATTAGTAATTTAAACATAAAATTTCTCAGGCTGCTACTTGTATCAAATCTGAACAAAAGATCAATCCGTCTCCTCCATCAAGACCGACAAACGACGACGTTACTGAGCTATTAAAAAAATTGCAAGAGGTGCGAAATCAAAGAGTAAGCACACAAAACAAAGCTACTGAACTCGAGCAACAGCTGGCAACTCTGTTGGAAGAGAATAACACACTGGAAGAACAACTGAACGTTCTACGTTGGGAAGAACAATACGTAAAGGATCTACAAGACGAAAGAAACACGCTCGAAGAAGTAAAGTAAGCGTCTGTGAAAATCCCTGATCAAATTTCGATAGCCGAAAATTGTAGGCAACTTTTCTTTCGTAGACGAGGCCAGTTATGTGGACGATGTTTACGGGGAATGAAATCTAAGCCCTACGGTGGCGATGGTCAATGCGACTCTGAGTTATCATCTCTGGTAACTTATCTTTCTTATTTCGTTTAATTCCAAGATAATCACTCGCTATAATTTCGTTTGCATTTCAGGATTCAAATGGCAAAGGTGAAGTATCGAACGACCTGAAACATCCCTGTACACTTTTTAAATTACCAGCGTTTCGTCGAAGGAACAATGCATCTACGTCATCCACTAAATCACTGCAAGAGGAACTAGAGATGTCGGGAGAATTTAATAAATTTCCAAGTCTAACATCCGAAGATCTTGAAGAGCAGCAAAAATTGCCGGAAAAAATAGATTTTCCTTCACCACCCACAGAAATCTCTGAAGTCAAACAAGAAACTAATCAACCAGCCGAAGAACGCGTCAATAATATCAGAAGCGGGGTCCAACGAAGAATATATCACTTAGATTATTTGTCCGTAACCGTAAAAAAAAGAGCCCGTTGATGATTAAATTCGGCTATTGTATAGTTCGTATACTTTGTACATTTAGACTCTAATTTAATACAAATATTTTTCTATCGATTAAAAAACTTTGTTGTAAAAAGAAATAATAAATTTCTATCTAAATAAATTCTAGTTCTACTAAATAATTTCCAATTCCTATAAATTGTTTTACCCGTGTCAATATACTTTATTAGTGGTCGCAATGAGTTCGAGACACTGCGACAGCTGAAGAGGATCTAAGTAGAGCGCGTGGTATCGCACAATTATATACTTCTAACAACCTCCATTGAATATTTCACGTATATAAAGAAGTATTAAATTGTCTCTGTTTATAACTCAATTAATGGTATATTTAAAAAATTGTTGCATATTGAATGGTTTTTCTTTTATAAAAAAAATGTATAACAGAATATTTGTTACAATTTCATTATAAAGTTATTGTAGCATTTAATTTCTTTTTAAATAGATAAATCACAGAAATAAGAAGTAAATCACAAACCTATAGTATAAGAACGACCACCAGGATTATGAACAGGTCCTGGGATAGGTTCGCTAATACACCATTCGTACCAGACATTTTTCGAGTTACACTGACGCCAAAAATGAACGACTACTTGGTCCCCAGCTTTCAACTGTACTGGCTCCTATAATAAATAAGTAACATCACGCGTTGCGTCTTTTGAAAGGAAAAGTTTATCTTACCTTAATTGGAAAAAAGATAGGAAACCAGCTGAACATTCCAGGACTGTGTGTACTTGGTTCTATGCTTAATGTAACGTTCTTGAATAAAACTGTATCAAAATATCCGGAAAACCCATGTAGTACACAATTCTGTCGTACTTTGAATACCTTAGTACTGTACCTCGAATTATCGATAACTTTTTCTAAAAATGTGAGAACAATCAAAATCTGGATCGACTAATGTAAAATAAATATTATAATAATAAACATCAGTGTTTTACTAACCGCTATTTGGATGATTAAAGGTAAATAAAGGTTGCGGTTTTGCTATATCATACTTATTCTGAAGATGAACTACATACAATGTTTCAAAATGAGATAAAGGATGTTTGTCTTTAGGTCTGCATTGTCTCACTTCATTGTATAATTTCGATGATTGTACGGGGGCAATGTACGATGTGTATGAAGTTGGTATACATATGCCATCAGCTGGATATGAGAAACTCGTATTAAAAGGCTTAGAAAAATAAGTATCGAAATTGCAATACTTTTAACAAAATAATAATGTACCCTTTAAAAATCGTTGAACACCATCTAAACATTCCGGTGAAAGTTCATTGTCACCAAAAGATCCAAGTAATTCCGATACTATAATATCAGCATTTTCAGGAGGATTCCATTCTCTCATATCGCAGGACACTACTGTAACTTTGTCGTCCCATAAATCTTTCTCTAGCGCTTGTAAACTGTATGCAAACATGTTAAACAATTATATTTGTACATAATCTGCATAAAATTTACAGTAATTGAACCCTTACGTTAATACAGCATTCGGATTTTTTTCTACAGCATATATCTTTACAGGTTGATTAGCCAATTCACTTGCATTTAAAGACGCATGGACAAGTGGCCCTCTTCCAGCTCCAACTACCATTATTATACTAAAAATTAAAGTAGAATGTTATGCTTTCAAATCGACAGTAACCGATTTTGGATTAGTTATAACATATAGGGTACATTTTTTTCTGTTTATCTTCCGTTTTGTCTACGATGTCACAAATTGCTTGATAAATGGCAGTTTGATATTGTGCATATTTAATAGGGTCCTTTTCAAATGTTTCATATGTTTGGGATTCGAGATTATCCATAAGCGGTTGTAAAGGACATTGCAAAAAATCTTCGTAGCCTCGAGCGTATCTTTCAAATGGTCCATCCGCTTCGCAACCCTACGCGAAAATGGTCAAGTTAAATTGGGAACACTTCAAATAAATTGCTATCATCCAAGAAGAAAATAAATACAAATACACTCTTACTTTCCATAAGTACTCCAAATAATTATGATAATAAGTAATACTCTGATAACGATTTTGTCCTGTAAGTACAAATTGTACTTCTAGCGAGGAAAATCTTTTCACTAATGCCTGGTGAGCCTTACTTAACACAGGATATCCTTTCTTATTCGTAATAAATAAGGTAGTTGGTAAGATCAAACATTTAACTGGTTCTCCTAGCCACCTATCAATCTTACAGTTAAATCAACTTTATTAAATTTAAGTTTTTATGTTATCAATAGCACGTCTAGAAAATAATCATTTTTGGATACCTCTTCTGGATCAGGAAGATCATGGCTTACAATTAACGCAACACCTATTTTCCTATTATAGTCACAGATTATTCTGAAGGCATTCCACCATTCCCAAGGACTCTCCGCTGTATCACAACTTTCTTCTCTATAAGAATAAGCTTGTTTAATTGGATTTTCCATGGGTACTTGAACCCACATCTACAATGAAACGTAAACAAAATTGTAAATTACAACCATACGCGCATAGTCCACTTGTACTATTGATTAGCACACCTGTAAAGCGCACGCGCTGGAAACTTTATCATAAATAACTCTGGCCAGATTTGCATTATGTTCTATTCCTTTCGTCAACTTAAACGTTACTCCTACCAGACCTAAGTGACTCGCCAAAGTTAATTCCTGTTTTAAAGTTTCTTCGCTGTTCTTCCTTAGCGTTGGATCCTTCGAATCGACTCTTATGTACGGCGATAATTTACCGATGATTAAAGTATTCCAATCTGAGGACCGAATGATAATGTCAATCCCGCTGCAAGCACTACAGTTTTAAGCCTACCTACCAGAGCTGGATAGAAGTATGTCCGGTCTAGTGAATGGACCAATGCGTTCTTTTGCTACTCCGGAAAGGAATTCCCTTTTAAACAGGGGATGCACAAGTGGAACGCATATAAATTCATACCTGCAAGTAATAATAAGTAATAATAAATTTCCTTTCCGCTGAGAGGGCAAACAATACCATTCTCACACTTTTTTTACTCACTTTGATGAGTTTGCTGTAAAAAGACAATTACTTAAGTCCGGTACTGCACAAAAGTCTAGACCACAGGAGACTGATCTCTGATTTGACATTGTGCCTCAGCATTAAACGTAAAAATTGATTCCTATGTGAAAGATGTTGCTACTATTAAACAATATTTAACGGTTCATAACTTTATTTTACAAACACTCGGTACTACCACGGTATACTGCTATAAAAAAAAATTACTACACGGTGCATACAATTTCATACGTTTACATTTTTAATCGCGCGTGGAATTGTCCTTCGCTATAAATACCTTAACGAAACGATCAACGTTCTATCGATAACGTAAATGGTTCAATTCTCATACATTTTGTTGATGAAAATAGCAAGAAAATTACAAATCGCTACACGCTAGTTACGAATGACACGTGTTGGGATAATGGTAAAGAGAACAGAGGTTCTCAAATTGGGTGCTGTGGCACCCTTGGGTGCCGCGTGCGATGCTATGGGTGCCGCGACAATAATATTTAATTTTCGAAAATTGACCAAACTTAATTACAAAAACGTAGAGGAGACAATGAAAATTTTAAACGATCTTTTTCCTATACATATCTTTTCTTTCCTCTCTCATACTTTTCTCATCGCATACTCGCTCTGTGCACTCGCAAGGCAGCACAGATGTCTGCTCGTTGCATACATTTTGCTTTCAATATCTTTTTCTTAATTATTCTCTACATTTTAACTCTTTTTAGCCCCTATTAGTCGCCTCTTACGACAAGCAGGGGATACTGTGGGTGCATTCTGATCCCCACCGCACAGGGATTCCTTTCCTAGGCATTTAAACCGTTTTAAGGACTACTTTGCCGCGAGATCTTTTCAGCGATTAAAACTTGAGAACCACTGGTATAGAGTAAAAAGTATCAAAGTTATTTTCATTGAAGTTAAGAGAAAAAAAGGCGAATATTCTTTTTTAATCTATGCAGGTTGAAGATATCTGTTACGTTCCGTGATGACTTCAATTTGCTCTACAAAGAAAGATCTCCAATTCAGGAATCTAAATTTAATTGCTGCACAGAAATTAATAGCTACAAATCACATTTACCTGATATAATAGATTCGTCTATCGTAGATTATCTTAAGAAAATTAAAACGTTCTTTGTACTCTCTCTGGAGTACGTTGTTCGTTTGAGATTGGAGAACAAAGTGTATTGCAATTTTTCGTAGACGCTCGTGGAATCATAAACGCAAGCATCTAGTATAACGGCATCGACCAATTAGAAACGAATACCGGATTTTGGCATCGATCATTTTAAACGCAGCTTTTAATGATCTAGTTCAAGGTAGACGCTTGGTGACTCCATTTCCTTGAGCTTTCCGTTTTGCCTCCTTTTCTTGAGCTACGGTTGAGCCTGCTGATTTTTCGGTAAGTAATCTTTCATTTTTTTTCCTCAGCTCGAAGGGATGATCGTGCGCTCTGAAAATTTCTAACGCCACGCGGATTACGTTAGCCGGATGCGAACAGAAATTCTAACAATAATAAGGACTTTGAAAAACGTAGCAATAGTCACATTGCACGGCGTCGTTTGGTACGCGAAACATCAGTCGGACAAATTCAAATGTTTAACTCCCGTTTTGTTTGTACATAGAGCACTTTATTTTTACGCCTACGTGGAACACGATGCGAACGACCACCAAGTTCTTATTTACTTGCGTGAAACTCGCGTAGCTTTCGAAATAAACGGGAATTATTTAAGACTTTCTTCGTGTCGGAAATAGACGTCCTTTCGGACTCCATTTATAAATTAAAAGTGAGCACTCCGCGCTCGATATTGCGCGATTTATTTTGAAACAATACAATTGTCTATAAATAATCGTATGTTGCTTTCAGAAAATAAAAATTTCATTACATTTCGTTGCGGTGAATAAATTATATTCAATGTAACGCACGCGGAACTGATACATTGTAATTAAATGGAGGATGATATTTGGTATTATTGCAAGATATTTATTGTACATTCTCTTTTAGGGAAAATGTCTTTCAATCGTGGTATAAAACGTGACTCCTTTGGGAATCGGAACTTCAATAACCGAGGAGGCGGTGGCGGTGGAAGTAGCGGCGGAGGAAGAGTTAGTAACATGGGAGGAAGTGGCGGTGGTATGAGCGGCGGAATGGGAGGCGGAGGCAATGGCGGAGGTGGTGGAAGCGGAGGAATGAATCCATGGGAAGGAGGGATGATGCCCGGCAGAGGGATTCTGCCAACACCTAATAACAATTTGTCTTTAGCGTCGCCTCAAGCACAGTTAGCGATAGCTAGTAATCTGCTAACGAACTTACTCCGCAGTCAGCAAGAAGTACAACCACAGGTAGAAGAATTTTTTGTGTAGCGGAACACTTAGATTAGCCGACGCAATGTACAGATCATCATAAGCGGCACTTTACACTTTTACAGCAGGTGCCATCGCTCCTCAGTCTTGGCAATAATTTTTCTGGACCAGGACCAAATTTCCCGAACCAACAGAACTTTTCTTCGGGGCGGTTTAACGATCGTCCTGTTAGGCATCCTATGAAGAATCAACGAGCCCAACCATATAACAAGGTATGAACATGTAATTCTTCTTTAGTAAGCGGAGCAGTTTGAACGGAAAATTATAAGGGCAATTTTTAGTCCACACTTCTTTCTTTTTTTTATATACATCAAACAACACCAATCGTTAGCTTGAAAGTTTGAAATTCTCCTTTTTATGTTCATTGATCGATACATTAATGAGGCTTTCAGTCAGTGGATTACATGCTACATGGCTATCCTCTGCAGTTATTAAATGTAAACAATTCGTACCGCTGGACTAGCTTTGCCACACATGATTTTCACATAGGAGAACTAATTATCATCGCAACGTTATTTCGTTAAGAAACACGGTAACAAGACGTGTATTGGTTTCAATATAGAATTTCTCATTTTTAGTAGTGGAAGTTAACCGTGACTTTGTGCAACAAATTTCAGTGTACAGAACATGCAAGTATGTTTCTCCTTCGACTTGGTTCATTTGTAATCAACCTAAGTCTTCTATTCGTCATTGCAGCTAAAATTGATGGAAGAACTGTATTCAAAAGTATTAACGGAAACCTTACATTGTTCACCATTTTAACTTCTTCTTCTTGTTGATTATTTTTCATTCAGGTTTACTGAACTATGTTCAAAGGAAAAAAAGTATACGTGTTTTTATAAATATCATATCTTATGATCAGTAAGATCATTGCCTGTACAAAGTTAGATGATGCGATGATTGTATGCATCTTCAACTGTCTACTACTATTTTCCTTTCCCCTTCCACTGGATTGTGGATGCACTGACCTTTGACGTTCATTGGAACGTTAAACACGTCCTGCTTCCGAATTTGAGTAGAATATTTTTCTCCCTCAAACATCCCAATGGTTGCAAAACCGAATTCGATTCGAGAAGAATCGCAATTACGTCAGTTACTTCTCATGATGGTTTGGTCACTTGACCTACATGATGACTAGATGGGCAATCGCGCCCGTGATGGCCCTGCTGGGCGACGTGGTCCATCTGCACAACAATCTCGTGCACCCCAGTCTGGCAGTCAGCGTATGAATGGAAACCAAACTCAGCATCGCAACGATAAATCTTCTAAACCAATTCCTGCCTCTAAACAAAATCAGACTGCCAAAAAGGAACAGCAGGATGTTAAGACCTCTGATAATGAAAAAGCAGAAGCACCTGCTGTAACAAGGTAAGCCTCCTGGTGATTGTTGAATAGTTTCTTCAAACTTCAGTAAGTCTCATTCTGTCACCTATCTCTGTGTATGTACGGTGTTTCTTACGTACATAGATCGGATACGTTTATCTTACATTATAATTGCTAAACAATTAGCATTGCGTCCTTTCTCTTGTCTGACTTTTAAAAAATTAAGTATTACATACATACGTATATACATGTATATATACATATGTTTACATATTATATTGTATATATTCACTCTTCATTGTTGATCAAATTCAACTCACATTTCAAATTTAAATTAGAGTACCTACACTTAGTATATCATAATCGCATAAATTGTTCCCCGATATGCTCTTCTTTCAACCGCACATTGTCCAAATATTTAGTCATAATAAATAGGCTGATTAAATTTTGGTACAGTTACTAGAAGTGTGAGTTTATCTTCGTTTGATTTAATATAATGCCCAATTTCTTTCTAGTTATCGATATTGAAAAAGTTTGTGTACACATGTTTTTTTTACTAAAACACACATATTAAACAGATATAATATTTATATCACGTTAAAGAGTATATAATACTACAACGTTCAACGCTCGCAATTGTAATAAAAATATTCTACTTGTTTCTTTATGCTAGCGAAGAGACTGAGAAAGCTGGAGAGAAGACAGTTGAAGTGAAGAAAGAAGAACAGGAAATCGATGATCAAACTGTTGAGGCAGAAACCGAAGAGGCAGGAGATAAGCCTCAGGAAGAAGCGGAGCAAAAGTCAGACAAGCCAGTGGCAGAGGAAGGAACACCGAAGGATTCGAATACGTCTACGAAGGATGAAAAGGATTCAAAGATAACTGGCAAGAAATCGGAAGCTAGACACGCTGAAAGTCGTTACGCGGAGGTTCCAATGAGCCATATGTTTTGTCATATTTGTAACAAACATATGTGGGATGGATATGTACGTACGTTGCGTTCGTCTTTAATTGTTAATCAAGTTCAAACAACAGCTACTTTTTATTTTCTATAGTCTTTCGAGAATCATTTGCGAGGACGAGCGCATCAACTGATGATGGAAAAGTTGGATGAGTCGTATAAACTGAAGGTAGATCTGATGAGGCACGAATTGAGAGTAGCGGAAGAGCAACGTGAACTTAGCTTGACTAATTCGAAACGACGTGGTAAAAAAGTAGGTGTACGCACAAGTATAATAGCAAACTCGTGAATGATTGAAGATTCGCATATCATGGAATCTTGTATATTTGTAGGTTTCCGTGGATCTTAACGTGCGAGAATACTGCACGATGTGCGACTTAAATTTCTATGGAACATTATCCACGCATAGAAAGAGTGAGAAACATCAACAACTGAAAACATTTTTGCATCCCAGATGTTTTCCGTGCCTGAAAGAATTCCCATCGCGTATCGAATATGACGAACACTGTCTAACTCCCGGTCACATGAAGAATGCTGTACAGTGCGAAGAGCAGCGAAAAAATAAAAAGAAAGGTACGTGAAAAGTTTAAATAATGCGATTTTTATTTTACATCTCTTTCTCTTTTCGTAGAAAAACTTGCCAAAGGAGAAGCGGAAGTGCGCACCGCGGAAGATGAAGAAAAAGATGTTGGTCCTGATAATAAAAATGAAAAGGAAGAAGATACTTCAGGCGAACAAGAATACATTACAGACATTGTTGAGAATCTAAGTGAAAAGAAATTCAAAATACCATCTTACAAATACTGTCGGCAAAATCAAGTTTCTATTGGTAAGTATTTCCATCATTTCGTATATATAAACGTTGTCCCTTTATTGTATTCGAATTTATAAAACCAATTTACTGCTATCTCTCTTAGGAAAATCTATGGTAAAAGAAGTTCAAGGATTTTATTGCGAAAAGTGTAGACGATTCATGCTACTAGCCGATGATATGAGCGCTCATTTACGTAGCATCACTCATTATCGAAACTTCGTGCAAGAGGTAAAGGCTTTAACAACGAGTACAGAAACAACAGAGCAGAAACCGGCTACAAAATCTGAGGCTAGTGAAAACGCTCAAGAAAGTGATAAAGAATACGAGGGTAGTTGGAAGCGTCGCAAAGTAGCTAATTCCGAGGACGAGAATAACGCTGAAGTACAAGAAATACAGGAAAACAGTAGCGAAAGCACAAATGCCCAAAAGAAACCGGACGGGGATGAAAAATATGATCCACTCGAAGCTGATGCGGAATCTGAAGAAGAAGAAGCTCCTCGCGATGTCGAGAACACGAGCGAGCAGCCATCGCCAAATGTTACTAGCACTAGTACCCCAGAAAAGAAAACACCGGTTGACAAAATGTGGGCCGATATTGATAACGATAACGAGGCTGAAATAGGTAATTTAATTGACGATGGAGAGGAGAAAGAGCAACATGCTGTTGATCACGAGAAGCCCATGACCCCAAAACTAGAAAGAGATCCGAGTCCTCAAATAAAACCAATGCGTGGTCGAGGAGGTTTCACCCGCGGACGTGGCGGCAGTCCTCGAGCACGAAGAGCTCGACGATAAAAAGTGATCTCTATTCTAAGTATGAGAATAAGTTTGGGTATAATGTAATGTAAAAATATATCATCTAGTGATATATTTATGGTACTAGATTACATTAGTTTGTTCGAGCTCTCGAAGGCATCAATGTTTCAATATCTGACTTTTTATTATGCCTTTTAACAAATTAAAATAGAAATTTGCCATAATTAGAAGATTTATGGCTGATCTTTTTACATGTATGAATAGTATGTACTGTAATAATTATGCGTTGTCAATGTGTGGGAATAAACGTGGACAAATTTATAATGAACGTACCCAAGCTTATTCGAAACCGTTTAAGTACATATGTATTACCATTCACCGTGAACTGTAGTCCGTAGCTTGTTAAACGAAGTAATAGAGTTCAGAAGTAAGGAAAACGATAAAGAGGTATGCTTTTACGGTACTGACATTGGTCTTGTAACTATTCTATATTAGGAGATGCAATTAATATTCAGTTAATTAAAGTATATTTGTGTTATTTTATGTAATAATCATAACGTGACACTATCGTAAGATTCATTCCTACCAAGGCTAAGACGAAGAACTTGAAAAATATCTTGCAATAAAATTAAGATACCGATATGAATTTTATGCAGTTTGTGCATATTTGTAATAAAATATCTGTAATCAAAGTCCACGATGATAAATATGATACATCATAACGATTTCTTATTTTCTTTACAAAGATAGAAACTTTAATTGTAAGTCATACTTCTCTTTTGTGACGTATAAGATGTAAAAAAATTTATGTATAAAGAATGCACGTCTCATTCAATAATGGCCTTACAAATTACTGGAATTTTTTAATCCAATACAATAACAAGCGTTCTACTTTTAAAGTTGATATTATAATCACTCTGAAGTAGTTTAATTTATAATGAAGTTTGCGTCCATGAATAGGATGGTTCTGACAGTTGTATGTCTTAATAATGAATGGTATGTAATATTCGTAATTTCTTTGTATTACTCTTATTTGTATAAGAATCATGCAAAATGGTGATTGTCTATTAAAGCACTTAAATGTAAAAAGTATACATTTTTTCATTCCACCATTGGATCACTCTGTATTTGTGTCTAGAAAGTATCAGATAATAAACAATTTAAAAAAAGGATTTGAAAACTGTTTTGTAATGTATCCTCTAGATGTTAATACTTTCTAAACGTCTGTCCTATTTATATATAATAGAAAGGTTTTTTGATAGTGTAGGATTATACGAGGGATTAATAAAAATAAAAGAAGGGAACTATACTGAAAATAATAAATCAATTTAGACATTTAAATATAGCATAGAGCACAGTATACATTCAAATATATAGAATAGAATTTAAATGTATACCATTTTTATTACCGACAATTATTAATCCATGGAAAGATGCGTTGCTAAGAATTCGTCAACTGAATCGGTATCCCATTTATGAATATCGAGGATATCTTCAACTTTATTGTCTGCATCCAATAATTTAATTATTGGATCTAAACCTCTAACATATTTTATTTGCAAATTTTTGTATTTAGCAGGTCGATCACTCTTTATGAAGGCTACGGAGAAACAAAATAAATGACGGTACAATATATTTTTCAAATGTATATAATATAAGATATATCTACCTTGAATTTGTGGATATGCGCCAAATTTGCATGTGCAAACTTCAAGAATAGCATGTGGATACCGTTTAAGCCCAGACAAATCGTAATCATCTTTCAAACAACATTCTTGGCAATTGTTCCTGCATTGACAATCATAGAACATTTGTTTTATCAATAGTAAACATTATGATTATAATTATTCCTTATTTATCAAACTTACCATATTTCTGTCAGGTCACGTTTCTTAAATTCGTCGCAAGTGGAACAGAGTAAATTAGCTTTCTTAAAGCCTAAGCTTTTACAATCGTCGGCTGAAAATTCCGTCGACACGAAATGCACCTGGAAAGATATTAAAAATATGTTAGTTTCATATACATAGTTCTGCTTATAATAATGATTTACAATATGTATATGCACTTTTATTATGTCAATTCAAGTTTCTTAGGTTAGCTTCTAATATTTCTATTTCTTACCATTAAACTAAGTGAAAGTATGTACACTAATGACAAGAGATTCATTGTATTATATCGTATATGTGAAATACATAGAACACTATCTATATTATATCGTAAATTACAGAAAAGTAACAATTGACGTAAACACTGGAGCGTGCCTGAACCTTACGTGTCATATGGCAAGACACATACTGACCAGCAAACCTAACCTAACCAACTAAGCTCTACTTCGAATGTTAGAAATTATTTTGAAATAACAATTAGCAAAAAAGAAACTATTGTACTGTATAATTAGTAACTATAATTCTTTTGTTTGCCACGAACTACGTTTATTAGTACCGTAGACGTATTACGTCATATCGATGATCACTTCTCGATGTATCGAAGTCCAATCGATATCAATGAAATTATAAAAGTAAGGAAATTTGAAGTATTGAAAAACTTGGAATAATAACCATTTCAACAAGTCCTTATGAACAGTAACCTATTAAATAGTAACATATGGTTTATTAATGACATAAAACGCAACGCAAAACAGCTTAGAACAGCGTGTGTAATGCTTAAATTTCCAATTAACTCGAGCGTATGGATTTTCACAATCCTTCTGTTAATTACCCCTGTTATTGAAACTGAGAGATATATAATCAATAGTATCGACTTTCTCACGTGCAATTATGATAATGACAATCATCGTCAAGCTTGTGAGTCGTTAAAAAATTCTAATTACTTGCTCGTAAGGTTCACGCATGTATTGCAAGACTTTATAAGTGTTTTAGTAAATGGCACGTATATATACGATTCGTTGTCGTACAAAACTCGATTCGAGGCTGGTGATTCAAAAGGTACAATTAATGATTTAAAAAAGTGGCAAAAATTGTTCAAGAATAGGCTTAAGAATATTACGATCTCTTACGAGAGTTTGGTAAACCGGAATTCATTGAAACATACCTTCGATTATCGTATTAATGATACTTTATCGTTTGATGGAGTATTGGGGAGGATTACAAAAGGTAATACAAAGTATCGAGAAGATCAGATCGATCACAGGTGGAAACGAAGGAGATTGTGTACGATTTCTGACGATAAATACTCTGCGAAAAGATTCCTCGATAAAATTGCCAGTAACGTTGATAAAACTGAAACAGAGAAGAAAAGAACACTGTTAGATTTCGATGGACCGATTCTTCTGAACGATATCGACGATCCAGACTCTTTGAAGGCACATGTACGAGTGAAACGAACTGGATTTGAATCAGATTCCATACATCATCAAGATTACTTGAAAGACTTGGCCAATTCTTTTCCTCGAGATAGTTACGAATTGATCGACGAGAATTCTTACGATGACGACGTGTCGTTTGATCAAAAACGAGAAATCAAATCCAACGAATACTTTGCGAACGATGAACGCTTTGATGCATCGAAGATACAAGTCCCTGCACACCTTAGTAAAGGCGAATCCTTTCTTAATACGCCATCTGACGCTAAAGAAGTGAATGCATTTGAAAATAAAAACAGGAAGTTCGTGGATCAAACAGGAAATCGGGTAAGTGCGTTGTTAAAAGCATCGCCTGACAACGATAACACTTTTATGGATCGACGAGAAGGATCAGAAGTTCAAAGCGTACCAGACGATCCAATGCTAGCACTAAAATTAGTCAGAAAGAAACGAAACGATTATAGAAGTGCATCTAACGAAGAAAGAGTATCTAACGATGAGAAACGATCGGCTTTAACGAAATCTGTGGCTCATGTAAATCCATCTCGTTCGACTCTTGCTAATTTAAAGGTGGATTTGTTACGAATGAGAAGAAAAGCGAAGGACAAACGTTACGAAAAGAAATCAAAGTCGAAGAAGAAGAAAAAGCACGCAGGGAAGAAGCACCAAGGTCCTCTGCAGTCGGTAAAAGATGTTCGATTGAGAAACACGGATCGATCGAGAATGTCTCGCGCGAAGAAGTCGAATGACGTGAAACGCGAGGGTAAATCGATAGTAGAGATCGACAATGCAATGGCTAAGAAAAGTAATGGAAACAATTTTCGTCGTAGATTCGTAAACTCGAAAGAATTGTTGGAAAACACAGACTCTGGAAATGGTGGAACGAAAGCAAGTATCGCGTCGATGTTGCATGAAAAATTGAAGTCAGCCAGCGAAAACAAGATCGACACGCTTAACCATTGGTTACCTGCTGGAGGAAACACGATATCGAACGAAAATATTAACGCGGTTGTAACACAGAGTAAGAAACAAGAATCTTCCGTGGATAACGAACGATCTATGCAAGACGCAAAACTACGTACAAAACGAGACAAACACGCTGCATCGAAACATGGTTTTTCAAACGAAGAAGAGGAACTGAGGTATTACCAGAACATTCGAGAGCCTGGATCTGAAATGGACGAGTGCATCGATGAAAACGAAAGTCAGCTTTCATCAGGCAATGAAGTAGGAGGTAACAGAGCAGTAAGATCGATCGAAGAAGTTAAAGAATTGGCAAAGAAGTTAGTAACGAAGGTAATCCTCCGACCAGTGGCGGCTCGCGTCTAAGCATTGTGGAACTGCAGCACCCTCTATTTCCACTTGGCATTATTTTATGAATCCTTTTATCTACAATTCTTTCTTTATACTTGTATAATATGTAATCATTAAGATCAATCCTTTCGTATATGAAAGACACAGAAATCATTGTATGGAACTATGAAATTCAAATTTAGTAGTAGAAAGCTGCGCGCGACGCTGCGAGGGAAAAAGAGAACTGTTCGTTCCAGCAATGGCGACCCAGAAGGATCTTTCGAAGCAGCGTCCTCGCTAATTTCAGCCACGAGCCGCCAACGAGCATTAAATTTCTTTCAGGTAAACGAGCTTCAAAATTATCTGAACATCGAAGAAGTTGGAGGTAACGAGAAACAAGGAAAGAAAATCGAGACACGCGCGATCGACGATTTATGTTCGAATGTAAGTGCAGGTTGTTATGCTTTTAAAGATACGCCTAATGTCGTTCAAAAATGCGTGTCGACGAATCGCGTTGAACCGAGGGCGAGAATCGTCGAACGAAAAGCAGGGCCAGTTAAAAATCCAGACGAGAGGAAAGTTGTAGGGACTGCGAATAAAAATGTGGAGAGGAAAAGGTCGGTGGGTAGCAGACGCGTCGTTAAAATGTCGTCTCCGGGTACGTCGAAAGTTGTTCGCAAGCAGGCAGAGACGAAATCGGGTCGTAAATGGGGAAAATGGACCGATTGGAGTAGTTGTAGCGTCACTTGCGGTAAAGGGCGTCAGATAAGATGGCGTTACTGTTTGCGTGATTGTAGCACAGCAGAGACTGAGATGGAGGAGAAGGCTTGCCAGTTGCCAGCTTGCCCGCCTGGAAAATTCTTAGGTATATTTTAATACAACAGTACACAGACACTTCGCCTATTTTAGCGTGTACCAACGTTTGTAATTTTGTACGTCGACATGTGTAGTTTTTATATAGTACGTTTTGTGTAAAAGAAAAAGAAAGGAAGCGAACAAGAGGAAAAGTATTGTTAAATAAAATGTCGGAAGCAGACATTGTCGATGTCGATTGTTAATCTTACCATCGGTTTAAAAATTGTCGCTGGAATCAGCGGACGTCGACACTGTTGTGTAACAAATCGCATGATGTATATTTTTTTTTTTCTTTTTTTTTCGTCACATTACCACAAATATACAATATATTATATAGAATATTTTAAACAAAACTTCTTTTCCATCGTACGTATTCACAAGTAACGAGTATTCGTTGCTTACAGGAAGTTTACTGCAGCCCAATTATCACGTTTCCACGAACAGTAAACTATGTGACATTACACATTTTTCATGCTTTTCCCGTGCTTTCTGTTTAATTTAAAACCTCATAAAATATTAGCGACCATGAAGTATTGCTGTTACACACAAATATTCCGTGGTACCAACGTGGTGTTCAGATTTAATAACGGTTGTCTCGCGAATGTACAATCGCTTATAATTCAGCGGATCACTTTCTATCCTTTTGTTCTACGGTCCGCAACGTTTGTTTCTACACTTGTAAAACCCGGTATCACACGTATCATTTACTCGACAGAGTTCGCTTATCCCTCTTTCGCGTTTCGTTTCTTACAAACTAGTCTTTATCGTGTAAATCGTACAAACATGGTTACCCCTCTCTGTGACATTTAATGATACACAGGGTGAATCTACTAACTGGGCTGGGATATAAGCTCTAAAACGATAGCGGATAAAAATTCATTTTCGTTAAATAAAATCGAATAGGTATGTTGTCCAAACACGTATCAAGTGGTTTTGTCCGACGAAATTTTCTTTTAACTCCTATCGTTTCAAAGTTATAGTTTCAAAGGTATATTGTTGCTAAATTCACTCTGCATACAAGTTGTTGACAAATTTCTAAATGTGTAAGGCTTTTCCTAATGTTCGTATGTAGTAAAATTGAATTTCGTTCATTTAACCGGAGCTGGGGGGGTTTGCTCTCTGTGAAAATCCGAGCTTACATTATTTAACGTTTACATATCTACAATGAAACGATACACATTCGTCCGCGTGATCGCGCGTAGACGAAAATCACAGCGACATCGCACGATTTATGGTTAAATCTTCGTTATCGTGCGACGTTTGTTTCTTCCTTTCTATTTCTCTCAATCATCAAGTTCTCCCATTGCGCTTGCCTCGACGTAAAATACATTCATCAATGATGTGTACGAACGTTTACGAGTCATAGCACGCGATAGTATTTTCTAGATATTTTGTAATTCGTTTAGAGAAAAAAAAAAGAAGGAATTCGCGTTGATATTTGAGAGTAGAACGGTAACGATGATTATGTCGCGACGATCCAAAGAGAACGTGCTATGACCGTTTACCAAAGAACAAGAGATCTCGTCGATGCGATATCTCCAATTAGTAATATTCGGTTTGTCCAAGGGACCACTTACAAATACAAATTGATCACAATAGTAAACGCACACGTACCCGCGGATACTAAATCACGCACACGTTCGAAACTCCCTTTAAACACGCGCACATATACACTCTTATATAATTGCGTAATGTCTTTTGACCATTGATACTTATAATCTGTCTTAGTCTAAAAGGGCGCGGAAATCGTCGGTCCCTTGGTCGTAACAACTCCGAGTTGCACATTGTCTATCTTGACTGCACTAAATGGTTTGTTTGCTTGTTCGTCTGTGTAAAAATTGAGCTTATTTTTACATCGCAGACGCATTGTATCCGTCGATGAAATTCTTGTATTCGTGGCATAGCAAAATAGTCTTCCCCCGTTCGATTGATTTCGCTTCGCGCGCGTTCACAGATGTAATAATTCGCACGTAGAAGAAAGCTCACGTGCGTACGATGCGTAACCCGATTTCTTTTCGCTTTCTTGGCAGCCCGATATGAAACTGATTCGTATGGCAGGAAGTAATCAGAACTTGATTCTAGCGGGGATTTAAATTGTTAAAACATTATGTTTCTTGATTGTTCCGTTTTCGTTTGAGACAGTATATCTAATACAGGATTTTCTTCACCACCAGCCAACACTCGAACGTCTCTGTCTGGGTCCGATCTCATCTCCCTGAGCCTTCTCTCGACTTCTTCCGCCTGCTCGACGCCCAACCATTCTGCTGAAGATCCAAAAAAACACGTGAGTCTACTCAAAACTAGCCACAACGTAATTCTATCGCGGAGATTACGAATTGATACTCACGTCCCATGGGGATAACGTTCCTGGACAAAGTTCTCGCTACAGCCAGTCTTACGTTCGGCACTTTGTCGAAGGATAATTTCAACAAAGTAGGTAACATCTCTTGCGAGAACCTATCGCCGCTGATAGCGTTGCTGGATATGAGTTTCGCGCAGACGAACGCGAACGTTTGTCTTCGGATCCATTTCATCGCGTACACGCCAAGGAAGAATCTGAATTCGTGGAACAGTGCTGTGACGAGGCGTTCATTGTCCGACAAGTGGGCTACTATTTGTGTCACCTGAAAATACGAACGAGAAAAGAAAGGATCGGTAACGTTGGGCAAGACATTCGATAGAAGAGGCAGAAAATGACCAACGAGCAAGATCGTACCAAAGAAAGTGCAACGTGCCTCACAGCGGCGACTTTGTCGCCCAGCAAGTTTAACGATAAGGACACTATGTGCAGTTCCACGTCCGTAGGACTGAACAGATTGACGATCTCCAGCAACTGGGTTGCCAATTCCTCGCGGAACCTCCAATTCGACTCGTTGTCGGTGGTAAGAAACTCCTTCAGTCTTGGCAGATACTGACGTCGATCGGCAGGCTTGAGTATTTTCAAAAACGTGGCTAAATGCTTCAGCACGCCTATTCTAACTTCGTCCAGATCTTTGATGAACCCATCGTAGATTGGGACGAGGTCGGTGGCAGTGAGTTCTTCCCCTAGGATGATGGCTATTTCGTGAATGCTAGAGGCTAACGTGCGCCTGACTTTCCACTGATTGGCGCCAGCTAACGATTGATAAGCTTGCTTCAAGTACGGCCAATTCTCTCTGCCTAACGTGAGCACGACTGCGGGGAAACTGAAGGCGCAATGATGTGGAATATCTGCGCCCATGTCTGAGCACTGTTCCGGCTCAGCCATCGACAAGAACGAATCGACTAAATGCTGAGGGACGATCTCTTGATCGTTGAAGTTGATCATTTCGAATTCGTCTGCCGGACATTTCTCTTCTTTCAATTCCTCGTCCAACGACGACGCCTTACTCGACGCGGTGACGTTAGTAATGGGCTTTCGGTCGACGTTGTTCTGCGCGGCTGATATTTTCGCAGCTTCGACGAGTTCGTCGTCCAGTGGAAGGTCTGGGGCTATATAGTAGTATAAAAACGGATTGTACTTCTCCGTATCGTCGTTCGATTGATTGTTCTTGTCGTTTTGCAGATGCTTCCTTTGTATCTGAAAGAAGTTCATGAAATTAGAGAATTTCTTCGAACGCTTTGTCGAACGTTTCAGCGATGTTCTACGAGATTTTCAATAGCCGTCTTTAGGAATTGGCGGCGAAATGGAATTACGTTAACGATCTACGACGCTCGCGGAGATAGAAAGGTAAATGAGCCCGCGGACGCTTCCTACCTTCGTCTTGTAAGCTCTCATCGTAGAGATATGATCTTCCTGGGACTCGTCGTCGTCGTCTTCCTCCTCGAAAATCGGTTTTTGTATTATCACAGACGAATTGAAGTTATCCTTAGAATTATGATCCTCCGCGTCGAGCGTGTGACTCCGTATCGCGCACTTCGTGGGGAAAATTCCTTCGTACAAATACCTTATACTATAAAACGAGATACGATTTATACAATTCATTTCTTGCTCGCCTCGTAACGAGAGGGGAACAAGATGGAACGGAACGGAACGGAACGGCTACAGGGAGTCGATGGAAATATTTGCCAGCGCAGAAATGAAGGCAAAAAGGGAAGCAGGGCGGAATAAATAACAAAAAAAAGCGACATTATTACGCGAGAGTCGGAGAAGCCGACAAAGAAGGGGGTAGGAGGTTTTCAGCTTATTCTTTTTTTATACCTGAAACGACTATCTTGTTGGCTGGTAAACACTAGTTCGCCGTGTTGATTATAAGTTACTTCGGTAAATTGTTTCGCGAACGTAGATATAAATGGTCCTAAAATTTGAAAGGCAGCCATCCGCACCCATTTCGAGCTGTCGTTAAGATGCGTGGCCAGAAGCTCGGCCAACAGTAATCGACGGTGTTGAAGGGTCATGCAACACGAAACAGGCATCATAACGTCCACGCATGCCTTTCGAACGCCCCAGACTTCGTCGCAGCACAGATCGACGAATACCGGGAACTGCAAAAGATTAGAAAAAAAATGTAAATTATAATCAGTTCATTTCTGACACGTACGCTCATACATTTCTACTATGTCGTGGAGATTGGGTGCTTACCAGTTTACGAAAAACCGCTTTTCTCCCGACAGCGACGCAGAACTCCCTGAAGTGCGACACGCAGATCTTTCTCACGTACAGGTTCTCGTCCTCGCAGAGGGCGATGTATCTGTCCAGAAAAATCTTTTCTGTCAGCTCTTTGCCAATCAGCGGTGCCATCTTGCTCATGAGCTACGGATCGACATAACGCACTATTTTATACGATCGTCTCGATAGCGAGGCAAGTTAGAAAAAGAAGAATCAACCAGTGGCGAAGAAAATGAAATGAAAAGTAAAAGTGAAACTACAACACATCCACACAAAAATGTACACGTAACTTATAACACACGACGAACATAGTTTCTAAACTCGGTTATAAATTTCACTCAAGGATGTACGTGCGTTGAACTCTCAAGACACTCGAACAATTAACGAAGACATAAATCGCACCGTTCCGCTTATCAAAGCTGGCTGTGATACGAGTCCAAATCACCACATCACAACCACTCTGATGGGAGGAACAGTCGAATTCGCGCGGTTTGGAAATCTGTAGTGCACGAGCAGCGTGTAACTGGGTACAGTCGCGGAGGATCGATCGTTTCGCGATTAATTCTCGAGTACACCCTCTGCGCCCGCATCTGAACAAATCAGAAGGTCGTTGCGCGTAGATGAAACGAGAGAATTGGTCAGAGGTGAATCATTTCATCGTTGTTTAACAATCGTATACGCTGTGGGCTCGTTTAGCTTTAAAAATCTAGGAAATCTTCGAAGTCAAGAGGGTTTATTACAGTTGATTGTTTCCTCGATTGTAGTTTCGAACGCGGCGTTGCGCTCATCAAAGCTGGCTGTGATATGAACGCTCGTAACAGCATATCACAACCACTTTGTGAGCGATGCACCGGTTTCATTCTTCTCTTCGCGATTCGTTCGATTTTTCTTCTGCTCTTCCATCGTACATTTCCTCAACGTGCAATCAGAAGGCGTGGGAGGCGACGTTGCAGAAAAAACGGCGATCCAAATCGTCAAAAATGGCTGTGATATGAAATCTAGAAAAGCAACACGCCACAACCAATTTGACGATTGGATCGCGTTCTCCTCGTGTTCTTCCGGATCCTCTGCTTCGATGGTCACGCGACGATATTCGCGCTGAGGGAAACGAGCTCTGGTGATTTGGAACAAGGTCGTGACGATATGGAACGCGTTCTTATTGGAAGATAATGTGTCGCGCGATCGACGAGCATCGAACAAGCGCGCGTAATTATTAATCAAGCAAAGGCAACTAGGTGCGCCAGAACGGCGCACCAGGACACACGCTCCCATGACGATCGATTCTGCGGGCCAAGCTTATCAAAATGGCTGTGATATGACTCGAAACATTCCACAACCAATTTGATGTATCGGACCGCAAAAGGTATTTTCATTTCGATGCAGCCTCCTCCGCTCTTTCCTCCTCTCCGTCGAGCTGCCACCGTTGTTCCTCGTCGTCGATCGCTCGTTTCCGTCGCCCCAGCAATCTCGCGTTCGCAGCTTTTCCTCCCTCTTCCTCTCTCTCTCTCTTCCTCTGCTAATTATTTCCAGGTCCCACCTGGTTTTTCCACCCCTTCTTTCCACTCCTAGTCCCTTCCACCCTCTCTCTCAGCGTGTTACCTCTCGATTTTGCTCCGTCGAGTCGCGAGCGCCGAGAAACGGACACAATTTTGCTCATCAAAGCTGGCTGTGATAGTCGATCTCTATGACAAACCAACTTTGATGGTAAAAGCATGTCCCTGCGTTCGCGAGGATACAGCTCCTCGCGTTCTTCGTCGAGGCGATCTTCCCTCCTCTCTCTGGTCGCAACCGCGCGTCTATCCGTTGTACACCGTGTAGAAGAGACCCTCCATCCCTTTCGTTGTCGTTCGAAAAATTTATTGCCAGCTTCTAACCGCTCCGATCGATCCTCCACCGCGCGCACATGGCGGTTCAGCAGCCGCTGGTTTCTCCAATCGACGATTAGACCAGTAGTAAGTCTCCTTTTCTCGTGGTGGCTGGCGAACGCCGGATGAAAGACAAGATAGTGAGACGCGATAGCGTGAGAACATCTCACTACCCATGTCTTTCAAGCGGAGCCCGCTGGAAGAGGCGGCAGCGGGTTCGAACGGCCATTAAAACGCAGTGGAACCTCGTCGAGCGATACATACGCGTGTAACCGTGCTCTCGAACACCAAGAATCGCGCTCCACCTTGTCCTGCATCGCGTACAGTCGAACGGATATCAAGAATGCCAGACGCGAGTGGCCGCGTCCGCCTTGTTTTCCCTTCGAACTGGCTGGCGTGCGCGTTCAATGGGCGCACGTATCCCCCGGCGCGCGGCAATTCTTTCCATACGTATTCTTTAATTAAACGAGACACCGACGAGCTCGTACGTAGGCGCATTAAAATGAGAAAACTCGTTCAAACGCCGTCCGTGCACGGTGGAATGTTAAATAGCAGGAAAAACGAAGCGAACAGGCGGTTTTAGTCTTGTTTCCGTTCGACTCGAGACGCGGAGGATCCTCCCCTTTGGAACGCAACGGTACCAGGCGATAAATGCACGACGAACGGGGGAGAGATTACGATATCTCTCGTTCAACGGCACAAACTCTTCTCCTGTTCGATTCGTGGTTTCCTTGGTGTTCCACTCGCAATGGAAAACGCGACGAAGACCAGGCTCGTTACGAGTGAAGGAATAACGATCGCGATGCGAGATAACGACGGAAGTAAAGAATGATTCGAGAGAGAGAAATTGAAAAAATAGAACACGTGGAGCACTTACGGAGATGGCAGTGTTAAAGAAATCGACGGACATACAGAGGGTTTCTATTACTGGGCAGAGTTTCGCCTCGATCGTGCTGTTGTCGAGGAGCCCCTTCTTCGTTAGCGTCAGCACCGCTGTCTGGGCCGTCATTTGTACCTGGACGAACACAAGCGAAGGTAAAGAAAAAAAAAAAAAAAAAAAAATAAGAGAAAAGAATTCGTCAATGGGGTCTATAATTCTCTCGCAGCGGTTTACGGTACTTCGTGCAACGTGGAAGGGAAAAAAAGGAGAGACGCGATTCGCTGGAGTCCCGATGGAGGAAGCGGCTGTCGAAAAAGGATTTCTGGATCGACATACCACAGGAGAGATCGCTTATCTGGCGAGCGTGCCCGTTCGATTAACCGTACGGGAAACACGCGAGAGATATTCACCTGGTTATCTTCATCGCGTAGGTATTTAATAATGATGTCGAGCAGATGATCGTGAAGAATGTCGCCGAATAGGTGCGGGGACTGGTGGCAGATCATCGCCACGTGCGGCAGCTGCTCTATGAGATCCAGTCGGACTTGCGTCTCTGAAATTCAAACAAGAACGATCTATTTTTTCCTCTCACAAATCATCAAACAAGAATTTTCGCCTTACAACGAACACGTTGCTACATTTTATCTGAAAGAGAAATATTACTCGATGAACGTACAATTATCAGCGGTGATACGATCTTTGATCGATCTGTACGATCCTCCTCGTCGCGGTGCGATTCGTTTGAAAGGAGAGCTCGCGCAGATCCGTCTATGGAAAACAAGATTCATCAGCGGCTTCGAACCAGGCCACGAATGTAAATTTATTTTAATCGGGACGATCGACTCGGCTGATTTCCCTCAAATAATTAATCACGGAATATTCAAGGGTCGCGATTTCTTTCTGCGAATCTAACGTCATTCCTGGAGTAAAAAAAAAAATTCCTGTTCGAAACACGAAGAGAAAAAAAAGAAGAGACTCTGTCTCGTCGTTTCGTTGGCGTTGCGAGGAGCAATCCGATCGTTTCGTTGCGACTCACGATCGGCAGCCATTCGTGCGTCGAAAGCGAGAAAAACAGGAGGAGGGACACCGTTTCTTCGACGTTTCCTCGACCTTGGCCGTTTTCATTCCCCTGAACGGGCGTCTCCGCCGTGGAAATACCTGAATGAAGAAGAAAGGGCGTCGCAAACGGGCGCCCCTGCTGATTAGGAAAACTCGCACCTTTCCCAGGGCGAGGAGCGGCCATAAAGAACCAGGATCTTTCCGCTGGTCATTACTGGAACGACCGTGGGTCCCTGGTTTGCTTAACTGGACAGGTGCAACGGCGGTTAACGCTGGGACTACCAAGATTGAAATACACCAATTTGTTCCGTAGGGAACAACGATAAGTACTTAGAAGAACGCTCTACAGTCGAATGATAAAGAAGTGAAGCTTCGCGCAAATATCTTGCGAGAAATTGTAGAAAAATTGTAACACGAGCAGGAGAGAATAGAAAGACTCACGTACAGATTTACTTAATTCGTTCGAAATATCGACCACCCTTGGATACTTGAACATCTGCCTCGCTAGTATCGCGGAGCCACTTGAATGGCAGCTTCAGCGTCGTTCTGGAGTTCCTCCGCGTTTCGTCCATGGCTTGGAAAGCCCCAATCAGCACGTGGGAAATATTCGAGCCAGAATATGGCGAAGAACGTCAGACTAATAGAAAACCACCAAAAAGACTGGTACAAATGTACCCCAAAGAAAAAGTGGAAAATCAAGTTTTCACTCGCGATACGAACACGCGACACGGTCGAACGAACATTCGCAGAGACGCGTAAAACTCGAGCAACGATTAATCGAACGCGAAGCTCGACTGCTCTCGCTAAAATGGAGGCAAGTCTGAAAAGACGTTGCCATCGAGGAGCGTGGGTGCGACTGAGGGTCGTGTCGATTTCTCGGTCGCGGGAAATGCACCTTCCCGGTTTGTCGAGCTTTTCTAACGCGGAGAGGGGATACTCGAGGGGTAGCTGGTGCCCCCACCATCCGAGCGAGGGCCCAACTGGCGAACGCGTCGCGCAAGGGTAGGGGACCGTGGACGAAACGGTGTTCGTTGATTCCTCGGTCGTGTCCGTTCACCTTCGTGAGGCCCACGGTTCGAGCACGTGCTCGCTTTCCCCTTTCCACTCGGTTTCCCGCCCGACTTCCTCCGTTTCCACCCTCGACGCGAGCAAGAACCCCGTCTCTCGCATCCCCCACGAGCATCGCCAGCCCTCCGCTCCATTAATCATGCTGCTGGGTCTTATCTGCCTCTTCTCCGCCTACTCTATCCTTGCGCCTTCTGTCCGGTGCAACAGATCCCGCCAAAAATACCCCGCTGCGTTCCTTCAGGATTAAGCGTCACCGATCATTTACCCCTGCCGTCTCTCGTCTCTCGTTCATCCCGTTCATCGAGCTCCTTTCTTCCTTCTGGGACCGTCTCATTGTCGACCATCCGACGATCTGTCTGCGAAGCTGCGAGCGCGACATTCCCGCGTTTTCTTCTCGAAACGCGTGCTCGACATCGTTGGCGCTATTTGAAGGAACTTCGAAGGGCTGTCACGGGTTTATATGACGAGAATTAGCTTGGAAGATAGAAAAAGAGCATTCTCGTCGTGATTCTGCGAAGACGAACTTGGTTGCATTAGTGACGGATGGATCGATCGCAAGTATCGAACGTATTGGACTGATAATGAGACGTGCCGCTGGGGTAATAGGGGCACGTTTCATAGAAACGCCAGAGAAAGATCCGCGTAAAAACCGCGGCTACAACAACCGCTCGAACCCCTTTCGCTTTGCGAACAATTGGCTTCGTTGCATTCTTATCGAGGAGAAGAGAGAAACGTGTAAACTGGTGGGACCGCCATTATTATCGAAGCCATCGTTCTCTGTCGAAGGAATAAAAAAGGCGGAATAAACTCATCGATCGAATGTTTCCAATCTAAAACCGCCTTCGTTGGGATTCTCTGAAAGTTCGTTTCGAAGAAGACAAATACGCTGAGAGACGGAAGAAACGAAGGAGGAGACGTCCATTTTGTAGCTCGCTCGGTTAGCTTCCGCAGATGGCGAGGAAAAGTCGGAAAACGAGTCGACTGGCGTAGTTTCTCTCTCTTTCAGCTCGTCGTGAGGAAAAAGGGCACGTGTTCGGGGTCCCCCCTTCGATACTTTTCCGCTCGAGAAAGCAGTTGGTCCAAAAATACGCGCGGAGAAAAAGCGCGCGTGTCGCGTGCCCCCGCGTCCTGAGTCGCTCCTCCTCGCTTCCTTTTCAAGGATTCGATCGGCTCGCGGGAAAACGTCAGCGTGCACGTGTTGCGGAGGCAAGATGTTCCTGATGCCTGGTGGATCGTGGCTAAAAATAGCGTCGAACGGTGCGACACTCGTCGGATGATGCATCTGGACGCGCACCTTTCCTCGACAGTTGCGTTCTCCGGAAGAGGAGACGTCTTCCTCCACAATTGTACAATTTATATGAGAGAGAGAGAGAGAAAACATGGCGTAACGAATGACTCGCGAGTGGTTTCACCGCTGCTACGCGCTCGTCAATGGAACTAATGATCGCGATGGGGTTTATTTGCAATTCCTACGGATATCCCCTTTGTCGAGTGTCAAGAGAACGCCGCGACGAGATGTATGAAAGAGAGCTCGCGTTCGTTTCACGGGACGGAGGCCCCGCAGAGGTCGGCGCGACGGTCTTAAAGTATTTTCGAAGGCTCTCTTGAAGGAAAGAAAAGAGCCATTAGTGGGATGAAAACGCAGTGGCGCGTCATTTTCCACGTTTCTTCGAAGCGGCCCAGGTAAAAAGAAAACGCTTTTCGCGGAAGGATCATCGTCGACCCATCGTGACGGTGGCGGTTTGTTGCCTCTTCCACCCTCTGTCTTTCGAACTTCGCTGGGACGCCGTTTCACTCGTAGATACTCATCGAAAGAGCGCCGTGGGATCGCCTCTGAACACGCTGCGCCTCGATTCTGCGAAACCGTCCCAAGATCGTCCTCGATCGTCCACCATTTTCAAAGGGGCCGAAAGGGAGGCTCGATTTTTCAAACTGCTCACGCGTTTCAAGTTCCGTTGCCTCTTCGAGTTCCTACCACGGCCCAAACCTAATCCCTCGACTAATAATCCAGTGTTTAACGATATTTCTAAGATAACAATGCTTCGCGTCAGTGGATGCTGCCATAATTTCCACCTTCTAACTCTTCTCACGCGAACGTAGAACGATGGAAAAATTCTTGACCTGTTTTTTCACGATTTCGAACAATTCCGCAGGAATGTTTACGATGGCGAACGCGTCGAAGGTAGCCGCGATCTCGAGCGTGCCGCGTTCCAGCTTTGAGCGCGTGTTTCGCTTCAAATACCAGCGTGTCGGCCAGAAGTGGACCGGATGAAAAAGTAAACGGTGGTACGCGACCGCGTGTATCTAAATACGTACCACGGGGACGACGCATACGGAAACCTCGATAAGCTTCCGGCGAGGCGCGTGCTACACCGGAAGCGGGGACAATCTTGTCGTCACCTAGACGCGGAGAGCAACAGCCTCGCGCGTCCCTGCAACCCCAGCTGGACTACTCTCTGGCTCCTCGTTCAACCCCGCTGCGTAACGCGTTCTGTCTTCTCTCAAGAAGACGCGTCCTGGCCCTCTGTGTCTATTTTTGAAACGCCACCCCCTCCCGTCACCCCGTGCATCGCCCACGGGATACACACGCGCATGGTTCGTGGAAACGGGGACAAGCGACCGGAAAAACAAATGGCGAACCGCCTAAAAAGGAGTTTTCCAGGCAGGCTTTCTCGTCACGTGTCTCGATTTTTCTCGCTGGCGATTGGTGAACGTCAGTCGAACGCCAGAGTTTTATTTACACGAGACAGTTCGTAGTTTAAATAATTGCCATGTTCGTGAAGGTAGAATGAAATTTGTAGCGTATCGATATAAAGTTTCTGAGGAGAGAATTTTGTCATCGAAATTTTCGAATTCAATTTTTCGTGCGTCGAGTCAAGACGGAAGCGGCTCGCTGGCGATTGGTGAACATGTTAATTGAAGGCCACAGTCTTTGGCTTTTCGCACTCGCTGTTTAATTTCCACGAGACAGTTCGTAGTTGAAATAATTGCCATGTTCGTACAGATAGAATGAAATTTGTAGCGTATCGATATGAAGCTTCTGAGGAGAGAATTTAGTCATCGAAATTTGTGCGAGAGGAATTATTCTAATGGTCATTCGATGCAAATAATTGGCGTATCGTTTCGTTTCTTAGTAGCCAGATTTGTCTGCATCGACTGAGCGAAAATTGCGTGCATACAAGGTGCTGCATTCGTGTAAGTTTTGCCAATTACGAGGACGTTAGTGGCTCGTATCGCGATTTTTATTCGGGACTAGCAGGCTGCGGGGGTGAAAAGCGAAGCGAGAAGAGAAAGCGGCGGCATACAAATAAAACGAGTAACCGCAAACGACGGATCGCGTCGTGTACAGGCAATGCGTAAAGGATTTGGCTCAGAATTATTTCCAATCCTTTCGTTGCACAGTTGCAAATTAACTGCGCGTGGAGTGTGCGTACGCTAAGGGAGTGCATTCGATAGGAGCTGCGTGCACCAATCATTTAACCATTTCTGTTTGGCAATCTGATTGAAGGATACTTCTCTCGCGTGTAAAATGGTAGCTACAGAATGCAAACAGACTTGAAGGATAAACAATCGAAATTTAAGCTATCAGCTTGATGACATTTTCTCCATTTTTCCAACAACTGATAGTCGCGATTAGAAATTCTTTTTATTCGCACTTCTTAATTCGATAACTGAAGCAGAAGTAAAGATGAGACTTACCAGGATCTTCGACGATCTGCTGCACAGAGTGCATGACCTGGTTGACGTTGAGTTTCGTTCCATTGTTAGCGGCAGTGCGAAACAGTTCTATTAGCATCCTCCCAATTCTTTGTCTGTAACAAACAGTAATAATACAGAGGTTAGTCTACGCAATTTCCCACTAAAATCACCAATCCCTTGCTCAGCTAGCATTCAATTAAAATAAAATAGTAGAAAAGCGAATGTAAAGTGTTGGTAGCTTCCAAAGTGGTCATTGATGCTCCAAAAACTTACAACAAGGACTCTACATTTCTTTCTGGACGCCATCAAGCGACTTACGCGAGCATAGATTATCGAAGCTTACTCAACTAACAAGGAATCGAAATAAAATGGTAAAAAAACGAATACAAAGTGTTGGTAGCTTCCAAAGTGGTCCAAAAACTTACAACAAGGATTCTACATCTTTCTCTGGACGTCATCAAGCGACTTACGCGAGGCCAACAACGAAGAGCAAGCATAAATTATCGAAGCACACCTCGCGAAGAGCCGCGAACTTCTCAAGAGCGGCGATGGGGCGCGAGAAAAGGGCGGTTTGCCCAAGGAAAATAACATCCTCCCGCGGGATCGTGGCGAACAAGAGTATCGACTGGCCAGGAGGATAATTAACGGCGACCAGCGGGGGGGAGGAAGTCTCGCGTAAGAAAGAAGTTTTAACAAGGAACGACTGCGACGAGGCGCGGATCGTTTCGCGGGGGCGCCGCGCGATCCTCGAGATCGGGCAAGTTTTCATCCCGCGGCCGACTTCGCGGCCAATATCTTCCCCGTCGAGACTTCCGAGGCAACGAGTTCCCCCGTGGCGGTTCTACTTTGTCGAATCTTAACGATCGGTGGTCCGCGTCGCGGCCAATCGGCGCGCAACGCCTCTGAAAGGGAGCCTAGACGCGCTCTCAGTGGTTGTCAATCGGCCATCGCGACGGCAAACTCAAAGAAAAAAGCAACCACTACCTACAAAAAAAAAAAAAGAAAATCAAACGAAAGACCTACGCGTACCTCATCACGAACGAAAATGAGTACAGAAAGAAGACTCAAAGAAACCTAGACGAACGAAGAAGAAACGCGCGATACGAAATCGATGTTTGGACCAAGACGAAAGACGCGGATAGAAGAAAAAAAAAAGAAAGAAACGATACACACAAGAAGATGGAGGAGGACGGTAGGAAGGCAAGAAGATACGCGAAAAGTTCGATCCTCCTGTTTGGCGTCCTCGCAAGACTTCCCCCCACGCGACAGCCATAGGATGGCAGGAGAAGACTCCCTACTCCTCGCGAACGACTGGTGGGGATCGAGAATAGAGAGAGAGAGAGAGAGAGAAAGAGAGAGGACGCTGGTCGAGAGCGTAGACGCGGCGACGGCGACGCGGGACGACTGCAGCGGGTGCGACGAAGATCGCTTGGCGGTAGGTCGACTAGGCGATGGCAGAGGACGCAGGGAGAGAGGCGAAGCAGCTTAGTGGGGGGTAGAACCGGCACCAACGGAAGATCGTTCGCGGTGCCCCACCAGGAGTTAGCCAGACAGTCGGCGGTGGGGGATAGCCGTTCTCCAAAGTCGTTGGAGAACGGGTGGAGGGATGGTACCGCCCGTGAACGCCTACCGTGCCGGCGCAAACATGGCCGCCGCCGGCGTCGTCGTCGTCGACGGCGACGACGACGACCACGAGGGATCGACTGGGTGTCGCGTCGTTTGTTCTCGTCGAGAAGGTTGCTGCGAGAGGATCCACGAGCGACTGTCATCGACTACGCCAAGGGCATCGATTTTATTTCTCAGAAGGGAAAGAGTCTCTGTTTTTCGATTGTTCGTTAAGGCTGATCGATATTAGCTGGTCGAGGGGGATGAACGCGATGGAACCGCGGACCCAGCACCCTCTCCGGCCCAAAATTGAAGCGCGATACACTTGGCAAGGTAACTTCGCGCTGGTGCGCATGTTCGTGCTTCAGGATGGCTCGTAAGATCGATAGGGAAGACGACGGTTCCGTGACCGGCGGGGTCGTTTTCGATTTTAGGGGAAAGTCGATTTGTTCTGGGGTAGGGATCTCTCGCTCGAGGCGATGCATCGCGTCGAGAAGTTCGCGCTGTACGCGGCGTTCAACTTCGCTTTCGTGGCGATGCGATCAGCCTGTTGTCGATGGGGTGTTTTGCGTTGTAATTGGGAAACGACGATGTTTCTAAGCTGACTTTTGTTGCGATCAGACTGTTGTCGATGGGGTGTTGCGTTGTAATTTGGAAACGACGATGTTTCTAAGCTGACTTTTGTCTTTGCTTCGCGTGTAAATCGTTTGGAAACTTGATGATACGCTTTGTACGTGTTTTTTTAAATAAATCGATCGCTTTCTGCGATGATTGTCGCGAGAACAATCGTCGAAGAACGTTCTGCTGATTAATAGGATAGTTTGCGAGGGTAAAAATTTCTGCGCGTTAACGTGTGCGTGTACCTGCTCTCATTATCGATATTAAACCCGTGACTCCATTACTGGGACTATGATCGTTGTTTTCAACGATATCGTCGAACGCTCGCGAGTAATTCCAAGCGAGCGTGGTTTCGAAAATTTGATTAACAACTTCGGAAATTCGCTTCGCGGGGTTGCTCGTAAATCGAGGGCGTGGGTGTCTTCGGCGTCAAACGTTTTTTTCTTTTTATAAAACTAGTAACTATAATTAAATGAATTTCTGCTGGTATCAATCGTGGACTTCGTTAAGGTTCGTTTTAATTGGACGTTCACTTCGTACGAAACGAGATAAAAATAAAAAAAAAAAAAAACAGCATTTTAGGATTGGAATTCCATTGCTATCGGTTGTGAAGATCTGGAATGTCGATAATCCGCGCGATATCTCGAGATTTTCTGATTGTTCGAGGTGTAGCCACTTGAGACGCCTTTGATTTACCCGTCGAGAAACGTCTGGTTCGTCGATTTCATTAAAAATCGTGCGAGCTCGAAATCGCTGGATCGACTCGAGAGAATCGATGGATCGTTCGAACGAACGCGTCACGAATCGTCCGCGATCGACAACGTCGGGGCACGCCGCGCGATGAACTTTGCGGGACAAGTTGACTGCGCTTTCTGGCCACCGGAAGTTAGCTGTTATCTCAAGAAGCAAGCCGGCACCGAACGACAAAGCCCCGGTCTCGACCTCGTCTTTGTCACGAGCGACCCACATTCGATGCGCGCGGCGTTACGCGATCGTACATGCATCGCGAACACGCCATTAACGACCTCGCGCGATGGAAAGATTCGGATAAAAAATGAATCGCCTCGAGACGAAGCTCGATCGAACGCGAATCGCGTCTATTTTATTCCATTTAGAAGATAGACACGCGTAAACTCCATCCAATTAATTGAAAAAATGTATAAAAAAAACCCTCTACTTCGTTATCGAAATAAAATTCTTATCGCGTCGAGGTTTCGTCTCTCTCATCTTGTTGATACCAGTAGCGCGTCCATTTCGCTCGAGCAGACTAAAACACGTCGACGAAATTCTGTCGAGACGAGATAAATTCCCATGGGCGAATATAACGCCCTTCGCGACCCTTCATCAGGGTCCATTCGCCGCGAGGGTCGAGGATGGAAGAAATAAAAGGCTAGGGTTCCGAAAAACTCGCGCGTCTACGACTCGATACCGGCTTCCACGTACGGGACTTTCCACGGTCTCGTCTTCACACGGTTCTTCTACCCTCCGGATTTGTTTAGCCCTCGCCCTCCCTGACCCTCGATCCCGCTTCTTTCTGCTTCGTCCCTCGACGCGGTTCGTTCGATTGTTCCTCGTCAAGCGTTCTCCATTCCTCGAGCGTCTATCGTTGCTTTCCGAGGAGGACAAACGCGTGCTAACGAAGAATCGCGACACGAAACGCAAGAACATTGTTGCGTTCATTGAAAAAATTTCTCATGGTAATAAAAGTTGATATTGATAGCCAATGTTTCATCGTTGACTTCGAGAAGCTGCCATTTTCGAGGGTGACTTTGAAATTGGACGAAGAATGCGATGGCCAGTGTTTTGCTCGTTTTGGGGGTGGTTTTCAGTCTTCCAGCAGAAGCCAGCGAAAGGAGATCGGCAACAGGCGGAAGCCCTGCAAGCTCTTAATTCCAAGGAGCGTTTAGATCGACGATGAAACGGTGGAAACCGCCAACTGGAAGATGAAACGAGTTTCACACGGAAGATAATGAACAAATTGGAAAAATTTGATTCAGATGAAATTACAACGTCCAGTCGATGAGACTCGATGTTCCAGGAAGCTGTACGTCCGAATGAAGTGAAACGAGTGCAATTTTTCCAGATGCGTGGCACGGGGGCAGGCGAAAATCTGCACACCCCGAGCATTATAATTTAGGGGAGCGTTCGCGCCCTCTCACCAGGTGCGCGATCCTCGCGCGAGACCAGTGGTTAGACAGAGAAGAGAAATGGCGGAAGAAACAAAAAAGGGCGAGAATTTTCCGCTGCGAGTATACATCTGTCGTTGAACGCGTTAATCTAATCTTTCTTGCATAATGCCAATGTGCTTTGACAATGAAAATGCATTGCAATGGGGAAAATCCATGATTCGTCGAATGAAAAGAAAAAATGGCTAAATACTGCGAAAATTCTACGTATCTGAGCGCAATTTACATCTGCAATAATCCATCGTGCTTGCAAATAAATGAGCGAGAGAAAAGAAAGGAGAACAAATTGCAGGCGATCTAAGCAGAAATGGCTGATGGCTCGCGACTTCCGTCGATCGACGAGGGTGACA
This sequence comes from Xylocopa sonorina, assembly GCF_050948175.1. Taxonomy (NCBI): domain Eukaryota; kingdom Metazoa; phylum Arthropoda; class Insecta; order Hymenoptera; family Apidae; genus Xylocopa; species Xylocopa sonorina. Next base: position 3,302,776 of record NC_135210.1, on the reverse strand, counting down.
CTCGAGAAAGCTCGCGATCGAGAGGGCGAAAGCTCTCAGAATCCGATTAGCCGCGAAGAAATCAAACAATCGCGATCGCCTGGCCACGAGAAGAGCAGAGGAGGACGGAAGAAGGTACGCGCGAACGAGGACAGCCGTGAACCGGATGAAAAGAGACGAGGAAGGGTGGTTTAAGCGCGAAGAGGATTAGCGCGGCCGTTCCTCCAATTGGTTTATGGTTTCACGCTCCTCACGGCGACAATAAATAAACCGTCGAACCGTTTCTGGCAGGAAGGGCCGCCGTTGAAAGGCGAAGGACGCGAGGAAGACGGGCAAAGGTGGGTATCGCGCGGACGTTAATAACCGGACGAGGGTAAAAAGGAAGAGGAAACTCTGGGCTGCCCACCTCCTTCGACTCTGGGCTTTATTGCCAAGGTCAAACGTTTCGTTACCCCCGCCTTTTCCCGGGTTTTTCCACAGGTTCGAGTCCCGTTCTCTTCCCCAGGACACCTGTCCCTGGCACGCACCAAGGAAGAGCCCGTGGCTGGTTTAAATCTTGCACGCTCGATAACATCTAGCCGGCTAATTCTCTCTCTCCTTCGAAACGGAACCGTCTAACGCCCAGACGTAACGGATCGCACGGTCAAACAGTGGATAGCAGCTTGGAAGAGAGTGCATTGTGCGTTCTTAGAGAAAGGTGGAAGCTTGCTTTTGTGGTCGCTAAACGGGTTCGTATTTTCTTCAGTTGAATTCTGAAGCTTTGCTAATAGTTAAACAGAGCGTTGACACGGATAAAGGTAAAGTTAAATTTCTATAGTGGACAAAGTTTGTGTAATTCGCACTCAGATCGCTCGTATAATCGCTGGCATCGAGCGCACTCGCTCGCGCACGCCCAATTCACTCGCAATTAACCCGCGCATAAGTCGCGAGCGTGTCGATTGTTCTTGAAACACGAGGCACTAACGACCACGGTCTTGTCCGTGTAAAAGATTCGTCGAGCGGATAGGCCACAAATACGAAACAATGAGCCGTAATCAACGCGGCGAAGATTCGATCAACAATGGACAGACTTTCGATTGTGCCAGCGCGATGGCCCCAAGAGACACAGAGCGAACCTGTCGTATAATCATCGCCGATAAATGGGCCAATAACTGGAGGGGTTCGAACGGTGCGAATCCACCACGGGGAAACACCGTGTTACCAACAGTAAAGTGCGAGAAAAATGGCACCCGACATCGTCTAATTGTTATACAGCTCGACGAACTTCGTCAGAGACAACTTTGAACGTTGGTCATCGCGGTTGGTCGGTCGATAGAATCTAAGGGCAGAGTCGAAAAACAACTTTATGGCTCATTAGTCCGTCGTAAAGCACTTACGATGCATCGTCGGCAAATTGAAATGAACCGAGTAAACAGCAGGTCGAGACTGTTCACAAATACGCGCGGCAATTCATACGGTTCGACCCCGCGCGATAACCCAATTAGCGGCGTTCGCTCGCGGTGGATCGATGTAACGCGAGCAGCCCTTCAAAAGGTGCACGATTCCTCCAAAAAATTCCAAGTCCACGCGAGTGTCTTACAAAACCAAGTACCATCATCTCCTCGACCAACTGTACTCTTTATCCATCGTCCTACTCGACATCGCGTAAACGTTTTCGACCACTCTCGGTCCTATCAACGAATTTCATGAATTAATTAAAACTTTGGCTAGAAGCCTAGGGTCGCTGACGCTGGATCGATATCGACGAAATATCCACGCTATACGTAACGTTACAACCAAAACGAGGAAGATTCAGTCTACTCTATTCTCTGTGCCCTCCTCCAACCCTGAGAAGTCGATGAATCGACAACGAACGCGTATGCAACGATTCTGGCGCTAGGTAGAAGCTCGAGCAAAAGTTTAGGAGGCACGATTGCTCGTGACGGTGGCCACGAGGTAAATCGCAGACCGCGATTCGAGCAGTTCGACGTTGGTAGGCGTCGTAGTCGCGTACGAGAGAGGGTGAGAGGGAGGCAGAGGGAGGCGTACGAGGCGAAGAACAGCACGCGTGTTCCACCCGTGTCGGTCCCTGTTGGCTGGCCGCCGTCTGCGGGGACCTGAGACGAAGAGGAGTCTGGTAGCAGGGTCTCCGTGGCATGAAGGGACTCTAGAAAGGAGGAATGTTGTTGTTGTGCCGGGAGGCGGTTGCACCGAGGGGTGGGGGGTAACGGCGGAGGCGCAGCGGCGGCGTCGATCAAGCGGCGGAAGACGGACGAGGAGAGACGAACGGGGTCTAAGGAGAGAGCGAAAGAGAGAGAGGAAGTGACCGTGGAAGGGGTAGTTCGGCGGTCGACGGTGCAGGAGGGGCGGCAAAGTCAATGCACCGCAGGGGAATGCAACGCGCGCTGCGCGCCACGCCGCGCCGGGCAATACAGAAACTCCGCTACGTCAGAGAGTGCGTTCTACCGCACTTTACGACTACGTACGCGACCAGCCGCTCTCTCTACGCCCGGCTACTATACGTGACCACGTTACTTTTTACTCGCGTGCACGCCTTTCCGTGAATTTCATGCGCCTCTGCCTCTTGGCCAAAACTCCGTGCGCGCGACGACGCACAGGCGAGGATCGTCGATGTGCTCGTCTCGAGGTGCGAAATTGCGACGAGGAAAAATAACAAGAGTCTCGAAAGCAAATTCCAATTGGTCGATGAAGAACTCGAGCGCCAATGGTTCGAATCGATGGACTGTTCTACGAGCGAAAGAGTTGCTGAGAAAAAAGAGACTCGTAGCTGCGTTCGTCGTCTGTTGCAAGCCAGAACGTATTTCGAGCAGACAGCAGCAGGCGATGAGCGCTTAAACGATATAATTGGCATTTAATAAGCGAAGGGTTGCGGAGAGAGGTGTGCGCACGGTAGGTGGATTCGCTTTCCCACGAGTCACGGGGCACGGAGCTCGAAAGCGAGCGGCGTCGCTGCTCTCTGTGCAAAGCCGGAGAGCCGGTGCCTATCGGTTCTCGGAAGCAATGCATCACGGGAGGATGCACGCCGAGGCGGCGCGTGTTACGAGTCGACTCGAATCGAGTTCTGAAGCTGAAGAGGCCGCCAGAAAAACTTGGGCGCGGAGGAGGAGGCGCTGCGTCTCGTTGTCGCTGAAGTGAAGATCGAAAGAGAGAGAAAGAGAGAGAGAGAGAATGGAAACAAACGGTCAGGATGAGAAGCGCGTGGATGCGGGTCTGATGCGTACAGGAAACTCCTGCTCTAGGCGTTCCCTCGCGAACTCGCGACTATAAACAACCGCCAACTGTATCGATCCGACGTGACGCACACGTTGGGCACACCGGAAACGGGACGTTTTCCGTGCACCACGCGTCCCATCAACTCCGTCTATCCCAGGCTAGTATTTTTCCCAACGCGTTCGACTGTTTTCACCGTTCCTGCGCGCAGGAAATGACACGCGCGGCGGAAACGGTCGCGTAAGAACCAGGAATGCAGTCAGAAGAAACGGCCCTCGAACGGTAGATCCGCGGTTTCGCGCGCGTGGAACACGACGCGGTCTTTGTCTTCGCAGGAATTCCAACGGTTTCCATCGAAATATCGAATTCTACGGAGAGAGAGAGAGAGAGAGAGAAAAGTAGCAGCCCTCCATCGAGTCACAGATAGCAACGGCCTGGAAAGCACGCTGACTGCCGCGTCCCACGTACGCGCACGCCCGCGCGACCCGTGAAATTACACAACAGCGGAAAAAGAGCGAGGGAACGCGGCGGGGTTTCTAATCGCGCCTCGCGAACGAGTTCGCCTCCTTTGTTCGCCAGACTGGCCGACGACTATCGAGGAAAAATCCAGTTCCGTACGGGGTCGAGAGAAAAAGAGGAAACGCGCGCGTACTCGAGGCACGCGGCGCGACGAAGGGCTGGGCGGCGTGTGGTCGTCGTCGTTTCTGTTGTTCCAGTCTCGCTCTCTCCGTCTCTCCTCGCGGGTTCTCCGCGTACGCGTTCCGTTCCCCATCGCGGGCAATCCCTCTCGCTTACGTTTTCTTTCTGCCGCGAACTGCGCTGCGGTTCGCGATCGCGAAATCGGTGCGCGTGATCGCACACGACGGTGCGCGTTCCGCGGAACGGGTACACGAGAGAGAGAGAGAGAGAGAGGAGAGACTAGCTCGCGAGAGTACAAAGTCCAAGTACGTAGGACGCACTGGTGTGCGCGTGCGTGCCCGCGTACGTGTGAGGGAACGCTAGAGTAGGAAGGGAGGCACAGCGTGAGTAGCGTGTGTACGCGCGGCGGGTTGCGCCTGCGCTTCGTGGACACTGAGAGGCGCACTGAATGAAGCCCCCCACCATCGAGGACCGACGGGCACGCACACACAGAGCGCGGAATTGTAAGCGTCGCCGGCGATGTTACACGATGCGGCATTAACGAGATTTTCAGCTGCATGTTGGCGGCTGATTTTCGACTTTGTCGGATAAAAACGCCCGAAGAGGCATGAGAACGCGTGGAAATCCGGTCAAAGGGAGCGAGAATCGTCGAGGAATGAATGTATCAAAGGACGCGTGTTCGAGTTCAGTGTACTGTAAATAAAGATGAATTCCCATGCAGTTCGTAATTCCTGTTCTCGAAAGTTTGTCGAGTCGATCGACGTCTGGTTGCGTTTATTACCATCGCGAGTCGCGATCCTCCTCCTTCGCAAAGGCGATGTCGAAGGGTGCCCTCGAGAGGAGATTAGAAATTTACCCAACGGAGATGGCTGCGGAATCGTTATTCGATTCGTTACTGCAGGCTACGCCCACTAATTGCGATGGCAGCAAGCTCTCAGCTTTCGAGACAATAACGTAGAAGAATCTCCAACTGGTTCAACTGTCCGTCCACCGCCTATCGTGCCAAGGAACGAGGTACCCAAGCGATTAATCGAAAACTTGCATCAAAGTTCGAACCAACGATTTAATCTCTCGCACAGGTAAGAACAGAGAGATCAGAGAGAGAATCCGCGAAACGTGTAGACGCGTGCAAGGATCCGCAAAGAAGACGCGACGGTCTGCGCGTCGAGCATCGGCCGACATATGCCGGGTGGCCATGCGTGCGTGCGTGCGTGCAGCTGCTATATCGTCCTTTGGGTTTGGGTCGGTGGGTGACACGTTCCGCTCGTTGTGCACGGCTGGTACACACGCGGCAAGCCAGCCAATGGGTATTGATTTGTGGAGTGAACGCACCGCACCCCCTCTGCCCTGCTCTGCCCTCCCTTTTCGCCGCTAAACAGGCTGTACCCGCGCGCGTTTCGTACGTACACGGCCACGGTTCCCCACAGACGAGAGACACACGCACGAATTCCGCGCGCACACGCGACCAGACGGCCGCATACAATTACGGCTTAGGCGGGTACCATCCCCTTTCAGCGCGCGACGCGACGCGACGCGCGTTCTACCCTCCGCTCGGTTCAGAGACCGTTTTCCCCACCGGCTCTCTACTCGCCCCATCCGCTATTAACGCAGAGGGGCGCAGAGGGGCTCCGCTGCATCCTTTGGGTGGGTCAGGGCCAGAGAAGAAGACACAGAGGAGGACCCGCGTCGGGATTTCGGGCTAGGGATGACGACCCTGGTGCAAGAGTTCGTCAAACCTACGAAACACGGCGGCCAATACGCGCGACCCTCGCGCGTGTGCGTCGGTTGTTGCGTTACGCGCACCCCTCGCGAGCGCTATCGGTCCAGGGGATTCCTGCGTTTCGAGGAATACCGCCCCAGCCCGTGGATTCCCCCGTGCGGTGGTTCAACCCCATAGGAATGTCGCTCCGCGTTCTGGATTCGCGAGCCGATGGAATTTTAATTCTTCGAGCTGGTGGCTCGCTACGATTATCGATCGATGATTCGAGCGTCTAAGTTCACGGACACTACGATACGAGTACAGATGAACTTTTGAATGCAGTTGGAGGAGGAATTTTGGAAAAACATGGTATCCGATATCGAGAAGAAAGAGAGATCTGCGAAGGGAACGCGCAGGATTCTGGTCACCTTGGCGGCAAGGTAGCGCATACCACAGGCTTCTCCATATACAGCAGAGAGAACGAGAAAGAGAGAGAGAGAGAGATGAAACGAAGGGGGAGAATGTACGAGCGGTGGAGAGCGCAAGGACACGGCCCAAACACAAGGGCCGAAAGGAGTGAACGTTCGCACGGGGGTGGAGTAATGAAAGAAACGGGCGAGGCGAAGCGAGGAGGAAGGTCGACGACGGCGACGATGGGAAACACGACGAACGGTGGTGGACGTCCAGTGGATAAAGGATACAAAAGCGAGGAGTAGCGCGGACTCACCGTATCCTTTCTCCTTTCAGAAGATTCATCAGGCAGCAGAGGGAGAAAGAGAGAGAGAGAAAGAGAGACGAACCGTAGAAGAAAAAGCGGGAATGAAAGGTGGAAGGGGGTAAAAGAGAGGAGAACGCTGGGGGACGGGGGAAGCACGCGTGCGCGGCCGAAGTAAACAAGTGGAAGCAGTGGAACGGGACGCGGGCACACCGGTCAGTGCGGTGCATTTGGTGCATTCCTGCAGTCTGCAGCCACTCGAGCGGGAGCGGGACAACCAGCAAGCCGCGCAACGTTCGAGAGAGACGCGCGACGGAGAGACGATGGAAGGCGAGAGGAGAGCGCGCACACGAGAGACGCGAACGAGAAAGAGCGAGGCTCTGCAGCAACGCGGCACGCCACTTTGGACCGACGGACGCGAACCGCATTCCCGGCCGTGACCTTCGCTAGGACATCGCCACTGCCCCCACGCTCGAACCGACGCACACCACCACTCCATACCCCTTCCCACACACACCCCGCGGACGACGCGTTTCTGATACTCGCCGCCCCTCCGCGGCTACGGCGATCCTCTTTCTTTCTTTCTTTCTTTCCACTCTTCCTCCCTTCTTTCTCCGCCTTCCGTGTAAATCCATCTCTCCCTCTGTCCTCTAAACCCCCCCTCCGCTTCGTCCCTCGGTCGCACCGCTCCGCGAGATCTCCACCGAGAGAGGAACGTGGAACCACCGTCCCACGGACAGAGCGACGTCTCTTTCTCTGTCGACTCTCTTGTTTCCCACCCTGTGGCCCGCGCGCGAGATACCCGACGACGAACTCTCCATTTGGTCACGAGTTTCCCTCCGCGGAAGGCTTAACCATCGCTGGTGTCCTAGCTGGCCTTCCGCGGTGACCCTCGCGCTGTTGGTACCAGACCTTCTCGCTCGCTCTCTCGTTCCCCTTTTTATTCGTTTCGATGGTGGTACTCGGTTCTCGCTTTTCTGCTGGCAACTCTAAATCGGACGGTGACGAGAGCCGAGCGAATGATACGATTCGCGAGTTATTATTAGCTGCGACGGGAAAACGAGGCGAGACGAGCATACGGGACTTAAGGGGATCCGTGGGATTGTTTTTTCGTAGGACGATTTGGAATTCGAAACAGTTCTTGGATAACCAACGCTTGGTCGTTGCTTCGAAAATGCAGAGAAGTAACCGCGAACGAGATTAGAGGACCAAAGAAGGAAGCAAAATGCGAGAGACCGCGTCGCTGGTTTTCAGGAAAGCCACACGGGGCTCGCAGGAACGTCGGAGGCCACTTCAGAGGGGCCGTTTTAATTTCCTGCCCGTGGCGAGAGGCCAAAGACTCCGGGGACACGAAACGCTGCTCTAACCGAGCGCGCCACTAAGGGAGAATACGCCAGAGGAGAAGCGCAGAAGAGAGCGCGGTACCGTAGAGCCGCGGAGGCATGGGAAGAAGCCAAAGAAGAGGAAACGCGGGTCGCAAAGGAACGAGAAAGAGGAGGAGGAGGAGGGGAGGCGTGGAGAGTGGAAGCGAGCGGGGCGAGTTCGGTTCGAGCAGGGCCCTCAAGAATTCACTCGGAAGAAAGAAGAAAGAAAGTCCATCCGACTCGCTCTTTCTCTAATTTACGAGCGGTCGCCCTGAATTCGAGCAAATATTTGTCCAGCGCGTCCAACTAACGGGTGTATATGAGAGGAGAAAGGGCGGCGAGGGGTAGCGGACTGCGGAGACGCGCAGAGGGAAGGAAACGAGAAAGGAAACGGAGTCGAGTGGGCACACGCGGTAGGAGAAGAATCATTCATAGTTTCTCGAAAAGCGTCGTCGTCGTCCCCTTCGCCGCCTTTTTCCACCGCGTCGTCGCTGTGCAACCCAACCGTCCACCCCTCTTCTATCGTCCTCGTCCAAGCTATATACCTGTCGCACCGCCTTCTACCTCCCCCTGACGCCGTTCCATCCATTGGCCTTGCATTTCGAGGTACGAGAGACTCTTTGAAGTAGGCCGCCCTGAGTCTAGCCGGAAGCACCTACTGGAAAGTATTCATCCGAGAGGGAAGAAGAAGGCGAGAAGCCCGAGTACCTGGAAGTCGTGTTAACACGCGCTGCTGGACGCTACAAGCCGCTCCAATTAGCATCTTCTTTTTCTCCTTCGACTTCTTTCGCCTTCGCCTCGCGCCTGCCGGCTTCCTTTTCAGCCGGCTCACACACGACCGGCGATGAGCACCTGTTGAACGGGCCCGAGACTCTCTCGCCTCCTCTCCCTTCGAGACTCTTTCGGGAGGACTATAAAGAGAGAGGCTCGATAACGCCTACATCTGCGGCCCAGGCTGTTTCGCGCGCGATCGCCTCTCGATTTTTCTAATCGTCTGGTCGGATGTTAGAGCTCGAACGAACCGTTCGATGGGACGCGAGCGACAACCGCAGGGTTTCTATCGCTTGGAACGCGACAAGTTCACGGAGTCAAGTGCACGGTTTATTGGCTCGCGGTCTCGTCGCCTGGCGTTCTTGCTCGACGAGCCTCGAGTTTTCTTTCCCCTCGCGTCTACGAAAGAGTCCCCCACTTCTCGATCTACGACTATCCCCACGTGGGGATCTTTTAATACCTCCATTATATTAATTCAACTCGATGCTATCTACGAATCGCGCCAACTTCTGTATCAGTCGGCTCTCGCGGTTATTAATTGAATTTCGAAACGTTCAACTCCCTAATGAACTGCGGATACCTTCGCGTTTATGGGACATTTGAACGTGTAAGAGAGTACGGGACGCGTATAATATGTAAAAATATGCAAAACAGCCAGGAGTAAAGTACAGCGGCGCGGACGAATCTCTCTCTCTCTTTCTCTCCGCGGGTCCTCCGTTTCTGTAACCGGGTTAATCAGATGAGTAACAGGAATTTGCATGAACATCGCCGCTCTGACAATAAATTATATCAGACAACAAAGCGACTCGAGTTCGCAAAATTCTTAGCAGCGTATCGCGCGATCGACGCTGAGATCGAAGGCGAACGAAACGAGAAGGGAGAAAGCTGGATCGATTCGATCATTTCTCTTCAGCGACGTCTCGATCGACGCTGGATCGTAGAGCGAACTAGCGGCTAGGTTCGCCGTTCGCGAGGTATTTTCATAGTTGGTCCACGACAAGAAACGAAAGAGAGAGAGAAAAAAAAACGAAAAGGAGAAGAAAAAAGTGAAGAAACGAACCGCGAACTCCTGGTTGCACACGCACCACGGACCCAAAGCGGAGACTGCTCCGGCGAGATACGTCGGCATCCAAATAATTTCGGATACGCTCGTGTGAGATATGAATGAGAGGAGTGGGTACGGCGTGGCGTTGTTTACTGTCTGGCAGGAACGGAGTAGAAGAAGCATCCGCGTGCACCGACGAAAAACAGGGAGGAACGAAGGGCGGGGAGGCGGCGAACGACGTGGAAGAGTGGCGAAAGAGGGGAAGAAACACGGGAGGACCGGCGGAGAGTCGTGCAGGGACGAGCGAAATGGAGAAAGAGCGAGAGAGGGAGAGAAAGAGTGGGATTCAGCGGAGACGAGAAACAGCGAGAAGAAGGACGAAGAGAAAAGAGGGGGACCTGGTACGAGCACGGGGACCGGGCCCAGGATTCGAAGAAAGAAGAAACGGGGAGTCAACGACCCAACGAGAAGTGCCGTCTCTCCGCGTTAAGGCGCGCTCGAAACCCTCTACCCTGTCCTCCTCTCCTCCTCCTCTTCGTCTCTGTCCCTCCTGCTGGCTCGAATCCGCGCAAAGACCTCCGTTATTGCGGATTGATACGGGATCAAGGCCGTTTGCCTTGCGGAATTCCAGGCTGCGCGTCTCGCACAGGTGGTGGAGCCTGACAAACGCGAGGGAAGAGCAAGAGTACCACACCGCGAGCCGTGGATAACGTTCCTTCGTTTCTGCTGCTGGCTTGGTACTGGCGTGCCTAGAAATGAACCAGCTCCTGTCGCTATTGAAATTTATTCTCCGTTTACGAGCGACGATCGTGCTCGAAAGAAAACGAGCGCGCCTGGAGCGCGATAAATCAGCTCGCGCAGATCTTAACAAGGCCGTGAGAGTTACGTCACTGTCGTCGTTAGAAAGGAAAATGGCGTGTGGCTGCGACGCGCAGGATCGTTGCGAGCCTCTCTGCCCGTAGAAACCGAGGCAACGATGGTCGTTCGCGTAACACGTTGACACGAAGAGAAGAATACTTCGTTCGCGCGACGAGAGATGATCGAACGACGGAGAACGAGATCGAGATCGTCGATTCGAACGATTCGTGGCCGTCGAAAGGAAGGTGTAAGAGTTGGCTCGCTCGATCGAGTACGTGGAAAAGTTCCTCGATGACGTTCCAATTGACGGTCGAATTGGTGACGCGCGTGCGCGCGATGCGGCTGGTGGACCCGCCGCCGCCGCCGCCTCCGCTTCCTTCGAATCGTATGAATGATCGTCGTTGTCGGCGGCGTGGTCGTCAATCTCCTGACGTCACGCCACCGACGACGGTCGTGTTACGACCGTGCGACCGTTATGTGACCGATTGGCACACGGCTGCCGCGCGGGCTGGCCAAGCACCTGTACATACGCGCCGCTGCTCTCTCCTGCTTTCCCATGCTGCCAGGATTCGTTAGAGGTGTCTCGTTCGCGCGGATCGTTACGCGGCTACCTGCCTCGAATTAACCTTCGAGACGTTTCAGACTGATCACCGTGACAACCAGTCGCCACAGTCCGTTTGACCGCGATTCCGAGTCGATCGACCGTTCGTTCCATAGCTCCGCTAACTATCGCGATTCCAGAGTGATTATCGCGTCCGTACGAGACTCGTACGGCGGTGCGATACGTTCGAAGGCTGTTCTGGGGTCCAGTCTCGAGCGAGACGCGTTCGTCGCAGGAAAAAATTCCAAATCGCCGCGCTAGTTTCGGCGAGTAGGATTGATATGGAGATTGAAACGAAGGGGTGGGGTCTGCGATGGAGAGAGAGATCAGCTGGCGGAGCGAGAGAGACGGATCGGAACGCGTTTCGAGGAGGGACGAAGACGTGACGAGCGAAGGGAGAGAAGGGAAAAGAAACAGGGAAGGAAGGAAAGAAAGAACCAACCGTGTACAGAGAGCGAGGAAGAGCGAGAGAGAGGGTGAGAGGCAGGGATAGCGAGGAAAGGGGAGGACAAGAGGGTCAGTAGCTCTGCGTTCTCATGCATTCCGCTCTGTCATGGCGGCCAGCGACTCAGACACGCTTCGTCTGTCCTCGTCGCGCGTGCACTCCGGGGGCAACGTGCAGCTCGTCCTCGTTGCACCCTGCTGGAGGAAAGAGAATCGGAGTAAAGGGTGCGCGAGAGAAAGAAAGACGGATAGACGAGCGGAGAGGAGAGCAGGGCTCGAAAGGGGGGGCTTGGCGAAGAGGGGAGCGCCCACTGCGCTAAATGCTCCAAGGCGCGCGCGGGCTCCTTCCTCCTGGTGTGCTTCAGGGGTCCCTCTTTCCTCCACCGCGAGGCCCTTTTGCGCGTCGCGACGTAAACAAGCCAGGGCCACGCCGCGCGCGCGCGCCAAACGCTCCGCGTGGAATTTGAACTAGCGGCGACGATCGCGATTCTCCGTCAGTGGAACGCGGTTACCTGGTCTCGACGCGGTACCGATCTTCTCCACCTGTGCTCCACTGGGGCAAGAGAACGTTCGACGCAGGTTCCTTCGACGAGAGAGACGTCGAGGCGCGCAGCGCGCGAATCGACGCGGACGAGCAAAGCGTTGGCAGACGAGGAGAAGCACCTACGTGGCGTATCCTTCACGGATGACGACAGACGCGTGGAACGCGTAGACCGTTCCTGGAAGTCGAGCCTTGGGAAACGGATGAAACGGGACGCGTTAATTCGACGACAACGACTGATCGCGCGGCGTCTTCCTTCCTTTTCTTCGATCGCGGTGACGACGAAAGAAGGTGGCGAAGCTGGGGCTGGGGAATATAGTTCGCGCGAGAAACGCGAAATAATTTAGCGATCAAACGCAGCCGCGGGGACCATTACGCGGGGAACGAGGGGCCGTGGCCGTCCGGGACGGGGCAGCAGCCGTAAACACGACGTGGCGCGACGCTTTTATTGCCGGCACGCTAACCACGATGGCGCATTTAATCAGCTCGGAGGCTTTGTTGGACCGAAATACCCGCGAGCCGTAGCGGGGGCCGTTTTCGAAGCCGGCGGTTTCTCGGAAACGCCGTCCGGAGGAAATCGATCGTAAATCGTGACCCTCTCGTCTCGTTATTCCCGTTTCAGAAAATAGAAGCCGCCACGGAAGAGCCGTTTCTTCCGATCGATTCCGACGCCTCGACGCGGTTCTGCCTGCTGTAATCACCGCTCGCGTTTGCCCGCATCGTGTAACACGCTGCGAGGCAATGCTGATTAACGACCAGAAGGCGGTCGAAGAAGGCTGACTGTCAGAGGCGAGCGACTAGGATACGCGTTACATTCTTCGCGCGAAGCGTTTCCATGCTAAGCTAAGCTAGACGAGGGCACATTTTTGCGGTAGAAACGAACGATAAATGGTAAGTAACTGTTAGGAAAATGAAGGGTGAACCTCGAGAAACGTCTCAGAGGATAGAGAAAACTGCGGGCGTAAAAAGAGCGCGTGGAAATGGACAGTGGGTAGGAGCAGAGAAGAAATTGAAAGGGAAGAGAGTGTACGAAGGGAAGCCGCCGACTGGATATCCTCGCTCGGTAACGTGGGTACTATCGTATATCTTCCCACAGGAGGGCGGGAACGTCGTCTCGTAAGGGGAGACAGCAGAAGGGCGAGAAGGGTCCCACTAACGCGCGACCGCCGACAATAACGCGGAGAAAGGGCGCGTGAATGTGTCTCGTGTTTGCACATGCGCGGGAGCGATGAACTTGAGAAGAAGACGAAGAAGAAGAAGAAGAAGAAGGCCTCGCGTTCGCCTCGCCGCCGCCAGGCTTCCAGGACAGTTGGTCCCCGCTTCTTTTCCATGTCCTGCCGCATTTTTTCAGTTTCCCTTCCCTCGATAATTAGAATCGAGCGGAGTTACGACGACGGCTGGCCGTCGCCCGGCTCGCTTCGCGGCAGTAAGAAGAAGCACGGAGGTCGGGGCTGGAGCGGTCAACATCGAAGACGACATTCCATCGGTACCTGTCCTCAACTCGAGGCCTCCTACGGTTCGCGGCGATCGTAGCTAACCGCGATACCACCGTCTAACGCAAGCGTCCCCGCCAGCTGAGATCGAGATCGCCAAGATCGAGCGAACGAACACGCGGAGGAAACGTGAATGGAGTTTCGATACGATTTTCCCTCTTTTTTCTTCCCTCTCGTCGCTGTTTAACCTTGCCATACCACGCGCGAGCGCGGTTCCCACGGTTCTCCGCGAGAGTCGAATAAAATTAATTCCGCTGTGAGAGCAGTAGTGTCGATGCGTACGAAAACCGCGGTGTGGAAATGCAGGAAGGAAAATGGAAAGCGCAGGAGGATCGCAGAGGCTGGATATGCGCGCGCGCGCGAGCGTTTGCCACCGAATGCAACCGTCTGAGACGCGCGATTATTCATACGTTACGCAAGAAGCTATATTTACCTCGTTGGAACGACGGTTTCTCGTTACTGTCGATCGTGACCCGAACGCGATCGACCCGATCGTCGCACGCCTCGAAACTATCGTCGCACGGACGCGGGTGCCCTCGCGTTGGGGTTTGAGAACCACTGACCGGCTGCCTGCGCGGGTGACTGTACGCTGGCACAGGAAATATGAATGTAACGCCGAAAATTCATTCATAATATGATCTAGCCGGTCGAACGCACCGTGGGCGTGCGATTTGAATTTTGGTGCGCGAGCCCTGCGGTGGTTAGCCGAGTGTGGAGAGGTAGACAGAGGGGCGCAGAGAGAAAGAGGAAGGTGGATTAAGGTAGCGGTGGGAAAGCTAACGAGATCCAGCGATAAATAACACGGTCGTTTTCCTAAATCGTGGGAATAATGGGGGCGATTAGAGAGAGGCTTACGCGGCACGGCTCGAGCGGGCCGCCGCGTTCGACGCGCGCGTGGACTCGCGAGAATCTCTTCGAGAATCGAATCGACGAGGTATGAGAAACTCGCGCGAAGGAGGAAGACACGAAAACCCGTACAGATAGTCGATTTTTCTCCCCGTATCTGGGTAATCTATCGCAAACTTCACGACTCTATTTACACCGAGTTGTACGCGTTACGTCGTCGATAAGCGTAGATCAAACATAGATACGAGCGTGTGTATGCATGTGAAATACGTACTGTCTCGTTCTGCGTCTCCCTTCGAGGCGATTCGAGTGCGTACAGCGGCGCGCACAGGCGAATAATATCCCGCCGTCGATCGTCGTCGTTACGTTCGCCTCCGCTCACTTTCTTTCTTTTTTTTTTCTCTTTTCCTTTTCCTTTTCCCTCGTCTCACGTTTCCACGAACGAACGGTCGTATATCCGTAGCGTGCGTGCTTCCCGTACGGGCCATCGAACTTGGGACGCGCTGTAGAGGCGGAGCCAGGGCCCGTATTATGGGAACACACACGTCTGAACACGTGTGTCTCACTTCCTGCGGCGGGCCGGAAGTCTCTATAGTACTATAGCGCACCGTAGTGTAGCGTGACCACGCTACAAGGGTCATTACTACCTCAATGGCAAAAAGAATGGTCCAATTACCGGTTAAAGCCACGTTGCTCGTCGTTACTTCTTTAATGCGTTTTTTGGGGGGCGTGCACGACCCTCGACTTTCCTCGCGATTATTTCCTCCTCTCCCTTTCTTCGTCCATCGTTCCTTCGGCTCTCGAGGTTCCATCTTGCTCTCGACTCTGATTCTCGTCGCACTCGTTCTCCTCTTGCAGTCTTCTCTTCTCTGCTCGCAGCAACGAAATCACGTATTTCGAGAGACGCGCGCGCGCGCGCGTGCGTGCGTCCTCAGGGACACGTCTCGGCTACACGCGTTGCGCCATAAATAAAAACGGTTTTGGGCAAGCGTGTACGTGTAGGACTGGAGAGCAGCGAAACCGGTAGAGCGATTTCCGGCCGACGATTCCGCCATTGCGCGTACTCCGCTTTTCGACGACCGTTTCTGATACATCCAACGTAGCCTCGATGCGTACTCTGCCGCGTTTCTTCGTTCGAACCACGTGGTGGTGCTTACCAACGCGCGCGTCTCTGTTCGACACCGTCTCCTGGGGGAACACCTTCGCCGCACTGACAATAACCGCGTCCACGTACGGCACATATCCTTCTTCTCTTCTACAGAGAGCAACGAGTCTTTGTATACAAACAACACGAACGGTAGGTTACGTACACGCTGGGCGAATATCTTGCTCGAGAGGCTCTCGCCCTTGACACCGAGACACCGCGGCACCGTTGTTTATCCAGTTCCGCGCGGACACTCGCGCACACACGCGTGCATCGCCGGTTCGATCGCGAAACGTTCGCGCGACAGAGACAGATGGCGAAAGCGAGGACGCGAGGAACGCGCGCAAGCACCGCGAGCCGTCGACCATCGCGCGACACGGCCCGCACCACACTGAGAGTGATCGCTGACGCGTCACGCTCACGGGCGATGCGCAAACGCGGAGTGCGCACACGCCGCTGCGCACGACACGGCGGCAACCAGACGCGCGCGGACCCGCCGCGGACACGCACTCACGCAGGCGCAATGCACGCACCCACACGACACACGCTGGCCTCCACACACGCCACACGGCTGTTCTCCTCTAGGTAATACACGCGCGATGCGTTGCCGCGGGTGGTAGAAGGCAGAGAGCGCGGGACGAGGAGGAGAGAATGATCGAGAGAGGGGACGAAACAGACCCGTTAGTTCTCAGAAGTGGACCGCCACCGCTCGTCGCCAAACAGACCTGTAACCACGTACCGACCGTGGTGGTTCTCGCTTGTCGCCTGCCACCACCACGCAGCGGGCCTGATGCCCCGCGTCGGGCCTGCTAACTTTTCCAAACCTGTACTGCTACAGCTTCGCCGTGTCTCGCGAGGAATTTTTCCGAATTACCATCGCGAACCATCCGTTTCTTCCAGTTCTCTCGCACCCTTTTCTTCGTGTCACACTTCCTGCAACACGGTGAACCGAGGAGCGACGCGCTCGATATTCACAGCCGCGATAAACGAACGGGGGGGCGCGCGCGTTCTGTCGCAAGCTGACCAGCCATTGATTAGATACAAGTGTTTACTCGAGTGACGAACGCATACCGATGCCATGTGTTTTTCACACAGTAACTTCGTAGAGAGGACGCAGAGGTGGTGCGAAGCACGTGAACGAAGCTCGCACGATGAAATTGGGAGGAAAACCGGTTATCGCCTTTTTTTCAGCGGCCAGAGAGGGTGTTCCCCGCATGGTGGAAAGCATTGTTCGCTGGGTCCAGGGTTTCGCCGAAAACCACGGCTCTCGTCTAGTTTTTCTTACGAAGTAAAAGCCGGGGCGAAGACGTACGACCATCGGGGATCAACGTTTCCTTTCTTTCATGGAACGGAGGCAGCGTCGTGGGTGGTGCGGCCGTAGCGTTCGCGCGTGCACCAGCGAAACGAGAAAGTCGGTTCCCAGAGGCTTCCTTTGGAATTTACAATTTTTCGTCTGATCGATTACACAATTCGTTGACACAAATGCGTGTCTAACATATATGAAACGAATTGCGAGCAAACGTCAATTACAAATGTCCTTCTATCTCGTTGGTGTATGCTTGCAAATAAAAAAGACATTTCCAAAGGTCTTCTCCAAATGGGTAGAAAACTGAGGATTCTTCTGAAAATTTTTCCCAACTTCCGTTTGGTAATACCAATTCTCGCCATCAGTAAGGGTGACTCACGATCTTCCTTCGGAAACGAGAGTCTTACCCCTTCTCAAAGCAGAACCAAAAGAAGAAAAGAATCAACTACCTGTCAAGCAACGACTCTACGAAGAAACGAACAGTACGAAGCAACTGAACACCCCTCTCAACAGGAACGATGACGGAAAATGGAACGAACGATAGCTTGGAAGTCTTTTCCCCGGATTCCGCGGAGAGGTCCCGAGCAATTCGGTTCGTGTACGCGTCCCATACCCGTGTTCCTCCTCCAGTTCCGTCTCTGTCTCTCGCGAGACGCACACGGGCGGTCTAAGAACTGCAAGATTCATTAACGGTTCCTCGGCACGGAGGCGCGCACGCGTGTGTGTACACCGTGCATTCCATCGGTTGCGCTCGTGTGAACGACCGTAAGGTGTGCTTGTACACAGAGGGAGAGAGAGAGAGAGAGAGAGAGACGAGGGGGAGCTGAGATCCCGGAGATAGATGTCGAGTGTGTGAAAAGGAAAGAAGCACACGCGAGATAGAGAAAAGGGTTACCAGAGAGAGAGAGAGAGAGAGGGAGGGAAAGAGGGTGAAGGGGAGGAGAGAAAGATAGAACGTGTACATATTTGATGCGCGCACGGTTCGCCTTGCTAGACGGCAGACCTTGTCTATCGTCATCATCGAGGTACGCGAGGAACGTACGGGAGTTATTAAGGTCAGTGATGTAGAGACGATCGCGACGCGACCCGGAGATACGCCAAAGTAACGATTTCGGTTGGCAAACCTAGCTGAATAAGTGGATGCATACCCCACGTAAATCACTGCGAAAGGTTATTCCAGTTTCGCAAAATCGCGGTCCAACACTGGTGGCTCTCGTTCCGTCGATCGAACGGCAATCGAACGCGCTCTGCGCCTCATCCAGTCCAGATCGATCGATCTACGTCGATGATAACACTGATAAACAACGCGAATTCTTTGCTCGTGTGAAGTTCAATTGCTTCGAAAGCAAATAGCAATACTTATTAATTAATTAATCCGTTTCGTTGCTCTTAACGCAGTGCCTTTTTGGGGTCGAGCGGAAGCCACGCTCGCGCCACCCTCCCCTTAGTTTAGCATTCCCATTCGATCCCATCGCGCGTGGTTTATTTTCTCCAGCGCGTTCCTCGAGCCGGAAGCAGAAAGTCGGCCGTGATACTCGAAATCTCCGCGATACCAACGGGACAAACCGGAGCCCCTCGAAGGCGGAACAGAATGTTGCAACATCGTCGACACGGCTGATCGAACCCCGCGCTCGCGACGACGCCACCGAGCAGCAACTCTGGGGGAAGTTCTCTCTCTCTCTCTCTCTCTCTCTCTCTCTCTCTCTCTCTCTCTCTCTCTCTCTCTCTCTCTCTCTCTCTCTCTGTCTGTGTATCCCCGCGTGTATAATTTGCGATCGCGGAGAAAGGCGGAGAGTTCGATCCGACGTCGTGATCGAAAGCTTCAATAACCGTTCCGAGCCGTTTAAACCGTGCAATTTGCATCGCGAGCAACAATGTGGCACCGTGCTCGTCGCGAGGCATTTGCTCGCCTTTCTATTTTGTGTTTCGACCGGCGAGAAGCTGTTCCTTGTCGGCGAGGATCGACGAGACTATTCGCGATGTTTCATTACGCTCTTGCGAGCCGACGACGCATGCACGGCATATTTTCAACTCGTTCGATAAAGGATTAGAAATTTCTGAAATGGTCTTCTTTGATTTAAGCCTGACCTCGATTGGTCCTTTTAATTGCTGGCACTTTTAGCACAGCCAGTGGAAAAGTAAAACAGTCTAATCGTAAATCACATTTATGGTTGAAGGGTTAATTACGACTTGCGACATTATCCTTTTTTGAAAGGGAGGTACAGATTGCGACAGTCTGGAACGAAAGAAATCGGCGAACGTTGCGACGCCAATGCGAGGAGATCGCGGAGGCGCACCTCACCTATAAAGAGACACGGAAACGTGATGGAATGCGCGCGAACGAAACGCTTGCGTCACTCTGCACCGTCGTCCCATCATTGAATATCCTTCTCTCGGTCTTCCTACGCATCCCCCGTCTAATTACGCTTCGATTTGAGATTGCGCAACGGATTAAGGGCACCAGCAGGATCGCGGGGGTGGCGAGGAACGAAGATTTATCCGTGGCGACGAACGAGGAGAGATTCGCTCGATGAATCACTGTGCCGCGAGACCCGTTGCGGAGTTCGTCCACCTGACACACCGTTGCACTTAAGGCAACAACGACACCCATCCGCGGACCAAAGGGAAGACGAATGCCAGCTATCAAGGACCTCCTAACGGACGACCATCGCGATATTTCCTCGAGGTTCGCGTGTGACGCGTCGGTTCTGCGCGTAAATGGCACGCTGGTGGCCGTTTTTCGCGGGTAAGAACGATCGCGAACCATTTCGCGTTGCTATTCAAGACACTGGACGCTAGGAACTTCGTAGCAGCGAGAAAGAATCGTGTGCGGCGTTACAATCGCGCGTACCCGCGCGGAACTCGACGACGGCCATCGAGGCGAGGAAGCGGTGGATGCGTCACCGATTGTTTTGGACAGATATCGCGTGTACGTGGCGTCATCGGCCTGGGTAACGGGTTGAACCGCGTGATTTCGAGCGGGGCGTCGTTATCGGTTAGGGGAGCGGTTGTTGCTCGTCGAGGGAGAGAGCGGAAGAGGAGGAGGAGGACGGTGTAGCGCGCGAGAGAAAGAGGGAAAGGGAGGATCAGCAACGATGGGTGCACCCGCGGGGCCAATCACGACGACTCGTGGCGCCTTAATTGGTACTCGCACGCGTGGCTCAGGCTTAAGAGGCAGATGCATCCCAAGACGTTCACAACAGGAAACGTCTTCCCTCCCTCGCCGTTCCCCTACTGGCATTCCAGCTTCTACGCATATTTATGCGAGCCGTTCTTCCTTCCATCTGACTTCTGGGACCCTATGTATCACTTTTCCACCGGCTCTCGCCCCTCTCAGCCGCGGCAGCCGTTCACAGAACGCATCCTCGTCGACCACTAACGTCGCGGAGCGCAAATAGACATCCTCGACGGTCTCTGACGTCCGCTGCCAGCGTTGGGACCCGATGAATGGGCAGAGAACGACGCGAGGACGAGGAGGGTAGGGTTGGAAAAGAACGACGTCAATGAGCCGAGAGTTCCACGAGCGCAATTTACCGTACGCGTGCACAGTCGCGCGTGCGGCTCGCTGCGACCTGGACTTATTTGGGAAAAGAGCGAGCTGTCGCGCGTGGGGTGGTTTATCTCGCGATCGAGCACAAGAGTAGCGTAGGGTGGTCTTCTGTCGATATGCGAGACGATGAGCCTCTTTGGCGATGAATGATGGAGGACGACTTGTAGTAACTCGTGCGTTAATTAGTACAAGGCTAGCTTCTTCTTCAGGAAGGAAAATGGTGAAACAGATGAGGAAGCTTGAGAAGTTTGCGATTTCTCGCGACAAGTCGATCTGCCGTGACAGTGACATCGTAATTATCGTCGAGACGGGGCGAACGACACGCGAGCGACCGTTCGCCGCCTCTATCGGGCCAACATCGGTGAATGAACCGGAGAAAAATGTCAATGAGTGCAATTATTATTGTAGCGCAGACGTACGAGCGTGCGGGAGGCGTATGCGCGCGCGAGAGAAAGAGCGAAAGGGAAACGAGTGGGAGCTGCTGGTGCATTATAGGCTGCGAATTAATACCGACCGCGTCTGTACACGCTGCGGTTGTTGTTACGTCGATACTCGCGAGCGTGGATACGCGATCTGTAAACTCGTGCGCAAGTTTAACACTCTTTTTAAATCGATTTCAAACAGAGTGCTGCTATGAACCTTCGAAGAAATCCAAGTGAACAGTGTCGATGAAGCTGGACGATGGAATTTTTCTACTTCTCGCTATGAAATCTTGCGTTATCGTTGCTCGCCACTCTCGCGAGTATCCATCGTGCGATCGATTCGACTCTTCTCACCGTAGGATTGGTACTCGCAAGCACCAATGCCCCGTTCTCTTCGCTGCCAATCAGAGACACGATTTCCACCGCGAAACGCGAACGAAAGCGAGCGCGATCGCGAGTAACCGGCGTGGTTTTAACGATTCGCGCGACACAGGCGCGAGTCCTGCTGTACGTGCACGCGTGCGCGCATATATCTCTCGCGGAAAGAGAAGGAAGGCAGCAGAGAGAGAGAGAGAGAGTGCAGACAGCAATGCGAGGGAGAGAGAGAGAGAGAGAGTGTGAGAGAGGTTACTACGCACTACGCGGCGGCTACGTTCACGAGCCGTATGAATGTACGGTCGGGCGCGCGTACGTACGACGGGGCACGGCGACGCGCACGTTTGCGGCGTGCATTCATAAAGTGGCGGACACGTAGCGTGCGCGTGCGCAGTCCGTCGCCTTCTTCGTCGCCGCTCCTTCCTCTTTTCTTCCTCGTCGCCACCCTTCCTGCGACTAATACGGCCTCGGCCACCCCGTCGCCCTCCTGGCCCCCTCCACGAGAGCCCCTCGCACACCCAGCCGTATCCTGTGCACACTTTTTACATCCGCTAACTAGCGCCGCTGCGGGCTGGGGCATCGACGATTCATTCAATCGTTCACCTCGATTCCCTCTCTCTCTCTCTCTCCCTGGCACCCGCGCCGCCGTGGTTTCGCGTGTATTTTTACGCTCTTTGTTTTCGTTCCTCGCGCAACTGTCGCGGAAACCGCCGCGCGGAGGACCGTTCGGTCCCGTCTCGATGGAGTAATAACCTTGCGACCCTGGAGAATCGCGATATTTAGACGTTTATGCTTGGCCATGGAATCTGATCGAGAACAGCTCGACGATGTTGCTTTTCAGTGAAGAGATCTTGCTGCGCCATTCTTGAATGTCCAATGTTCTTGCAGTAGTCGAAAGAGAGTGAAAATGGAAGCGAAACTCGTATCCTGAACGATGGCAAAAGACAGCCACGGTGAATAATCGTGGCGTTTGTTTCAGAGCGTAGCGACGAAACTTGCACGAGATCTTGCTGCGCCATTCTTGAATGTCCAGCCGTTCTTCTGCAGTCGAAAGAGAGTGAAAATGGAAGCGAAACTCGTATCCTGAACGGTGGCAGAAGAGAGCCACGGCGAATAATCGTGGCGTTTGTTCCAGAGCGTAGCGACGAACTTGCACGGGGTCAACGGAACCAGCGGAAGTCGTCGGTGGCCAGGGTCGTCGCCGATTCTCAAATTGGTGACCGCTCGGTCTCTCGTCCCTCCTTCGTTCTCCTTCTATCGCGAGCAGACCGTACTCCTCGACGTGCAACACTCTCTCTCTCTCTAAACAGGCCACGTAATCCCCTACACCCACTTTTTCCTCCCGTCTAAATCTGTCTACTAGCAACGGAAACCCCCGCCGTTAATTTGTCTCCGCTCGCAGACCTGGTTCCTTCTCTCCCCTCTCTGATCTTCAGAAAAAGAGAGAGAGAGCTCGTGGAATTTTCGAACCATCGTCAGGGAACCACCACCGATTTCGACGCGAGCTATTCCAGTGAACGAGAACGCGCGCGTACCAACGAGAACGAGTCCAAGTAGAGTTGTCCGCGAGCGGTCTGAAGCGTTCGTCGCTGGTGAATGACTCGGTGCTCGCGTACGAAGGAGCGTGCGTGCGTGCGTGCGTGCGTGCGTGCGTGCGTACGTAGGATGGCCTCCTCTCGTCGGTGTGACACCGCTTACGTACGTACAGGCGAGCAGCGTCAGACGGCGTAAGTCGCGTGTGACGTTCGCTCGTTGTATCTTCGTGCCCGGCTGCGTACAGAGGGAAAAGGGGAAGAGAAAGGGGCAGACACACCAGCAGAGAGCCGATGCTGGTGGCGGTGCGTTACGCTAATGTCGCGCGAAAAGGACAGAGAGGGAGAGACGGTGCGGAGGGCGCGACGAAGCGAGAGAACGCGACCGCACGGCCATGTGTAGAGGACCGGAAGTATGAGTATCCGGCCAGACTCGTGTGGGCTTCTCTACGAGCCACGCTACTCTCCTTTCGTCCCTGCGCGTTCTTCCCAAGCCTTTCTTTCACTCGCTTAGCCCCGCTTTGTACCTACCAACTCGTATGGGCTCGTATCCCTCGCCTTTTCCTACCTAGCCTCCCCCTTGTCTCTTCTACTCGCGTTGCTCTTGTCTTCTATCGACGTTGCTGAGGAACGCGGCGGGGATGGTAGCCGCGGGTGTTCGAATACGACGATAAACCGAGGTAAATCGATGTTGAAACTGCAGCTGAGTGCGGGTAGATCGACGTGGTCTAGTTTTGAAATCGAATCTTGGGGAAGTAATTGGGTGCGTCATCAACCCTCCAGAATACAGTACTCTCAGACTGTTAAATTATTTCCAAATATCAGTCTCAATTTACGATACTCCAAAAAGTAATGGTAAGTTACCAGCGACGAAATATAAAAATAACTCGCAGGGCAAAGGGTTAAAACTGCTTTCTTAAAAATCGATCTTCGAGGTCCGCGCGGGTCAATTTCGACAAAACGTTCCCTGAATATCGTTCCATCCGCTGGCGATAATGCACGACTGAATATCTCGGTAACTATTCGTTGGCCGATAAAAAAGTGAATGGATCTCGTGACAGAGGACGGTAAGCGGTGTTGTTGGCGTGCTCGCGGCGCTCGAGGAGTTCTCTGGGGGGCGCGCTAGGCCGTCAATGAGGGTGGCGGTCGAAGCGGGATCGGGCCAGCGGCGTCACGGGAAGAAACGAGACACCGCCGCGGCGTGTACACGCGCGTCTCGCAGGATGAATCGATCGACGGGCAGGCCTGCCGCGTAGGTGGCGGCGGCTCTTTTCCAGGAAGCCGTCCGATCGTCGTGGAAACGTACACGGAATTCGTTGGGGCGTAAACGGGTAATCGGGCCGGTCGATCGGGACGTTGCTTCGCAGAGCCGGCTGTTTCACGCGGGGCAGGCACAACAGCCCCGACGAACGCTCTTGACACGCACAACGGCGAAGCCGTAATCGGTGAGAGAACGCAAGAGGAAAAAAACCGCGGTTCAAGATTCCGAGAAAAAGAGGTCGCAGGTACGAGACGGGTTATCGTTGGGGTGGAACCGGAAAAAGATGCGTTCCAACGTACGAATGCATAGATAAATAAATACATATTTCAGCGGTGGAGAGAAGACCAGGTCGTCTCTTTGCATCCGTGTGCGAGGAGGCGCGTGTGTGAGCCAGCCGCGTCCGGTCGTGGCAGCGATCTAGAATCCCCCATTCAAGAATCTAATTTATATTGAAGAATTCCGAAGAGGCCAGGCAGAGGCGTCGATCTTTGAGGCGCCGCCGTTTAAGATGCATTATGCTAGCAGGCGGCCGACAATAGCCCTATGGGAGACAGCGGCGGGAGAGGATAAATACGCCGGGCGTGTATGAGGATTCCGTGGCGCGAGGGAGAGAGAGAGAGAGAGAGAGAGAGAGAAAGGGCGAGCGGTGTGGAACGGGTGAAAAGGAACCGAGCTGGGACGCCGTGGACGGAGGGGAGGCAGGAAGAAGGGACGCTCTAGACGCCGGAGGAACGCGCCGGTGAAAATTGAACGGAGAGGAGGAGATAGATAGAAAGAGAGAGAGAGAGAGAGAGAGAGAGAGAGAGAGAGAGAGAGAGAGGGATGAGGGGCAGCAGAGCGAGCGTCTGGCTAGACGAAGGGGCCAGAGGGGTTCGAGGGCAGACGGAACTGGTCCCAGACCCAATATGATAATTGAGTATGGAGAACGATGTGAACATAGCACCTTGTAGGACTCCATGTGGCCATTGTGGCCTCCCACTGTCGGGACCACCTCGAGAACGCAGTCGACTTTGTACGTGAAAACATCAAAGGCCCTGCCCTGCCTTTTACCCTTCTGTCCACCCCGCGCCCTCCCCCTGGCTGGGCGTCCTTCCTTTCGCCCTCGTTTGCTCTTGTTTCATTACGTTTCAGCCGCGCACACGCCTGTCCTCGCGCGATCCTAACGGCGCGTCAATAATCATCAACTGCGCTCTCTCGCGTACCTTCGACGCTATGGTGAACGCGTACACGCCCCGTTTCTTTCCCCCCTTGGTTTCCTGTTGCCCCGTTTCGGAGCTGTTTGCCAGCTGAAATGTCCTGTGCGTCCCGTGGTCCCTTTTTTCGAAGACGTTCTCGCAGATTTTTCGATCGTTGGAGATCAAGAGGAGAAGGTGGAGGATCGAGATCGCGCAGGACAAAATATCCCGTTTCCTGCTGACTATTTAATGGGACGCGATGAGAAACTGGCCTCCGTCGAACCGGTCTACTAAAGCGCGATCGAGTGACACTGATTTAAGAAAGAAGAAGGATGATTCTCGACGTTTGTCGTACGCGTTCCCTGTGTTTTCATGGTACATAGACACGTTGGGCTGTTGTGCAAACCCCAATAAGCACGACGAAGAGGAACGTACTCTTGCCTCCTACAATTGCTCAATGCCAGCGTTGGGTAATCGCGCGTCGTTTTACTCGAACATCGCCGCCACAAGAGCGGCAATAATCGCAACTGGCATTCCTCTGTCTACCTGTTACGTCCTCCTTTGTCGATCCTCGACTGTTCGAGTGGCGTATCGATACTTCGCGCCTTCGTCGAACTGTCTAATTTTAAATGACTCCACCTTGAAACACTCAATCGAAAAGGGTTAAAATCGAAGTAAACATCTTAATTTTGAGATACATGGTGGCAAGGTTGAAAGAAAGCGAACGAACTCTTCCTCAACTTCTCGCGTATCCAAGCAAGAACAAAGTCGAGTACGAGGTTCTAAATACATCAGATCAGGAAGAACAGCGACGTTAATTACGACACGAGAACCGTTTCGCCTCGCCAGGCGAAGGGTACAGACCTAGCCGGGTCTCGAAATACGAATCGCGGGTTAATCGCGGCCGGTTTCCTTTGTATCAGCGAACCCAGCGTATCGGTTGCGGCGATGCGCCTTGTAGCGGGCAGAGAATTTCGAATCTACGGCGCACCAGGGTGTGCCGAATCGGATTCGACACGGTGCCTCCCTTCAAAGATTAATGTAGTTACCACTGTCAGTCGGCTGCGTTACGTCAACGACGCGAGGCGCTCGTTCGCTTGGCCATTCCAATTTTTCGAGACGAGTCAGTCACTTTGTTTCGATTTTCAATATCGACTATTTCTACCACTAAAGAGTTAGGAATTTCACGTGAGAACATTTCTGAACGTCCACGCGAACCGCGTTAAGTCAATGACGCGAGGCGCTCGTCCGCCTGGTCATTCGAGATTTTCGAGACGAGCCAGTCACTTTGTTTCGATTTTCAATATCGACCATTTCTACGACTAAAAAGTTAGGAATTTCACGTGAGAACATCTCTGAACGTCCACGCGAGCCGCGTTAAGTCAATGACGCGAGGCACTCGTTCGCCTGGTCATTTCAATTTTTCGAGACGAGTCAGTCACTTTGTTTCGATTTTCAGTATCGACCATTTCTACGACTAAAAAGTTAGGAATTTTATGGGAGAACATTTCTGAACGTTGATGCGAGCGGTAGAAACGGTTTCCTAGATGAGACCGCTTCCACGGTCGCGATCGTAAACTTCTCCGAAAACAATTGGCCTTATCGCAGGCGTTAACAAGCGGCCAAGCTATCTGGGCTCGTGGCAAGGCAAATGTCTTTCTTCGTTAACGTGTAATTCGTTTATCGGTCAATCGGCCGCGGTAATAACGACAATCGTCGAAGGTAACGACACGAGCCTTGTTACCAGCGACACACGGAACGGAGAGGCCCGATAGCGGTGTGTTTGCTCGAGAGGTTAGCGCCACCGCTTTATCATATCGTCTCGACACCATCGGACGTCTCTACCTGCGCCCTTTCCCACCCGTCTCTCCCTCTTTTATTCTTCTACACCCCTGACTGGCAATCGAAACCCATGCGCCACCTTCGATCAGCAGAAATTTCAACCTTCGAAAGAATCCCTTGGATTCGCTGTGCGTTCAACGTCTTCCATCGATATCCCAACACGTTCTCCAGCTCTCTCAGCCAATGGCGCTCTTAATTGCCATTACCGTGTCGAACAGCAGCCTCTCGTATCGAGGCGACGGGGACGGCGCGAAAAAGAGGCATCGTTCGCGGACGACGGGCCTCAGAGGCGGCTGCGAAGAAGGGCGGACTACTCTTCGTGGCGCGACAGGAGTAAGGATCGAGTTCACGCATTCCGCGAGGTTAGGGGACGCGCGGAGGATGAAGAAGAGGATGAAGAGGACGAAGAAGAAGAAGAAGAAGGGCGAACGGAGTGGGGGATCGGAATGCACCTTCGAGAATCCGTCTACGGTCCCTCTGCCTGCTCTTACGTATGCACCGGTGCGGACGAGGACCGAAAAACCGGAGCGAGAGAAGCGGGATACGCGCCGCGCCGTCTTTCACCTGTCCTCGTCTCGTCTCCTCTCGCGCCTCGTCTCTACCTCCGCCAGCTCTCTCACCCTCGACGTGTTCCCCGAGCACAACAAACAGACGCCGCCTCGTAATTTGTTTTCATACGTTCGCGGCATTTGCCGGTCTACGCCTCTTTCTCCACCTTCGGAGTCCTGGCTGCCTTTTTTTTTTACCCCCTTTCGGATTCCTTCGCTTTCTCACCTTCGACAGTGGCCGCGTATCGCGCGCGCGTTCTCGTCGAGTCGGTTGCCCTGAATGAAATTGCAGCTACGAGTGATAGAAGTTCTCGCGGAAGAGTCGCGGCGATTTTTAATTGGAAAAAGAGCGGGACGATCGTTCGAAGGGGGTTTGCGATCGAAGATTAATCGAATGGAAGTGGAGCCTGCGCCGCGGTCCCGTCGTATCCAGCTTCCCTTCGTCGTGGCGACCATTTAAGGGCCGTCCTAAGCGACGCACCCACACACCCTACGGTGCGACGACGGGAACGCACGCATGCGTGGCCACCGGTATCGAGAAGGGCGTGCGTGCGTTCGAATGTCGCGGCTGGCAACCCCCCTCGTCTCTTCCACGTCGAGACGAAGACGCCCATCGCCACGCAATTTCGCTGGGCCAGGCCACCCCCTCGGCTAAGTAAATCGAATTAAGCGGCAGACTCGGGGCATTGGCGGCAACGAAATCAAGATTTAGCCGGGGCTGCCTCCGGAGGAGAGAGCTCGAGCATCGAACGGTATCGATCCGACGACCTACGTGGACGATATGATTCGACTGTGGAATTCCGTGCTGGGTCACGGAAAGCGAACGTTTCCGAATAAATGACGAGCGAAGTCGAAGAGGGGGACGCGACGAAGAAGCCCACGCTGGTTCCCACGATGGAATTACCAAACGAACGACGAGGACTCCTCCTCGACTCCTCTGTCCGAGTTATCGAGGACGACACATTGTTCCGCACCTGCAGAGTCGAACAATTAAAACCAATCGATTCCGCTCCAACAACTGTTCTCTCACCAAACCCCTCCGCGAGTTACCCGTTCGTTTGTCCGAACGCGGAAAGGACGAGCCCGGCCGCAGACGGTTTGGAGAACGCGCGCGATCGGACGCTCGCGAAATCGACTCTGCGAATCGAGAGGGCTCGAGATGGTAGGAGGGTAATGAGAAAGGAAGACGGTAAGTGCCGATAGACGGCGATAAGGGCGAGAAAGAGACGAACGGAGTGACGGAAGACGCGTACGCGAGAAAGACGGGGATAAGTACGAGGAGGGAGGGAGGTGGTAGGGAGAAGGGACGGAAAGATCTTTGATTAGAGAGAAGCACTACAGCGGCGCCCCGGGGCCATCCATCATCCCAATAATTGCTTCCCTTCCCATCATATAATTCCTATAGAACCCACCTTCCCTCTCCTCGCGGTCCATGCCTCGTCTCTCTTTCTCTTTCTCTTTCTCGTGCACGCTCTTATCCCTCGAGCACCCCTTCGCCCTGTGGTAACACCCGCCCGGGAGGGATATCACACCCGCTGCTCTCTCGCGCTCGCACGTCCCTCTTTCTCTCGTTCTTCGACCCTCCCTGCCAGCCATTCTTGCCTCGCCTTTTCTCCGTTGCTCTTTTCCACGCGTCCCTCTCCCTCTCTTTCTTCGCTGGTTCTCTAGCGTCGGAGACTTCTAGGAATCGAGACCTCCCGAATTTCCCGCCTAATTTTTTCTTTTCGAGACACGAGAAACACGAATGAACGACGCGATGCCAGCAGCGGAGATGTCGAAAGACCAACCAGCGATACAATAGCCGCGTTAATTATTCGAGAGGAAAAATGAAGGTCCGGAGAGTGGAAGGTGCTCCGAGGGTTTCCCGCGACTAATTTTTTTAACGAAGAGAAGAATCGCAATGTTATCAAATTTTGTGGCTCGATCAGTTCCAGAACTTCGTTATTTTCACTGGTATTTAATGTTAGATCGGTAAAAGATTTAAAGAATGGGTTGAGATATGGTGGCGAAGGAAATATCGAGGGGCTAGTGGGTAATCATTGAGAAAATGCATCGATCGCAGAGGAAAAGTGTGAAGGGAAGGTGGGACAGGAATGTTCCCAGCGTAATCGCACGTCGAGGAAATAGTACGCTGTCGAAATTGTTCCTTCCACGTAACGACGCGTCGAAGGTACAAGAAAATCATACGTTTCGGGTGAACGACCGTGTCGCGTGGGTGGAACCGCGTAATTTCGCGGCGTTTACGATACGACCCTAGCGTTTTCAACGATCCTCTTCTTTTTGCGAGTTTCCGTCTTTTCTCCTGCCTACCAAGCGATAACAAACTCGTGCGACATTGATTATCCTAAAAACAATTAACAGAGCCAGCACCAAACTCTGGCTACAATTTCGTATCACTTCAAAGTTCCCGTGGTTGCTCGAAAGAACTTCAATTCGGTTCTTCTACGATATCTGTTTACTTTCCTACGTCCACGTGGTCCACGCGAGAGGGAAGATAAGAACGAGCCTCGAAGGGCTTCGGATCATTCATCGTCGGCCACGTGAATGGGACGAACAAACCAATCGCGACAACTCCCACGAATTCCAAAAACCCGTCCAGTTCTCATCGTCGCGCGGAATCGACCGTTCGATCCAGCGATCGCCGGATGACTCGAGCGTTTTCTCAAACACGTGAATGACTTCGAAACCACGAGAAAGAGGCAGACGCGGGACAGGAAAGCCATGATTCATCCGCGGTGACTTAACCGGCTAATACGAGGATCGAGTCTCGTGGTCCCCTCGGGCCCCACAGTTCCTTTATCAACGCGAAGGGACGGGCTTATCGCGCGGCAGCGCCGCGACATTTCTTTCTCACGCCTGCCGCGAGCACGCTCGAAAGGCACCGTTAGCCGTGTGCTCGCCGTTTCAAAAGAAGGGTCGCGCGAGCAAGCCTCTCTCGACGTCCTCTCGATCGTCCCTGACTTGTCGATCGGCTCGCCGCGTCACCGTGAAGACCGATTACGCGCGCGGCAATTAACTGGCGGGAAATCCGGGATTGATCCCCGGTCATCAGGCGCCACTCGATTATGTAAAAGGTTCTAGAAACGAGTCGTCGAGCCACCGCCAGCATTCCGGAAAGCTGGAACCAGACCGTCTCTTTTTTTTTTACCGGACGTGGAAGTGGTCCCTGGTGACGATAAGCGAGCCACAGCGATATCCGAATCGACGGGGGCAAGGATTGTTCTGCGGTTTCGCGTAAACCTTCCTTGCGAGTCGAGTCGACTCATTCACGTTTCGAGGAGCAGCGAAGCGATCTTTCCCTACTTTCCTCCGTGTTTGCTCTAGCTTTCGAAATCGCTGGGGCCTCTGTCGGCGTCGTGGAGGTCGGTGCCGTCTTAAACGGGCCCACTTAAGAGTCCCTTGAATCAACTCTACCGCTGGAACTCGGAAAACCGGTGCTAAGTTTGCTCCACGGACGACACGTATAGAAAGAGAGAGAGAGAGAGAGAGAGGGAGAGGGGAGTCGAGAAATGGAGCTATCGGGGCGACGACTCGTCTTGAATTTCGTCATGGGAGTAGGTTGGAATGCGTGAAGGTGGCTCGTCGTCGTCGGCATACGTACGACCGACAGAGGACGTGTTACTCGCCCGTGAAGCCTGGCCAGGCTGGAGAGACGGGAGAGGAGAGCCGTGCACGCTCGATCCGCGTGTGTCTGTGGGAGACGAGGCTCGAAAGAATCCCATTCATAGACGTAGGAACGAGAGGAACGAGAAAGAGAAAAGGACGACGATGGAATGGTGGAAGAGAGAGGGCGAGGTGGGCGAACCAGCCTGAGGAGGGGGCTTTAACGGAGCGAAGGTATTCGGATTAGGCGCAGGCGCCAGGTAGAGAGAGAAAGGCTTAATGAAAAATTTTCCACGAGGGGCGTCCCGTGGTAGACCTGGCGTCTTGTCTTCTGGATCGTCCCATAGTCGAGCAGCGCCTGGAATTCGATCTTCGAGCGATCGATCCGAGGGAAAAGGGAAGGCGAGCTACGCTGGGAGTAAGAACGTCTGGCTCGAGAAAGGGATCGATCCGATCCGTACCAGCGATTGTATTCGTGACGAAGCTCCGCGCGTCTCTCTCTCTTTTTCTCTCTCTCTCTCTCTCTCTCTGAAGCTGATCGATGCCATTCCGAGCGTGTTGTTGCGTTCCTGACTTTTCTCATCTCGCCAGACTCTTTTACGCGAGACAACGTTTCGCGCAAGACAATTAGCTTGTCCTCGTATTCAACGGTGTCTTGTCTACTAGATGGATTGTTTAGGTATTCCCAAATTGCGTTTCGATCGATTTCCGACTCGACTATTTATCGCGCGCGATTGATTATCGAATTCCCGAGTGCGCGAGTACATTTTCGAGATCCCAGATAAGATGTAACACGAGCAGCACGCGTGCGACCGCCGACACGTTTGCTTCGCTGTCAATCGTGAAAAATGCTGGCGCCTCTTTATCGGCCCTAGAAAATTATCTGCCGCGATAACGACCATTGATCACCCGGTTGAATCGAGGTAGACGACTCGTTCGGTTTCACAAGAGCGAACCAGAGAGAAAGAGAGAGAGAAAGAGAGCGAGAGGGGGGGGGGCGGGGACTGGTAGGGTGGAGTGGCTCGTTTCCGTCGTGGCGTGCTCATGAATGAAAGCCCGAGTATTTCGAAACATCGAGCGAGGAAGCAGCAGAATGCGCGTCACCCGTTCCTCCTCCTCCACTCCTTCGCCCGTCCACCCTCTCTTCGCGCTTATCGCCGGGGGAAAGAAGCGTAGATAGAAACCAGGGAGAAAGAAAAAGAGAGAGAGAGAGAGAGAGAGGGAGGGAGAGAGGCTGGTAACGAAACCACACACGCTGCTGCTCCCTGTACTCCATATCGCGGCGAGGAAAGAGAGAAAAAAAAAGGGGAAAAGAGGAGGAAGCGTGCAACGCAACCAACGACCCAACGACCCAAGAGGGGTCTCGCGCGGTGTGGAGGGAGGACGTTTCTGTATGCACAGAGTCGGTTATCGGGAAGCCTCGATGTGTCGATATTACGCGCATAGGCGGGGACACGGAAAAATGTGGCTGTGGAACGGGCGCAGCGCGTTTCCTCGGACCGTTTCCACGAAACCGCGCACGTGTCGCGAGATTATTCACCCTGCGACGATAGCGAACGGCTACGTTACGTCACGGACCCGATCGATCGTTACATAATCGTTTTACGATCCCCGTCGGAGGAGGCCGTGGCGCGCTTCGATCCGCGACGTTTTCGTTAACCGGGATGATCGCGAGTTTAACTTTCTTCTTCCCCCCTGCGCGAGCATCTCCTCGCTATTGTTTTTCGCTTTTCCCTCGTCCCGCTCGCTCTTTCGACGAGTTAACGACCGAGTGATTATCAGTCGGTGACCCAGTGTCGGACGATAGCCCTCGCTATTCGTATCTACGGTTTTTCGTCGCCGCGGGTAACCTCGGAGCACTTTTTCTGCGCCACGAACACGATTTATTTTTCCAGAAGAACGTCACTCCTCCTGCGCGACGAGAATACGCGATGGTTTGCTTCGTCGATGGTCCATCTTGAAATTTGCTGGGCGATTTTCATCGTTTCGTCGGATCTGATGCGAAATTAACGCGATACCTTTCTTCGTTGACGATCTATCTCGATATAGACTGTTCCGCGGACATTTAATCCTCGCGATGTTTAATTAATTCGTGGATCACAGAGCCTCGTTGGATCGTAACGCGCACGTGTCCACGAGCGATTAATAACCGAATTTCGACAATGTGGAAAAGAGGGCGAAAGAACCCGTGTCCCGATGCATTCCTCGGCAGGAGCAGGAGGAATCCTCTCGCGGTGTTTCTCCGGGCTACCGCGGAAGAATCCGGTTGATTAAAGGAAACTCGTGTACTCGCGCCTTTTATTCAAACGCTCCCACCCTTCCTGGCATTCTTTTCCTCCGCGAGGATCGTCCTGCGGGATAGGGTTGGAATATAACCGTTAATTATCGGGGTAACGTGGAATGCGTCTTGGTTTCTCTCTCTCTCTCCCGTTTCTACCGATCCGCTGCCTCCTTTCCTCCACTGTCGCGTCTCTGTCCTCCTCTCAGCCGCTGTAAAGAAGAGAGAGAGAGAGAGAGATTCACTCCTATGCGTCCGTCGGCAGTGGCATGGACCACCTCATTCATCCTATCTGCATTCCTTTAATGCTACCTGGGGCCTCTGGAATGTCCAGCAACCCCGCGGGCTGCGCAGAACCGGACTTACGGTATCGCTGATCCCTGTCCCTTCGCGTTCGCGCCACTGGCTCGGTTTCTGCGCGTGGATCGTCCATTGTTTCCGAAGATCGCTCGTGCCTGTCGAAGAGAGCTGCTCGACGAGACGATACGTCGCGAGACTCCTCACGTTTCCGCTCGTCAACGATATTCTCCGATGGTGGCGATCAGGTCTCGCGCGAGGTGATCCGGTGGGATCGTTAACCGGCTGGTCATTGCTGGTCTAATATGTTAATACGAGGTTACTCGAGGCAGACTAGGCGTCGCCTCTCCCAGACCGTCTTCCACTCGTTCCTCTTTCCCTCGAGGACGAACTAGCGCGTCGGGTACCGACGCAGAACCGTTCGATCGTCAATTATCACGCGGTAGAGGCATTAGGGGCCAAGGAACTCGTTTACCTTGTCGACGTACGGGACACTCGGACGGACGAATGTCTGCGACGCAGTTCGGCGAAAAGGCGCGCCATTTCGATGACGATCGTTCCCGTAGTCGTGTACAGGATCGAATGTATCGACGCGTGGAGCGTGATGTACGTGTGCGAAGAGAAGATTGATCCGGAAAATGGCGAAGATGACGGGTCGACGCGCGTGTAGCGCGATGGGAATCGCATAGTCGAGGACGCAGCCGTGACAGGATCATCGGGGGCCACGGGGCCCCGTCGTATTTCAAAGATAAAAGGAGAGTGGGGCCAGAGAGCGTAAAACCGCCTCTCATCATCGGCATCTCACGGTCGTTAGAAGCGTATCATAACATGGTGCATAACTAGGGGTAGATTCGACGGAACGAAGCCCCGTGTTTCACCTTCGGGGCCCCCGAGGCAATACAACACAATAAGGCCCCGAAGCTCGGCGATCCTGGCCAAGATACCAACAGGCCCAGGCCGGCTCGTTCGATCTCTCTCTCTCTTCGTTTCGCCTCTCTCCATCCAGTTACCAGGGCCTCGTCGTCTCCTCTTCCTTCTTCCTTCCTCGGCTCCTCTTCATATTCTCCTCTCCCCCCGGTTTTTTTTCCTACCTTTTTCTATATTTTATTTTTCCATGCGCACGGTGTGCCTCTCCTTTTTCTCTCTCGTCGAAGAAGCAGCCAGAGAGCCTCTTACGGCTTCTACTCTTTGGTCGTGCCGCCGCCTCGTAGCCCTTTATCTTCACCTTCCAATCGGCCTCATCGTTTCTCTCCCTCTCGCCCATCTGCGAGTCGCTCCGCCTCGTTCCTTTTCCCTCCCTTCGCCCCGCGTCTACCCTCTCGTTCCCTTCGTGCCTAACCCCGCCGCGTTTAACACTCCGCGGGGTGAACGCGGCCGAATTCTCTCTTCTGCTGGTGTGTCCCGATGGGCGCGGCGCGGCCACGCGTCGCGCGGATCATTAAGGACGACGCGAACGCGCGCGACGTAGACTCGCGTACCTCTCGAGGCAGAGTTACCCTTATCGTCGCGATTAAACGGGGGCGAACAAACGACGAGCGGACAGCGTTCGTCGCGCGAGGAACGACCGACGGCGAGTTAATCGCGCGGCGATCCCGTGTCTCGTCCCTTTCGTTTTACATTCCTAATGCAACTGGACGAGCAAGATTTATCTCTCTATCGGATGAGATCCGAGCGCGGAGAGGAGAGCGCTCGATTCGGCGGGGCCCTCTGGAATCTCGAGGCCCTCGCGGATCCCCAGGAATCCGTTTGGTCTGTGCGCAGTGAAAGCAAGAAAGTTCTTTCTCTCGTCCGCGCCTCGAGCGGCGTCGTCGAACGGGGCGGACGAGAGAGCGAGAGAAAGGACGGCTCTCTTAATCGATACTGTTTTCTTCGAAGGAGATTGCGCGTTCGCCGAAGGTTAGACACCCGATGTAGGAGCGCCGCGACGACCCATGGCCTCCCTTCTCGCCAATGGGAACACGGCGGTTCCTCTTTTTCTCGCTCTCTAGCTGCCGGCTCCTCCCTTGACGAAGGTCAAGACACACGAAATCTCCATTTGCCCGAGGTCGTACCGCGGCACCTTCGAATCTCGACGGCGGGCCTTCCGAGAATCGACGAGGTCGCGGAGCCCTCGATCGAACGACGAGCACGGGGGCTACCGTTACCTCTCGGGTTTCTCACTTTTTTATTACCGACCTTCGCGTAGATCGCTAACGAGGTGGTCCCCGTGACAACGGACCGAGTTGCGGGGCCCTCTTCTGCGCCACCAGCCGTGCTCCAATCGGTTTTCGTTCGATAAACGAGAAGTACTTCCAACGAATCGCATTCAGCGTTGCGAGCAAGTAATTATCAGAGAACTCGTGATTAATAACAGCGATCGTCCATCGATCGCTTCGATTTTCAGTGTCGCGCGATGTTAATATCTCTTTGCTGAGAAGTCCTGCTGTTCCTACGCGCGGATGAATAAATTGGTCGTATTCGAGTTTTTCTCACGTACCGCACAGGCGTCGTTCTGTACGCGATAGTCGAAAACCGGCCGCCACAGTGGTCGTAGAAACGTGCGAGAGAAAGAGAAAGAGAGAGAGAGTTAGATCGTCCGCATACATATGAGGAATCGACAATGAGTTTCCGAGAAACGCGGGCTTTAACATAAATTTCCGTGAGGCCCGTTCCATTTCGACGACTTTCACCGTTCCCTTTCTTATTCTCGCCCATTCATTCGTCGGGCCCTCTCCTCCGGAGTTGCGCGGGAAAAATGTCCCACGACACCGTGTTCCTCCCTTTTCCCAGGACTCGCTGGTTTATAGACGCATTTTTTTCCCGAAAGGACCTACCCCAAGGTTCCTGGAACCGGCGGGGCCCTTTCGAGGGCCCCTCTCCTCGTCCCTATCTCCCGTTGCGTTCCACGGAAAACACCAGACGCTCCCAGAAGAAATCGTCACCGACCGTGTAAATCTTTCCTCGAGTGTCGTGAAAAAGTCAAGCTGGACAGGAAGGGCGGAAAGAAAGGGACGAAGGTATCCATCCACTGGCTCTCTCTCTCTCTTTATCCCTCTTCTTAGAAAGACCAACGAGCTGGCGATCGTGTTCCACAGCTACTGATCACAGTTCGACGAGATCTTCTCGAAATCCATAGATTCACACTTTCCTCTTCCTCTTCATCCGTCGAGTTCTTCGCGTGGCGTATTAACGAGGACCTCGAAGAGCGCGTAACTCGATTTCAGAGATTCCCAGCGGGGCGTGGATCGCGTTGGGTACCAGCGACACCGCGAGGCGAGCAAAGGGTGGCTGCGTAGGAGATCCACTTTCGAGGGGGTGAAACACGGGCTCTGGTCCGCGGTTGAATTCCCACGCCTCGTTCCCGTTCGTCCTGGCCTGGCGTGCCGGCGCGCCAGGGCACGAGAGAGGGTAGTCATAATATTTAAGATAATCCTAGGCAGGAAGGTAAAGCCGTCTCCGGGTTTCTCAACGGCTTGGCCGTACTCTCTCTCTCTCTCTCTCTCTGTCCCACTCGCTCCTGCGCAGCCTCTCCTCGAGCGTGTCCCTCGCACGTTCCACCGGCAGAGAGACAGGAGAATTTATGGGCAGGAATTAATGGCATCGCGCGGGCGCGCACCGTCGTGGGCCGAGAAAAATTTCGTCGGGACGCGCTTCATCGCCCCGGCTAAATTGTTCGCGGCGCAAATTGCGGCGTAAATTTGACGCGCGGCTACTAAAGCCGCCTGGTTCCGCGTCTTTTCCGCTACACCAGCTCCGAGGGTCCGCGTCCTTCTTCTCTCTCTCTCTCTCTCTCTCTCTCTTCGTCTTCCACGTCTTCGAGTTTCGTCGAGAAATAAAAAGGAACC
Organism: Xylocopa sonorina; assembly: GCF_050948175.1. Classification (NCBI taxonomy): domain Eukaryota; kingdom Metazoa; phylum Arthropoda; class Insecta; order Hymenoptera; family Apidae; genus Xylocopa; species Xylocopa sonorina. Next base: position 3,265,414 of record NC_135210.1, on the reverse strand, counting down.
TAGAAGAGATCGACGGGTAGCGCGCAAACTGCTTTTTTCTGCCCCCGGTTCGCGTCTAGAAAAAGGCAGACGGACGTGAGCACGGTCGACTCGCATAGACGCTTTTCGAAAGGAGCGTCCGCCTTTCCGAGAATCGGCGCCGGGTCACGCGGCGCTCCTATTTCGACCCGTCGATACATCTGAAAAAGAATCCCGCGACATTCTTCCCGCAGTGACGCGAGGGACCCTCCTCGAGGGTCTGCGATCGAGGGAAACCTTGGAACTTCATTCACCGGTGTCGTCGACGATTGATTCGAGCGCGGATCGAGAATCGAGACTCCGACGCGAGTCCTATGAAAGAAGGATCCATCGTGGGACGTGGTGGGTCACGATCGCGAGCGATTCGATCGAGCGAAAGGGACCACGAGCGAGTCGAGCGTTTCGAGGTATCCTCGCGAGGAATTCGAAGCCGAGTTTGGGCCCGCAAAGGCCAAGAAACCGCGCTCTCCTTCTCTATCGAGCGCCGGTACGGGTCTCTCTCCCGCCTCTTTCACCGCGCCTAAGGCTTGCCTCTATCGGGGCGGCCGCGATTGGTCCGCGGGCCCAGTCATTCACAGAAAACACAGAATGCAGACGGTCACGTGACCCGGCGGTGGTCCAGGGCCCCCCGCCCGAGAGGACGACCGAGGGAAGAGGGCCAGAGGGTGGTGCGCGCGCTCGCTATGGCGCCAGCCGGATCACCCGCCTCTCTATCCTTCCCCTCCTGGGCTCTTTCACGGCCCGAGGGATGCAAGTCGAAGGATCGACGCAGGTTTCCCCGAGCGATGTCGACGAACCTTCGCCCAGCCGAGGAACAGCGGCTCCAAGTTGCCGTGGAAGGCAACAGGTGGCATTTCGAAGGCTGCTGCCTCGTAGAACAGGACCAAGCATCGAATTTCCTATCGTCTAGCCAAACGAATAATCAGAGTTTCAGCGATCCAATGGATGTACGACGTATGTCGTTGAGAAGAGAAGACTCGAGAAGAGAAATATGCGAGAAAACGGAAGAAACAATTGGTCCTGGGGATAACGCGGAGAGAAGTTGAAGCGAGATACTGGAAGGGGGATAAAAAACGAAAGATAAAGAAGGGAACAAGCGAGAAACGAACGAGGATCGTTCGTAGCCATCGCGTAGGACCGACCGGGGTGGTTCTCACCCCCTCGCGCGTTTCAGGCACTGTGTCGGTGGCCCGATTCTCGGAAGGACCTCATTTGTTGCTCAGTGCTATATATCTCATTCGGGAGCCTCTCCCCGAATATCCTTCCTCCCTCTCCACCCTCTCGTGCCTTCCTTCTCTCCGTCCCTCTATTGTTGCTGCGCCTGGCTACGAGAGATGGAGAGAGAGAGAGAGAGAGAGAGGGAGAGAAGGGCCACTTGGGATGCTGGGAATAAGTGCATGCTTTTACGAAAACGGACTCCGTTTGCCAGCGGCCCGGTGGCGGATGTATGCGTGTAGTCGGTCCCTTCGCTCCTTTCGCTCTTACGTACCGATCCACCGGTCCACGGTCAACGACACGCGAGACTTTTCGTCCCCCCCAGCCTTCTTTTTTCTATCCACGAAAAATCTGAGCGTGAGAACGCAGATAAAGGTGTCGAAGGAGCGGCGATAAAGCCACCGGATGCCATCGGCGTTAATCGTGCGAGAGGTGCGCCGCTGATTGCGGCTATCCTGCTGGTAGGAGTAAGACTCTACGAAACCCCCGTGGTTCCTCCTCTTTTCGCGTGGAATACGTGGAACAGGTGCCCCTTCGAAACGAAGAGAAACTGCGAAGTTGAAGAAGAGCGTGCTCGGAACAAAACGAGACCAGCTCGCTGTCGGGTTCGTCCCGGTTCAGAAAAGCAGAGGACGCGGTCTGCGCGAGTCCTTGGTCGGTCCATAGAGAGGCGCTCGAGGATACGAAAGAAGGAAGAAGCTCGGCGACGAGGAGAGCCGCGGAACGCCGCCGCCGCCGGCGTAGAATTCAAAAGGCTGTGCGCGAGGTAAACAAAATATTTCTACCGTCTGTACACGAGTCCGTGGCGGATCCTCGCGTGTGTGCGCGCGAGTCCAGAGTAGGAGAAGGGACAAGAGGGACGGTGGTGGGTAAGAGAAAGAGAGGAACGAAGGTGTAGAGAGAAGAAGCGAGGGCCCGTAGCAAGGGCGAGGAGTCGGGGCGAGAAGGGAGGCGAACTGCGATGGCATTCGGTGGCGCCGCGCCCGCGAGCATCCGAGCGAGCGAGCGCGAAGGGCGAGAAGGCGAGGGTGAGGAACGGAACGGGCGGCGAGGAGGCAACGCTGGACTGGTGGGAGACTCTCCCGGGCCCAAGAGAGGTAAAGGGCCCCGAAGATGGGCCCTGGCGGCGCGATAGTGACGACTACGTTGATGGCGATGGCGGTGGTGGTGGTGGTGGTGGTGGTGGTGGTTGCGGCATTGGTGGTGGACGATGGTAGTGGTGACGGGTACACAAGGGTAGAGAGAAGCGTTTGGAGAGGGAAAAGAAGGAGGGCAGAGGCAGAGGTGAGAGGGAAAAGGCGGGGGGTCGTGGAATGCGGCCGTGGTCCCGGTATATACGCGCCAGTCGGCTATGCCAGGGTATTTGTGTATTTATGTGGAACACCGGAGAACCTCGACGATGGAGAAGACAGAGACACCGCGGGTGTTCGGGTTCGAGGCGAGGGACGAGGACGGAAGAGAGCCAATGGCCAGCCAAGGTGTGCTGCCCTTTCGTTACGAGGGAGTGAGTAGGTAGGTACTCGAAGGCACCCGGCTATGCAGCAAGAACACCAGGAACTAAACGACAACCACCGTCCCACCACCACCTACCACGCTCCTCTCTTTCTCTGTCCTCTTTTTCACCGTTCCGAGGTTCCTCGAAAATTCCATTCCCGGGTTCCATCCACGTCCCGCGTGAAACGTTCCGGAAAACGGAACGCCGCGTTCGAGGAACCTCGTAGCGCGTTACTCCGACGACGTTTATACGGGAGTCAATCGATCGACGAACGAAGCGAACGCGGCCCAGACGGAGTTTGTCAAAACTCTCCTCAGAAGCGACCGTTCCCTCCGAGAACGGTCGACGAAAAGGGTGGAGGAGGGGGTCGCACGCGGTGGAATTTTTCCCGCCTCCTTTTCCTGATCTTTCTCTCCGGTTACTAGGAACGACGGACGCGACACGAGTGGTCGGCACGTGAGAGAATGTCGTCAATGCGACGTTGCAGCGGTTTCACGAGGGAACGAGGTGGACAAGGGCCGCGAGAGGCGGAGGAACGAGCGAACAGGGAGGGAAATGCCTCGCGCGGAATCATCCTGGGCGCACACTGTACGCGCTCGAGTACGAACCTCGAATACCGTCCGCTGAAGCGATCGCGGGGACTGCAGCCCCGGTATTCGAACCACGTGGCCGTCCGCTGACTACGACCTGACTCGCGAGCGTGTTGACAGGACCAACGAGAGGGTCAACGACGCCCTCGATCGATGCGCGATCGGTCCTACTTCCAATCCGATTCCTCTGTACACCCGCAGAGAGACTGTGTGCCCTTATCTCGAAATGTGTCGCGAGCCTTAGAGATCGCGGCCCCCCGTTACGAGGGGGGAGGAATACACGCGTCAACGAATCCTTCTTCCCGCGAAGTTGCTGCTGCTCTTCGATATCGACTCTCCGTAACTGTACGTGCATTCGCAACAGCCGAGATTCCTCTCGATCCTCTCCCCTGTTCACCCTCGCGATACAACGTCCTCTCTTCTATGGATTCCGAAATGTTGAGGAAAAACGACGATAGAAACGGAGAAGAAGATACGCGGCGTTCTTTCTCTCTACCCTTCGCGGTCCGACGATCAGGATTCTCGCGCGTACACGCACGCAGCCGTACACCCACCCACTCGTAGGTCCTAACACGGTACGCGGAACGTATACAGACGCAACTCGAGCAGGCTGCCCCCTACGTCTCGCCGCGGGCAGCGAGAGATCGCGCGTTCCCGAGGCTCGCAGCATCTCAGGCGGTCCAGTGGCGTCGCTGCCCTCCCCACGAGGGCCGCAGTTTTTCGGTAGAGGGATAGCAGCGACGGTGTATAACGCGCGCGCACAAACACACACACACACACACACATACGCGTGTATCCTCGACGTGCCCTCGCGCGCGCTCGCGCCCGCCAGAGGGCAACAGAAGGGCGAGGGACGAAGGGAGAAGAGGGAGGCGTCGCGCCGTGGGAACCGAGGAAAACGTTTCCCGCATACCACCCCTCCCCGTATTCCCTCTCTCTCTCTTTCTTCCGCCCCCTCCGACAACGCCAACACATCCAACCGACGGCTTACGCGCGTACGTAGGTGCGCACACGCTCCAACGAGGCCGCGCTAAAGAGGTATACGCGAGACGAACGTGGGACCACGTGACCGGCCCGTAACTTTACAGCGCGCACACTTCTCTCTCTCTCTCTCTCTTTCTCTCTAGCCCCCTTACCATCCCTCTCTCGCTCGTTCAATCTACATAGCCTTCGCCTCTATCTTCCTCCAGACCCTCCTTCTCCTCCTCCTCCACCACCTCTTTCTTCCTCCTCGCGCGCAACAACACGCTCTTCCCTCCGTTCTTCGTCTCTCTGTCCCTCTTGGGACGCGCGCGAGCGCTCTCTCCCTGTCCCTCCTCAACCCCCTCTTAGCTTCTTCTTCGTCTTCCTACGATCCTTATTCGAACGACGCAGTTGCGCGCGTATATACCTCGAGCGGGAGCAACTGCGTCGCAGGCTTCTCCGAGAAGGAGAGACCCGCGCGATGGTTCCTTGTCCGGCGTACGGACGCGGCCCTCGGACTGACCCGAGACGCCAATCTACATACGCGGCCACGCTGCCAAAGAATGTCAAAGAAATCGTGGAACCGCGGCGGCGATCGAGACGCGGACACGCGCGTGTGTTGGCGGCTAACTGACGGAGAGGGGAAGAATGTGTCACGCTTTGCGTCACCAGCGGTTCGCGCATACCTCGACGGTGCACACGGCCAACGGGGTTTCGTCTTGCTCTTAGGCTTTTTTCCGGGTCTCGTCCCGTTCTTTCGCTTTTCCCCGGGTTTCGTTTCGTTTTCTTTTTTTACGCGGCTCCAGAGGAGCGACTGGTGTCAAAACTTACCGGAAGCGGCCAAGCATGCAGGCTTACTATGCAGGTTTGATAGAGAGTTGACTGGACTTACCTGAAATCAAACGGAAAGATCGTTAATGCAAAATTCGCGTCGAGTGTAAATGTTTGGTTTGGAGAACAGCCCTTTGCAGTCTGACAAGATATCGCGTGTCATTAGGGTGTTCTCTGATTAGTAATTATGGGGATTACAGTCATTCTGCTGCATCTTTCCCAGCAATTTTTTTCTTTTGAAATTGGACAAAATTGGTTCCTTTCATTAAATAAAATAATCCAAAATTAAATGAAATCAGTGTTTCTCCTACCATATTTACCGATTTCGGGTCTCTTTCATCGTCTCGAGGAAGATTGCACAGGTAGAGTCGTTGCCAAAGAACCCAGCGAGCACGGAACAACCCTGAACGCGGCTAGAAGTGCATCCGCGTACCTGGTGGACGCGCGTCGATCGTGAAAACACGAGACAGACACGAGCAAATGAAACGTGGCTCCGGAAAGCCATAGAGTCCACTCTCTTTCTACCCTTCCGCCCTTTCCCTTTCTCTCTCTCTCTCTCTGTCTGGTGTCCCGTGAAACTCGATTATTTCGTGCGAGGCGAGGCCTGGATTCGCGCTTCTGTACCGGTTTCGGTGCTCGCAGGTTGCACGATGCCCCCTCCCCCCTCTCTCGCGTTAATTAATATCGTTAAGCCTCTAACTGACAGCCGGATCATGCGAGAGACACGACGCGTTCGGACGATCGCTTTTACGCCCCGAAACGCTCGCCATTCGATCGATCTTTCGTCCTGCTCGTTCTCGATCCCATTCCACGGGGAACAATTTACTTGGCTCCACGATCTTTCTTTCACGCGTCTGCTGTTATTCATCCGCAATTCTACCAGGCTCTACGATATTTCTTCTACGCTTCTACAACTATTCATTTGCAATTTGGGTCGGTTTGGAGCGCGTCCAACTAGACGCGGTCCTACGTTTGATAGCTGCACGAAGGGGTGAGGGATATAGCTGGAGAGAGGAAGAGAGGGAGGACAGCGGTCCGGATGAAAGAAGCCCAAGGGAGGTCGCCACCCTTCCAGGAACCCTTGTAAACTTGGACCCGATCTTTGCTAGCACGCACACCTACTCGTATGGTACGCTTCGAGTGCCACGAACACGAGACGCAACCAAGCGTCGCCTGTTCTGGTTTTCGTGGATTCCTAGATTCTTTTCCACGATAAATCGAGCTTTCGTCTCCGCGCGAGAAGCTACCCCGTGGCACGTTTACATATGCGTGGCGAGAGGGAGGAAAAAATTTCGCGTTTCACCTTGGCGAGGAAAATCGTTCATCGCCGTGTACTTGACCGGCTGATTACACGTTCGAGCGGGAGACGAATCTCGCGAGACTCTAAACGAGCGCGGAAACGTTCGGTTGTTTCAATTACGAACTTTAATTATTGACGAGAGGGTGGTATCCGTCGTCGCGCATGTTCAATCCACCTGAGAAACGAAGCGCCCCGTCGCAGGACATTAAACAAAGTTCCAAGCAACGAACATCTTGCGTCCATCCTCGAGTAATTAGAATCCGAGCGACAGAGGGTGGAAAAAAGTAGGTACAGCGAGGAGGAATTTAAATTACGAGCGTGGCGATGACAGGTGGGCATCAGAGGGAGGGAGAAAGGCGCGTTTCTTCTCTGTGCAACCTGCGATTATTGTATTACGAGCTACGAAACGACAAGACGTCGGTGTTTAAGTACACCTTCCGGGACGACGAGGAGCTGGAAGAAGTCGGTGGAGGAGTGAAAATGCAGTCGACGCGGACGCGTTTCCCCGGAACGACTTTAAATTAGGAGGCGAAGCGCGCGCGCGGCGGCGGAAGACGACGACGACGCTCTCGAACGCGGCTCACCAGAGACCAGAGCGAGGAGTAAAGTAATCACCGGTAAAATTGGTTGACGAGATAGTCAGATTGGCCGCTGGCCACTTGGCTGCTCGATTGTCCAGACACGCCCCCGGCGAAATGAAATTTGATTTTGTCGGGCAATTTCGCGCCCAAATCAACCGTCCCTCGCTGAGACAGAGACAGGGGGGGGGGGGGGGGGGCGGCGAGAGTTTCTCTGGCGCGCGCGGATATGAGCGCGCGAGTTTGGAGCGCGGCAGGGCGTAGGGGAGGAGGGTAGAGGGAGAAACGGGAGAGAGAGTCCCGTAACCTCGTTAAGAGCCGTGCCCTCGTGGTATTGGTCTCATTGAACGCTTAGAGGCATCTTTCCGAGTGTCGAGTGGTCTCTTAAAAGTTCAAAGGGTAGGGAAGCTGGGCTAGGGGTTCCGCGTGCGCATTCGTGGAGGGACATTACGCGGTTCGGTATTCCTGATCCCCGAAAAACCGTCCCTCGCCCTCGTCGAATCGAGGGGATGGCGCGCGGAGTGCTCCTCCTCGAGGTTCTCTGTTCGCGTTTGTGCGCTCGAAGGCCCGCAAGCGTGACCTTTTCTCGCGGTCGCGAGCCAGGGGGACGGCTCGAGGGTGGAACGGGACGAAGAAGAAGAAAGAATTCCCGCGAGGAACGTCGTCGTGGCGGCAAACAATCTTGATTACACGAAAATGTTCGGTGATTCGATTAGAGCGAGCGTGAGTGTACTTAAGCGAGCGCAGGCTGGCTGGCGCGTGCTATATAGTCCGTGTAATTCAATTTCTTTAAAGTAATTACTTGTTGCTCCTCCGTCTCTCTCTCTCTTTCTCTCTCTCTCTCTGTCTCTCGCCAGCGTGAAAGTTAGTTTCCTGTTGAAAATCAATGCCGCATCCGCGATGGCAGCTTTCTCATTATGCGCTGAGAGCGTCTACGAGATCGATTAAGAGGCGTCCGCGGCGACTATTCCGCGCGGTTCTCCCCATCGCGCGAGCGACAAAGTCCCCCGCGAACGATAATCCGAGGCGGTGCGCGGTCGATCGACTCGAAAGCGAGAGACGATTCGAAAGTGACGCGGGGAGTCGTAAAAGCGCGCGATGGAGGAACGATCGGTAAGGTCAGAGCCGCCATTGATACGCGGACCGTAGAAACGCGCGACCACCGCCGCGCTCTACAAGTTTACGGCACCCGCGATCGGTTTCACTCGCGAATCGGTGGTTGTTTCGCGCGATGGACCCGGGGAACGTGCACGAAATGCCGTAGATAACCGTGCCAAGGACGGGTGATTTGCGTCGATTATTTGTGGAACGTGACGGGAGGGATACGTGTTGTTCCTCGCCGCCATTTTGGTGTTTGCCACACACGATATTTAATCTACACGGTCTAAAAACGGCCGCGACGTTTGCGAATTGCGAAACACGGCCACATGAAAGTATCCGCGGAACCGTGATCGCTTTCCTTGGAGGCTCGCGTGCGAGAATCCGTCCTGAATCGAGACGTTAAAGGAAGATCCGAGATAGCGCGGCGATGGTTAAGCTCGAACGGAGCGCAAGCAGGAAGCCGGTCTTTCCAATGTCGGTTAGTTAGCGGAGAAGATATTTTCGACCTCGGAGTTCGCAGAATCTCGCAGTTTCTCAGCGAGTTTACGGCGCCATCGTTCACTCCATGGCTCCTCGAACGATACACCAGCCGGCTGGGTCGATCGTATAACTATCCGAGAGGCTAGCACGAGCGAGCAATCCGCGGAAGAAAAAGACTCTCGTCGACGAGCACGTCACCCTAGACGAGAGACGACGCGCGTCCCTCCCCTTCCTCGTTTGGCTTTAGACGCGGCTCTGCCGTAGCCACGCTCGCGTGGCAAAATTCTGCGCTCTTAAAATAACCTGGCACAAAAGAAGCCGTCGCCGCGGATCGCACGCGAGATACGTAGATATCGCGGTGCGTTTCCCCGGGAAAACGCGAGCGTATGAATCGGAGGCGGACGCACGCGATCGGACAACGACGCGCACGAACCGACCAGCGCCGCTGCCAGTCGTCACCGACTGCAGCCGGATTCGCATCGGCTACCGGATGTTTACAATCTGCCACTTGACGGCGACCCGCCGCGCTGTCCGTAACGCGCGTCGCGCCGCGTTTATCGTACAAATTTTTCGAGCCGACTGATTCCAATCGGACGCCCAACGGCGGGAATGCTCGAGTGCTCGCTGGCTCTACTCGCGTGGAGGTATCGTCGCGATTTTTTTTTGTTTTTTTTTTCTTTTCTAACGAACAGAGACACCTTTGCGCTCCTCTCGACGCGTCCAGCGTCCCGCTTGGGTTCCCTGCATTTTCGTAATCACGCTGACAGAGGTTTTAGGGTAACGATCGCGCGAGGGTTGCGGACGGGTTCAACGAACCCTTGTTTCTGAATCGCGGCTCCATAGCGACCCCTAAATCACGGCTGGCCGTGGCGAATCGTCGCTATCGGTACTCTATCTTTCGTACGGAGGCGAGCCGCGTGCACGCAGCGTTTTGCATCCACGCGTGTTCGAGCCGGTGTGGGCGAGCGCGGTTGCGTGCCTGGCACGGACCACGCACCCCTTCTTGCCGATAGTCACGCACCAAAACAAACCCCACCAGCGCACCCCTGCCGCCTTTCGATCGGCCAAACGCGCGCGGCACCCTCGTCGCTCCTCTTTGCTTGCTTTCGGCTTATCGGCCCCGAATTTCTGCTGCACCCCTGCTCTTATCGCTCCGCAGTCTGCGCGCGGCGTGATTTTCGAAAATCTGCGACGGACCGTGCGCTTCCCTCTCGATTGAAATCCAACCCTCTCTGCTGTCTGAATTCATCTTTTTGTCCGCCCCTTTTTAAATAACTCCGCGTTCCATTCATTCTCGCGAGTTACTCGCGACAATATCGTAATGAAAGTTAGTTCTAAGATTCACAGACGGTGAAAAAGGGAAAACAGTTACTCCGTTGCGTTACAGTGATCAATCTCTTCGTCAGAAATAACAATGGACGATTACGCAATTCCAATTCTGTCGCTAAATATACCGCTTCGCATCGTCGCAGCCGGCTACTACCTTCGACAAGTACCTCCCACTTGCTTACCACCAGCAGGACGCGGAAAACTATAACCGCTCGTGAAAGGCCAAGTCCCTAGCTTTGTCCTAGCCGCGCGAAAATCTCCTCGTCCACGGTTGCTGGCAGGGTTTCACGAGTATTACGAGCGCCAGCTCGCAACAGGACGAAAACGGGACGCGACGCGGCGAAGACGAAGGACTGGAGGGTGGGAGGGCACGCAGACGCGAGCTCTCGAGGCCCGATAGACGACGTTAGCCGAACAAGAGGGTTGAGAATCAATTAGACGCCGAGTCACCGGAAGTAAGACATGTATGCTTCCTGGCGCGCACGTCATAGCCCATTGTTCCAAGACGAGAGACTTCATCTTCTCGACATACGAGCCACCTGCACCCTCGTTGGGTTTCCTTCCAACTTGCTCTGTCTGCGACATCGACGACGGAGACGCGAGCTCTGAAACCTGGCTGCCGATGCCAGTATTTACTCTTAGCGCGATGCAAATCGACGGAGACGCGAGGGACCAGACTGTTTCGAGAAGAAAAATCGGGATCACTTATGGTTCGATGGGTTCTAGAATCTGATGAATCATTCAAGATTTTCTTGGGACACGTGGTGATCGTTGGTGGTCCTACAATTTCGTAAATCGTTCGATGCTATCCGAAAAAATTCCGAATCGTAACGAGCCGATGAAAGATCTTTAGCGCCTACACGCGGAAGGAGTGGGTCGCGTGCTTCATCGCGGAGAAACGCGAAGCGGCCTCATTAAGATCGAGACACGTGAACCATAAATGAATACGCTCCGTTTTACCTACGGTTCTGCAGAGTAGGCGGTGGCAACGCGACTTTTGCCTGGGGAGAGGAACGATTCGCTCGAATTCGCCGCGGTTTCGACCAGCTGTTGCGGTTCGTGGTTCTCTATTTCCTGGTTCTCTGCTCTATTTATTTATTTCGATCGCGCGAACCCCTGGGACGAGCGAATTTTCTGAAAGGCGACGATGTAAATACGCGAGAGATAGTAGGAACCCTTCGAGACGAGATAAAGCGTCTCCACTTGACGATACCTCGTAGAAAAATCAACCCCTCGCCGCGTTCGACGCAGAGGAGCTCTGCCCACGTGAGCGCGTAAAACAATGGAATAACGTCAAAGTACAATTATGGTAGCAACTGAAAGCGATTCGCCCACCTGACCACGTTCCACACCTCGCTCACGTTTCGCTCGTTTGTCGCTCTCAGCCTTTCTTGTTTATTGCCATCGACGGCTATTAACGTGGCATTATCGACGTTTCAGGTTTCCTCGGACATGAATTGTTTTAATTTGCCCGCCTTCGAGCACATTTACAAATATCGAAGATCTTAAATACACGTCGAGATACGAGATGATTTGTTCCAATATTGATCGATTTCGAGGCTCGAGACTTTCATGCACAAAACAGTTATCATTGTTGAAGGTACCCATAGAAATTTAATGAGTTCACGATCCAAATTACACAGTGGAGACACGAATTAGTTATCGCGATAATTAATAATCAGAAAAGGAGGGTGCTAAATGTATCAGCACTCCAAAAGTGGCGAGCAATGCTCGTATCCGTGAAATCGTTTCACGGAAATCGTTTCGTCGCGATGAACTCTGAGAGGTTCGACGACAGAGCGGAGGAATCAGAACGAGGACGCTGGTTCCCAACGCGAGGGAGAGACGCGGTAACTATTCCATCACCGATTTCAATATTTTAGGCTCGATCTAGCCTCCCGCGTGCTAATTTACTTTCGCAACATCGACTTTTCCGCGGCGGCAGACATCAATCTCCATTACAGCTTCCGACAGCCATCGCTCTCGGGCGCACCCCTTCTGCATTCGCCCTTAAGCACGTAATATCGTTACCCGTTTCTGCATCCACCAGGCCGACACGCTTCCGCGAAACGCCGCGCTTCTCCGCCGTGTATCGAGCTTTTTTTCCGTTCCAAGCAAGAATGTTAAACCGTTTACGGAAATAGAGGGATGAAAGCGGAGAACGGAGACGAAGAACGCATCCGTTCTCTGGTTAGAATATCTGCAAGTAGTTCTCTCGAGTGGGACCAACGAAACGTCTAACTTTCCGCCATCTTGGTGCCTCGATGTCTCGAGAGAAGTGTTCAGCGTCGCGTTGAAATAAAAATCGCGATCCTCTGGCTGTACCAGCTTCCTTCGAACCTCGACAGATCGAAACGCGAATACCAAGCGCATTCGTGACTAAAAAGAAAAAAAAAACAGATGATCCGAATCGAAGAACACGAGTCTAGTTTCGAAGATCTCGAGGAAAGGTATCGCGATAAAAGGAAGACGAGCAGGGACAAAGTTCAGTTCGAACAGGAAGCACCGTTTGCGAACGGAAACGGAGAACAGGCGCGTTCGTCTACTATGCGTGGAGGAGCAACGCACTACCGGCATGAGAGTTTTAATTACAGGAAAATGCAAATACTACGAACGGAACCACGAAGTGGTAAACCGGTAATTACGAGTGGTAGTGGCAGTTTCTTAGGTACTGCATATGGAACTGGGTAGAAAGCGTTATTGCCTCGCTAACCAACGTTTCTTCTGTTCCTTCCTCCGAATCGCTGCCGGACAATGTCCTCGTAACGCGTCCAACTTAAGACCATCTCGTTTCGACGATCAACCTAGCTTTAAAATGCATATATCTGCTACCAGAGAACAGACTTTGCGCTTGTATCTACGTTCGAGAAGCAACTTGGAATTATTTTCCGTTTTCCTATGCACAGATTTTATTTCTCCAAACAGTGAAATTCTATATGACGCGAGGACATACGAGCGCGAGTACCACAGCGCAGTAACAGATTCTAGACTCGATTAAACCTTAGCTCGTAAATTTCGTTCGAGATTCGAAACGACGCGAGTCGAACGAACCGCGAAGCAGAGGGTCGACGCGAGGGGAGGATCTAAGAAACCGCGAGCGTCGCAAAAGCTAGGCGCCGTTCGAAACGGCGACGATCGATCGACGAGGTAACAGTAAACGACTCGAAGAGATCGTATTATTCGCGTTTACGATCCACGTGCCATTGTCGCAGTTAGTTTTCGAGGTTCGTGACGCGGCAACGCGATCCTCACGTGTCCCTAACCCGTGCCGCCCGCCATCTTGCTCGTCCACCATGCGAAACTGGGATCGCCCCACCACGGGATCGTTGCCCCTCTTCGAACTCAAAGCGAACTTTTTTGATACGCCAATTGCTGCTGGTGTCCCCGCGAAAAAGAAGAGAGAGAGAGAGAGAGTGAGAGAGGAAAGAAAAAGAAAAAAAGAAAGAAAGAAAAAAAGAAACGGAATCTTCGACGCGCATCGATGGATCGATGTCCAGAGCGTATTCTTCTCCGGAGGAGAGATGGTCCTTTGACGCGGCGACAGAGGGGAAATCTCCAATTCAGATAAAAGCGATACACGGGTTGCTGGTTTTTCGAGAGGTACGCGCGGGCTGGGTTCCTCGCGAGCCCATCGACAGAGGCTTCTATAACGCGCGAGGACGTCCCGTTCGAGAGCTCGCGCGTGAATTGCAAAACGTTGCGCGATTTTAATATCGCGCGGGGTGATTCAGTTTCGCATAGTCGGCCGGTGAGTCACGCCGCTCCTTTTCTAGCCGTTATCACGCGGCCCGCGCCGATGGAGATTTCCTTTGTGACGCGACCGGTCGAAATTTCGAGAGCGACGGAAAAATCGACGGCTGAAATCTATTACCGACGCCGCTGCTCGTGCGTCTTGGATCCGCGGTACCACCACGACATGGTTAGAAGAACTCTCACGGTTGCTCGCACGGGTCGTTTCACCTTGGCGAGAGGCATCGAGGATCGATAACGATTCGAGCAGACGGTCCGTAGGCGGTGCCACGCGTTAAAAGAATTTCGCTCGTAAAACCCGCGTCCTGTCGTCGTTCGTGGAGGAGCAGCGCATCCACGCTCGAATTCCTCAGGAATGTCATCGATGACCAACCACGGAACGAAAGAGAGAGAGAGAGAGAGAGAGTTCTTGGAAAACGAATCACGCGATGATCGTTTTAAACGCGCAACGTGTCAGCTAACCGTGAGATTTTCTATAGGTCTAGACGAATTTCTCGGGTGTGCCACGCATCGCGCGCGCAGTTAGCGGTAGTCGGTGAGTGGCGCGTTCGAAAATAGAGGCGCCGCGACGGTGGCACGCTCGAAACCGCCGCGGCTGCCGTTATCCGTGTTATCGCTCGGGCATTACGTAAGCCCGCGCAGCACGTCGCCCACGTCTTTCTTAGAAGGGGCTTCTCGTCGCGCGGCCGACAAACGACGGCTGAAAGGCGAACGGATCGGCGAGAGCGACGCGAGCGAGTAAATAAAACGGGCCGGACGAGACAGCCGGTTATATCCGCGATACACGATCGGGTTTCAAAGCCTCTCTCGCTGCTTCTCCTCCCCGTGGACGAACGAACGAACGAACGGCTGTTGTTCGCTCGGGCGCCGCGAAATTCCGCGGTGCATTCGGGGCCGTGGTTCACGTGAACGGGATATTCTACTGCGCAGATTCCGAGTCACACGGTACCTACGTTTTCTTTCTCTCCCAGCGTTGCCCACCGCGCTCTGCCCCCTCGCACCCGTCCAACTTTCCTCGTCCCCCACTTCACGCGCGTTTAACCTCTTTTTCCATACGTGCAACTTACGTTTTTTTCTTTTTCGCTCCTTTCCCTCTTCTTTTCGAAGGGGCGATTGTCAGCCGGGGGGAGGAGGGCGTGCGGCTACCGCGATTCACGGGCACGTCACGCGCCTCGCTGATCTCCTCGTGTTTCCTTCTCCCGATGCCATATCCGCGCGCACTTCCAATTATTCCTCCGCTAGGGTTATCACAGGGTAACCCCGGTCGCTGTCAAGCCCGTTGTTACCGGCTGAACAGAATTCCCTCCGCTTTCTCTCTTCCGATCGTTCTCTTTGTTGGATCGTACCCCGCGCGCTCGTTCCCACGGGAGAGAATTCCGTCTCTCTTTCATCGTGTCCTCCTCCGTACGCGCACAATCGTTCGCGAGCGAGACGCGCAACGGGTAACCCGAATCGCTCGAGAGAGAGAGTGTCGTCGTCTATTGGCGCGCTTCCCGTCGCGAGAGACAAACAAGCGAGCGTACCGGTCGAGCGCGCCGCTGCCGTTCGTTTTCGTTTCGCTTCTCCGGCTGGTGTCCGGCACTGGCTGGCGCACGAAGTCCCCGCGCGCACGTCCGTCTTCCTGTCAATTCTCTCCCGAGCTCCGCTTTGCGACGAAAGATGTGCCGAGCGCGACAAACAACAACCTCGGTGGGAAACGAGAAAGTGCGCGCGAGGCGGCGTGGTATCGTCGTCGCGGGGCACGCTCGCGCGTGTGTGAGCAGAAGAGGCATGTACCGTGGTCTCTCGCGTGCGCAGATGCGAGGCGCGCACGCGAGAGACGCAGTTTAAGCCTAAGGAGAGAGAGAGCGGCGGCGACGGCACGGCGGTTCTCTGGCTCTCGTACTACACGCTGGGTGGCCCGGGTTAGCGTACGGCGCAGTTAAAATGGCCGCGAGTGTGTTGTTTCCTCTCTCTCTCTTTCTCTCTCTCTCTCGAGCGCGCGCGCGCGCGCGGTCTACGCTGCTCTCTTCCATCCCGTTGCGACGGCGGTCCTCGTCTCTGCGGCGCACACGCGGCGTCATCGTTTTCGGGATCGAGGCGCGGCGTACGTGCACGCACTGCTGGCCACTCCGCGCGACACCCGGCGTCTCGACGTCCGACGCGTAAACAAGAGGACGGAAAGCAACCGAGGAACAAAGACTCTCGCGATGACACTTGCAGGACAGCAGCAGCAGACACGCGCGAGGATCCGCGTGGGACTGTGCGCGCTAGCGCGAGTTCGACGCCGTGTACGACACGACGCACACCGCGAGCGAAAGATGCGACGCAAGAATCGGGCAGCGCCGCGGCTCGTCCGTTGCCGGAACTACGAGGGTAAATAGCGCCCTGTTAAGGAGGGGAGGCAACGCGCGGCAGGGGTAATCGGGGAGCAGGGAGGTCTCGCGTACCGAGCAGTGTACGCCGCTTGAGTCGGTTAGAGAGGTAGGGCGAGGGGTGTGGAAGTTGGCGAGGGGAACAGCGACGGGGAAAGGGAGGAAGAAACCGAGGGAAAGAAACGGAACGTGCGAGCTAAAGAGAGAATGAGAGAGAGAGAGAGAGAAATGTAGAAGTAGCGGGGAGAGATCTCAAGAGTGCGTCGGGCCAAGTGCGCGAGTGTCGTCACATCCGGTATTCGGGGTGGCGCTGTACTGGCCCGCATGTGCGTCTGTATGCGTGCGCGATAAAAGGCTGCGGTACACGCAGGGGCACGCTCGTAGGGTGGAGCGACGAGAGCCAGCGTAACGTGACACAACAACGTGTGTGTACGTGGAAAATTATGTGGCGCAGGTCGCCGGGATTCTACCGATATGGGCTGTCACGTGAGAGGAGCGTGTGCCCCGTTCTGGCTCTTGAAAAATTCATGCTCCGCTTCTGCCGCGGCTATCGCCGCGGACTTTAACGCCGGTCCCGATCGTCCGCGGATCCCGGCTCGGAAAAGCACTCGCGCGCGCGCTCGCACGCCTCTGCTACGGAACGAATCGCGGGTGCAACGAATTCCAAGCAATGCGGAAAATCGTATTTTCTATGCCGCCGATGCTGTTACGTGGTCACGCGCGGACCTCTCTCGTTTCCGTTGGCGAGCGAATGCCGGGCATACCGCGAACCGGCCGTGAGCTGCGCTGTCGTTAATGATCCAATTATGAAACGCGCGCGATATTCGCGAAATTCCTCGTCGAATCCTATCGCGATCGTCTGCCGAAAATATGCGAGTCGCTCGTTGTCGGGAAACAGCGTAGCCCGTAACAGCGCTGGCTCAATTAGAGACAATAAGAGGCGAAGAATAGACCACGGTCGTTCTAAAAGTAGCGCGGACATCGGGCGTCAAACGACGACGTATGCCCCCCTCCCCGTTGATTAAAGTCGGATAAAGGCGAAGCGTGGAGGATCGCGTCGCGGAGGGACGCCTTCGCTCGCTACGTCCCTGATTGTTACGGAATAGAGACGCGGGCAGAAATAGCCAACGTTCGTCGACATTCCTTATAATCCAAGCGTCTGAACGCGGAGGGACACAGAGGGAGATCGGAGCGTAGGATACGAGCGATCGCGATCCGTTCCGCGTGTGCGTTTTCACGCGTCACTGTGTATCTGCTGGCTCCCCTCTGCGTGTGGACGCCGCGTAGAACGAGAGACAGGCCTGACACACAACGACGCGCGTACCCGTTCTCCGTACACTCGGTTTTCTAGAATGAGCCGGCAGCGACGCGCAGCTCGTGGCGGCCAATTAGATTCGTTCGTGGCCTCTGGCCTGGCAGTCGTGAGAACACGCGACTCCTCGAAAGCTTTCTTCGCCGCGCGGGCGCACGCGCGAGTGACCGTTGCGCGGACGACAAAGAGCCTGGGTTCCGTGGCACGCGCACGCCGTCGACCATATCGCCTCGCTTCGAGCTGTCAATATCGCGGAGACGTCTCTTGCGCGATAATGTATCGCGATCACGCAGAAATTCGTGCGCACCGTCTCTCGCCACGCGCTACCATCGTTCGCCACCGCTGTTGCACACCGTTCGCCTCGCGCTTCTCCGCGCGCCGCGGTACTCGATTCCAATCACGATCGCGTCCAGGCGCCACGCAGCGGGCACGACGAACCGCACGGCTCTCCTCGCGAACGCTGAACCGACCAACGCCGCGACGGAGACTCGACTAACATTTCGTTCGTGTTATCGTACAGCGTTGTCGTCGAACGGCCTCGAACGCTCCGCCATCCGTCTCTGTGTGACACACAGACGCGCGTCCAACACAGAGTCACGTGCCGTTTGACGTCGCGACGATGCAGCATTTCATTCACGACGATCGATTTCATTAGCACGACGTGTTCCGCCCCGACGAAACCTTTGAATCGACCGACGATGCTCCCGTATCGCGGAATAATTCCCTCGACGTATCGATCTGGCCGTACGGTTCCGCGTACGAGCTACTTTTTCACCCGCGCGTCGATAACGCGTCACAGATCTTCCGCGAGAGGCGAAAACCACCCCCTCGCGTACGAGTACGAGTGGTGCGTAGACGCGCGTACGCTGGCTGTCGTCTCCTCCCGCGGTTTATTAACTGCCAGCAACGTTTCTACGTAGATAGGTACACGTGACACGCGTGACGTTTGCGTTACAGTTTCCTCACGTGTTCTATGAACGTCACGCGTGGTCTACAGGGTAACTTTTGGAGCAAATAGGACGAGACAGAAGAAAGTTTCGATTTTCGACCTCGCGAGCGATCGCTTTTTTCGACTTCTTTCGTTTACAGCGCTGAGTTGCATCGAGTCTCGTTTTAATCGCAGCGCGAATCGTCCCGAATCTGGTCGCGACGAGAATTTTATTTCACGGAGAGAAAGAGAGAGAGAGTGCGCGCCCCCGCGCAGCGTAAAAGCTCGCGTGACAGATAGCAATTTTGAGTCCATTACGCGATTGAACGTTGAATTGGCATCGAGTAGGAAGCAATAAAGCCGGATACGTATGACGCGTTTATCAGCGCGGTGAATAAATCCTTGCGAACGCTTCTCCCTTCGTTTGTCCGCGTAATTTTTAATTTTCGACGTACCCCGCAGCCCTTCGTCGATCGACGACGCGATGGAATCTTCGTTGGACGCGCGAACGCGAGGCTCGCAACAACCCTTTGGAGCTCGTTAATTCCCTGGTGTCGCGAAAAGACGGTCAAAGAAAAGTCTGGGGCGAGGAACGAGGGATAGAAGCGCGGATTGGCGAGGTCTGAGACGGAGGAACCGACGATTGCTCGTCGGAACTTTCGCGTAAACACGCTTTGAGATTACTTCCCTAACACTATCGAGGGAATTATCAATTAGAATTAATTAGCAATTAAGCCAGCCGGCGGACAAACTTACCACCGAGTTACCTCGACAACCTGTTAGGGAACAGAGACGTTGAGAGAACGATGAAGAGGGAGAGAGACTTTGGAGGAGTTGTAGGCGCGGATCAACTCAGCGGCGCCTCTCATTCAACTGGATTTTGTCTCAAGATTCGCTTAAGCACTGCTTCAAATGATCGCTGAGAAATTGTTTCGCGATAATCTTCGTTTTCCCGGTAATCGCTTCAAGATCCGAACGAGGCCAGTCGATATGGCGTGGTTCGAAAAATTCGAGGGAAACCGAGGTTTAAAGAAGCGAATCAGGAGAGGGCGCGACCTTTAACGCGAAACTAATAACTTCGTGGAAAGAAACAAAAAAGGAAAGCTAGATCGTAATTTGCGCTCGATGTTGCACGAACATGCAACTTATTTGTTCGATGTAAAACGAGTTCACAGTCAGAGTTGGGCGGAACGAATTTCTGCGTCTTCGTTAACCCTTCCTAGCCCCTATTAGTCGCCTCTTACGACAAGCAGGGGATACTGTGGGTGTATTCTGATCCCCACCGCACAGGGATGAAATAAATCTATCGCCAAGACCAGATTAATAACCAATGAAGACGAAATCGTCTTCAGGATCGAAAATATTTGCTCCAGGAACTGGGGTACGTCATTTGGCGTTGATTTCGCGAGTCATAATTTCTGGTAGCGCAAAAGAGGCCAACTTCTCTGAACGCGGTGCGACTGACTCAACTTTTCTCAATACTCACGCGGAATGATCTGCCAACAGCCGTAGACCACGTCCACGAGAAACGATCTGTTGACTTATTGGAAACAGAATATCGTTGATCCGTGTACAAAGGCAACAGGAAACGTCTCTAAAAATTTCGCAATATCGAGTGGACGATAAACGCAACGATGACACTCGTTTCCGCGTACCAAGATGACTCACGAATTTTCGCTGAGCCTAAAATCGTTCGAGAGTCGATCATCAGCGAGTCCTCGCGAATTGTATCGCGCCAACTGGAAAAACTGATAACGCGATTGACGTCTGTTTCCAATGATCTTTGTTATCAGCCAGATACGCGGTAGCCATTGTCGTAGGTGGCACCGTGCGTGACGTTGGCAGGTTACGTCTGTTCGTTCGTGAAAACGACCTCGTGCTCGGTGATCGTTCGCGGAAAGGTGCGAGATCGTCGACGACGACCAGATACGCGTCTAAATAGAACGTTTCCGACGAAACGCTGGGCGACAAGAGGAGGCTGTTAAACGGCGGTCTATTCAAAGTGGGTGGTGGATCCGAGTTCTGGGCTGACGAAGAAAGAAACGAGAGGGAGCCGAGAGAAGAAGTCATGAACGGAGCGAAGCGGGCCAGAGGACAGCTGGGAAGGAACGAGAGAGAGAGCGAGAGTATTTTTAGCGGTTACACATTGTTGTTCGCTGCTTCTGGCGACATTGAACCGCTGGTTTCGCGAGAAAGAGAGAAGCTCGCAAAGAGTAACGCAGCGGTGGCCTACGCACGATCCGCCACGCGTGACGCTCGCGAAAACATCTCGCGAGGCTGCGAACCGCGTGGTTCGTTCCAAATTCCCCTGGACTGCGCTGATTCGAATGTACAGAATCGTATGACAGAGGCGTGTGTGCTCTCGCGATAACGCGATAACGATTGCGATCCGGTTTTCGTGGACCACGCGTCGATTCTTCCATCGCGAGACGAAGAAAAGCGAGGAAACGCGACATCGTCGTTTCGTTTGCGATACTTGCGACTATTATCCGTGGCGCCACACGGGCCAGACTTCCCATTTTGTCGCAGCTGCACGCGCGCACACCCCTCGCTCGAACCAAGCCCACCGAAACCGGCTACAAACGCGACGCTCTATCGACTCGCTATCAGCTTCGTGTAATTCTCACTCGATTCTCCATCACGTTCGTGACCAGGCTGACCTTACGCGATATATACGATTCACGCGGGGGGTCGCGACCGTTTTCTCAGATAACGAATTCATTCACAACCGCTGCGGGGATCCGAGTCCACCGTGATCCGCTATTTCGCTCTATGCAAATTCAAGCTTTTTAGCTGGAAAATCATTCGCTATCGACGCGTAACGCTTCTATCGACGAGGTCGCGACTCGTGAGTCAGAATTCCCGAGTGAATCCTTTCCATCGCTTCGAAAGCGTCGACCACTCGCGACGAGAGTTTCCCTTGTCGAGAGAAGTGGTATCGTTTCACCCCTCGAGATATCCGTTAGCTGAAAGACAGGACCATCTATGGACGGAGCTATCGCGAAAGAAGCGACGCGGACGCGAGGAAGGGAGAAAAGTCTGGTTGATGCCTCCTGAATGACGCAGACGCCCACGCGGAGTGCCGCGTGTACCGTGACGTTAATCGCGGGCGAACAAACGCCCTGATGAATTACACGCGTCCAGCTCGCTGTTCGTTTCGAGTCGGATCTTTGCGAGCTGGTACCGGATTGCTCGCGGTGACGCAACGCGTCGCGATTGCCAATAAGACTGACGTAGGCGAAAATATTGAATGAAGTATCGGGTACGAGTTACACGGAACGCGTGCAACACGCCTCTGCGCCTCTCGCGCGCACTTACGCGGCCCTGCACATGCGTCATTGAAACGGCAATAAAGTATTCCAAGAATGGAGGATATATTGCTACAGAGCAATGGTACATGTGAATGGTTACTCACGTCGCGCACGTTGCTGCACCGTGTGTACGTACGATCTCGTTGCTTAGATAAACTTACCTGGAACAGAGCGAAAAAGTCATTCATTAATGGCTGGACGACAGAGTGGACGAATAATGGCGCGTGTTCGCGGCTATTTTATTGGGCTCGCGAGAAAGCGTTCCTCGCGATCGTTGAAAGATCGCGTTCTGATCTTTTTTAGAAACTTCTGTCTGGTTAGAGACTTTTCTGTTCGCGATATCAATCGTATTTGGGTTCGATTGGAAGCGAAGTTTGTTGAAATGAGTTTCTTGTTAACCCAATAGAATCGCGAATGCCACACACGACCTCGTGTCAAATGAGAATTGTCAATCGAAGGTATTAACGGGAGTGAAACAATCTGGAATTATTCAATTATAGTAAAATATGTTTTACGATAAAATCGGTCTTTAAATCTCGCGGAACGAGTATTAATCAATTACGCGAGAACTTTTTTACTCTCAAGTTGTTTAATTTGCAAATGTCCTTTTAAGCTGTTAGAAACATTAACGAGATTAACCCTTCGCCCGCAGTTCAGGATTTTAACGGCGAGAGGGAAATTTCGCTCTTCAATTTCTATGCTTCCAATTTCCGCGTTTATTTTAAAAACTTTCAAACATTCCGCTCGGGACAGGAATTATCCCGCGATAGAACGAGACTTTGATTACCGACCCTTGAATTCGTTTGGATTTCTTTCGAGTCCAACGAATAAAAACTAGAAAGAAAAAAAAAAGAAAGAAAAAACAACTCGACGTAAAAACTTGAGATTGCAAAAGGCGTCGACTAAAAACTAACCAATTTCCGCGATAATAAACCATCTCCTACATCCACGTACATCAATTCGACGGTATTTATGAGCCAGTGAATTTACGCGCTGGTTCTCGATTGTGCGACCGGGTCAGATATAAATACGTAGAAGAAAAGAACGGTGGCAGCAGGCTGCGCGATTCGTCGAAGAAAAGGTTTTCCAGTGCATTATTAACGGCTCGGCTATTTGTACGGGTTTTCTTGCCGTGCGTCGAGGTCCGCGTTCGCGGAAGAGGTCGATTTGGCAGAGGGCATCGTTGGCATGCCCCTTGGAACGGGGGCTGCGCCAGATTGTCGCGATCAGGACAATGATCTCGGTCTGGCCGCTACCCCGAAAACCTAACACCCGAGAGATCTCTCGGTCGATCCCCACAAAAGCGTCGCGAAACGCGGCGGTGCCGTCGCGCACCACCTGGACCTTGAATTCATCTTGGCCCGCTCGTTTCTCTCCTTCTTTCGTTCCCCCGGTTCCGTTTCTTCAGCTCGTGCCGCGTGCACACGCCGTGGCTAGGCTCCGGGGCCCGCATCTGCCGCCGCCTGCCGCCGCGTGTACCGCGGCGGGTATCTCCGATAATTGCTCGCCCATCGCCGCGATCCACGTCGCGATTTATCCTTGTCAACGTCTCGAAACGCCGTCAGAACTTCGCGTGGATAGTTAATTAAAAGGTGGACGGAAACGGGGGGAAAATGTCCTCGCTAAACGTCGAGTACCGAGGAGAGGAGCTGGGTTTCGAACAGAGGGGGGCGGGCAGGTGATGGGTACCGTCTCGCAGGTACACTCTCGGCTTTTGGCTTCCTGAAGAAGCGAGAGTCGAGCCTGTTTCTCTCTAGCGAGTGATTTAAACGAATTTCGCTGTCCCCATCCAATATGGCGGCTGGAAATAGGCGGAGAAGCGCGTGTACCAGATAAGGCGACGTAGATACGTATGTATCTAACCACTCTTGACACGATTCTAAAATGCTCGCGAGGAAATAAAGGCGACGCGTGTGTCTGGCGGTAATCGCATAGGCGGGAAACCGCGGATTAATTTAAAACCACTGTGAAAGGAGAGAAAGAAAGAATCAGGAGGATCGCAAACGAACGAGCAGCTTAACGACGAGTGGTTCTAGGTGGTTGAAGGTGGTGAAGTGAGCGAGGGATGGGGAGGAGTGACAGAGAGAGAGAGAGAGGGAATAAAAAAGAAAAGGGTAAAGAAAAAGGAGGATTGGATAGGACAGGACTGGATAAAAGAGAAAAAGAGAGGCGAAGCGCGAGGTAAGGCGGAGGCAGGGAGGCTTAAGCAGGGGGCAGCAGGTGATGCACCAGGTGGAGAACGACGGCGCGTGCGCTGTTTTGCCCCCCGCCTTCCGGTCACGTGCCTGAGCCTCAACCCCTCGCCTCCACCCATTCTCTTCGCGGAACTCTCGTTCGTTTTCCTTTCTTTCGTCTCCTTCACCAGAGAAGCTATATTTCGACACTTTAGATCTCTTAATACGAGCCCCTCGCGGCATTACCTTTGGATGTACGCGCGACCAGTCGACGTCTGAATATGATCGAGGCTCGAAAAGGATCTCTCGATCTTTCCACCTTGGCAGTCGCGTTGACTCGCGAGGAAACCATCGACTCGTTCTGGTAATAACAGAAAATCCAAACACTGTCGCCTCGCAGTCTCAGTTGCGTCACTCTTACCGCTGAGAGCATCGATATTTCAGCGAAGCTGTTACTCTTTCATTTATCGCTCTCGCCTTTAAAAGAGAACGGGTGGTAAAAGAAACGTGTTTACGCGCAACGACGACGCGGTTAAGACTCCGATATCTTAAGAATCGGCCTACGCAGAGAGGGCGCAGACACTTGTGTCGCCTTGTGTTCCGCTAAGGTGTAGTCCGCCAAGAGACGCCTCCTGTTTCGCCTCCTTTCGCGAGAGCCCGTGGAACCGACAGATGTCGGCCAGAAAGGAGAGAAAGGTGCAGAGCGCCGGAGAGCAGCCTCGGTGCTACCAACAATTGCAACGTCGATTATCCTTTGTATTTATTTCTCGTGCGATTTTTATTGCTCCTTCGTATCCTCCTCCTCCTCCTCTTGGGCTGGTTCTTTCCCGTGCCGCGAAGAAGGGCGCACGGACAGGAAGTCAGATAACCATCGACCCTAGCCGCCGCCTGCCGTCTTCGAGAGCCGAGTGCTCCGTTTCAGAGATCCCTGTTTAGGAATTCTTTCCACTGATTCACGAATGGAAACGTATTCGACGATCACGACTCGATAAAGGGAACGTAGGTGAACGATCCTTGTCGTCCGTGAAACAAGAGGTCTGCGAACTAACGCGAGTTAGAGCGGAGGCAAGGTAGATCCGCGAACACCAGTGACAGGCACCGTAACGGATTATGCAATTCTTTAGAAGATAAAGCAGTGGAAACAGGATCCGCGAGGAACAGTTTTATCTGCTCTGGATCCACCACGCGTGAGTCTCCGAAAATTCGTGGAACGCTTAGAGCTGCAACTGTCGCGCGAGAACGTGCGCCAACACGTCGAGCACCGATACCACCGCGGTTGTATCAGATGCCCGAACCTTTTTGTGCTTAGCTCGTGTCTAGTCGCTGGCGAAAGAGAATACCGCCAGAAGATAGAGAGACTGACTGGACGTAGAACCACGGGACGGACCGATTCGTGGTCCCTCTGGTCGCGCACGCTACCATCCGCGAGGCCTCTGTATGGGGGCCGCCCATTGATCGTTTCGATTTCACGGAAACCGTCTGTGCGGCCGCGCTGGTGGCAGTAATTTCGCGACGCATCTGCCATTTCGTCCACGGCGGGCATTATTCTGCTCCAGATGGGGGTCGATAGGTCGAGAGAGTATCCTGAAAGAAGCCAGCTCACCTTTTCGTGGCTTCTCGATAAATATACCACGCAGTTTGCGAGCGCGTGCATCCGTGTGCCCGGTGCATGGCCACGTGCCGCGTGCGTGTCAGCTGCGATACGACGACGAGGAGGAGGTTTCGGTTCCTCTCGCGCACCGGGTAAAGGAAGCTGTCCGTGGCCCTGCTCGGCCGATTTTATCGACGAGACACCGGCTGGAGTTAAAAGAACCGAGGCTGACGACTCGAGCTAACCAGAATCGTGGCAGCGGTCTGTTCAAGAGGATGGAAGAAGGTCGTCTTCTACCTGCGCGAGCTAATCTGAATTTCTCGATCCCACCGGTCGATCGTGGTGGCACCCCAGAGCGGAGCGATCGAACAACGCCACGCGGGCATGGGGGCGAGCTAGCAAGAAAAAGGTGTACAATGGAACGAAATCACTTCATCGAAAGCTTCGGCAGATGCTACCACGAGGTGATCGTGTATGCACGCGTGTGTGCGTGGCCAGGAGAAAGGGAGCGAGCGGTACATCTCTGTCTCTCTTCCCTTTTCTCTTCTCTCTCTCTCTCTCTCTCGCTGCTGGTCTGTGGCACACGCTAGCGGCTGGAAACCGGGGAAAAAGTGCATTAATTTCCCTGCGCTGATAGGCCCAAACAGATGTCCAATTCAGGGAGAAGGGACGCGATTCCTCTGCTTCTGTGCCGCGCACGTGCCTACTTTCTTTCGATACCTCGCTCGCTGGCTAAGGTATACGTCGTAAATCGAACTGTGTACGGATCTTTCGCACCGCCTGTTTGGTCTTACGTAACGCGAAAAGCTCGATGGCGAGGCGCAGAAGGTCGGGGATACGCATCGGGAATACTAATATCCGTTTAACCCTTTCACGTTGGGTATGTGCGATGCGATACTGAAGAGTTTGGCAAGAGCCATGAAACATTACGTAGAGCACGACTCCTTTCTTTATACTTTACACGAATTTTTTGTGTAATAATATTGAATAACCCGCGAGGGGGTTAATCGAACGTCGAACTGTCTTCGTGGAAAAGAGCCGCCAGGGTTGGAAGCCACGCACAATGGTCTCATTAAAATAGGAATGCAGTTCCTATGACACAGTGAAGTCGTCGAGTTAGGCAGCGTGGATGAACAACGATGCCCGAAATCGTCGTCCACGATACGTGATCCGCGTTCGATCGCTCGAGAGTAAAGTGTCATTTCGCGCAGGAAGCAACCGCCCATTTACTACGCCTCGAATTATCATTTTATCCTCCTTTAACCGCGATTCCGGGGCGAACAGCTGTCAGGAGAGCGTCGCCGCTTGCGCGACGCGATCGATGGATATCGACAAGCTTCCTGACGAGATAACGTGGGGAGGAGAAAAGACCCTCGTCGTATCTTCGAGTACGTGGCTTCGTAATGGTCAACGTACGTGTACACGTTTCTCGAACGAAAAAGAATTTTCGCAGGGCAACGAATAGTGAAAACGGATTGGTTCGAATCTCTGGCGAACGAAGAAAGACACTGGTTCAATTTCCGGGGCAGATCATCGCGATTTTCGCGTAGCACGGACGGTTTTCCATTTTCCAAGGGAAACAATGGGGTTCCTTCCCGAAAACAAAACCCTTTCCTTACCCTATTTACGGACGAGGACCAGCTGTACCAACGAACGGAGTCGAGGAAAGCTGACCTGCAGGTTGAACGAAGCCGTGGGCTCTCGTGTCTGCGCCCGAATAGCGTCTCGATCCCCCCTGACTGGCGGAGAAAGGGTTGGGACCGCGGCGTCTGTTATACGTGTACGTAACGTGGCGTATCGAAGAGGGAAAAGGAGGGTGAGCGAGACAGATACGAAGCGAAAATCCGAGGAGTAGCGACGCGAGAGTTGGACGAGGTGGTGGGCGAGGAGGGACGCGAGGGCCCAAAGGAAACACATGCCAGGAAGGCTCGTGCCACGACGATCTAAGCCGTATCTCGTGAGGTTGCAGCTGCTCTGCACCACCGCCGCAAATTGCCTCTCCCTCGTCCCTTCTCGCACCGTATACCAACCCCCCTCCGTTTTTTATCTCCTTCTCTCTTCTGTCCACCGACGTTCACCCTTGCTGGCAGCGCACGATAGTTGGGACGCGAACGAGAGCGCCGAGAGGGGCCTGGCTTCCTTAAAGCGAGCCGACGAGCACGCGGGGCCAGCTTCTCTCGGCTTCGAAGGTTCGTCGAGCCACCGTGGGGCCCTCGCTCGCGCTGGGACAGCAATAGTGGGGATCAGGGTTCGTGGAAGGGTACGAAAAGGGGCCCAACTGGGTCCTGTCGTGGCGTGCTTCGCACCTGGAGCCACGGAAGGTGCGCGCAGAAACGTTGCCTCGTGTTGGACCCCGTCGACGAGGATGAGAAGAGGCTCCGTGGAAGCGTGAAAGTTACAAAAGGGAACACGATCGACCGAGAAGTGGCTTATCCGTCGAGTACTAATTAATGGTCCCGTTTCTCGAAGGTGCAAGGATAAAAGTCTGACGATGTAGACGGATGGAAACGTTCTGAAATCAGTCCGAGGGACCTGGTGAATCGGTCGAGGGGACCCGTCGCGCTGATACGTGCTTTGGCAACAGGGTAACAAGCTGACAAGAGCGAAGGAGAAAGAACGGCACGGGTGGCTGGACAAATTCGATCGTTGTCGGTCGTTTGACGGCTATTGGGCAGAGGGATATATTCAGTTACCAAGTTTAACACGAGACGCGCGTCGTAACACGATAACTAGTCGCTCTGTCGTGTCCCCCTAAGAGGCCGCAGCGACGAGGAGCACTAACGACTCTTTCGTATGATTAAATTTTCGACTATCGAATATTCATCGTCCAACGGAAAAGGGTGGGACCCGCCGTACGATGGCTCCTTTTATACACGGCAAGTCAACAGGCTCTCTCTCTCTCTCTCCTTTTCTATCACCCTGTCGGCTGTACCGCGCGAATAAATCGCGTAGACTCGTGACGTGGTCCACCTGCTAATCGAACGCGGAATATTTCAACGAAATCGAACGAGGGGGAGGATCGCGATAACGTCGAACAATGCGTGCTCGAGGTTTTCAGGTGTCCTAGAAATCGAGCTTAAGCCCCCAAGTTTACTCGACCACCTTTTACTCCTCTCTGTATCTACTGAAATGGCTCTCGAGGAGTACTTACGGCCGGTGTTCGCCCTTCTTACAGGACTGTCGCTTCGAAGAGCAGCCTTGCCACCCCGCCTCTTCTCGCTTTTCCCTTTCGCGCCGCCTCGAACGATGGAACAAGTAGCCGGGGGTTATTGCCGGGCCGATGTCATTTTCTCTTCGCTGGCAGGGATGGCAGGAAGAGGCGAAGCGAGGCTAGAAGCGACTGCGGAGAAACACTTAGCTGGTGACACGTTTAATGTACGTCAAAGGGCTGTCGTTGCCTTCATCGGGCTTCTGCTACTTCGTCGCCTGTTTAACGTTGTCCCTAACGCTGACGATGCCCTGGACGAGATAACCGATGAAAAACGCCAGAGTTCACGGAGCAGGAGGAGGAGAGACTCGAAAGTCGTGGCGCGTCATCGACCGCCCTCGCGTCTTTCTCGCGCGGAGATGTCGAGGCAAAGGACACGGCGCAGCAGGATTAAAAGGATGGACGCAGGGCCTCGCGATGGTCCTTTGACCACCCTCGACGTATTTAAACGAACCATCGACGCGTGCACGTGTGCGTCTCGTCGGTGGGACGCGCACCCTTCTATCCGAACACGTTCTGTCGGCTACTTTTTCCCTACCCACCGAAACTACTGGTCATAATTCACTGGGCGTTCGATTCATTTCTGATTACGAAACTAACTAATTGTACGCTTGTTAATTGTCAGCGAGACTGTCTTTTGGTATCTTATACGAGTCACTGTTCGAAGCTTCAAATACTCTACGGTTAAAGAGAATTCGCTTTAGAAACGTAAGGATGTTTGCGAGATAAAAGGTACTCCTGGCTCTGGTGTAAGAAGGTATCTCGAAATAAGGTCGCGTACCTTTAAACCTTTTCAGATGGAAACCCGGATATATATCCGTAGATCTCTCTAGGCGAGGTTTTCTGTACGGGATATACTTCCATCCTGACTATTTCAACCTGGATTGCTCCAGTTCTGCGAACACATAGTTTCGTGCGACTTTACGCACATCGCTTGGTTATATTTACGTCACAATTCGCGTTTTGTACGCTGGTAGAAATGGCGTACGCCTCTGTTAATAAAAGGCTGGCAAAGAAGGACTTTAAGAACGAGTCGTCTCCTTCCTGCCTTCAAAACCGTTCTCTCTCCCTTTCTCTCTCCTTCTCGACTTTCACTTCTGTCATTAGCTGATTATTAACACGTTACGGGTCCGCGTGCGCATATCTGCGCATTTGGCCAAACGTCATTCAACGTCCGCGCGCACGTTTCACTAAACTCGATGCGAAGTGCCCAGTGTACACGTGTCTATTAGCGGCGACGTGTTTTAAGGGTCGTCGAAGACAATTAGCCGGACGGTATTTCCCTTTGAAACTCTGAGCACCAAATTTTCTGGATCCCTGCCCCTTTTTTCGCTCGTTGACGAATTGCTAATGAGTGGCGTGGTTTGTGCTGGCGAGGAAACGGGAAACGAAGCACCCTCTTTTAGAAAAATTCTCAAGAATAAAGTCTGTCCGATGAAAACTGAAATTGTGTTCCTCCCTGCAGTCTTTTAAAGTGAACGCAATTCGTAAAATCGCTCTAGAGACGCTTTGTTAAACCCTCGCGTTTCAATGTTCAACGTTTAATTCGTTTCAAAAGTACCATCCATCGCTGTGGATGACTCCCTGGGATAAGACACCATCTGTCGATTTCCTCGGCTCCACCTGAGACAGTTTCAAGGAATTAACTCGCGGATTTGCTGGTCGGCGTCTGTCGCACCTCGACTCCGTCCCGTTCGATAAGTCGAAAGAACCGTCCGTGGGATTTCTCTGTTTCGCGACAGAAATCAGCCGGCTGGAGGTGAGAACACAGAGAGAGAATCGAACGCCCTACGAGAAACGGTCGTTACCGGGGCCCGTGCTGATTATCTAAGGGCGGACGTCATTTCCGCGTGGGCGTGTGCCTCCAGGGGGCGAAGGGAGAGATGGTCCCCCTTTCTGCTATTCCAGGATTAGACAGAGTCGATCGCCAGACTCAACAGCTGGGGTGGGTAGATTTTTGAAATTCCAGCTGCTGCCTATTTCCTACGGTCTTCCGGTGGAATTTCATCGATCTGTTCCTCCGCGCATTGTTGCTACAGACGGTTTTCTACCGGGAACTTCAACCCTTTCGCGAACGAGACAGACTGGCTCTGTTTAATCTAGACCGGAGAGGAGGTTTCGCAACATCGACGACGACGATATCGATCGATCGACAGTTCGCAACCTACGAGAATGATACCACGCGTTGTATAATTTTATCTTGCGAGTGTCGTACGATGTCCTTCAGATTCGACGTTGCAGAGCATAGAAATCGATAATCAGATTCTTCTAGTTCGTAATAAAATCTGTAGAAATTCGAAAGTTAGCAGAACAATTTTCCTTAGGCAACGAGAAAAGGCATCGTTCCGTCTGCTACCCCTATGTCGATGCAACAATGCAAAGAACACGCGACGCGTTAGCGAGAGTGGGATAAAAAAAAAAAGCAAAATACGGTAGATAATCGCAGGTTTCGCCTCGCGACTAGAGTACACATGTATTATAGCGGAGAGGCGATGTCCGTGGGCATCGGTCGTCGATCGCAACAGCGTATATTTTTTCTGTACACCCAGTCGGTCGATGGGCGCCCCTGAAGCGGGACCCAGAGGGTGCATCGGAATCGTAGAGAGGTCCGAGGGTAACAAACGCGAATAAAATGGATAAAGGCTACACCTGGCCTCCGGATGGTCGACGGCGGCACGCGCTGCTTCTCCCCTTCCTCTTCATCCCTCTCTCACTCTCTTTTTCACCCGTGCAGATAGGTCTCGTTTTCCCCTCCCGAATGTACACACCTGCCCCTCACCGACACGCATGCACGTCGTTACGACTGCGAGCGAGGGTCGTAAATGCACACGGATTACTCGCGACGATGCCAATGGTGGACGGAAACGGAAAGTGGATGCGGCTGAGGGACAGAGAACGAGAGAAATCAGAAACACCGCCGCGCAACTAGATCATACGCCGCTCGATGCAATACCAACGCGTAATTTTCTCTGACGATAAGCAACTCCTCGCCTGCGCCTCTGTCTAGCCGTTTCTCCGCCTCTCTGTCTCTCCGTTACGTCCAGGTCCTTTGACTGGTGAATAAACCTCGCGCGAAGAAAAGGGTTCCCGACGAGCTTACTTATGTATGTATACGACGCATTAATGCCAGCCGACCACCAGTTCAAGTTTCCTGGCAGGATGACGAAATAACCGTAAATCTTCGTGTGTAATCAAGTCTGTAACGTGGTGTGTTTATATCGGTAACGGGTACGACGACGTTTCTACAGATATTCGTTACGCTGGTATTAAACGACTCGATGAATTTAAAGAGCGAACGTGTAATAGTTTAGTCTACGGAGAGAAACGGGATTATAAATACATTTCGCGGCGGCAAGATCGTCACGAAACAGCAGGAGAAGTCGAGAAGAACGGGGATGCCTAGATGTGCCCTAAAAGCCAGCGCACCGCGTTGTTGCTCTCGCCTCTGTTTCCACCAGCCCTCGAACTTTGCTGCCTTAATCCTTTTGTCGCGTCAACCGAAGAAGCTGACGTTTACGCTAGCTCCTGTAGGAAGCTGCCAGTGGAAAGTTGGCAGTTTCAGGCTGGTCTCGCGGGTCGGACGAGGGTGCGAACGATCTCGAAACGACGCGCGGAAAAAGGCGAAGGAGACGATGGGACTAACGCGAGGCGATTAACGCGCTCGCGGATCGTCCAATTAATTTCAGGACGCGCTCGCGAATGGCTGGAGCTGCCAATAACGGCGAGTTACAAAGGTAAACGAGCTCCGACAGGAACGTGACCGCGTAAGAGGGAAGTTACACGTGTAATCCCTCAGCCTGCCGCCTCGTTTGTCCGGCTACGTACGCTCGCGGAGTTTTCTCCGTGAAACGCGAAGTTCCGATGCAACGGGGGTGGTAACGCGGTCCCTCGCGCGCAGGGACAACAGGCTGCGGGGGTAATTGGCGGAGGACCGCATTATTAAAAGTTTCAATGCCTGGCGCGGACCTGATCGCCCTTCTGCGGCAGCTCTCTCCAGTTTCGGGCACGTCGGAACGGCGTTATCGCGAGAGCAGTTCCTAATGAGGTGAGGGACCCTTTAATGACCATTTTCCGCGACAGATGCTGCTGCTGGGGTATCGTGACTCGAATCGATCGCGTCGCTTCCTGGGACGCGGCTCGACGTCGATCCTGGCGGGCTCGACGTGCCGTGACGGAGACGAAGAACGCGAAATGGTTCCGTGGAAACGCGTAGGAACGACTGGCGAGAGTAACAGAGGCAGATGGTCATAGGGCGAAGGGCACGTGCCCTAGACACCGACTTTACGATTTCTTTCTTCCTTTTTCTTTCTCTTCGGTACGTCGATGGAGATAATTAGAGATCCTCGTAGTCGATAAAATGTCCTACGCACGGGTGTGCCGTTTCTTTCTTTTTTTTTTCTACCCTTCCTACCCCGCCCCTTTCGTCTGATGGACGTTCATTACTGCACGCGGTATCGATCTGATCCCGAACA
This sequence comes from Xylocopa sonorina, assembly GCF_050948175.1. NCBI lineage: Eukaryota > Metazoa > Arthropoda > Insecta > Hymenoptera > Apidae > Xylocopa > Xylocopa sonorina. Next base: position 3,232,414 of record NC_135210.1, on the reverse strand, counting down.
ACAGTTGCACGTGTGTACATGGACGCGACTCGAATTTTCTCATTTTCACCGGCAATTATTTATCTTGCTCTATTTATGCCGCCGCTCCTCGTCACTTCCGTTCCCGTGGTCCTGTCGGGGTTTAAACTCGACGCTGCACGCGCGCGATCGTTCTCTACGCGCTAACGTGGCGCCGTCGCGAACGAAAAACGGGGTCGTTAAAGGGTTTAACGATCAGCCGCGATAAACCAGTATCTTCAAACTTTTCTTTTTTAGACGTTCATCGCAGAGCCGAGAAGCCATCGCTTCGCCTTTCTTTTCGGTGTAGAAAATTCCTACGCTCCACTCGACTCGTCCAATTTTCAGCACCGACACCGAGCGTGTAACAAACAAGAAATTCAACGTGCTCTATAAATATTCAACGTTACGAATTCTAGCCTGTGCACACGTTGGATTTCTGGAAACACACATCATTTGGACCGACGATTTGCATACGCGCAATACAGTTATTTATCTTCGAACGGGAGTATTATTTTCGAGATACAGCGGGCGTACGTGTGCGCAGCTCGACTGCGACATCGGATCGACACCGAATACCGTGCATTTGTTTACTACGCATTGTTTTCGAGCTATATCTGGGTCGAAAACAAGCTTATCCTTCGAGCATTAAGAGCAGTGATCGATGACCCGCGTTAAAAAAAGATTTCAATTACCAACCATCTGAAAAGTAATCCCTCCCTCGGCGGGGGGAAGCGCAAATATTCCTTTGACGTCGATCGACACCGATCGCACAGTGCGTTCGAAAGCAACGAAAGTTCGACGATTCGAACGTCGGAATACGGAGAGTTTTTATTAAGTCCCGAGGTGGGGAGGTAGCGCGCGCGACAAGCCAATCAAGCCACGTGACGCGAATGGATCGTGAATGGATCAAAGTGCACACCTATAGCCGGAGCGTAACTTCGCGCAAGATGATGCAACCCGTCTCGTTGCAAGCACCGCTCGCGCAATATCTCTCGCGATTTACGATTTCCCCGTCTGCGCGATCGTTATCCCGACACCTCGCGCGGTCCTTCGCGTAGTAACCGTGGCCACCCTACTGACCGTGATAGCCGATACGAGCTAAACCAAATCACGAAATTACCCGAACGTAAATCGAAATCGCAAATATCCGCGGTAATACCCTAATCCCGGTACATTGGAGCCCCTCCACGGCGACTCCCCTATCGCCCGCGTACGGTGCGCGACGCGCGTTGAAAAGCCTGGTCGAGGATGAAAAACCGGCGGACGACAATCGGGAAATTGTGCCATCTGGCTCGAAGGCTGCGTTCACACCGAACAATGTCCGCATTATCCGCGTAGCGGTGGCAGAGGCATGACGTGGCAAATGGTTGCCGCCGCCAGACAAATCGGCCAGTCATCGAATGACTGCGCTTCGACCGGCCGCGGAACCTAGTTCCCGCGGATGAGAAAAATTCCGAGGGAGAGAGAGAGAGAAAGAGAGAGAGAGAGAGAGAGCGATTTTCGCCGCTTGAACGGAGTTTCCCGCGGCGGCGACAAGCTTTTACAGAAGCGTGGAACGACACGACGCCTGTCGCAATCGGGGAAAACGCAACGCGTATCTCGATCGTCCGCTTATTGGAGGATATAGATACCCGCGAGTGGGAAAAACCTGATCGAGCTAGCGAATTTCATAACGAATTAGGTTTATGTAACGTGTTCGATCGCCGTGGAATGTCAGCGGAGTTTAGCGTTTCTATCTGGGCCTGGCGAGATAATCAGGCGACTCGACAGTTTTTTTTTCTCTCTCTCTCTTACCCCGTACCGCTGTATTTTTAGTCGCGTTTAATTAACGGGTGTTTAGAGGTTTGGCCGGACACTCGACACGGTGACGCAAATCGTAAGTGACGAGCGAAATCGAAAAAAAAAAAAAAAGGAGGAACGCGAAGCGTGGCGCGTTTTCTGACGTTTCGAGTGAAAAAGTAATTACAATCGTAAATAGCTGACGCGCGAGTGTTTGTTATTCCTGTTGCTCGGGCACACGGGATCCGCGCGTCGACGACTTTTCGCGCGGAAAACGACGGGGGAAAGGTAAGCAACGGAATAATCGAAACGGGAGGAGAGCTCGTTAATACGACACGTCCGCGCGGTTTCGTCTGGCTTCGACGAGTCGTGTGTCGTCAACGAGTTCCGTCGTCTAGACTTGTTGCAGACGTGACCTAAGGTCCGGATTAATTTTAGCAGTATTTTGTTCCAGCCGCCGTCCCGCGTTGTGTGCGCCACCAGTGCGCCGCGGAACCCATCGGCTCGTCCGAAACCCGACGGTGGTATCCCTGAATATTTCACACGTGCACCATCCACGGCGTGCCGCGTTTCGCGGAAACGAATCATGGCGCCAGAAGCATCGACCGACCTGCGAGGGCGCGATTCCCACCCCGACGCTTTTCCTCGTTCGTTAATCCAACGCCGCGTCGCGTTAACGAGGAAAGGGCCACGCTCGGGGAAATAGATTCGCCTGTTCTCGTTCGACTCGATGCCGATTCGCACGAGCGCTGCTCTTTAACGATGTTTAAATTATATAAAAATGAAAAAAAGAGGAAAGGAAATCTACAATTTTTTGCAGACATAAATATTAAACTTTGCGGTCACTGGTCAATTTCGTGATTTAAATCTATCGAAGCTTTGAAAATCGACGAGGAAGCAATTTTTACGTACACTTCCCTGGGCACCGTGAACGCGCAGTTAGAGGAACAGGGTATTTCCGCAAGGTGTCCTCGAAATTATTCAGAGACGGCAGCTTTTTCGAAGGAGAGAACTTTCTAATTGCACGTGAAATCCCCCGAGCACGTTGTCGTCCAGTAGCCATCGGTAATCGGAAACCATGCAAGAGCGTGCGCGTGGTTACGAAACATGCCTTTAATTACACGGTCTGGGTGCTCTTGGCACCTGTGAAACGACGGAATGGTCCACCGGGTAAACCTGCACGCTTAGCATACCTCGAGGACGACCGGTACGCCTCGATGCCGCTCGATAACATTCCGATCGAGGCGTTCGAACGATAACAGGAGTCGCTGCTTTCGAGCCGCGACGATCAAGATCGAGCTGAATCGTAGCGGGGCAAGAAGCGGCCCGCTTGATACCGATATCCGCGCCGTGGCTTTCTTCCGCTTGGGCCTGGCATCGCGCTGACACGCGCCACGCCGCGTGCATAAATCGGCTGAGTCAATTAAGAGCCTCGAAATCGTCGTCGGATCGCGTAACACGCGGCACTGCTCGACGTCGCGACCGCTCTTCGACGAGTAATTACCATTTTTGCCATTCGCAGGAATTGGATCATTGGGAATTAACCCTTTGTACTCGGTTGGCGCCGCTGGGGCGACGTAACGTAACATGCATCGCGACTCCACTGGCGTAGCTACGACGACGCGCAATTTTCCTCGCGGACAGAGAGTACTCGAAGCGATTCGCTGCCTGTTCTCGAGTTTTCTTGATTAAAAACGGGATAAAGCCGTTGGACAAAGGTGAAAAGAAGTACTCCAAGTTCTCGCAGAAGAGTGAGAGAGCGCGCGGCTTCAGAGCCTGCGAGATTAAGAATCACGTACGATCGAGCTGATTTTTCGCTAAATAATCAATTCGAGTCGTGAGAACGGCAACGATTACCAGCGATTGCGGAGTCGACGTTAAATTGCAGACTATTTCACTCATAGGTACCGACATACGTTCCAAAGTTCACTCATCCGAAACGTTAACGAGCGAAAGAGAGTGCGCGCGCGAACAGAAACAGATAGATAGACCGAGAACGAAGGAGAGAGATCGCGAAGGAGCATAGGAGAAGGAAAGCGACGAAGCAAGGGAACGAGAAAGGAGAGAGAAGCGAATGACGTTGACCTCAAACGAGGCGCCCGGCAGTTGGACGGTGCAGGAAGGGAGGACGCGACGCCGCGCGCCGCGACGCTGACGCACCGTGTATATTTGGCTAGGGTCCGCCACGTCCGATCGTAGTAGTTCTTTCCGCGGTGGGTAATCTCGAGTGACTGCTATCCTCGATATCCTCGACGTCATATTGTTCTCGTTTTAAGTTCACTCGCCACAGAATGGCCTTTGCGGATCACGTCCTCGAACCCTTGCAACGTGATGCGTCTTGGAAAATGCTTACTCTATTCTATAGTTCGTGTATTCCAATGGCAACGACCAAATCTCCTGTAGAGCTATTAACACTCGCATTTAGATTTGAAAGGACCAACAAAAAAATTAACCTCTTTGAACAGTAAAAATCTATAGAATAATGGAATGCAAAGGGTTAAGTTCATAGTTCAATAAAAATCACTGGCTCATGATACGTGCTATTGGAGAAATTTCTAGGCTCCACTTATGAAATTAGTCAAGTCTCAGCAAAGTCTGACGATCGTCGAGAAGAAAGCTCTTTTTGGGAATCGTCACCGACAATTTACGAGGAACGCCGTCCCTTTTTCTCCTGCGGGCGATGAGAGAGCCAATCCTATCTCCAGGTACCGTTTTCGACCGCGAACAAAGTGAAGTGGATGCAAAACACGAGGGGCGGAAAAACGGCCGGCGAACGTCTCGAGCCGAAAGTTCGCGGTGGCTGGGGGTAGAAGAAAGCCTTGGGTAGGGGAGGATTGGTAAGCAACGCGAGGTTTGTTGTACGCAGAAGAAACAGCGACCGTCGACTACCGGCGCTTCGAGAATTTATGGACAGGGATCTCTCCCTCTTCCTCTCTCTCTCTCTCTCTGCTCGGGTACAGCGCATCCGGTCTGGTACTCAGAAAAAGCGAGACCTGCACGAGAGGACTTCGGCGCTACATTGTGTACTACCAGTCGCCGATGCAACGAAATGGATTTCCTTTTTCTCCGTACGGAAAAGAGCAGGCATTTCTTTCATCGCAGCCTTATTCAATGTCTGCTCGCATCATATTTTCCCTCTTATCCTTCCCCCGATGCTCCATACGATGCAACGTTTTCGCCAATTTCCTCGTCTCCCTTTAAACATCGTGTCCCTGTTTCCTTTATCCCGCCGAGACGCGTCGAGTGTTCTCCAGGATGCGGGATAGGCTGATTCTCTGTGTTCGCGTACCACGTGGAGGTTCGTCTCGTCTCGCGTACGAGCGAGCAGAGAGAAATTCGAAAACGTGCGAAGACAATTCCGAGTGCACCGCGAGACGCGAGGGTGGGAATCTCGTTTGGGGAGGTCGGGTGGTCTCGCAGTGACATCGTCTGTCGTGGTCGCGATTCAGCTGACGGCGCATTAAAAATATTAATAGACGCGCTCGTGCAGCGTGTAAATAAATTTTCGGTACGATCGCTTGACGCGCCGCCAAACTGCGCGTCTCTGTCATGCGAACGACATCGAGGAACAGGCTTAGCCATTTGTTTCGTCTCGTGCAGCCACGCTATGGAAACTTTCCGTATACGAACGCGTGTACGCGAGAGAAAAGTGGCGAGTCGGTTCATCGATCGACGACGACGATCACGATTCGCGAATCGTTCGCGATGGTCAAGACGGTTGTTAAGTAAAAGGGAGACGCTCACCGTGTGAAGTTCGTCTCCAACGTTACGAATTGTTGCAATTTGAGGACCAGCTCGTCGTCCTTAGCTCCAACATTGCGAATCCGAGAAGCAACAGGGAACGGATCGTAATCGCCATCGTCGTCGTCGACTTCGTCGATCTCCATTGCTGCGCAAACGAAAACATAGTTGCATTTCATTAGAAATAAGAAAGGGGAGAAGAAAATTGTGACAACCCGGTCGAAAGTAATACGAGGCTAATGTTATTCGAACCGGTTCGCACGAATTCAGCCGGTTCGTTGCACCGATCGCGAATATTCGTTTCCTCGAGTGTCTCTGCTCAGACAATTTCCCCGTATCCACGGCAGACGCGGTCAAAAGAAGGCTGGCTAAGTGTAACTAGCGTGACAAGAGCGAGAAAGAGGTTCAAAGGAGAATGTAGCAGGGATAACCGAGGGCTTTGAACAGAGCAGTTCCTGCTTCCAAGTCTGTCTCCATCGCAACCCTTGTCCGCCTTCCTTCGCGATTTCTTCTATTTTCCACCGCGCCTCTCGCGTCCTAACGCGACTAACACGAGTTTCCCTCGATTCCTCCCTTTTTCGTCGCCTCGTCCGCCGTGTTACCTTCGTCGACACGCGGAAAACTGGATTTTGGAGACCAGCAGGCGGTGTACGCGTAAAGTGGCAAAGAAGAAGAAAAAGACGGGGCAAGGGAAGGCAAAAAAAAAAAAGAAAAAGATTGGAAAGTCTCTTTTCTTACGCTGAGCGATGGTAACCGCCTGCTTCTAAAAGAACGGAATTAAGTTTCTCTCGAACGTCTTCCATCCCTCGCGAGTATGTACCATCTCTCCGAAGCTGGCGAAGAATTATTTTAATTCTCCTAGAGAAACTCTAATCTCGTTTCGTTTCGACGAAGCAAAAATTAATTTTGCCCCGGTTCTGCTCCTCGGGGCAGCATGAAAATTACTTCCGTCGCGGCGGCGGAACGATAATTTATAAGAGATTCGCGGGACTCGTGGTCTCCCTCGAGATATTTTTCCCAAGCATTCTTAGACGTCATCGAAGGGGAACGGAGAAAGAGAGAGACAGAGCGAGAGGCAGAGTGGTAGGGGATAGAGGGTGGATACGGTAGAGAGAACGAACCGAGGAGATCCTCGATGCCTCTGACCACCGTTGAGGAGAGCACGAGCCACGGATGCAAGAAGATGGAAGGCAGAAGAAGCGAGAAGGAGGAACGCGTAGAAAGAGAGAAATATATCGATCTCGCGAGGGGACTTCCGTCTGTCTGATTCTAGACTCTCTGTTATCGTAACGCTCGATCGGATCGACCGTTCCGCCGACGAGCCCTTCTATCTGAAACAAGCGGCCACCCTCTCTCGCCCTGCCTCTCTGTCTTTCTCTTCTCGAGACCACCCTTTCTCGCCGTCCGGCCTAGTACAGCCCCCTCTATCGGCCTTCTGGCATCACCGTGTGGGTGGAGGTAGTAGGGGCGGGCTGGGCTCCAGAAACTCATTTGAATCACGTGCAACGACGAGTCAAGTGCAGCCGTACTACGCGTTTACGCCGACGTACATACGCGCGCTACTACGTAGTTACTAACGATCTCTTTTTTCTCCGTTTCCCAGCCCCCTCCCCTGCGCCCTCCTCGTTTCCGTTCGTACCGTGGCTCCGTAATTCCGGCTATTTATTGATTTCGACATCCGTAACCGGTGTCGCGCCGCGTATTCCATGCCCATCTCGATCTTCGATTCGTTTTCCATCCTCCCCCCCTCGAGGAACGCCCGACGTTTTCCCTCGCATCTCGATCACCTACTCTCTCTCTCTCTTTCTTACGCGCTTCTAATCTTTTCTCGCGTTCCATGCACCCGTTTCCCGCGCGTTTCGCGGTTTTCCAAATTTCTCTGGGCTGGTTCGTAACGGATCGCGGAGGATGAACGAGCGGTGAACACGGCGACGGACGCGATTACCAGGGGTGCCTGCTGCCACGGGGATGAAGATGGTGGAGCACGGGTCGCGAGAGAAGGAGACAGATAGCGGGAGGGGGATGAGAAATGGAGGAAAGACAGAGGGAGAGGAATGGGATGGGAGAAACGGAAAGTGAGAGAGATAGCGGATAGATAGATGATAGATGGAGAGAGATAGAGAGACAGAGAGAGAGAAAGGGAGAGTGTGGAGAGACCAGAGGGGCGTGGCAAGATGAATGATCGCAAGACGCGGGAGTATTGATCCTGGGGACTGTACTCTGACTGTTTCTCTCTTTCTCTCCACATCTCTCTCTCTCTCTCTCTCTTCGGCATGTATACGCGCGTCCTCCCCTTCCCCGTCACTCTTCTCCGTCGTGTTCCTCCGTGGTCGTTCTATCTCCCTTCCCTTCTCTTTCTCTCACCGGTCGGAGTTTCGCACCCCTGTACCGGGTGGCGCGCCGGTTGGGTTCAGGGTCATGCGTGCACCCCTTTCGGCTATGTGCGTTGGTTCCTTCCTTCCTTCCTTCCTTCCTTCCTTGCTTTTCGGAGGGAGAGAGCCTGCTCCCGCCTGGATCGAAGTTGAAGAACCCAGAGAGAGAAAGAGAGAGAGAGAGATCGTTCTCCTTCCCGCCCCGATACGTACACCACGGCAAACGGTCGGCGACCAGTTCCACACCACCACTGCCAGAGGGATCAACGACATTTTCGGCGCCCAACGTACGCCCGGTGCGCGTCGCGCGTTGCCACGCCGTGCCCCGACAGAAAGGATAAATCCTGATCTTTCGGACGCCGTATAATGAACCTTCTCCTTCTACCTAGCCGCCCCTCAACGCTGACGAACAAAACGGCGGTACACGTGTGCGATCTACGCGAGAACGATCCTGATATGATTACGACGACGCGACGACGAGCGCAAAGTCGCGATCTCGCGTTTGCGAGAGTTAACGCGTCTGAAATCCATCGCGTCGTGTGTTTTGATGCCAGGGTGGTTACGCTCGTCTCCCTCGATTTGCACCCTGGGTGCGCGACAGGGTTTCGTTAGATAAAGACGAGAGGATTCAGGGGACAGGAAGGTAATCGTCCAAACGAATCGTCATCGATGGGACTCTTTTTTAATTCCCCTATCCAGGCTCGATGGTCGTTTCGAGGTTGGTCCAGTTTGCGGCGCGGACCCATCCCGCGGAATTGAAAATATCGCGAAATCGTGGAATCGCCTCGCGCGGTCGATTAACGGGTAGACCGGCAGCATCCGCCGGTATTAATAACCGAAGCACGAGCGCCTCGTTGGAAACGGACCTCGACAGACGTGACAGTCCCACGAAAAGTAATTACTGTTCTCTTGTTCCGCGCGCTTAATATGACGGAACGACCGTCTGAAATAACATTCTGCATGCCGGTCAGACACTTTTTTTTCCCTCCGTTCCTTCCTCCTTTAAAAGCGGACAGAGGATTAAAATGTTCTTTCACGGCCGCTACCGTCCGACCAGACTTTTGTCATACTTCCTACGAGCTTCTAATTATACACGATAATCATCTACACGATACCCTGCTCATCTTCGCCAATTCTGATCGATTCGATTAAGGATAATTAACGCGCGCGTACGAGTGCATTAGCAGAATCGAACTGTTCGTGTAATTCGCAGGGATCTCGAAGGGGTGTGCGACATAAGCAGCGTGCGAGACATGCAAGAATCACCACGATGCGTCGCGATAGCCAGTGACACGACGATTGATGTAATGATAGGTTTTAACTGGGACTACCGATCGGCGAGCGAAACTTTTCTCGTCTGAAATGCTCGACGCTGTTTGTCCACTCGGATGCACCCACCTTTCCGCGCGTCTATGTTTCACCCAACGCTTACGTACCGACGACAAGTCCGAGCAAGCGAGGCTACCGTTTATCAGATCGATCACCGGCACGGGAAACGTAAATCTTTACGCCACGGGTATACAGAGTGCAACAACTATGCTCGGTGATGCAGGTGAGCGCACCAAGCGGATGGCCAACTTCTGCTGTTTATGATTTATAATTCATGGCCCGTGTAAAGTGACGCGATGCAACAGCCATCGTTTAAAGACGCTAACGAGAAACGCGCGGCGTTGCGAACAAGGGCGAAGAGGAGTCCCTCGAGCGGGTTATCGATACGAATTATTGACACGCGCGGAGGGTAAACCTCGTCCTGCGAGAAATCGGTATTATTCCTCGAGCGTGTAAAATATGGACGCTCGTCCGCGTGCCAATAAGAAAGTCCTGTTACGTCCCTGTTAATTAGGTCGAGTCGATCATCGACCGCCACGGCTTGATACTTGAGTAGGTTCGCGCGATATCGGTAGTAGTGGGTGACGTCAAGCACGTCGAGTTTCCCACGATTCCCGATGGATATTCCCGATCGGATAATCAAATTTCGCGGTGACGTAGACGCGCGACCGGAATAGCTGGAGACGCGCAGCAACCTGGTCGCTGACACACCTATCGACGAATATTTCTGCGATTACATTTCGGGAGCGCTGTTTCGAGCCAAGTTCGCCTTGGGACGCGACACAACGGTGTAACCTTATATCGATCGTAAAACGCTCGTTTCCAGAGGCTGAACGTGATACCAGCATTAACAGCGGCGAAACAATGAGCAGAAATTACTATTAGGTATTCCGTAGCAGCGAGAAGATTTATCAAAGGGAACGATCGTATTATGAGCGCGCGAACCGCGTGTTGCCGAGGAAATTTCTTAATTACGCACGGGAGAACAACGGTACTCAATGCGGGAGCGGAAGAAAGCGATTAGGAATGCGGCTGACGCACGTTTGGACCACCTACGATAATTTATACGCGTTACGAAAATAACCACCGGGTTCCCTTTTCCGTCGCGGTATAATTACGGCTTTGCAGATGTAACGACGGGGCCTGTAACGCTGGAATCGGAGCCCCCATAGCCGGGCAAGTAGGATAAATAGCGGAAAGGTCAAAAGGTTTTACAAGTCTGCTCTGTACGCTTCGTATTTGCTGCGATTTAAAAAAAAGAAAAAGAAACAGGGAGAGAGAGAGAAAGAGAGAGAAACAAAGAGAAAAAACGAAAGGAGAAAACTGGGTGAAAACAGTTGAAACGTTTCAATTAAACGGTAACGAATTCTCGTTTTTCGCGTTTAACGAGGTCGCAATTAGCTTGAATTTTCTTTTTCTTTTTTGGCAAAGCAGCTTTCTCATCGTCGAGCCTTGTGACCACGAAAGATTTCACAGCGGCTCCACTTCTCCCGTCTTTCGAGTGTTTTTCATCGAGTTCCCCGTGAAACTCGCCAACGCGAGGGTGGAAGGCTGCGTTCCTTCGTTACGTAGCTACGGGACGCGCAATTAGAAGAGGGGCGGAGGAATTTTTTACGCGGTCTCTCCCCTCGTATCGTCGGGATTTCTGTGGAAATCGGGACGCCTTGGCAAACCGCGAAAGAAAGAAGGAAAAGCGTTAAGTCCTGGCGGTAGATCGATAACCAACTATTAGGGGAGGCCTCTTCCTCTCCGTCTCGGACTCGCTTTGAACCGTCAAAGCGACCAAGCGCGGAGGTTACCCCGACGCGAGTACTTCAACCCTTGATTCGATTCTTTTCCTAATTACCGTTGTCTCGCGCGGAACAGAACGGAAGAGAAAAGTCGCGCGACAGAGCGGACGGATCGATAAACCGGATGGGGGATTTTCTTGGCGGACGGTTCGGTTCTCGAAGAAACAATGGGGGGATCGACAAGTTTTTCGTGTCCACTCGCCACACCTAAAACTTCGCCCACCGCGAAATAACCCATTTCGTTCGGTGACTGATTGTTTAACCCCTTTTCCGGCACGTTTTACATCGATTTTCGTCCATTCCGCCCTCCCAGCCTTTTTTCTCCTCTCTCGCCCCCGGAGGTGTTTCATTAGCCGCGACGAGAACGGTTGTTTTTGTCGATGTTTCGCGGCAGCTTGTCGCTTTTTATTTGCCTTCCTCCTCGTCCTTTCTATCTGAACCCGCCCTCCTACCCTCCAGCCACCCCCTCCACCGGTCCCTCTCGCCTCCCTTTTTACGCGTATCCATTCGAACGCCAAGAAAAAGCTTTGGCTACTTACTCGATTAAACGAGAGATTGAAAAAGACGCGCAGGTAAACGCTCGTCGATTCTAATTTTATCGTTACCCCTACGTAAGCGTGGCAGGTATTGCGCAATCATCCTCACCGTCCATTTATCGCGTTAACTAAAAACTACGTTCACGATCTGCGATGATGGAATGGTGAAAAAGATCAGCAGTTCGTGTGCTACGTTGCACGGATGTACGCGCGTAACGTTGTACGCATACTTCTCGATTAACCACGATGTTACATAATCTTACGGGTCCATAAGGATGGACGTACAATTATTGGTACGAAAGATCATGGCGTATGGCATGCTGGTTACATAGAGATAAAAGAGAGGCCAATACGATATTATTCTCAGCTCGAACAATCTCACCTCTCCGATCGCGTAAAACAACCCGACGATTTCTTCGTGTATCCACGTGTCATCCCAGGCGTTGTCACTATAAACATGATTGCGTCAGTCTTTCGAGACAGAAACACTCGCGCCGATCACACATCGATTTTTTTCCGAAACTATCACAAGAGGAGTCCGCGAGAGTATCACAAGAACGAAGTTACAGGCAAAGGGGGAAACGCTGCTGGCGTTCAGCAGCGGGTCTACGATTTCCCGATAAAATCTCTTTTATTATCCCCGTTTCCGGGCGTTTTCCACATTCCTCCGTTCGATTCTCCCGTGTCCCATCGGCGAAACGGTTCTCGCCGCGTTACGGACGGTGGAAAATGGTTACTGGCCGGCGAGATGGATCCTTACGCCGGCATTTTACGACATCCTTCGAGCGAAACGGCCATGCGTGGCCGGCGAGATCCTTGCCACCTTTTCCGCGTTTAAGACCGCGTTGCAATGCCATTTTCCGCGACGTCGAGCCATATTTTTCCGTCGCATTTCCACGCGTGTCGTCTCGCATCCGAGCGTGTCGAAGCGGCTTGCTCGTAGGTGTATCCACGCGTGCCCTCCCTCCCTCTCACCATTAGTTCGTCAGACTTCGAAAAAATCGGCATCTCCCCTGATATCATTCCCACGGCACACACGCGTTCCTGCCAAAGAGACACGCGTACGATCTTCACGACGAATCGGTAGAGAGTACCAAACGGTTCTGAGCGGAAGCTCTCAGCGAGTTCCATCGTCCATCAGCGCGGATGGTCCTTCCCTTCTCGATGCCCTCGCAGCACGGCACTTTTTCACTTATCCATCGTCCGTGCGCGTACAACTCGCGCGTTACGTGTCGTTTCGCGATCGTACGCGAGACGACCGCGACGATCCTGACGGAAGGACGACGGGAAGGACGGCAGCATCCTTGCTCGCGCGTTCTCCACCGCCCCCCTCGCGATGTGGTGAAAAAAAAGGGGCGCCGCAGCGGGAACGCCTTGGCGGATCGCTCTCGATCGTTCGACGTGGCGAGCGCGATGGACGGCACTGCGCGGCTCCGTTCTCGCGAGCCAGCGAACGGCGGCACCCGTTGTTGATCGCGGAAAAAAACCGAGGACGGGCAACAGGATGAAAAGTTTTATGGCGAGAACGCGACTCGTCGACTGATAAATCCGCATTTAGTGTGGCGGCCCTCACGTACACGCCGGCCGCTCTTGCCGGCTCCACCAAAGGCATGATTGGTCTACGTGTCGGTGCCCCCACCGCCCACCCCCCCTCAGGGGCGGACAAACGAGCCAGGGCGCCGTCGCCGTACTCCTAAACGACGGGGGCGCCACCGCGCGGCACCGACGCCGACGCCCGCCGATCGATAGTCACCGACCGTCGACGACGACGACGACGACGAAGACGACCAAGACGACGACGACGCCGACCACCGCGACGCAACCCGTTACTCTACTCTACGTTACGCTACGCTACGCTACTCTACTCCACGCCGGCTAGTTGTGTCCCCGTTACTTTTCCTCCGCCGTACTACCACCACGCGTGCACTCGTAACAGTCTCGCCCGTGGATTAAGATCCGCTTCGATTCCAACCGCTGGCTGCCTCTATTATTGATTGCATCTACGTCCTACGACAAATACGATCGATGTCGAAAGAGACTGGCGACTCTTCGTTGCACGGCTGATTCGTAGCGATTTTTCGAGAGCACGATAGTCTTCTGGAAAGATTTTTACTCTTGCTTTTTGGTGTACAGTGGGTATCGCGTTGTAGATCAGTTTGGATTCTTCGTGGGTAGTATGGATCTCGAGTATTTAACGATTTTTTCTATTTTCAAGGTAGATTCATGGATATATATGTAATACGAGAGCAGCTTTCGCACTACCGTCTGCATCTTCGCGACCACGCCTTCGACACTCGCCTGGCTATCAATTGAACCGTGGTTCGCGGTTCCACGAGAACCACCGTGCTCGCGAATCGGGGCGTCGTCTTGCGTGTTGGCGCCCGTGATTAGGACACGGCACCTTTTAAACGCGGCTCTGGTCAGCACCGTTGTCGCGATAAGGGTGAAGGCGCTTCCTTTTCCTCTCTCGTCATCGTACGCATCGTGCGTAATGCGAACCGGATGGAGGAGAGGTGGGAGAGGGCCTGCGAGAGCGAAAGAAAAGAAAGAAGGGAACGCGAATGAGACAGCGAGCTAGGAGAAGTAGAGGAGGATGACTCGAGTAAGAAAGAGACGAGGCTGCGCTGCGAAGTTGCCGCGACAAGGATGGAAAACGGAGAAGAGAGAGCGAGAGAAAGAGAGAGAGAAAGACGCGTAGAGCAACGAACTAGAGGTGGTCCCGTTGATAGGAAAGGGACAAGCTGCGCGGAAGAACGACCGGGGAATAAGGAGAGATAATGGGTGGGAAGAGCGAGGGAGAGAGCAGGAGATAAGAAAAGTCATCACGGTCAGTGCGCGCGCCGCGCTACACCGTCATTCATTGATTGCATCGTGGCGTGCGGTCTGCCGTGGCGAACGTACGTTTTACGTCGCTAATGTGCACCGGATGAAAGGAGAAAGGGAGCCGAGAAACGGACGAATATAGAAGCGAGGGGGAGCGGTGGAAACTGCCGGGGAGTATATAGAAAGGCACGCTTTGTCGGGGCCCCGTATATATTCGGCTCTTTTTCTTTTTCTCGCACACATTTTCCCGGCCCGTTCGTCCGCGGTCAAACCAGACTCGGTTAAACCCTTCACGCGAAGAATTCGCGGCACGAGAGCCAGCCGGCGGTTTCTACAGAAATTGCTCCCTTTTCCAAATAAACGCTGGGTCGCGATTAGTCGAAAAACGGAGTACAATGGCCGTTGATTAACTTCCTGTACGTCGTAGATGTCCTCCTTCGCGCCTCGTCGACGTTAAATTTCCAATTCTTTTCAATTATCGCTCGCACGAGGGTATTTACCTTTCGCGTCCATCCGCGTGGAAAATATTCCGACGAATCGATTTACACTTGCAATTACGTCGACGCTATCGATGGGTTTTCGTATCGTGAAAAGGCACGGATGGTGGATCGTAAAAAAAAAAAAGAGAAAAAAGAAATGAATGCACGCGCGAGAGAAGCAAAAGGGAACGAGCTCGAGATAAGTCATCACGGTCACCAGCACAGCCGCGTCACGGCACGCAGTCAGTCATTCATTGATTGTATCATAGAATAGTGAGCGTACGCTGCGCAGTGCCGTAACACGACGTACACGTAAACTCGCGTGGCGTCATGAGCGGAAGAGCGATAGGGGGAGAGAAAGCGAGGAAAAGAGAAGAACGCGGGATACCTCGCGAGTATTCCGCCAACTAAATATTCCGGATGATTTTTTCGAGTACTCGATCCGCGTACCGATAATTAGTCGACGAAATGAGGCTTAACGCATCGTTTCAAAGTGGTGAAGGTACGTATCTATACAAATCGGTTCTACGTGGCACGTGAACACGTAGAATTTATGAACGTAGAAAAACTGAACAAAATTGTAACGAATGGAGTAACACGCGAAACGATGTATCACGTGAGAAGGTTAAAACGCAGCGTTCAAAAGTAAATCCCTAATCTAATCTCATGCGTCTCTGCGACGTATCTTACAACTCTTGAACTACATGAATCGCGATCTACGTTCTATCTTCTTATGCTAACGATGAATTTGCCTAAAAACTTGAATTCTCGACGAAAAGATGTATATCCGAAGAGAAAAGCAAGAGCCGTTTAAACGTGTTGGACGGTAGTAATATGGCAAGAGAAAGAGGAGCTCGATCGAAGCACAGGCTCGTTGCCGTTCAAGAGTCAGACGTAGACGCCAGGAAGGAGAGAGACGATGATAGAGGAGGAGAGAAGTAGGTCTAATTAAGAGACGTAAGTTTATTAAACTCCGGGCTTAAAATAGTAGGCGACACACTGGCCAGGAATGTAAGGACAGTCCGGTTTTATTGTCGACCGAGCTCCAAGATTAATTCGCACGAACTTTTCCAGCACGCCCATACGAAAACGGTCGCGTCGAACTAGAAATCGGCTGGCTCCAATGGCACGGAAACGAGGGCCGATTTCCGCGAAAAAATTCGTTCCCAAGCGATACTCGAGGCGTGCAGCCTCGAATCGAAATTGGAACGAGACCGATGATCGATCGATCGCGTGAAATTTTCTGGTTCGCTTCGACGGAGACCTCGCGTCGATGGAACGAGAGACGGTTCGCGGTGAGAAGGAGAAAAGAGGAGAAGAGAGAATCGAAGGGTGAGGAGAGCGTGTAAGATCGATCGATTAGGAGTAGCGTCTGAATTTAGGTTAACAGAAGGACCATGAGAAATCGCGTTCGCTCGAGAGAAGACTGGCGGACACCGAGGAATGATAACGAGGACAAAAACGGTGTTCGAACGAAACGCCAAACGGATGATTATTTCGCGTGGAGCTTTTCTATTATTCAGAAACCCGTACTAGTTCCCTGAGCGGAGGATATTTCGGAGAACCGGGTCAGAAATCGTGGAAAGGTCACCGCGGATCGGGAAATTTCAATGAATTATTCCACCGTCAAGCGTGGATACATCTGAATCGTTAGCCGCGGTTGTCGTTCAATTAACGCTCGTTCTCACGTCATTCACGATTTTATTCTTCCACGAAGATAAGATTCAACGGAAGATTCGAGTTTCCTTTCTCGCTGGAAATTCTTCTCCGCGTAATTACCGAACGCGTCGATTTTCCAGACACCGTCACGGACGGGAGGAGAGAGACGCGGACGGGGAGCGTGATGAGAAAGAGAGGTGGTGTAAACGCAGAAAAGGCGACCACGAGGGTCAGGATTAAATATAACCGTGGCTCGAGCTATTTATAAAGATTAACTTGTTGGCGAGATAACGAAGGAGGAGATGGAGATAACGGCGCTAAATTGTCGCAACAATTGCGCGGGAACAGGCGCATTCCACGGACGAAATTTCTCGCGCTGGTTCGAGCTTTGACCTCGATCCCATCGTTAACGCTCTTTCGTCAATTGCCGCCACCCGCCGCTTAAAATCGCGCGGGGGGAGGGTGGAACGGAGGGAGGGACAAAGCTTTAAAAATACATGAAATGACGTTCGACTCCGTACGGGTGGCGATCGATTTTCCCTCGGAACGAGGCTTCGACGCGCCCGACAATGACGTAATTACTTCCCGGTGACGAAACGTGGACACGTCGACCGACATTCTGCTCGCGCGGACTAACAGAAATATTCTGACGGCGGCCACGAACGAGCACCACGAGCTATTAAAACTTTTCGCGCGGCGATAATTTCGTTGTCGCGGCCCCACGGTTGTTCAAGGGGGTGCTGGCGCTGGCGTTTCGCACGCGCCTCGTCGGACTGGCTAGGGAGGACACGAATTTTCCACGAGACGTGCCATCGGAACGCCGTGGCCGTCTGGAATTTTATTTACACTACGCACCCACATGTGGAATGCATATACGAGCGACACACAAAGTGACACGTGCCTGAAAAAGAGGTGAAGAACGCCAGGCGAGTCCACCGTGGAGCTAGTTTCCACATTTACACGCGCTGCCTAATCGGACGACCGGCTTTCAAAGAAGAAAACGAAGACAAAAGGCGGCTCGCGTATTTGTAACCACGTATATATACACGCGCGCACAGGGTGTCCCAGTAATTCTGGTTCCACGTCGATTTCTTGCGAGACGTCGCTTTGCACTACGCTTTCCATCGATACTCGAAAGTGTGGGACGTCTTAAAGAACGAAGCTCTGGCTGGTTTTTAAACTTCAAGTAAGATGCGGAATTATATTTTCATATTCCAGGAGAGTGGAAAACGGAATAAGAAGGGTGACGAGAAGAAAGGTGTTACGAACACGTTGTTGCTCGTTATCTGGTCCCCTGGCGTTATCGGATAACGCGGCAGTTGTACACGCTTCTATACACTGTGACCGGTTCACGTCGCATTCACACCACCCGTTCATTCTTCACCTTTGGATATGATTAATGGTAGACAGCTCTCCGCGAGCTATTCTTCGACTAAACTTCGCGTTATCGATACGCGTTATCGCCGCGAATCGGGCTACCACCCGTGCCATTAAGGCTGCTCGTCCCTTGGCGAAACCGTCTCGATTTTGTTTCTTCGGCACGCTCGCTCGATAGCGAGGATCGGACGTACGAGTCGCGTACGTGAGCGCGAGGTGCAACCCTCGAAAGTCACGTACACGATAGTAATTACACGATCACGTATCGGTAACTAGATATTCCGGTGACGAAACGGTAAAACGCAAACGGGTACGATCGAAAGTTGCAAGCCGAAATTCCAGACTGCAGACCGGAAATGCACGTTACAGCGCTTAGAGCCGGCTTCGAGATGGTCGAAAGTATTAAGCGGAAGCTGGCAGACGAAGGAATCGAGTATTCGCGCAGCGAGAGGGATCAAGGTTGAAAACGGTAGAGAACTTTCGTCGAGTATCGGAGATTTACGGGACTCGACGGTTTCAGCGAGATAAAGGTTGGACGCCGTACCTTTGATCCCTTTGAAGGGTGACTGAATGGACGAAAGGTGGGGTGGCGGCGCTTTAGTTTCACAGTGGTTGTCCCAGTGCCCTTGAATGCGGTAGAAAAATTAGCTAGATTGTTTTTTCCTCTCTCGCTCTCTTCCCGTTTCTCCCGTTCCCCCGTGCGATGGCCGAAAGCGAGCAAAGGGCTGTCGGGCGTTCATCGAACGTTGGGCCAAGGCCGGGGTTGCCGGCGAAAGAGGAGAAACGGGACAGGACGGAGGACGAGGGGGCGACGGGGTGGCTGGGAGGAGGGTGCGTTTACATCGAGCTTTTCCGTTTCCGAGGTATCCATCGATCCCCCCCTCCGCGAACGAGTTTTCTAACCCAATCAAAACTTTCCCCAGTGTCGTAATAAAGTCCCTGTCGAAGGGTTATCTCGATATTTCCCGATCAGGTAAGATGTTTCGCGTTCAACCGCGACCCCGCTGGCTATCCCGTGGAACCCGTGAGCGAGAAACTTCTCCCCTCAGCGGTGGATTACCGAAAAAAACCTTAAAGAGCGGCTGTTAAGTGGCTCCGTGGAGCGCGCGCACCGCTCGCGATGAAAATATAAAGAAAAAGGGGGAGCAGCGATCTAACAACAACGAATGCGAGGAAAAAGATGCTCGTTCGCCATCTACGTATCGCGAGCTGCTGGCCACCGCAGAGGCGGTGCTCTGCTTTTAAGGCGAAACCCCTCGGTCGTTACCGATAGCTCGAAACAATGTCAT
The DNA here is from genome assembly GCF_050948175.1 of Xylocopa sonorina. Lineage (NCBI taxonomy): Eukaryota > Metazoa > Arthropoda > Insecta > Hymenoptera > Apidae > Xylocopa > Xylocopa sonorina. Next base: position 3,213,240 of record NC_135210.1, on the reverse strand, counting down.
CGGTTACAACCACGGGGGATGGGGAATCATCTCTGGGAACGAAACAGCGGAAAAAGATAGACCAGCGCCAATCGCGGTCGTCATCGATGATGTCGCGTCCTTTCCGGAGGTAGGTGCCCACGTGATGGAACGCGGAAGCGTTCCGGGGACTGGAAAAGGCTGTCCGTTTCTCGTTGTCATCGCGTTTCACAGTCCCTACACCTCCTCTCTGTCTCCCCCTCTGGTAGGTTGCGTGCTTACGATTTTCGCTGCTTCTTGCTTTGCGAACGTAACGGCGGTTCCCGCGAGCTGTAGCGGCCGCAAAAACCGCCGCGGCACGAAGGCCCGCGACCGATCGTTTCCGCAGGAAATAGAATTCGAGCGAGCGCGCTCGAACCCCCTACGCGTAATCTATTCCGATCGATAAATCCGACACGAGGGGTGACTTTTTGCGCGCGTTCTGCTTTTTTCTTTTTTCTTCTGTTCTTTCTTTTTTTTTTTTTACTTTCCCTCTTCGGGCCTCTCGCTGATCGATTCGTGGAAGCGTGGCTCGTTTATCAAATTCGCCGGCGGATCCCGTCGCGGGAAAGCGTTTTTTAATTAACTGCCAGCGTGAAATCGTAGAGGAGCAAGCCGCGGTGGGCGGTGGGGCGGCGACGGCGTTAGAGTAACCGGGGAACGGAAAAGAAGAGGGGAAGAAAAGAAAAATTCGACTCGTTACCGGGCGCGATAACGGCTGGGGAAAAAAGGAGCCGATGGAGAAAGGAAATCGATACGGAAAAAGAGAGAGAAGGTCGAAGATGAAAGTAAAGAAGAGGCGGAGGGGAACGACGGAGAGGGAGAGAGAGAGGATAGAGAGGCTCGCGCTCGTTTCTTCCTACTCGTTAGACACGGCCCCAGTCTTTATGAATGGGTTCGCTCGTGGCTTACGAGGAATCGTACTATCTCTACTACCGCCACTTTCTTGCTCTCTCTCCCGTACACTCCCGCTATACTTCCATTTCTCTATCGAGGGGGGTGTCAGCCGGCGTCCTCCTCGGCCGGGGGGGTTTACTGCAAACCCTTACACACAGAGGCAGCGACAATAGAGAAGGCGGCCGCGAATCGATCGTATAGCTCGCAACCGCCACCGCGTCCGGCGTCGTCGTCGTCGTCGTCGTCACCACGCTCGTCTAGTTGCACTGAACGCGTCTAATCTGCCACGAGCATCGCGGCCACCCCAAAACAAGAAAAAGCTGGAAAATGTGGCTTATCGAAATCATTTAAAGCCACAAAAAAAAAAAAAAAAAAAACACCCAATCGATCTCAACCAGACGGTCTTAACTTAATCAATTCGATATATTCTCCAAACATCTTTTCTTCCAAATTATATCGTGGATAAACAATTCTCTAAGATAAGCATAGACGAGTATGTACCAAAGAAATGAAAAAGGAAAGGGCGGAACATTCTTGACAGAGGATCGCGACTAGCGAAATGTATCTCGAGACGAATTCAATCTGCCCGTCTCTAACGATTCCGCACCCATTTTTTTCACGTAATCATCGGTCCGGAATATCGTGGTCCGGGCGTGCTTCCCTCTCGACAGGGCGCGGCTGATTCTCGATCGCGCTTCCTCCGTCACGGCAGGATGCAAAGGAAGCGAAGATGCCTCGAAAAGCGAGAGAGAGAGAGAGAGAGAGAGAGAGAGAGAGAGAGAGAGAGAGAGAGTAAGAGAGGAAGATAAAGGGAGACAGATAGAAGGGTCGGAGGCTGAAGAGGAGACACGGCGTGGGTGGAAGCAGCGGCCTATGGTAGAAGGCAGAAGGGGGTGCTTTTATCATTCGTATCGCGGGCCTATTTTGGAACCCGGAGCCTTTTGCCTCTTAGGAAGTCTACTCTCTGTTCTCTGGAACACGCGAGAAGGACAGAAAGTGAGAGAGAGAGAGAGAAAAAGCGAGCGCGGTGGCGTTGCCGTGTACGAGGACGCGAAAGACGGAGAAAGAAGTCCAGCAGAGGGATCGTAGGGCGAAGAAGAAGGTGCCTCTGCTCTGCAGGCGGAGACGAGGGAGGTCTGGATGGTATTCGAGGAATGTCATGTAATAATCGGGCCGCCATTCGAGCGTCCGTTTTGACGACAGGCGGCGCCACTGCTCGGCACCGTTCGGTTCCTCTTGGTCGTCACGTCCGCCGGAACAGCAGGTAACCTTGCACGGTTCTCTGGCTCCTCTACAGCCAATCGGTGGATAAGCAACTTTTCAGATGATCAAATCGCGCCAGTAAAATTCTTTTCGACTAATTAGTCACTTTTGAACGAGATCGGCAACGTTTGGGGTGTTTCTGTTCCTCCATCTTGGAAAATCGGGACTGAACTTTACCCTTCAAAGCTTTTTCTCGCTTATCTTCTATGCGAGGCTATTTGCTTTCGACGTATCAAATATAAATTGAAATACAAGTGAGATGTCGGTAGTAGATACATATACGAGGTATAATATTGCAATAATTTGGTAGAGGAACAAATGTTTGCTGCCTCCGTCGAAGCGCTTTCCAACGGACCGACAGAGTGCGTGTAAAATATGTACACAACCCTGTTTCATATATTCGTATCCACCTTATCATTCCGTGAAGTGTCCTAAGCTATTCTTAAACGAGCAATATTTCAAACACGATTCGTATCGACGAATTATCTGCAAATAATCTACAGCGGAAGATAAACTTACGAGGAACGTTCGTGTCTGCTTGGCGATCAAACAAGGTAACCGATCCACGGTACGGTGCGAGTAAATACGGTTACGATCGCTAACGAGATACAGTATCTTTGGTTAAGAAAAAAAAAAAATGCCCGAAAACGTCTACCCTACCGTGACCTTTGACTACAACCCTCTCACGGCCAAGAAAAAGGGAAGCCTGTCCTGTACGGTTTTGGGCAGAGTCAGGCTCGCCGTCACCGGAGGAGACACGTATCGTTCGCCGCATCCGGTCTCTCGAGATTCGATTCACGCGACTCCAGAGAATCTGCTCTCGTAGCCTCGAATGTGAATTTAATAAAGAGGATAAATCATTTTAATGTAACGCGGCGGCACGTCGCTACAGAACGAAGGGGTGATGAGGCCAAGGGGGTAGAGAAATTTCAACGTCGAAAGAGAGAGAGAGAGAGAGAGAGAGAACGATAGAAAAAGAACCGGTATTTTTGCGCCGCGCACGGAGGGGTGCATTTCGTTGCTATTATAAAAGCCGGGCAACCCCCGGTGTGTCTAGACGACGTGGCCTCCTATCAAAAACAGACCACCGAACTGAAAAGGCTGAAAGGGCAAGGAACTCCTCACAATGCCAAGAAATTAAAGTTTCTCTGTATATCCACCTATACTCGTCCTATGCTTCGTCCCCCCCGTCCTCGCCCCCTTTTTGTTATCCGTCTCCTGTCCTCCTCGCCCGATGTCGATGTCGTACCGGTGGAGAGAAGAAAGAAAAAAAGAAGAGAAAGAGATCGCTTTGCAGATAAACGCAAACACAGAATGGGGAGCAACGTACGCACCAGTTAAAGAGACCGCTCTCTTTCTTCGCAGCGAGCGTTTTGCAAGAATTCACTGAACTCGTGTATACCTGTTGGAGTTCCATCGATCTCGCCGTGTCGTACGTTGGTATCTGACGTATCTTTCGTACATCCTCTAAGAAGGCTGTCCTCGACCTAGCAATTTAGAAATTGTTCGTAAATTCCATATCTATGGAAGGCCTTGTCGTATCTACGAGTGTCGTTAAAGCTACCCTCTGTGAACTGTTCTACCGCGAGTTCGACGATGTTCGCGTACCTTCGTGGCTCGAACGCTTTTATAGCTGACCGAAAATTCCAAAGCAACTCTTAAACGCGACCGGGGTATTGTAGCGCGAATGAAAAGAAGGGCTGATTGATACTCGAGAAACGTCCGACACGCTAGCTGTCACAGCCAGTCACCGAATCATTTGCATAATCGCGACTGATTACTATCGTTTGCCATAACTCCTGTGTTGTAGTCATCGCCATATGTCAAGCATCGAAAAATTTAGCGGACGCTTCGCTCGGCCATGTCGACAGCGATGCACGTGGAACACTGGGATCATTGTTATCGGCGGTACGAGAAATAAGCGGAGTCCCGACGAGTTATTCGTTCGTGGAAAACTGTTCCCTGACAAACGAACGAGATTGACCAAAACGAAACGAGACGTGCATCGTAAAAAAGTAAAATTCTATACAAGCACCAAGTCGACGATCGGGTATGCGCTAAAGTCGGAAGTATGAATCAGGAAGTGGTGTGTCACGTGCTGTCTTTGCACGTCATCAAATAGGATACACGAGTCATGAATCGTAAAGGATTACTCACGTAAAAGTACCTATACAAGAGCGATTTCTAAGGATTCAGATGAATCGTTGCGAAATGATTAATTGTGAATCATCGTACGAAGGAAACGGGCGTTATCGGACTTATTATTATAACTACGAAACGGATGAGAGATCGAGCGAATTCGTAGGACAGCACTCTCGAGATCGATGCGATCTATAAGCCGGATCGTTGCCTCGAGGATCGAAGGGCACAAGCTTGAGCATTTTTCTATCTAGTCACGCTTGGAAATAAGTAAGTCAAGTTGATAAACGACCTCTGGAATGTTTGATAAAGTCGATTAGAGCCAACTACGAGTTAGTTAGCAGCAACAGTTGGTGAGAGCGTTTGTATGTATGGGAAACGAGGAGTAAAAAGAAAGGTGGATGTCCTATATACGTAGAGCGGTGACGTTATCGGCCCATGGGGTCTATATATAATACATAAAGGTTCAAAGCATCGCGTACATTTACGAACAAATGTGTAATTCACGTATGACGTACCGATGTTGTATCGATTATCGATCGAGCGTATCAGACGATACAAATTTGTATATCTCGGTTACGTATTTTAACCAAGTACTTACGGAAACTTTAGATTCCTACGCAAAAAGCTCCATCGAGAGTTAATAATCTGGTTTAGTTTTGTACTCGACAGATGGCACTAGTAAAATGGAAGTCGAAAGATCAGTAACCCCGATAGGCGAATAACCGCGCATTAACTCTGTTTACCTCGGCCCTCTAGAATACCTTCGTTCCATCCAATTTAATCGGTTTTCAAAGCTATACGGTAGATATAAAACAGATTATTAGTATCAGTGAAACAAGTATACTATACCTACTTAATATTAATATCTCGAAATAAACTTGGTAAAGACTTTGCTTTACTTATAGATTCCCGATGCGTGCGTCTATGCAAATACTTGTTCCATTATATAAATTAAGGGAATCTAATCGATTCCATTATTGTTATATAGCCAGATAAAATGTGATCAAAATAAACTGTAGCGTCCCCATGTGTTGGTGAGACAATGCACGTATTCAGTAATATCCTAACATGTCACTCGTAATGAAGATCGGAGAACGGAATAGCAAGCATTCGAACAACACTGGAATATATAGGTATATACGATATTGGCAAATAGAGAAAGCAGCGAAAACTAATAGTAACAATACACGAGAACGTTGCGTTCGCTTTCCGTGTTCTTTTTTCTGCCTCGGTCGAGGTAAACACAGCGCGGCACGTTTCGTGGCGCCCCCTAACCGATAAAACGCCATCAAGGCACTCTCACGTCTTGGTCGCGCATGTGAGAATCGCGGCGTGACATACAGCTTACAGTTAAACTGGAAACGTGACACCCGTCCAAAGGTGTCGGAGATATGCTGTCATGAGTGGCAGTAGAGTTATTAAGTCGACCAAACCCGAAAATTATGCAAGATAGAACGTACTTGAAGAAGCATGAGTTCGTAACCACGCCACCGCCACGCACACCAGACACTAGCATGCTTTGATGGTGGGGCCACTGTGCCGAACGGTTGACCCCTTCCGTGTACATTTACAACCGTCGAAAATGTATTTCCTTGTCAGTACTCACCCTCGTCAGTGTCTTCTAGTTCCTCTTTCTGGATGTAGTATATATCTGAAACCCACAAACACCACGGGTTAGCTGAAAATCCCTCGTGTTTTCGGGCAGCTTCTTTCGATCCACAGGCACTCACTCACCCGCCATGTTGTAACAAACTGCAGCGCACTCTCGTGGCGACGCGTATAACTATACAAATCGAGAGATCGTTTCTCATCGTTTCCACAAATATCGATATTATCAAATTTCATTATCGTTTCCCCCAACGATTTGAATTCGTTTTTAAATCGAGTACCAAAAAAGAACAATTGTTATTTGCTGTTTGTCACATGGCGGAGGAGTGGGTCTGGTTAATCAAAATGAAATTTAACATTCAACAGAATCGATAATTAAACTATAATTTCATATTTATTACCATCTATGAATGTTAAATGAAATTAGTATACGTGCGAAGATGTACGTGAAGTATCTGTATATATGTAAACTTTTAAATTTATTTTTCGAAATATTTTAAACACCTCTCTCAAATAATTATATAACATTACACCAACTGAAAATACCTAGCAAGGAATATTATATAATTATTAAATTATTATAAGGTGATGAACTTTTTTTTTTTAGTACATAAATATAAAAAATAGATAATAAGATATGACTTATACATTTGACACATAAACTGCCTTAAATAATAGGAAAGGTTGTGAATGAAAATTAGCAAAATTTATAGAAAAGTTTTTCAAAGTTGTACATATGATAACATTTTATATCTTCACAAGAATATAATGAGCTCATATATATAGATATATATACATATACACGTATATATGCATATAGATTTATATATATATTAGCGACATATGCTACAAGATATCAATATTTTACAGCTTCCTAAAACCGTATATTATAGCGCAAATTGAATTACTTGCTTGTCAATTTTGACAAATGCAGGTAATGTAGACTTTCATAATTTAAGAGAGAAGAACTTCATGTTCGTGAACAAAATATTGCCTATGTATTTGTGAGCCAGTCACAAATATTCAATTGAAGATGTATAAGATACTTTGCTAGCCGATGTAAATTGTAAGTGTCAATTCTTCTTCTAATGCAAATAGAGTAAAAAAAATATTCGAATTTTCCTCACTAATTTACTTTAGATAACTAATTAGGTGTAAGATGTACTTAGGTAAAACTTAGGGAAAGTAATGCGAATGTTGAACATTTAAAGCGACATATCTTAGTGGTATGATATACTTAAATGCAATTTTGCTTTCTGTGATTGACTTGTATTCCTTCTCTTGCTTTAAAATACTGTATTGTAAGAAAAGAAATGCACAAAATGTTATAACCATATCCAATGCGCGATGTACACGCCATGTTGCAATTCTGATTACCTCGCAACAATTCCTGAGATTCGCGTGATATAAAGAAAGGAGTGGAAGAGTATTAAGAAGTGCTGGTATGCATGTGTGGTGTCATGTATTATCTGGTGCTATTATTTTAATTTCAGCTCTGCACATTGGACACTCTACCAGATGATTCGAACACGTTTGGCAAAACCCTCTGAAAGAATATTTACTTTTACCGTTCATATTATTATTCGCTGATTAGCACTGCAAAAATAAGATTATACACATTACCTATGTTTGCATGGCAGCAATCTTACTGAAGCTCTTTGGTCAAAACACAATGTACAAGAATCCTCTGTAACGCTAACTTTTCTCAATTGGTCTAAATATATGTGTCTAGGAAGCACAACCTTATCTTCAGGCTTTAAAGTAGCATAATCATTAAATTTTTGAAATGCGCGATCAACAGGGGGGTATTGGAAAGGTACATTTCCAAAATTAAAAAGACATTGTTGAAATGACATAAAACTAGCTGCTGCAAAGAAACCAGACCTGGAATGTGTAAAACATTTTGTGTTTCAAGTATGTTCTCAGTATACACGAAATACTTCACATACTTTCTACTAGAGTTACACAAAAAGCATATAAATATATACGTACTGCACTGTTTTGAAAACCTGAACACATGGTTTGAGTGGTACTCCATTTATAGAGAATACTATTTCTAATTTGTTCAAGTCTAACAGACAACCCAAAATGTCACCAGCCTTCCAACATGGCCGTTCATGATATTTTTCACTCTTTGCATTATGCCAAACCAATCTACGACAACCATCGTAGGCCAAAGAAAATTCATCATCACCTATACCATAACCTTCCTACGATAACAACACAAAATAGAATACGTACAAATAATCTATACATTCCTGTAAGTGTAAAGACTTACGTGATTTAAAAATGTGCTCTCCTTTGTAGCCCAACCAATCTGCATCACGCCAGTAGTTATGACAAGTGTTTCATAGTACCAAATTCCCGAATCTACTTGAAACGTACACCTCACACTTTCGAATGAGTATGCATCACACCGAGCCTGGAAATATGATAAATATAACAAATTATTAGTATTTAAACATTTATCGATGTAGTATACTATACATACATATGCTTTCTGAAACTTACCTCCAAACCATTAGGTGATATTTTCAGGTACTCGCTTACATCCTTTGTGTTTAACATTACATTGATTCCAGTCATATCAACTGAATCATGTGAATACTTTCTACCATCCATTAAAACTGAAATCATAAAAATTACATACTCATTTACAATGACATATTATTCAGATTATTTTTCTTATATTATTCAATATGTTAATCATTTAATACTTACACAAGTTATCAAGACACCATCGCGCACAAAAACCTACTTGACGACGTACATAATGATTTTCTGTTGCCCATTCTTCCAATTTTAATAATGGATTTGGTTTTTCTTCCATTAAACGTTTTTTAATAGTTATCTTATTTTCACCTGATAAACATATAATTCATTGCTTTTTGTTGTTTATCCAAACGTTTAGATTATTTATATGAACTACTTTAATTAATACTTACTTGTTTGCGCAAATTTTTCCAATGCTATTAGAGAATATAATACCACGTATAGATCGATATCTTCCTTCTAAAATATAGATAAGTTACAAGTGTAAATTTGAAAGAAGTACGCATAATTATGTTAATTATATACTTACAAGATTTGAAACAAGATAATCCAAAGTTGCATCAGATAATATGGCAATACTACTTGGGCCAGCTAATTTTTCTGCTATACAACCCAACACCACGCAGATATTACGTTGCTGAGTTGCACTAATTTGTATATTTCCAAGTTTCTGAGATAATTGAAACATATGCGACAGTCGCATAACTGACTCCTATAATACGAAAACAAGCTATAGTAAAAAAATGATGTAGTAGTAAATACGAAAGTAGAGTTGTACCTTTGATGGTAATGGACAATCATCTAATAGAAGAGTAATAACCGATGGGCCTAACGGATTATGCATAGGAATAACATTAACCATTGAACTGACAACTTGTATCCACCCATCTTCTTTATCAGCAATTGAGTGTAATTTTAACATTGCAGGCGGTGGCTCTTGTTCACTGAATATGCGTAAAAATAATTGGTAAATAAATTGAACAACAAAGTTATAGTCATATCTGTGAAACAGGTTGTAGTTCAAGATATTTACTTATCAACGAGAGAACCAATAACACCAAGAGTTTCCAGTACCAATTTATCTATATTTGCTGAAGTTGGAAATTTAAAAGTTGTAGAGCTCATGTTAGAAGACACGACTGTGCCCACACTAAATTCTGGTAATACAGTATTTTCAGTCTCTGCATGATTTTGTTCATTATATGCCGCAAGTTCCTCTGGTGTATCTTTACACAAACAATTGCCCATTCCCACAAGTTTATAATGATACTTTTAAAAATATTTTCTCGCATACATGTACTTCTTAGGTGATATTTACACAGTCAAGTGACATGTGTAATCGTTAATAATCGTATCCAATGTAACTGAAAGCAATATCTTTTTTTAAGCGCGACATTGGACGCTCATAGCAGATAGGAAGCAACAAGGGTTAAGCATTTATTTAAAAATTAAGCTTCGTTCTAATACATACTAAAAATATATATGTGTATCACAAGAATCATGTTCTTTCATTAAGTACAATTAATTAAAATTCCGTTCCACATTCTTATTTGTTTCTCTTGTCATTCTTCTTAAATATTTAGGCAAATGCAATTTCAATAGAAATACCTAAGAAGTAAAAATCAGCTTACAATTATAATTATATATTTACTAAGATGGTTTACCTAAAAGTAGAAACAATTTAATGAGAAATTGTTCGAACAAATTATGAAATAGACCACGTACAAATATTACATACGTGCTTGAGAGCTGTCATTTGGTTGTTTTTATCGAGGTAAGAGGAAGTTGCACGGTTCTTCGCCCACTTTTATTCACCATTGACATTAGAGCACAAGCAAAAAAATCATATTCATCCCGTTCCTCTCACACAGTAAAATAAATATTTAAACGTAATTGCACTCGTTGAATCGTATACTTTTTAGGTTAACTTGTTCGTAGTCTTCAAAACAGTAATCTCAGCATAACAGGATATGAAATCTATAGTACAAGCTTATTCAACTACAACGGGACTCGCGTTCGAGAGAGCTGATACGAATTTACTCACCAACACAGTCAAATCTACAGTCATCCACGCTGCCCTCTATGAGGCGTTATCATAAATGCACGATTTCAAAATGAGACAGATAACGAAGCAGATACATTTCGTTGTATAATATGACGTGAAACCTGACATATCGACGCACACAAGATGCACAACGAAGTAATCACTCGAAGCATTTTCGTAATAAAATATTCGAGCAGCGTATGTTAAATCTTTTGGTATAAATGAATCTATTGTTACATAACCTACCAAATATTATTTCTCGAATACCAGGCACCTCGTCTGCACCGATATGTTAGATTTCGCATTCTACGATAACAACGAAACGTATCTGCTTTGTCATCTGCTTCGTGTGAAATTGTGTACTTCCAGCAACACTTCATAGGGGGCAGCATCTACTTTTGATTGTAATAGTAAGTATTCCATATTAGTTCTCTCGAGCGCACATTTAACTTTTATTGAAAAGCCCTGTGCCTCTTATGAGGTGATTACTTTTAAATCGTATATCTAATAAGCCTTTTCACGTTTATCAGTCATGTTTACCTTCTCAACATATGCTTAATAAACTTTTTAATGGATTAAATATTTATCTATACGTTGCTTAAACAAAAACATATATGTTTTAGAAACGTTCAAGTTATGCAATAATTAAACAAGGTTTTTCGTACCCTCAACTTGCATTTTGCAATAGGAAAATAATTAAATTTTAATTGAATTTCACCTTTTACTTTGTTATGAACAATTAATGTTAGAAACTACTAACAACGATATTTAGTAACTACTCTATTTAAATTATTATAATTTAAACATAATTAGAATCTATGGCAGCCATTTGCTGAATTATTTGCTACATAATTTTTAATTATATCATATTACCATATGATGCAATTAACAATTATGTGTCAAATATACAGTACCCGGGTCTCACCACGTGGAGGTTGCTGCGAATGGAGACCCACCCTAACCGCGTCCCATCCACCCTCCTTTTGCACAAATTATCATTAAATAGCACCTCCTTTTAATGTACATTTGCAATGCGGTTACCCTTCAATCGCTATGCAAATGGACAGCAAAATGAGTATTGTAAAGAATTCTCGCGAAACAATAAGGCTATCTTAACAATTACTTACGTAGCTAAAAATTTACTTAATCTACTAAGCGTACTATATCTACTTAATCTACTAAGCGTACTAAATCTACTTAGTCTACTTTAAAGCTAATTTAATTTAAAAACTACCCATCCAGCTGGAATCTACCTAAATTTAAGAGAAATTATTCCTACCTATCAATAATTGAAACATGTTTCACCCTGCCTATGTAAAAATCTAATGGAATTTGTAAAGATCTTATATGATGTATGTACCTGAGAATAGAAATGTCTCAACCTGCCTACGTGAAAATCTAATAGAATTGAACCCATAATACATCCAGAAACAGACATACATCTTTCAACCTGCCTACGTAAAAATCTAATAGAATTGAACCCATAATACATCCAGAAACAGACATACATCTTTCAACCTACCTACGTGAAAATCTAATAGAATTGAACCCATAATACATCCAGAAACAGAGTCATACATCTTTCAACCTACCTATGTAAAAATCTAATGGATCTGAATCCATGTGATACATCCAGAGACAAAGACAAAACAACAAAACAGGGAATCAAACCAAAAGGAAACCAATGTGCGACACACACGTATCTGATAACAGAAAATTCAAGATCGGAGTAATTTACGGAGAAATTACAATAGAAACGATTCAAAGATTACACCACGACACAAAAACAACCAAGAAAAACGTATGAAGGAAAACTGCAAACACTAAACATCTGAAACAAGAATGAACAACACACAAAAAAATAACATAGTATGTATAAAATGTCGGTAGGTTTAGTATTAATAAATCGTACAGAAAAAATATATATAAATAGACACATACATATACCTCCTTTTAATAATTATAGACACATATATATACTTCCTTTTTAATAATTAGGTCTACAGGCATCTTCCAAAATTTTAGATCTGTAACAAAGTTGTATAATTGGTTAATGATAGCACATAATATCCCTTCTTTTTATATAATATATATATTTTTGTCACTTACTTACTTTGATTAATATTGACCTGTCTGTATTTCCATCTGTACGATACCATATACAAATTCTCCAAATCCATCATCTAAATATCTATCTAAAATCGTGAATCTAAAACAAACTTACTTAATGGATTAATAAAAGCACATTAATTAAACAATAATATATTAATTAAACAATGATAATAAACAAGATATATTTTAATGAAATATTATATGTCTTATGGTGTGGTAAAACCTAAGAATGTACTTCTAATTTATACAAAATATTAACTCTTTAAAAATGAAATAATAATAATATTCTAATTAAATATTAATAGTTTCGTTCTTAATGCTCAATAAATTTCAAAGCTGTCGTAAATAATGATATACAAAGGATATCTAGAATATTTTAGATCAGTCATGAGAAGCACAATACTAAATAAATTCTGACTTTACAAACGTACAAATTACTGTTTATTTTAATGACAAACGCTCGATTCCCAACGACATAAAGATAAACATAACACTCATTATAATTAATTTTTATTATCATTAAAAATGATGAGTGAAATATTTTATCTTTTCCGTTATCTTTTCTCCATTAAATATAAGAAAGTAAGGAATATGTCAATCAACCGAGAAAAAAGTGGGAAAATTATCGCGAAAATTGCCTGGCAATTTGCCAGGGCCTTCTTTATAATTCGTTGTATTAATTAATCGCGAGGTGCGTCATAAAAAAGCAATACGCGAGCAGTCAGCTAAGGACGCTTTTAATGATTCGGAAATCTAATTTATGCACCCAGAATTTAAATACGCAACACTAATAAACTAGATTTTAGAAGAAATGATCTATTTAGGTGCAATGTCACCATAGTGCAATGTAGCTTTTTCAGCTACGTAGGTGACTCTAAGTGCAAGATCATACTTCTATTTATGAAACAATCATGAAAAAATGAGCAAAAATATCGCGAAAATTGCCTGCCAAAATTGACAGGGCCTTTTTTATAATTCGTAACTTTATGTTCGCAACACTAATTAAGGTACTTTTATATTATTTGTACATTACCTTTCAAGTGTGATTCCACAGTGTTAGTGGAAGATTTGGGCATTACGTTGAACGCTACACTATCGTGCAAAACGCGTCATTCATTATCGCAACACTAAATGGAATTAAGGACTAAACAATTGAAGAAATATCAAATATAATTTAATCATATTCGCGAAGCAAATGTAAACAAGCAATAATTGAACAAACAATCGCGATCTCATGATTCGCAACACTAAAAGAGCAATCACGATTATCATTTTTACGCAACTCTAATTCAAAGCGCGATATATTAATTAATACGCAACTCTAATAAACATCGCGATCTAGGGTTAATCGCAACTCTATTAACAATCGCGATCTGTAGATAATCGCAACTCTAATTGAAACCGTAATTTATTATTCGCAACACTACAATTGAAAACCGCGATTCGCCCAACATCTGATGGGCCAGCAGGCTTTGCTGGCTAAAGTATACTACACAAATACGAGCATAATGACAAACTACTGACAAGCAATGACTCTGCATCGAGAGGGTTGCCTGCCTCTGAATGCATAGTCATTAGTAGTAGCCCTCTTCTCCGGGCCTCTTCGGCATATAGCCTCTTCTTTCTTCGGGCATGAAGCCCAGGATCCTGAAACTTATATCTAAGCTCGAGATTCCCTAATCACCAACCAACAAATGACTCAAAAAATCAATCAAAACATGAAACGAGACAGCTAACGGCACGCAAGACGACCAACGAGTAAAGAAATCGTTGTCCGTGCAAAACGTGCCAAATCTCGAGCAGTAAACGTTCGTTTCGTGCAAATCGCGACCGCGACCGCGGGTCGATTCGAAAAATCGATCGAGTAAAGCCAGTGGCGAACGGCATACCCCGTTCGCGCCAGCTAGACCGTCGATCTTTCAAATCTAATTTCCTGAAACAGGTTGAACCACGCGAGAAAAAACGCGCCTGCCCGATCGGTGACTGTGGTCAACCTGCCCGGCCCTACCTACTTAAATCTATCACACAATCATACCAGAGTAAACTACCTATCCTACCGAACGCTATATTTAAAAAATGGCAACAGACTCACACCAACACATACATACAACACACGGAATAGTCGCGAACTTGCATACTATCTCACACTTTTTCACATCTATTGCAATCTGAGGAATATTACCGATCGTTGTACATTACTATTATTATATGTAATAATATATTTTACTATTACTATATGTACATTACTATTATTATATGTAATAACATATTTTATGGAATGAATGGAATAGCTAATGTTAATTAAAAACGTACGTATTCCCACAGTTTAATCACACGTGTGGTAAATACGTTGTACAATACACTAAGACATCAGATTGCAAAAAAATCTTATAAACTAGTGGGGAATCATCGTGCCCATCACCTTTTCCCCATCCAAGTAGCAAAAGGCACGTGAACGGGGTCCTGGCAACGAACACGGAAAAGGAAGCTGAAAATCCTGATCTAAATATCATGATTAGTATAAAAGCAACAACACATATCAACCGTACTTCGGTTCCTACTGTTTTATTTTATTTATTCACATATCAAGTCATTCATTGATAGTTATTACACTGCATGGAGGTGTAAAGAATTCTATTTTCAATCCTAACTCAAACACGATCTGTACTCATGATCTTAGAAACGATCAAGTGAAAAATACACGAGATTGCCGATATAGCCACCAGCGTGGTTGACGCATTTTCGCGTCCGCGAAAATGGTTAACGTGACCAGAATGTAATCGACTAACATTCCAGACACGGCCTCCCATGAGGCAGGAATTGAGATACGCTCAATTAGCGCGCCACGAACCCCTAAGCGAGATCCGCAGCTACCAATACCCTTGGTGGGGGTGGCGGGCTCCCCCGTCTGCCCTTCGGAATAGCCGGGGGCCTTACGGACGGGGCAGGGCGCCCGTACTGGGACGCGATATCGGCAACGATAAACTACTTCAACTTACTTTATGCAGCGTAAAATTAACTATCAATTATTAAATATTTCCTCGAGACATGAAAGAGGAGCTTCACAATTCATTTTAACATTATAACGTACAGAAGTGAGTAAAAAAGCGCGGCGCGACGCGAACAAAGTGAGTGAGAAACTATCGACATCCTTTCGGATGTAACCCTTCCTTCGAAACGGACCCCCCCCCCCCCCCCCCCCATGGAATCTCAGAAAGAAGCAAAGCAAACACATAGGAGGTTACTACTACAGCCACCAGTACCATTTGACGTATTTTCACGTCCGCGAGATGTTTAACGTGACCAGGTGCCGACGGTGACACCCAGGCACGACCTCCCTTGAGGCAGGGATTGGGATACGCCCAATCAGCCGGCAGTGAACCCAGTGCAGTATCTAGTACGCAGTCCACCACTACCGAAGCCCTCGGTGGGGGTGACGGACTACCCCGTCTGCCTTTTGGAATAACCAAGGGCCTTACGCAACGGGGTAGAGGCCAATACTGGGACGCTATAGTGGGAACACTTCGCTACTCGACGATGAACGCAAAAAGTTCATTTATTGACTGACAAGAATAATTGAATTTAAATTCAAAATTAAATTTCAAATTATAGTTAAATTCGATATTAAAATTAAATTTAAAATCAATTGTTTACACCCCGTACATTTAATGATAGAAGGAAATGGGAAGTGCCTCTCTCATTGTCTCGACGAGTATTTAATTCGATACATATTTTATATAGACCATTTATATATATATACATATGCAGACACACAATTATAAATATACTAATTGCGAGCGATCTCGTCATCAAAGCAATCATTCTAAGATATGAAAATAATATTCAAGCCCGATGCTTTGATTTCAAAATCTACTCGACACAAAATGTTTTCTTGCACGTGTAGTATGACATAGTTTCGGTAATCCAACAAATAGACTTTAATTATACAAATACTGTATTGACTTAGATAGACTTTAATTATACAAATACTATATTGACTTAGATAGACTTTAATTATACTTTAATTATACAACAAAGGCTATACTATAAAGTTACAATATATTTCATATATATGATATTTATCATATATATTTATCATATATTTCATGTGTTCAATTTTCAATAAATGCAAATTCGGTTAAATGACTAAAGCATTTGATATACTTTATAAATCATCATGGTACAATAATTATAATTATCACAGAAACGAAGTCGGAGGGTATTCGACTTCACCACTACGCACTGCTACAACAAGGCAGTTGTAATATATACTACTTATTTATTCATACAAATATATAATACCCATATATAACAATGTATATGTAATTATTATTATTCATAATATTTAACTCTCATATTTATTAACATCTAAAATATTACTTTCAGTTAAAACTTTCGAAAAATTCGTACCATGTGCATCGAATATTATAATACCCGTATTTACTTATTTAATAATTATCAATATTACTATTATTATATTGTTACATTTAAAAACGCGAAGTGCAAGAAAACCTATCCTGAGCTAATATATAATACACAAAATAAATGTTACTACTCATGGATATAGGAGCATATCCATGGTCATTATGCTCATAAAAGAAATTCTACGTAATTACAACCAGTCACCCGTGCCGATTTGGACCTTTCATCCTACGACATGTTGAGTGACCAGAGGAACTTAAAGGCATGCGACTCACCGACCGTAGATCGATGATGCTGCTGAAGTCTGGAAGATGTCATCAGAGATGCTTGTGATGTCCAGAAGAAGTCATCGCAGATGCTGTTAACGTTTGGAGGAACTGCTGCTGTTGCTGCTGCTGCTGCTGCCCCAGTGAAGTCATCGTAAATATTGAAAATGCCTGAAGAAAGTCATATTTTGAATTAAGATTCATGCTATCACACAACGAATCAGTTAAGAAAAAATATTAAGAAATGATGCTTACCTCTAGGAGGACATCATGAACGTTGTCGTCAGGTTAGAAGTGGTAGGATGAATCCATCGTAGAATAGCTGTAAAACTTCAAAAAGAACGAAGCAATTAGGATTAAGTTTACGCAAATGTCTATAGAAATCTAGTATTCCATAATTAAAATAAAACAGATAATTACATTTTTGGCTCCTGGAGCACAGCAATATCCATTTCAAGCAGGCGATGATGTGACTCTAATACCGGATATAAACATTTAAAAAATAAAAAAAAAAAATAAAAATAAAAGTCTATTATAATATTGTAATGAGAAATACAATTTACGAAGCAAACACTGACTCTAGTCTCGCGTATAATTACTATGACAAATTAATGTAATTATAATCAGAGCAGCTGTGCTCTAAAAAATATAAAAAAGTTAAGCGCAGCAAACACTGATTCTACCAACCGCATTGCGCGCGGTCACCAAAATTTTCTGGAAGAAAACTATTATTAGTGGGGGGACAAAGGGAAGAAATAAATAAGACACAGTTTTATTTTTCATATTATTTTTCTTTTTCTTCGAGCGTTTGTTCATGAAAATAACTCTCTGTTAAAGCTGCTAAAGCTGTGTGAAATATCATGTATAAATATTATGAAATATTTGCAAATATTGCAAATTATTAATTAATAATGCATGACTGATCTGTATAATTTTTACTTTGACACCATTTGTTATCAGAATTTAAAACATATTGAAATTTACTAATTTGTTAATTATATCATATGTTATAAGCTAATCATTTATTACTCATTGTGTATATATTGTGAATTAAAATTTATATTTTACCACACAATGAATCAATTAAGGAATAATGTAAACGATTCACCTTTTACCTTTAAGATAATTCTTTCTTAATAATAAATTCAATATTACCATAAAATCTCCATAAATACATCTACTGCTACTGTCTCAATCGTTATTATTCATTGTGATGTATATAAACCCTCATTTTAATCATTTGGAATGTCTCATCAATTAATGATCTATAACAATGCAGAATAGAACAGTCGTAATCAGAATGTGTAATAATAAAACCAACTGTATTGAAATTATACAATAATCAAACTCAAATCGCGTTTTAAAAGTGAAAAAATCTACAGAGAATTGTAAGAATGAAATGCACGAACAACAGATAGACAAAGGAAGGTCAAACAATTGATTTACATTTAGAATTCTACTAATGTTCGATATGTAATTAACCAAGAGTAGGTATCAGTCGAATAAAGAGTTGGTAACGATAAAGATGCTTGTAAAATAACAACTGTGAATATTCTGCAGCCGATAAGCAAGTTTGTTACGTACCTCGGAAATAGCGAGACAGGTTTCGACATGTACGACAAGACAACAGACACTAGCGCGCCGTACCACTGCGTACCCGTATACCCCACTCCGTTTCCACAATCGACGTCACAGTTCTGCTCACGCTGTAAACAGAGCACCAAATTCAAATTATATTTCTAGAATACCATGTACACGCGCGAAAATGCCAAATAACAACTCATTCAATATTAAAACTTCGAAACTGAAATTTGAAGCAAAGATGAGAACATGCGCTAGCGCCATGACAGCTTCAACTATTCAACGAGGGATTTGAATCTCGACGCGTGCGCATTCGAACATTAATACAATCGCTATTTCAAACTCAGATGTATCTTGGCAAAAACTGTACTCACTAATTTATCGAGATGACAGTTGTGTAGTTAATAATTCTTCGTGTAGTTTCTATGTTGTTCGTGTTGTTTGTGTGTGTGTTGTCAGAGAATCCCGATTGTCTTGTAAATTTCTTGAAGGAGAGTTATTTATTTTTATTGTACTGAAAAGTACAGTTTATATGTTTAGTGAATCCCAGTAGATTTGTAGAATTCTTGAAGGTTTAGTGAACTGGAGTTGCTTCGTTCCTACGTCCTTCCTGCGTCGAGTCAAGATTAACAATGCGGTTTGTGTAAAAAAATGAGCCCCTTATATACCCTACGTACGTCCAGCCGTTAACCAATCAGATCGCTCGTGGGTGAACAAAGTTAACCAATTATAGTTGAAGCGATCTGATTGGTTAACCACTGATGCTACGTTTGGGTATATAAGGGCACGGATTTTGCACTAATTTTAATATCAAACTGGACTTGCTGGAGGGAGGAACGTCAGCGCTTGCATTTACATTTTGTATATAAGGGTAGTTAATTTCTTCTATAAAATTAGATTACTTTTCCAATGCAAGATGATAGAGCTGGTTAGAAGAAACAACAATATTTTGAATGTAAGAACCTATATTGAATAATTTACGTTGAAAATTATAAAATTACATTTCTTTCATACTTGTGTTTCTTTTCTAGCATTTGGACCTCACGACAGTCGATTTAATACCACGTAGGAAGAAAATAAGATTCGTGCAAGATAATATAACGTAGCAGAAGTCAATGGAAATTAAGTAGGTAATTAATAGTTTGCCAACAAATTTGAATGAGTCGATAATAAATGAAATACTTCAATCAAGTAAGACGCTATTATCTAAAACGTGCTGGTAACGCGCGTCGGTATTTTAGCTAATGAATCCAGTCATAGATGGCTACGAATCAGTGCTGGTATCCTGTAACAAAGTATTATTTTATATCCTTCCACGTGGATTTATTGAGATCGCTTTTGAGAAATATACGTATATTTCTCTTCTCGTGCTTGTATTAAACTTTCATTAAAAACTTATTGAGTAAATAATTAGAAGCAAATGGCTGCCATAGATTTGTTTGGTTTAAATCCATCTGAAATAGCGGATTTTATGGATAATTAATATAGGCAGTAGAATGATAGAAAATTTCAATGGTTGTGTAGAAAATCCTAATGATTGCGTAGAATTATTTTCACATTTGAAAAAAATATACATGGCTTTCTCAGTAACTATGAATGTTGACAGACAACTACCAAAACGTCTGTCAGTACTTGTTGACGACATCTGACGGCTTTAATTTTTATGGAAACACGGGTTCCCCGTTAGCAAGTGTTACTTCGTGCCACTGCTGATAAGATTCATGAATGAAACGTGGATATCGCGTGTCACGATGGTACTGGCATTGTGCGATTCACATGGCTTGTTAGGTTGTTGTTTAGAGTTTGCTGGTAACGCGTGTCGGGCATTTTAGCTAACGAATCTGGTCATAGATGGCTGTGGATCTGCCAACAACTCCTCGCAAGTGGCAATACAGTGTCTGTGTCGTGTCGATACCATTTCGCCGTGTGTTGTCTGGGAATAAAATGAACTTTAGTAACTAATTGTATTATATGTACAGTTACTCCAGAAGAAATGATCGTCTCGTCGAATACAAATGCAGAATAGTGAAATAATACTCTTTACTTGCGCTATTTCTCGTATTAATATTATTCGTTGTAAAATCTATGTTCGAAATTAATAGTATTAGTTGGTATTCACTTGGAAACATCTTTAATATGCGGTATTCGAGGGATTAAATAAATTCTGTAGCGGATACACCAGTCTGAAGGAAGGAGAGAGTGTGTTTGAATATAAACCGCCGTATCGAAGGGCAATCTGCGTCAAAACGATAGCATATATCGAAAAATCGAAATCGCGAAACAGTCGCGGTCCGTCTGGTACTTTCAAGACGAATTTCTTAACATACATCGGCGACGGATCTTTAACCGTTTTGGAATAATAGAAAAGTAACGCGCTGTTCGCAGATCGTCTGTCACGCGGAAATTTGGGACCGTCAATCGAGCGAGCAAACACTTGGACAGAGAAATCGTCGTACGGTCTTTTTTTCATGAACGGTGCGATGCAATCACATGGGGAAGGCGAGAGAATGTCAACGATCAATAGTATTACGAAAATGAATTGGTGATTCGTACGTTGGAAATTTTGTGCACAACATGGTGTCTGGGGACCACGAAAGGTTGCTGCCCGAGCCGGAGAATTACGTGAAATGCTTTTACGACCTCTTCAAAAGTATCGCCGAGGCTCAGAGGTGCGAAATGTGTATAACCTCCATCGAGCATTGTTTACTTGACGCTTTTGGCGGTGACTTCATCTGTCATTTATCAAACAATACTTGTGATAAAAATTCTGATAACTTTACTCTTATTTTCGCTAAATAATTCACACAACGCCGTCGAACTGCTGAATTACACGATGATTCTCGGAAACGTTCGAAGTAACCTAAAATTGTTTGTTTATTGATGCGATATATTCTGATAGATTGTCAGTTTGACAGTTCCGAACCAATGGATACGAGATAGAAAGTTCACTTATAAATTAGTTTGCGATCGATAATTTTAGTTTCTTGCGTTGATTTAATATGAAAATCTATGAAAACGTTTAATTATAATTATTTATTAATAAATATAACGTTATAATATTTCGTTTCTAATGAGGATATCTATCTATTTTTCCTTTGTAAATACAGATAATTTTGTTACTATAAAAATCTATATAAATGGTAGTGTTTTTAACAATTTCATGTGTTAGATTATATATTTTATTTTTTTTAGAAGTAAGGAAGAATGGAGGAAATGTAAAAAAAATAAATCCGTACGCAAAAAAGATAAGAAGAAGGTATTATATTAGCTTTTCTATGTTTTTACCTTATTCTTGTACTTGTGTCTGGCATTGTGCTTGAATGTAATTGAAATTTTTAATACTTACAGATTGATTTAAGCGGAGATTTAAATTACAATAACCCACCGGAAATAGAATTATTTTGCAATGCTTCTGCATTTGCCGTATTCGCTAGTGTTAGGAGTGCTATTTTGGAAAGGCATGCTAAAACAACAAATGAAGTTTATAGAGCATCGAACTGCAATTCTCCACCGCCACAGGAGCACAGCGAAACTATTGATACGGAAAGCGATGACGAGGATAGGATATCGACTGTACAGAGTTTACCAAAGGTAGTCAAGAGAATGATAGATTATACGTATAAAAAGAATTATATATAAATTCAAGTACTTCTCTTAGATTGTAGGTATTGGTTTACGAAGCGTTTTCACATTAATGAGAGAAAGTAGAACAATTGAACCTGCTTTATGTACGAGAGCATTATCAGCTTTGTTGGATATATTACAAGGACAACTTCCCGAAGGCCTGAAATCTGAACCAGATGATGTCATTGGTGCTGTATAAAAAATGAATTGCATCAAATTATTAACAGATTCCGAATATGTGATTTTATTTTTATTTTTTTTATAGATCCACTTTTTGACCTATTGTTGGATTTGGCAACTTCGCATGGCCCAGAATCAGCAGCTGCCAATGATGGTAGTCATTTGACAGCAGTCGCTTGTGCATGCTTATTGAGCCTTGTGGTTGTTAGAGGTGACACTGGCCGTTTATTAGCAGCAATAGCAGCTTTACTCATGTGTCCCAGAGCATTAGCAGTTCAAAATATTCAAGTAAATTATACGAAAATTCATTGTCATTTTGTATATTCTTTCGAGAGGGTTTCTTCAAGTTATATTTTATATGTCGCAGATGCCATGTGTATTAACATCATTACAAAGAAGTGTACAGGCTGTTCTTCTCGGAAAACTTGCACGACCAGACTGGATTACATATGGAGTTCCTAGATGTGCTAAGATTTATACTTCTACGCTTAAGTTATCAAATGAAATAAATAATATAGTACTAAACGGGCGAAGTTTTGTAAGTGATGGAAAGTACCTGTATCTACATACAATTAGAGGATTACTAAAAATCGGTAGCGGTCATGGTGGAACTATTTGGGGTCACATGTATGTTCAGAAGGCGGACTTTTATCCAACTGAAACGGGTTGGCTCGGCTATGCAAATGTTAGTTTAATCGAACATCAAACTTTTCGTAGTGCATAACGATGCGAAGAATGGTTCTTTAACAGTTATTTCATTTCAGAACACATTATATTTTAAGTATACACCCAGGAAACAGAGCGAGTTACTAATTATCGATGCAGAAACTCTTGCAGTTACAGAAATTGCTGTTTTGGAAGGTCGTGATTGGTCATCCTCTGTTATGTTTTCCGACGGCGAATGTTTAGGAATGATAACAGCTGGAAAAGATGTTAGTTGTGTACATAAAAATTTTATAATTAAGAAAAAAGCACATTTTGCACATATATGTGTAAGTTTGATATCATTTATTTTAACAGGATGGTTTTGTAGTCAGAACAATAAATACGTTAAGTAATCCAGTAACAGTTGCATCGGAATTACCATTGAAATTAGCAAGAAAATGTGTAGACGTTTTTGGATATGCTACCTTTGATGAAGAGCAAACTGCACATACATTAAATCCAGGCTGTGACGATGAGATTGCTACAGTTACAGCAGGAAAAGAATTTGCTTTATTAAAAACTGTCTCTGGAAAGGTAAGTGGCATTCATATCTTCTTCATTAGTTAAAAATTACATTGAAATTGAAATGCATTACATCATATTTTAAAGGTTCTCTATAGTGGAAAAGGAAGCTCCCTTGGTATGAAAAGTAATACAAGGCCTAACAGATGGGTAGAGTTGGCACTTGGAAAAGGACCAAGACTTGTTAGTTTTGCAGCTGGTCACGATGGGCAACATGTCGTAATGGTCATGGAAGATGGATCAGTTTTATTTGCTGGTACTGCTAGACGTGGAGAGGATGCTGACAACAGTAAATATACATTCTTAATTTGCAGCATAATATATTTCGGTATTTTGATCAAATTGTTGCTTGTTTTTCTTATCTTAGATAAAGTTAGACGCCAACCTAAGCCCGTGAAACCAAAAAAGATAGCGAAGGTAGAGGGACAATTTATTGTGGATGCTGCTTGTAATAATGGATCGACAGCTTTAGTTACAAAAGAGGGTTCTTTGTTAATGTTTGGCAAAGATACGCTGCATAGTGATCCAGTTTCAGGAATAGTTGTTGATCTCAGAGATGTTTCTGTTGTTCATGTTTCATTAGGAAAAGCTCATGCTGCGGCATTAACTAACAAAGGACATTTGTATACATTTGGAATTAATAATAAAGGCCAATGTGGCAGAGATTTTACAACCGTTCATAGCACTATAAATAAGGATGTCTCTGCTGTTGCTGTGGAAATGGGCACAGCAGAAGATGAACTTTTAGTAACAGAAGAAGGTAAATCATTTGAGATACTACTTTTAACGTTTGCTGATATTATTAAAAAGGGAATACATAAGTTAGTTTATGCTTAGATGGTATGGAATCTACTGAAGATTCGGAAGAAACAAGAGGAATGTGTCCTCCAGGATTACATCAATGGAGACATCGTGAATGCATGGTTTGCACAGTATGCCGAGAATGTACTGGTTACAGTATATCATGTTTAAGTAGTATTCGTCCAGATCGGAATCCAGGCCAGTAAGTATATTAATTCGAATGGTACAAATATACATAAATGTGTATTTTATGTTTTAACCTACTCTATTTTGTCACACTAATAATGTTCTAATATTTTTCTTCTTATATCTTTGCTTCTGTACATAGTTTTCGTATAATACTTAGATTATCGTTTAAAAATATATTTCTTTCTATTCACAGAGAATGTGGATGTGGCGAAGGTGACAGCGGATGCGTTGAGTGTGGATGCTGCCGTACTTGCGCAAGGAAAAGCTGTACTACTAATGGTAAAAATTCGACAGTAAATACTTACAATAACATTAAATATAAATAATCTATTTTCACATTTTTCCTATCGTATTGCAGGTAGATCAAGTTCTAATTTTCGAGAATACTTTCAAAGACGTTTGGGAGAAATAAAGCAAAAGCAGAGAATGAAAGCAGGTCCGAGTACTGCAAAGTATGGAATGAAGATGAAAGGTCCGAATAATCAAAGATTGGGTATATGTCTGCACACGATAGTTATACTTTGCATATTTAAAAATGAAATCGAGTTATAAAAATTGCTACGTAATATCATAACTTTTGTGTTAATTAGCTGGGCCCAGTGTGATACAAAAAGTTCTTGGGAAAATGGCGTCAGGATTAAGTACACATAACATATTAAACGACGAGGGTATCGGAGGAAGTGATATTGAACGAGGTGATGCTACGAGAATTGCTAGTATACCACCGGCTAGAGTTCCTATACCAAGTGAAAGTCCAGTGGTTCAAGTATCTTGTGGCTTACATCATACAGGTAGTAACTAAATATCTATTTTATATGTGCACGATTTAATAATAAATGCGTTGTGTGTTATATATAGTGGTACTCTTGCAAAATGGAGAAGTTTATACGTTTGGAAGTAACATATACGGTCAGTTGGGCGTGGGTGATTTGATAGCACATGCTGGCCCGGTTCATGTTAAATTGCCAGGAATCGCAACGCAAGTTGCCGCTGGAAGCAATCATACCGTTGTTCTTACATCAAAAGGCGAAGTATTCACGTTCGGAGCTTATCAAGTTTGTAGTCCGATTCTTAAAACAATTAACTATCATAGGAAGTAAATTACAGTAGTGCTGTACATATATTTGTTATACACAGAAGGGACAATTGGGCATAAATTGGTGGAACGGACAAAGTGAATCTTCGAATACTACTCCACAAGCTAGTCGTCGTTCTGATAGGACGCAGCCACGGCATTGCTTTCCAAACGTTGTTCCAAATATTGGTCCGCAATGGGGTAGACGAGCAACGTGGGTTGGTGCAAGTGGGGATCAAACTTATGTGAAAATTGATGAAATAAATTCTATTAGTTTAACAAGGAGTACTGTTATGGCAAATAAAAACTGCATAAGTATGTCCTTCTTTGTAAATTATCGTTGTCCACCATTGTCGCGTCGACGAGCATATACCTAACTATAAATACATTGTTTCAGTTTTAATTCCACATCAAACTGATCATGCAAATTCCTTCAAATGTTTAGTTATAAGCAAAAGGGATGGTACTTGTAATAGTTACAGCGGGACGGATCAAGTTGATTTCAGTAATTGTGCGACCTGCTTAGATCCTTTGTATAACGTGATTTGGACGTTCAATCCCACAAATGGCGAAATAAGTTTGTACAATATCATATCGACGGAAGCTAGAACAATTCCTGGTTTGGAAGCGTCCATTCTGAGCCCAGGCTTAGCACTACCCGTAGTATCTAATTGTTTTGTAACGCGTTCCCAGGCTGCGATGCATTTACTGGGTTGTTTGGATACCCTTACGCAAGCACAAGACGAAAATTTGACCATAGTAGAAGAAAACGAATGTAACCAATCGACGCACGGCAAAGTATATAGTCGTGAAGATTTTGTTACAGTCAATAGATTCGAAAGTGCGTATGAAACGACTACAGAAAATGTATATATTATTTGCAACTTTTCTATATACATTTTATATATTTCTAGGTCATGGCGGTGGTTGGGGGTATTCTGCTCACTCGATCGAGGCTATTAGATTCATGCCTGATACCGATATTTTATTGGGAGGATATGGATTGTTCGGAGGTCGGGGAGAATATACGGCAAAAATAAAGGTAGGTATTAGTTGTGGCATACTTCCAATTTCATGAATTGTATAGTACGGTAATAGTTCTATTAAATATTTAGCTTTTTGATATCGGAATGGATGGAGGAGAGCAAGAAAATGATGGCGAACTGTTAGCTGAATCGGAGGAAATACCATACGAGTGTGGACCGAGACAAAAATATTCTATATTATTCTACGAGCCGATTGCACTGCAAGCAAACAGGTGGTACATCGCGTGGGCTAAAGTTAGCGGCCCTTCCAGCGACTGCGGATCTGGCGGCCAAGGAATGGTTACGGCGGAAGATCAGTCAGTAAATGAAATAATTTTATTCGAAACAATATAGATTTAGAATTAAATGTTATATGAATGTATTTATCTTGTCTTTTAGAGTTATGTTCTATTTTAAATCCTCCAAGAGATCTAATAACGGAACGGACGTAAATGCTGGACAAATTCCGCAATTATTGTATCGAATTGTTACACCTGAAAATCAAACTCCTAATAGACAGAGAGATCAAATTGAACCCGTTTACGTATTAAAAAGAGATTTCAGCAGAACAGTTACTAAGGTATGTATCTACATTGTCTGATAAAATACCTCATAGATAATAGAGTAATTAGTATAAAAACACTTTTTTTTCAGGAATGTTTCCAATCATTAATATCTCTTCTTCAATGGAGTTGGAATACATTAAAAGCAGCATTAAACGATACCATGACTCATGCTACGTCTTCACACGCGTTACTTGAAGTGGAACGTTTAGTATATATTAGTAAAGCTAGCTTACGATTACTTAGAACTTACACCAATGAAATTTATCCGAATCTAGGTAAGCAACTGATCTGCTATAAAATACTGAGTTTTATCTAGAGAGTAATGCCAATCGTTTACAGTGGGAAAGAAAACTCCGGCAGAATCGGTATGGTTGGCAGAATGCATAGGCGAAGTGCGCGCATTATTGCATCAAATTTTGTCCGATAACGTACCATTGAACACAAAAAGCAAAGGAAAATCGCGTTCAAGTAAAAGTAAGTGTTCGCACGTTCCATTGCATTTCATTTGAATCATTTCTACGCTTTCGATGGACATAATCGTAATCGAGAAAATTCATTTAGGTCCTGATGCTGTAAACAGTAGGATGACGAATAGCATATTAGACGAGTGTCACAGAACATTCGTAGCCTGTTATCATGCATTTTATCCGACAGCGTATTTGAAATGGTCGTGTCTTTGCGAGTTATTATCAGATATCGATAGAGTATGTATAATTATGATAGAGATTTCAATTAATTTCAAAAGCTTTCGATAATAAACTTCGAGTTTACGGTATTTTACAGGAGCAGGGGAGAACTACGAAGGATAGACTGTTATCGGCTGTTTTAGCTGCTTTGTGCAATCCTACCATTCGCCTTCGATGTACATTTCCCATTTTAAATAACATCATGGACAGCAGCGACAGCATAAAACGACAGCTTAGCCCGTCAGACAATACTGGCTTGTTAATGATAAATTCGACTGAAAGCCATCAGTATCCGATTTTGGTCGAGCAGATCAGTTACAAGTCCCAAGTGGAAAGTACTGGAAAGGAGACATTGAACTGGTCGTTTCGTGATGTACTCGACAGACTGTTGGATTTGATTCTAGTCCCTGTGAAGAAAAATCTTTGCAGAAAAAAGACCCAATCACTGCCAGAGTTGATACTTCACTGTTGTTATTTGTTGGCGCGTGTGATCGCCGAATTAGCGGCGCAATCCAGCGGAAACGAAGACGAGCTTCAAGCTGCTTGCGGCAGACTTATGCATACTACACCTTCGAGGTTTACTCGTGTCAATCAAACGAGATCTTGGAACACTGGTAACGGTTCTCCCGATGCGATATGCTTCTCCGTGGACAGACCTGGTATTGTTATCGCCGGAGTTGGTATTTATGGAGGTGTTGGGATGTATGACTACGAGTTAGAACTTCTCGACGATGTGAGTACTATGCTGAACATTTTTACTAGATTTAAGAATTAATTAAAAATAACAATATATTTATTTGGTTCGTTGAAAATGAACATCTCAGATAGTACAACTTTATATTACGAAAATAACCATTTTATTATACATTCTTTGAAACACTATTGTATCATACATTTTGTAGCAAAATAACACAGGCAATGATCCATCGCACACTCAGCGCTGGAGCAGTTTGGATTTTACGCGCGGCTCTTTCGGGCCAGACGACTGCGTTAACGACATAGTTGAATTAAAATTTGATAAACCCGTACCCATTAAGGAGAATGTAAAGTACGCTATTAGACTGAGAAACCGTGGAGGACGTACAAGTAATGGCGATGGTGGATTGAGCGTCGTTAAGGGTCCCGACGGAACTACGTTCACTTTCACGGCTTGCTCTTTAAGTTTTAATGGTACATTTTTAACTACAATGCAGCATCAGTTCCGCTTAACCGAAAAATAATTGTATACTTTTATCTCGCAGGTACAACGCAAACGAGAGGCCAAATACCGCACATCCTTTATTATTCCAACCCCCAAGATACCGACGGCCAACACACAAGTAAAGCAATGGCAGAGGTACAAGCGAGAAAGTGCGCTCTTGCTATGACAGCGACGATTATTCAAAGATCGAACGAAATCTTCGCATTGGCCAGGGAAAGGGCGGAAGAGGTGATAGCTGCTGAAGTCCTCGGGAACGCGACATTCGTGACAACACTTTTGCCACTGGTTATGGCACACATCAGTCCCCTCGCTACATCGGACCCTAGGGTGAAGATCAACTCTCTAATCGAATTTTCGCAATCCTATCGTATCAACTTCAATAACTTATTTTTTTCGTTATTTTTAAATAGAGTGGAGTTCAGGTTCTCACTTTGATACAAGAGATGTTACCGCATGTCGCGGCACTTAATTTGTTATCCACAGCGGGATCGTCGGAAGTCTCGCAAGATAGCGAAGTTCAATCCCATACATCAACACCTGTTACCACTAGCCATCATTACACGTGGTTGGAAAGCGATCATCCCTATAAACCTGCCACAGTGTCTCGATACAGGGTTAGCTTCCCAGATACGGTCAAGTGGTTAACCATTGAATTCACTCCAGAATGTGGAACGGCTCAGCCAGAGGATTACTTGCAACTGTACATTCCAAACATCATTTTCTCCTCTTCTATGGGGTAAATAGATTCGAGTTCTAATAGCGTAGGAAGGTAACTTATCGATTTCGATGAATCATTTTTATTTCGACGTACCTTTCAGATATAGCACAGAAGCGGAAGACGTACCCTTACATTGGCCCGTGTTGCACAAACTGAGCAACGTCCAGAGTCAATGGCCTCAAAACGCGATCGTATTACCCGGTAAGTTATCGTTATTTTAGGGAATAATTCTCTCCAATGGGTTAGATTACGCGATTAATGTTTTGATCGATCGACCTGTTTCATATTTTAGGGAACGAGGTTATATTCTCGTTGGAGACCGCCTCGGATTACATGAGGAACGACAGAGCAGTTACATACGGGTTCAAATGTCTGGTGATTGGGTACGATTGGATAACGTCGGGAAATGGTCTGAAAAATCTAGAAATTGAATTATCATTTCTCGGCGGAGCCTGTGCCGCGAGTCTCATGAAGAGGAACCTCTCGTTACCGCCTGTATCAAGTACGTATCATCAATTTTAATATTAATGACGCATTCTCTGCAATACGTAATCGCTTTTAGAATCAATGCTCGCTTCTGTCGTAACGCATGAAATTTCCATTGAATTCTCGTTTACTTTGCGTACGTTTACCTTGAAATAATATCGAACGTTTCCAGTATTATCGTTACAATTGTATGATGATTACGTGCGCCACGAATAACATTAAATAAATTACACGAATTTGAATACGAAGTTCTATTTTCACTCGTGTTATTCAATTTCTTTAGAAAAAATATGGTTCGATTCAAAAAACTGTATTAATTAGAGCTGGTAATATATTTGTCTGAACCAGAGGAAATGGATGTTCGTTTCATACGTTAGGATTTATCTCACAATTGTTGCACGTAATAACGAATTTCTCTATGCCTTGTAGACGAGGAAGTGGAAGAGGATTTGGAATTGATGCAAGAAACAGCAAAGCGGATCTTCTCCGTGCACTCGACGCTACTTGGACGAGGATTCGCCCTAGCTTCGCCTCCCACGGTCTCCCAGGCTCTCGACGGCGTTCTTCCATTGAGGTAAGTACCGAATCACGATGCTACGTTTTCTACGCAATCCGCCGTCGATAAAGAACCGAAGCTGAACAGCAGTAACCGCTTTGCGACTTCCAATTAGTGAAAGAAGATAAAATCATCGTCATAAACCAACAGAATGGAACGAGACTCTTCGCTGCAAATATAATCCGACACATGCATCCTGTTCAACGTCGGTTCTTTCAAAACGTTCGATCAGAGATAGCTGAACAGCGGAATTGATCGACGGATCCGTTTAAAAGCGACTCGTCTCCGGTTATCAGTTACAATCGCGTCATTGAAACGGAGCCAATAAATTGATGCGTTGTGGCTGGAAAAAGTCGTGCGCATTCGATGCTCCCGCGTGACCTTTGCGTTTCAATGTTTTTACGCGCGCGACCGGAAATAACTGGTGATCGATGCGAGACGATTACGCGTGCAAACCTTTCGCGTCCGTGTGACGCATGTTACTCGTACTCGCATTACGCGTGGGAAGGAAAAAAGCAGGCGACGAGGTGGACATTGGTAGGGGGAGCGAGGCATATATTTTGGGAACATCGATTAGGTATCTGAACGGTAGTCGTGTTATGCACTATGCATCGGTCTCGTCTTTATTATCTCCTCGTCGATGGCATCGACGCGTGTCTCAATGTAAAACAAATTATACAGTCGGCTGTCGTTATATCACAGTCTCACGATAATTACAACTAAACTGTCCTTAGAGAAGTTTGATTTCTGGTTGAAAATACGACTATTGAATCGGCAATTCGAGGAAGCGTTCAAACGAACCTCGTTTTCGAACAGCGATCAAGTCGATACGATTCTTCGTACGCGTACTCTTCCTGCAGAGTCGATCGTTTGTGCTCGCTCGATCAAATCACGGATTCAATCGCGTCCCGTCGCACGCGCGCGCTCTAATTTAAACGCGCGTGGACGCGCGAACGCGCCTCGGCCGATAGGCGGATCCGATCTCGCATACGTGGCTCGGTTCGCGCGTCGACTCTAATTGGGCGTGCCTTGACGAAGCTCAAGGTAACGACCGGAGGAAGGCCGCTGAATAATCTCGAGAAGCTCAGAGGACCAATTTCTGCTGGTAGCTCCGGGGGATAAAAAGAAACAAGAGCCGCGAGAGTCGTTACCCAGAGCGAGTGCTGGCTGCATCAATAATGCATGGCTCACACGTGCGCGAGATAGCTGCACACGCGAGGGACGAAAGCGTCGGTTACGGTGCTCGCGTTCCGTTTTAGAAGATCGTTGCTTCGTCGGATCTCCGCGGCTGGGCTCCTCTCCGATTTCGAACAGACTCTCGTCTCGTCTCGTCTCGTTCATCCGTCGACTCGAGCTTCGTTCTCGAGCGAGGCTCCTCGCGGTCCCCGCCGCGAAACGAAGAGGAGGACGGATCTCGCGTCGAGTCTATTAATCATCGGATACGCGTGGAACGATACTCGAGCGCGGCCAAGTTGCCCGCGGTTTCTGCGCGCTTGTACGCGCGTATTATTCAGGGTAGCCTCGTTTTCGAGATTAGCGTTTCGATTCGAAACACGAGCCGCTCTCTCCCCGGTGGCGAATCGATTACGCCCGCCCCCTGCCCCTTATCCCCCGTTTGCGCGTTTATCAAAATTACATAACCGATCGGGATGATAACAATAACAACAATTTATTGGCCAAGTGTCCAAAAGCTCATAAATAAACGTGTCGCAGTGAAACGATACAAATGTGAACGAACGATGCCGCGGATCGGACACGCTCCGGTTGAAGGACTCGCGAGTCGTGCTCTCTCGTTAATCGTCGAACTCGGAATTCTCTCAGCTGTCACCGTTCGTTGGGGTATATACATAAGAACATTTTTTTCACGGTACAGTAGTAATTTCTCTAACGGATACATTCGCGTTATCTCGTGTATTGTCAAGGAATGTCAGGTAATTGTATCTTTTTATTGCGTTACAGAGCAGAATTAGAGACGCGGTTAGAATCGTACAGAGGGTGGTGGTCGGTCGAGTGGGGCGAGCGGTACCGATTCTAACCCCTCGCCCTTCGTTCTTCTTCCTCGAGGTGCGCGAATTCAGCTACCACCTCGGCTTCTCGAGAACGTCTTGTATAGGAATGGCACTGCTTTCCAAGCGAGCTGCCGCGCGATCGTCGCGTCAGACACTTTGCTTCTTCTTCCTCGTCGATCTATAAAGTTTAAAAGCGGCGAACTGCGCTAGGTCGATCCAATCGCGTGTCTTACACGAGTCAGCGAGTCCAGGATTTCCCGTAGTTGCTTTCGATCAACTCTTCTCTACGCTGTCCTCGTCCCCGCTCGTGTCTCGTTCATTTTTTTCTTCTGCCTCTTCTCTCGTCACACGTGCACAGACGCACACACATTCTCTCTCTCTCTCACACACGCTCTTTCTCGCACAGGCATACGCCGCAGACTCTCGTGTATCGGCTCGACTCGAGTCCAATCTTCGCGAACGACACTGGCCCTCCTTTGGAAGCTACTTAACACGATAAACTTAACTAACAACGCGCTCCGATTATCCATCCACGTGACCTCGTTCGCGGGAGAGAGAAAGAGAGAGAGAGAGATATATATATATAGGAGACACTCCTTTAATTATCGTGAGAGAGGAACGTGACTTGGAAAGGGGCGAGAAAAGTAGCAGATGCATAGCCAGATGCACGGAGGGTGGGTTGGGTGTCCCGACAAGGGTGAGGCGCGTTGGACAATCGGCGCTCGTTCGTGATATGTAAATGGAAGCTTACGAACTGCCTTGTACTAGAAGGATAGTCGATTAAATTGAAACCAAAAAGCGCCGTCTGCTCTATTCGTTTGCAACACGCGCGCGCGCGGCACAGTTCGATCTGTAATTGTACGTAACTCCTCGTATTAACCGCGTACGATCGCGTTCTTCATCTCGAAAGAATTCCTCTCGCAACAGTTTCAGAAATACGCGCGGTTAGGTAAATCGTCACACGCGTCGAACGCAAGCTGCTCCAACTGTTCCGCGATGGTCGCGCGTTGTTCGTCGCGCGTCGTCGAATCACTCGCACGATTCACAGCTTGTAGACGCGGAAACGGCTCGACGTGTCGAGGCACTCGAACTCTTCCTCGACACGAGCCACGACGGCTCTGGTCGTCGAGCCGTACGAAGGCTCTCGTTACAACTCGGTGGTCAACGGTTCTGCCTTCTCGACGATCACGTGGAACTCAGTCTCCCTGTAGAGCCTGCCATCGGGCACGACCATCGTTATCCGGCTGTCGACAGGCGTGGCAGACGCGGCAGCCTCTCTGGCGATCACTCCGTTCTTCTTCGACACTACATCAGGCGTGTTCGTAGGCACGCTGATCCACGTTTTGTTGTTGGTTCTGCGACGTCTTCTGCAACACCAGACCAGCAGGCAGGTCAACAGTATCAATAGGACGAGCAGGGAGACGATCATCAGCACGAAGACCAGTACGGATCCACCCAAGGAACAATGACGCGTCTCATACTCGAGGAAACTGATCGGCACTCGGTCCACCTCGCCGTCCGAGCAGAGGAACGTCTCTGGGGTCTCGTTGATCGCGTCCTGAGGGGATAACGTGGGCGGGAATGCCGCGTTCTGTCTCGTGTAGAACCTCGAGTAGACGTTCGTGTAATTGAGGATGTTGTTCTTCCACACGGGCAACAACTGACAGTCGCACGGCTGGTCGACCAACAGGTTGTCCAGCTCCAAGCGAAAGCTGCCACGGTCGAACATCATCGAGCCCTCCTCGAAGTTGACCACGCTGTTGTTCTTGAAGATAAGATCGTGCAGGTTGCTGGGTAAAGAGGCAGGTGCTGTCCTCGCCTCCGGATCGGCTCTGATACCGAGGAAAGCGCCGATGGAGAGGCTTCCGAACGTGTTGTTCTTGATGATCACCGTCCCACGCGCGGTCACGTCGAACGCCTCGCTCTCGAGGCTGTCCGCGACGCAGTTCTGTATCGCGACTGTTCTAGGACTCCTCACGATGAACGCTTCGCTTCTCACCGTGCCCATCCTCACGCCGTCCAGCATGAACTTGTGGTAAACCTCGACGTCGTTCATCGTTCTACTTGGCACCTGATCGCCAAAGTTCGTCCCGATCACGTGCAAGTAACCCACGTCGAACTTTTTAAACGCTTGCGCCTCCATACTCTCGATGCGACAGTTCTCGAGCCGCAGCGTGTCCGTGTGCACCAGGTTCGCGAACGAGAACGCGCTCAGCTGGCCAATCCTCACGTTTTCGAAGCTGATCGCCTCCACATCGCCGCGGAACACGAAGCTCGGCATCGCGTCGATGCTGCAGTTCTTCACGGATATCCGCGTGCGCGTGCTACGCGGGGACAGCTCGAAGCTCTGTCTGACTAGGCTTAGATTCGCCACGTTGATCAGGTCTACCGATCGTAGGCCAACCATCGAGGCCAGGCTGGAGTTCATCAGGATCACCGACGAGCAATTGCTCACGACTATCCTGCTGGTGTGCGGGCTTAGCCTTCTGTCTCCGTCGGTGGTCAACACCAGCTCCTGAAATTAGAAGACGAAACGTTTCGTTAATCGTCGACTCGAAAGAAACAGCGTCGAGGCAACGATGCACCTGGCACGAATAGTTGAATGAAAGGTTGAACAGCTGTAATCGAATATTCGAGCACCATAGAATCGTTCGGGACGCGTGCTCGGTGTCGTTACAACGATCGAGGGTCGCTCAACTTTTCCATACCCATTTCCCTATTTTCATCAGTAAACGCTGCGACGAGAATCACCGCGCTAACGACTCTTTGTCACGGACTCTACTTTGCACCTTCTCTCTCGTGACATTCCGCCATTCTCTCTCCACACAGAGATTACACGCTCGTATTGCGTTATAGAAATGTTCGTTCATCGATCTTAAATCTTTCTCGACAGGAATCTTCAGATGCGACCATCAACGAACCCTTTTCCCGAGTTTACACGAGCCAACCACGACTTCCAGGTATACAAAAGATTCTCTCGAACGTGGGAGGCGTACGACTTGTCAGGTACACGCCTGGCAAAGTGGAGCCGGAAGAGGAACGGGTTTTTCTTCTTTCGTGGACGTTATTTGTAGCCAGCTGCTCCCGCTCATCCATTACTCGTCTTTATTAATTCATTTGCAGCCGTGGATGGCAACGAACGATACCATCTGCCACTCGTCGAGGCTTCTTCGTTTAAACAATCGATTGGCGAGACGCCTATCAACGGTAGACGACGTGCGTCGTTGCTCGATTCACGAGATTATCATACCTTTTTTTCTTCGCGCCAACGAGAGAGCCTGATAACGAGTCGCTCGTGGGAAATGTCTACGACGATCGCTCGATGATTCATTCGACCTCGTTTCAGATTATTCCTCGTGTCGTTTAAGAATTCGTTGGAAATCGCGCGGTTCGTAGGCGAATTAGCCTCTGATTCTTCTTCCGTAGCTCGACTCTTCCTCTTTCGTCCAACTTTTTGTCATTTGAAGACGAGCAGAGGAGAGTTTAAAATAATTAGATTCTCAATGAAAGGTTCTACTAAAAAGTGGTCGTTAAGACACGAACGAGCCGTGCGTTTATTATTCATCGTTTCCGCGTTGAGCGAGCAAGTTCCTCGTTTGGCCACAACAGTAGCGATGAATGGGAAGGGCCGCGTGTTTTTGAATGGAGAAAAAGCCGGGCGCGGGCGGACGAGAATAAAGAAAGGTCCACGGCAGTGCGTCGTCGATGGAGGCGAAACCTTTGTGGGCCCTTTTTCTCAGGTACCAGAAACGCATTCCCACCCTCCGCTCGTCCCACTTTTGTTCTCGTCCCGATTGTCCCCTTCTCGATTCCTTACGCACAATCTCTCCAGGCACGAGATTATCAGAGCCTCGAATTACGTGTCTTTTGCGCGTTCGAACAATTACACGCTCGTCCAGCAGAACGTCTCTCGCTGCTTCCTTTCTTTTTTTCTCTCGTCGGACGCGCGAAGATGGCGGACAATAACGTTCGACGGACGAGTCTGGGCGCGATATCGAATATCCGTCGCCTCGTCTCGTGAAACGCGAATTCCAGAAGGTCTCCGCGGGAATCAGAATTTTATTTCCCCGTAGCATTGTCGTCGCGCGAGCGGACGAACCGTCGGAGCAACCGGAAACCAGCGAGGAGGGGTTGAAACGCGGGTGGGAAGAACGACACCGTGATATTCCATTTTAACAGCTCGCCTTTATATTTCTCGGCTTAATTCCCCCGCGTAGCTTCCGCAGCGTGTAATCCTATCGAGCGTGCGACACTTCTGTTCTCCAGACGCCCTCGGAGGGGGGGTGAGAAAGAGGCGCGCGAAACAAACGGGAGGCGTCGAGGGACTGTTTCCGGATTACATAGCCCGCTGGCGATGCTTTCCGATGGGTTCACGGGGAATCGCGCGTTTTACAATCTCGCGTTGCCTCTCGAGTGTTCATCCGTGAGCGTCGAATGTAATTTTAATTAGAAAATACGAGGATCGATTGGAGACGCGTTGGGAACGTTATTATCGCGGCGGAGAACTGGTTCGACGAGCGTATCGTATCGGGTAGTGCGATCGAAACGAAAACGAAAATGAAAATGAAAACGAAATCGACCGTACGGCGGATCGAAGGTCGAGCCCACTGCGGTTTCCGGTTCACGGAAGCGCGATCGTATCGCGGATAGAGCTTCCCAGCGAATGGAAGAACGGTGGAGAACGCAGAAGTGCTCGAAACGGGGAAGCTCTTTTACGATCTATAAAAGATTTATGCGAAACAATTACCCTGGCGGGCGCAGATTCGATCGCTCGTCGCCACCCATTATCTCGTGTACCGGTTACTTCTTCCACTGCTCTCTCTCTCTCTATCGTTTATTTTTTTCGTCTGCGCGTTTTAATCTAACGACTTTGAAAACGATAATTGATCCAGTTAAACGAACAACGAGGGCCTCTCGTTAACCCTTAATTGCTCACGTTGTATCGTGGTCTCGTACTTGTTCGTATCGCGTGAACATTAACTGAAAAAGAATGGACAGTTGAGAAGACGCAATTAATAGTTGTCCAATATGCTCGTTCTGACCCTTGGCGAGTAATTTAGCTTCAATTATTTTTTTTTCTTTTATCCTCTAGCGGTACAAGTGTCGAACAATTCTCTTTCATGGTCTATGGAATAAGGGTCCATCGAGTTGGCAATGATCGTTCTCGCGAGTCGACAGTTCCACGTTTCTACCAGTCGCTACCATCGAATTTCCATTTCACGAGTATTTTCATAACCACCGCGAGACGCTTTCATAGTAAACGGACGCGCTTACTCCCGCGCACCCGTGTTTACAGCTGTTACTTTTACGCGCCTCGAGTTCTTTATTTCCCTCCCTCTCGTGTCTTATCCAGGCGGTACTCGTTACGAGAATTTAAGGCTGTATCCGCTAAAAGCTTCCCTCGATTATTTACCGTGTCGTCAATTATTAAACGCGGACCGGCGCGCTTGACAACTCCACCGCTCGCGTTGACTCCGTCGCCAACGACGAGCCGAAACTTCGTCGCACAGACGCGTCTCGATCTCGAGAGAGATCGTTCGAACGCTCGATCGAGAAACGTCGAATCTCTTTCACTCGTGGCTCGCACAGTGGTCCGTGCGTTTTCCCTTCACCCTCGCGTTTCGACGCTGCCAAGAAGCAGATAATGGACCCGAATAAGAAACTGGAATGAGCTCGCCGGAAATGGGAACGAGGGCGGGCAAGAAAACGGCGAGGGCTGCGCGAAGGGTGCGGATAAGGTATCGCGACCGCGGTTGAGAAAGCGAGATGTCCACTCTCTTTCTTTGGCCCGATATATTCGTAGTCACGAGTTGACGGCGCGACAAATTGGCTGAGCGTGTTCGTGAAATGCCGGCTGTATTATGCGAGACCCGCGGGAGAACTCGCGGGCCCCGTTATGCATTATAGAACTTCCCGGCTGTTTCTCTAGCCTCCTGGTCGTAGCCTCCCTCCGTCGACCTTCTTCCTCCTCGTCCTCGTTGTTAGCCAAGGTTTTCCTGAAACGAGCTCGCGGAACGAGGAATACATTACGCCCTTCCACGAGCATCGTTTCACCCCTTTTGCCCGGTAACTTGGCAGACAGCGCGAGAAAAGGTGGCTGCTACCTTTGCTCATTATTCAACGGCCGCATCGATACGAATTTCTCCTCGAGCGCGGGTGTAATTGGGCTTCCGGTGGGCGCCCATCGTCTGCGCCTGTGGCGAACGGGCCTCCTCGACTACCTACGCGATCGATCGCGAATAACTTATGCTTCTTATTAACCGTCTTATTAATCGTGGATGTATTTTCGTTCTCTCTTTCTCTGTTCTCGTTCGTAGCTGTTGTGTCGAAGTCAGACCACGCGATCTTCGACGTCGATGATACACGATCCGTAACCTATCCGAGCAGCCATCGACCACTTCCGTTATCCGCGCACGCGACCAACCGTCGCGACGTTATCGCCAGCTTTCCGAAAGTGTGTTTCTCCAGTGGATCGTAGCGGGAAACGTTAATTCCGGTACGATTTGCATGAAAGAGTGGGCGGCTAAGTGTCTGTCGCGCGGCGCTGAGAACCTGCTCGTAAATTCAAACGCGATTAAAGATTTATGCAGATCCCACGGTTACGCAACGTCTAATCGATCCGGCAGTTAAATCGACACGGGGATTTCACTCCGTATTTGAAACTGGAGCCACGGCGAGAAATTTATCGGTTCGTCGGTTAATTTTATTCCCCGCCCTCTGTCTTTTATCGCCGCTGCCACGGTCGCCGCCGACAGAAGCTATAGTATTCTGATCTTGGCGCCGATTGGTTTCCACGATGTAACCGGTGCTCGCTTCCCGCGGTCATTTCGTCACGGACAAGAGCTTTACGGATCGAGTTTACGGCATTGTGCCCGGCTCGAAAGCGCTCTGCAGCGCTGTCGTGGCTCTCGTGTCGCTTAGAAACGCACCAGCGCTGTTCCCGGGGACAAAGAACGCTTTATCTCCGCCTCGTAACTACGCCTGGATGCCTCGAAGGGCGCGCGATAAACGAAACTTGGTTGCACGCTGAAATTCGTAGGTGAAATAATTGGTGATTCGTGAGTACGCGCCACTCGATAACGTTTCCAACTGCTTCGATTCGCTCTCCTCGCGGTTCGCAATCGCGTGGCGATCGAGCGAGGGTAAAAGACGACTGGCGTGGAGATTGAAAAAAGGAAAGGACGGGTGGTGGGTTACCCGCGCCGAAGGGCTTTCACGTGACCGCGATCCGTCAAGAGCGGCTGACATTTTTCACAGCGCGCGGCATTTTTCCTCGGGCGTGGCCGTTCTACCTGCGCGGCTGGGTCCGGTGCAATAAATATTCGAGAG
Organism: Xylocopa sonorina; assembly: GCF_050948175.1. Taxonomy (NCBI): domain Eukaryota; kingdom Metazoa; phylum Arthropoda; class Insecta; order Hymenoptera; family Apidae; genus Xylocopa; species Xylocopa sonorina. The sequence continues at coordinate 3,172,683 of NC_135210.1, read as the reverse complement.
CACCACGAGGACGTGCGAGAGTGGTTGGCTTGGCAGGTGCCGCGCGAGAGGAGGACAGGGCGAGGTAGAGAGAGAGAGAGAGAGACCCTGGTCTCTCGTGAGCACCTTTGCCTACCTGCCAGCAATGTCTGGCCCGCGATTTGCGTAAACACGCTCTAATTTATGGGGGTTTTGCTCTGCGTGAGCCCTCGGCCGCGCGCCGCCCTCGCAATTTACGCGGGAACCCCCTTGCGCCGCCCCTGAGATTAGCCTCGCTCTTTCTCTTTCTCTCTCTCTCCCTCCACCCCTTGTCTTCCGTTTTTATTTCGACAATCCCTGGTTGTTGTAGCCGCTTTATATTTCTCCTTGGGGTGGTTGCTCCTGCCAAGGGGCGGTTACACGCTCGGGACGATCGACGACGATCGGATCGCGCGTTACACGATAACACCAGCCGCGTGTAATTCATCCGTTTTAAAAGGCCAGTCCTTCTCGAGTCTTCCGGACCGCCTCCTCGCTGTTCCGTACAAATTTCGATTCCACTCTCTATTTATTCTTCCCTCCGTGCTCGATAATTCGTAGCCAGCCACGGAATAATGTACGCGTCGACGAACAAAAGAGACCCGCTTTGGGACCCTCGCGTCGCATTGTCTACGATTTTTCGTCAGATAGGAACGACTGGACGCGGTTTCTCAATGAACTCGTGGGAAACTAGAGGAACGAGGCACGAAAGCTGTAGAGGCGGTTAGAGAATAAAGAACGAGAGAGAGAGAGAGAGAGAGAGATGGAGAAGGGTTTCTGGAACGGATCTCGAGCAGGGGTGAAGAGAAATGGTAAGGCGGATTCGAGAAGACGATTGCCCCAGCGAGGGAGGCTCTCCTGGGCCGAGGGCGCGAGATGAAATCGGCGAAACGAAAAGGAACCGAGTTAAACGCGATGGGCTATTTCGCGCCAGGACGAGGGCGAACTTTCTTTCTTCTCGCGAGGGAACTTCCCCCAGATTTAAGACGGCTAACGTAAACTCCGCTCGTCGTACCTGCGAATTCTTCTCCCGCGACGCGAGCCACCCTTCGCCATCTTTAATCCCTCGATCTTAACCGTGCCAGGTGTGCGGTACTCGTACGATGCGAATCGAGTCGCGACAAGAGAAGCGGTTTCTTAGCAAACTTTCTACGGGGGGACACATACCTCTCCTTCCTCTTTACAGTCGCAGGTCAGCCTCGAATGATGGTCGCAGAAGCAGGGAGGGTAGTCGCACCTGTTCGTCGAGTTGGTCAGAGCACCCTTGAGCAAGCCACTCCAGAAGAGTCCGAGGATAGCGCTTCCCAACAGAAATTTCGCTGCTCCCATCTTGCGCTTACCTCTTCGACCACCCTCTTCTTCCTCTTGCCTCAGCCCTCGACCCCACCTATTTCGACGCGTTCACACCGAGCCAGCTGATTCCACGTCGAGCCGACCTCGTGGTCGCCTCGACATCTCTGCGCTCGTTCGATCTCCTCTGGCGAATACGATCGCGCACCGTCTTCGAACGATCCTCCGCGAAATCCTCTCGCAGTCGATACACAATATTCGCACACCACCCCACGGTTAGCCTCGAAACGCGCCACTACGTAATTCTGTCGGTCATGTCGCCGTCAGGATCACGAGTCCTCCCGCGGGACACAATTTCTCGATGGTGCAACGGTCGTCATCCGAGCTGTCGCGAGAGACGGTCCCCGTGCTCGACTACGACGTCATCCTCGTCGTTATTTTCCTGCGCTCGACCGGAAACATCCAATTACACCTACGATAACCCACGACACCGTACGGCATCACGGCCAGCGTCTCCACGGTTCTCTGTGTTCCCCAGTCGTCCGAAATTCCTGCTGGAAGGGACAGAGAAATTGGTCAGATTCTTAAACCCCTCGACAGAACCACCACCACCCTCGCCCCGTCTGGCCTCGATTAGATTCTACGGATATCGATACTTCTCGCGAGGCGATCGAGGAGGTACCACTTGAACGCTACGTGATCTTTATCGCGCGCGTGTCACGATTTGCGTCTCCTTTGTACGCGATCGAGCGTTCCTTTTATCTGGCTTGTTTTTCCGTTTCGTCAACGCTCGATTTTTAGTTCGCCAAGAGAGAGAGAGAGAGAGAAGGATCGATCGTGACGTTGGTGAATCACACAGAGCTACGCGACAGAAACCGGTGATCTCGTTACCGACGACAAAGCGCAGCAATCACTTGCTCTCTGTTTAGCTTTCGCTCCTCGCTCTGTGTACCCTGTCGTGACTAATTATAAACGTTTCTCTACATTCCTCGGATATCGGTGACACTGCCGCGTGGACGCGCGGAACGGTTTCATCGCTTTTTCTAGCCACGCGAAATCTGTTTGCTCGTCGATCTCGCTGCTTTGAAGAGCACCACGAGAATAAGAGGAGGAGAAAAGAAACGGAAAATGTATCGAGGGACTAGCTGACACTTTGCACTTCCGCGTTCATAGAGGAAGATTCTTTTCTCGTCCAGTCCAAAGTGATTTGCATCTGAAAACGCGCGCACGGAGACATTCTTCCTTTCCAGCGAAGCGTGTAACAAGTTCGCGTCGAAATTAACTTTGCTTCGAGCAGAGCATCGCGTATAAATATGGAACAAGTTCGTTTCTTCCTTGTATCTTTTTTTAGAGAATTATGGAAGCGTTTAAGAGAAGTCGAATTAGCCATTTTGCAGGGTTTGTTTACGTATCATCGTTTAATTAAGTAGTAGCTACTTGGTAGTCGCGTGCACTGTTTCGAATTTCGCGATTTACCCAGCAACATCTTGTCGACCGTACAAACGCGTAATTATCGCCGATACGTAATTGGCACGCGGCGTAATTAGTATCGTTCGATCGTTACGTAATTGCATAGGTCGGTTCGACGCGACAGCGAGTTCCCCTCTGTTTATGCTCGCGCGATATTTTGGGGGACGGATCGTTTTCAGTTCAGACTCGAAACGTTTTTTTTTCTCTCGACGCGAGTTTCGATCGCGTTCGATCGATCGCGATGGCCCAACCCCCGCGGTTCAACGCTGCGCGAATCAACAGTTACATATCCGCGCGATAAAATTTATCATTTTCGCTTCCCACTGTATTATTACGTTCCATCGCGCTGTATCATTGCGCTGCCAGCAAGCCGTCTATTTATAGCAATTATTCATTCCTATTTCTCTCGTCCGTGCAAAAAACCGTAATCAATCATAATTTTTTCCAAGCGAGGAACGTTACCGCCAGTTAAAGAAAAGAAAAAAAGGAAAAAGAACCCGCGAATTTTGCATTCGGTTTATTCCTTCATTACTCACGTCTTGCCATCGTTCCCCGATAAAATTTCCATTTCGTTATTATTCTCGTTATCATTTTTTGTTCGCACGCGATTGACTTGAACCGCTCGAAATCGTTAGCTGGCATTGCTGCGAAGGTTACGCGACACCAACTCGACCATCACGCGTTCGATACCGCGAGCAATTAAACGCTGGTAATTATCGTTTCACGTCGAAGGGGTTGTCGACGTAGACGAGAGGGATCTGACCTGACGCCTTGAATTAACGCGCGACGAACAGTAAAACGAAGAAAGATGCGCGCATTATGAGTGTAACGAATCACTGGTTTCCTTTCTCTGGCGCCTGGTTGAAACCGACTGTTCGTTAAACCGCAACTTGGCGGCGTTCTCGAGACCAGGTTGGACCACTGTTCCTTTCCAACAAGCGTCGCGTGTCCGCGATACGCTCGGCTTTAAATAATCCAGCGTGTCTGTCCAACTAGCCGCGTTGAATCGCGTTGAATCGCGTCGATCCGCGTTCGCCAGTGTCGATTCGAGGGCGGATGAAGTCACGGATGGCTCAGTTGGAGTTTCGTCCCATCGTGAACCTTATTTTCGACGAGGAGGGACGCGAAGCTGCCGCTAATTTGCCGACGAGAACGACAAAGGGACGTTCTTAGGGTAGCCAGGGATTCAGCTCGCGATTTTAATGAATTAACTTTCCATTCGTCGAGCGAGGACGCGACGAGAGGGCTCGTAGGGTGGGCACGCGGCATCAATGGCCGTGAAAAGGTTGGCGCGAATGAAAGACAGGTCCGATTCGAAAGGCTCGCAGAAAGACTCTTTTCCAACGGCTGTAGGTACGACTCTGCTCTCGACTCGCGGTGCTCTTAATTTCTTCCGCTTCTTTCTGCCCTCGTTACCCTCCGTACGATATCAAACACTCGAGTAGACTTGTTGATTAAATCTAACGAGCGCGAGCCCTATTGTCCTTGGTCGCTTCGACCAGTGGAGGAGATTTTAACGCGTCGTTACCAGACACGGATCCTTCGTTAACCCCGTCGCTGGCCGTTGATAAACGTAATTACGCGCGTCATATGGCGCGAGGTAACTTCCGTTCGACTCGTCTATCCTCCGATTAACTTGACTCGCGCGATCGTCGCGACGCTCGCTCGCAGCTCGAGCCATCGCGATCAGATGATCCACGCTTCTTACGGAACCGGTCGTTTCGTTCATTCGAGGGCACCTCGCGTGGCGCAAAAATGAGGAACGACCGCTCTCAGGGCAACCGGTTCTCCGGATCGATACGCGTCTTTGTTCATCGTCGTTGTTTCGTTCGGTATTCACATTTTTACCTGCGAGCCGGTATCGACGGAACCGATTAATTGGCCACTGGTGCACGCGGGCACGTTGGAGCGGGCTGGAGCGATTAACGGACGACGAACCGTGACGAGAGCCACGCGTGCACCATCAGAGGACACATTGGAAAGAGGACCAAGAACGAACGCGTTCTGTAACGAGAAAAAAATACGGGACGAGCTGGTGGAATCGACGAGTCGTTGGTCATTCGACAGAAGGAAATGAAGTGAAACGAGTGCGCGTGTCTGGGACCAAGAGGAATTGTTTGACCCCGTCCATTTCTGTCCGATTAATTCGCTTCTCGCTAATGGATATTCGCGTGTATTCCGGCGGACGTTCACCAGGTTCCTCCGCAATTTCCACGACACGCGACAACCGCCAGACGCACGAGTAAATCGCTTCCTATTACGTGACTGTTCCCCTCGCGGTACGCGCTCGGTTTCTCGTTTGTCCGGGTCGCACGCGTGCTGCGAGAGCACGCGACACACGCCCACGCGAGCCTCTCTCTCCGCCTGTTTCGTGGCACACCGATGGAATGCGCGGGCCGACCTGTCGCGAGGTGGATATTCTGAACCGCGAGAGCCATCGAGGACGCTTCTCTTCTGTCCTTGCAAAGCAAATTCATTCATCTTCCCGGATTAACATCGATTACTAACCCTGTTCTACTATCTACCAGCGATGGAAACCTAATAACCGTAATCGCTAATCAATTCTGATGTCCTCGCAGAGAAGACATCCTTTAATGTCACGTCCAAGTGCAAAGGAAATTCATTCGTCTTTGCAGATTAACATCGATTACTAACCCTGCTCTGATATCTATCAGCGATAGAAATCTAACAACCGTAATCACTAATCAATTCTGATGTCCTCGCAAAGAAGACATCCTTTACTGTCATATCCAAGTGCAAAGATCTAAAGTAGAGTTGTGTCGAGACAGTTACTCGTAGACTCGAACAGCAGTCGCATAGTTGGCGGACGTCCACGCGTAACAGGAAAACCGACCCTCTCTTCTATAATATTCCTCTTTATCCCTGTTTCCTTATCTATCCCCGACCTTCGCGAACCGTCGAATCGTTGGCAATTCCCAGGCACCGATAACGGAGCAAACGAGGGTCGAGAGAAGGTGGAAGAAGGAGTAACGCGGCCCCTCGTTCAGGGTTGGAGACTTCCTTACGCGGGGGATTAAGATCGGATATCCCGAAGGTCGAACTCTGCCCGTTAGCCGAGGCTGGGACAACGGTTAATCCGGCAATCACGGGCCAGCTCTCGTTCCGATATATACCCGTGGGGATAGGGTTCGATTAATCGTTTGGAACGTAAGCCAGGAGGTGGGGTTGGTCTGTTGGTTCCGCGAAAGTAACGTTCTTTCGAAGTCTCATCGAGTTCCAGTCGACGTTATCTGTTCGAGGAAGTCGTAGAACCGATCCGATTCGTTATCGTCGCGACGCTGTACTCTTTTTTTTTATCAACAGAGGATCAACCGTTGGGATCGACGTTCGCGAACCGTCGACTCCAACCAGCGTTTTCATTTTCATCGACGAGAGGAATAATCGCGTGTCGCGCATGGCCGCTCGTTGCGATAATGCTCGCGTTGGACCGAATAATTTGTCGCTTTTGATGCAAAGTATCCGTGTCGTTAGACGCGGCGGACATTGTTCAGGTTGCATTAAAATGCAACGAGTAACCCTGATAAAGCGCAGGAACGGCGCTAGTTTTCTTTTTTTCAACGTGCTCGGGAGTGGTAAAGTGGGTCTGTGGCGCGCGCGGTGCTGTATAACTTTTGCGAAGCTCGGATACGGGTTAAGCGATAGGGGTTAAACGATCGATTCGTTTTCATTAGCCGTGTATGAAGTAACGCGATGCCCCCGATTGGAACGATTTTGGGTTTAATCCTCGATTGATCCTCCGACGAGAAGCGCGACTGTTATCGTTCCTGCATTAACCCACTTTAATCGTCGCTCGATTATTCGTGGACGTCAATCGAACGAAGATAGGAGGATCTTGGCGCCGTGGATCTGTCGCGAGGCAGTCGATGTTCTTAGACGAGTCGTGCAGCTGCGTGCGCGTCGGTCGAAGTCAATTTAACGCGTGAGTGGGCTCTCGCAGCCGATCAAGAGAGAAAGAAAGAGGGAGAGAGAGTTCGCGCGAAATCGCAAGGGACGAGAGACGAGCGTCTGGGCGAAACTGGGACAGGGTTGCTGGCGGAATTTCTTCCGCGTTCATCGAAACGGAGCAGAAGGGGGCTGATGGAACACGGGTCGTTCGATGTCGAGCGCGGGGCAGCGACGCGACGAAACGATCGTAGGCGCATCGAAAACCGATATCGTGCACCTTGGACACGCGAGACGCGCTGTTCCAGCTGCGGGAGAAAAATGCTGGCTCGAACCTGTCCGATGTGGATCGACAGCTGCGTGCCGTTCGTCGCGTCTGGTGCGAACAGTAATTACGACACGTTTGCTCGAGCTGTTTGCTCGGCACTTTGCCCGCGTTCCCGCGCGGGAAAAAAGATCGAAGTTTACGGAACGCGAGAAAGTAGGGCGAGCGAAGAAAAGGTTAATCGACGATCGAATCGGGTTCCTCTTCTCGAAGCGCGTCTTCTGTCGCGGAAGACCCACTGGCTGACACGCGCTCGTAGTGCCACGTGGGAAACGATGCGTTACAACGATCCCATACGATTCTCTGCAACGATCCAGCCGCCGTTTTCGAGTCGATCGTTTGTATCCACGACGATATATCGTCTTCTCTATCGTTTATTTCTGTTACGTCTACTGTGACGGACCCCAGATAACGCGACTAATTACTCGAGCCTATCCCTTGTTGCGTGGCTCTGATCTACGGATAGATCGACGCACCTACGTGTCACGGAAAAATCCGTCGCGATTTCGCGAGGCTAGCGCAATAACGTCATCGTTTATACGGTCGCTGTCACGGGGCAGCGCGTTATGCAACGTCTTTCGAGGATGTTCCGTCGCGGTTCACGCGATCGTCTCGATGGAAGGTCAAGCGTTCCTCCGGAGGAATTCGCGGAGCGCGATCGACGCCTCTGTTAACCTTTCGCGTCTCCACTCGAGCGAGAACTTTTCACTTTCTCGTATCCAAATTCCTATTACTCTGTTCCGCGTTCTATCCTCTGTTATATATCCTCTCTCCTCTCTGTTCGTAATTGAAGCACAACCGTAGAATCATTCGAGGCAGCGGGACGACGTGGCCCGCCTCGCTGCGAGGACGCGTAACCGCGCGAGACACGGTCTCTTCTTCTCTTTACCTCGATATCTCGACACGATGTACCCGCGACGCGACGCTGACGACGCGCGAACAGCAACTGGCCGCCTTTCGAATTCGCGGCTGGTTTGCACCTCGGCGACGGTTATCGCGCGACACGAGTACCCCCTCTTTTCAGAGATATTCCCCACCCAACGATGGTTGTTCGCGTTCAGACATCGCCCCACTCCTTGATCCTCTCCTCCGTTTGTTCCCTGGTTGCTCGGAAAACCGTGTCTCCCACCAGAGTCGACGAGCTTCCCTCCCTCGCGCGCTTTTCAGTTGCTCTTCTACCGTCTCGTGCCGCGTGTTGCCTCTCTCTCTCTCTCTCTCTCTCTATCCATCGTTTCCTCCTCTGATAGCCGTTAGAGGAGAGACGAGAGTCCATATTACGGTGGAAAACAGAGAAGGAGAGAGAGGGAGAGAGAGAGAGAGAGAGAGAGAGGAAAGTTTCGTGGAGCAACAAATTTATATTTGTACAGCACGTCGTTATCGGCACCGACTTCCTTTCTCTCGATTTTTCGCGTGCACCAAATCGATTTGCCCTTGCACCTTTAACTTATTGCGCGCGGCGGCCACGGGAACTTTTCCCAGGCGTGTGAAATATTTCCACGTTGAACGTGGGTCACGTATCGCGAAACTTTTGCGTGAACGCGGCTGGTAACGCGGCGAGGGACGTGTAAGTACCTGTACGCGAGATTCGAGCTGGATCCGTTCGCAACGTTTCTCGAATTCGCGTGTGCGAAAAGGGAACGAGCTCGAGGGGGATCGCGGCTTGGCTCGTTGCGCGTTATCTCGTCCGCGTATCGCTCGAATAATCGCTCTCCAGGCTTGCTCCGCTTCGTTCTCGTCGCGACCCTTTTCTCCGTGTCGCAGCAGCGGACTTCTTATCCGTCGCGAGCGATAAGGCGCGGCAGATAAGGCTACCGAAATCATCCGCGAATTGCCAGCGATATTTTCACTGGTCGTTTCATCAGTTTCATTGAAACACTCTTTTATTTCAACTCTCGATCAGTTACAGAAATTGTCGAGCGACTCGTTCGTCGTTGCGAGCCTCCTGATAAGAGCATCAACGAGATCGACGGCATCTGGCTCTAATTGAATCGACGATTCTTTTCGTAGCGCCGTCCACACGATCCCTTTGAAACGGACTTAACAGTCAAATACTCTATTTCTCTGGGTTTATACACGCCGCCATTTCATTCAGAGACGCGGGGCAATCTCGATCAAAGCGCGAGAACCGTGGCAAATCCAGCGCTTCCTTTTTCAAGACGTCTGTCAGCACAATGGAAGTTTGCACGAAAAAATGGTCGCGGTAATCCGCTTTTCCGTACTGCCGATTGCTATTTTCACCAGTCCCGAGTCGGCTAAGTCCTCCACTTCCGTTTCATCCTGGACGTAATTTCACAAAAGAATCTCCCAGCCACGAACGGATCGTTCGTCGAACGAGCGCGAGAACTTTTCCAAATTCAGACTCCTGGTTCGAACTTTCCCTCGTTAATTGACCGGTGATTAATTACGGGGGGTGCGCCACGAGAAAAACCACCCTCGTCGCGTGAAATCGTGGCAGCCTGCTCAACGGAGACGATCGTTTATCGCTGCCTTTCCCTCTGTTTCGAAACCTCGCGATCCGACCAATGAGATTCTTTTCCCCAGCCAGACGATTGTCGATCGACTACACGAATCACGCGATACCAATTAGCGATTCCAATTAGCTGGATCGCGGCTCGAAAACGATGTTCGAAGGCGAGCCGCGCGGTTCGTCGCGTTTCAAGGTTTCTGGCTGCTCCAGTTTCACTTTGTTTCCCGTCGAAAAGTTGCACACCCCGTCGCGTCGCCCCGTTGAAAAGTCTGGCGAGCCGCGAGCAACAATTCGTACGATTTCCTCGCGGCACCGAGTCCGTCGTAAACTTCGCTCCCGTCTGTTTGATCCGTCGGTAAAGTAAAGCCGTGCCCCGCGTCTAGTCTGAAGAAAAGGGCGCGTCTCGCGGCCTCGCTTTTCCTTCTCAGCTTCTAACGGCTATAAAGTTACCCCTTTTATCATTCCGTCCGGATGTCTCGACGGAATTACATCCTCGCGTCTGTTCCACGACTCTGGCGGGAGCTCTTGTTCGTTCTCATTCTCAGAGAGTTCTACCACTGAACGCCCTCGAGTAATCAGTTAACAAATTCTTTTCCTCGAGAGCGTCGCGCGGGTTCATTTCTCAAACGCTCCTCTCTCGAATATTCTTTTCCTCGCTGACATAAATCAAAGCTTTCCTCGATCGAGAGCCTCGTTCGTTACCGCAGATTTATGCGACGATAAGAAAGCGCCGGTCCCGATCCTCTTCCAACGCGATCTACTCTTTAATATTCGATAAGCGTATATTTTTCCGTTGCAATCTCCGCGCCCCGTTTCCCTCCATTCTCCGTTTACCCCTTTTACCATATCACCTTATCGCGCCCTCTGCCGCTTCCGCGGCGTGTCCTTCGCAGCATGTCGTGCATAAAATTATATCGCAGCGATCCGAGCGGGGCGAAATCTCACGCGACCGATCGCGGCACGACTTTTCACCTTGAAGTTCGCGGCGACGGCGGTCTTCCGGCGATAAGCGGCGCCTTTCGATGATCGATTCGTCGGGACGTTATCCGGCGTCGTTTATCCGCTTCCTGCGTAGCCGGACGGGACGCTCCTCGCCTCCTCTCGCGGGTAAAATATCGCCCCTCGTCGCGTGCCCTCGAAATTAATCGCGTCCGCAGTTATTTCCGATTTCCAGCCCGGCGATTTGTTCCAGCAACGGCTGCCTGAGAAATCGGCCAGATCTCCTTGCTAATTATTTCCATCTGTATCCTCGCTGGCCGGCTACCACTTCGACTACCGTCGTCGACGCGAAATTGTTAATTACAGTGATCAATTAGACGCTGGCTGGCTAAAAGTGCCAGAGCGATTTCCAGCGCCCCTGCCAGCTCGATCGACGGAAACGCGGGATTAATTCGCTTCGTTTTCTTCAGTTTCTCTTCCTGAATGGTGCGACGATCGAACTCTATCGATCTTGTTTCGCGTTCTTTAAATTTCTCAGTTTTTTCGCACTCACTTTTATCCTTTTAATAAACTTATCCATTTCAAAAATTGTAAACCATCTCATGCGCCAATTTGACGCGCAAGGAATTCGTAAACCTATCGTTAAAAGTGAAACGAAGGAACACCATCTTGTTCCTCGTGTCGTGGCAGAGCCGCGTGATTAATTCCGCGACACGTTCGCTCGTTAAATCATAGTTCGCGGGACCGATCAACAAGTGTTACTTCTCGGCCGGAAACGGATCGTACCAGGGAGAAATACGCGTTTCGCGGATCCACTAAGAATTTTTCGCGACGTCGAAACGGGCGGAGGACGCGCAAAGCGGCGACGAAGCTCGCGTCGACGTTCGAGAGCATCCCATTGACCTGATTCCTCGCCACTCGAACGTTGCGATCGTATTCATTGATAGACGATCGATAAGATAGGTTACCAGGCTATTGATTCTGGTGTAACTATGGAGGTACATAGAATATCGAGCGATGTTTGACCTATTTCTTCTCCCAGACGGTTGTCTTCCCTCTAGATTCGTGTACACAGTGGAAATTACGATGTCGACGCCATGTTCCCGGGCTCTGTTTGATGTGTTCGATTGCTATTTCGTTTGGTTAATTATTTGCCGGTTGAGAATCGATCTTAACGTCGTCTAATGGTACCAATGGTCCCAATATGAAATCATTGTCGTTATAGTTCAATATATTATAACTATTCTCGAGGTTCTTTATTATGTCAGAAGTGTTTTTATCGAGAATATTGAAAAAGAAAAGGATTTTAGGAAGGTTCGTTGGTCGCGGTGGTCCACGTTGATCTGAAAAGGCGCCAGGCGTCCGGCGGCGTCTCGACTGGTATTCCACCGCCAGTCGACGCCGTTTTATCCATCGACGCAAGCTCGATGAGACCAATAACCTCGTTGCCAGACCTTAGCCGCGATATCCTCGACTCTACTGCGATCCAGACGAGCTGCTACCAGGATCGTGGATCGCTATTTCCGTTTCCGGGTTTGTTCCGTCTGCTCGCAGCCGAATATCTCCTTCCTGATCGGTTTCGTCTTCCCTGCTCGATTAGATTTTGCCTTTCCGCCGAGGGGGACGCGATCGAACACTCGAAAACCGTGGCAGTGCAATACGAATGCAATTCCGTTCTTAAATTTATTGTTTCACTTATTTTTATTTATTTCTCTATCAATTTAGTAATCAATCATTTATATTCCCTGTGTCGCGTATAAAATATTTTGGAATCCAAAGTCTTTCAAGCGTAACATTTCAGTTACAGAGAATTACATATCATTCCAGACGATTATACTCGCAGCTTGAACAGCTTCGAAATAACTCAAAGGTGCTTTCCTCTCGGTGGAATTCATCCGCGTCGTCGTGTTCGATTCCTAAACGTTCCTCCTCGCGTCTCCGTCGCTCGTACGCGCTATCGAGACCCGAATGAATATAAGAGAACACGCGACACGCGACGAGGAGCATTTAAAAACGCGGGTTGCGATCGATCCGGTTCACCGTCTCGTTCCGTTCCCCGCGAGTTTTAATGATTTCGCGGCCTCAAAGCGGCGGGAAAGACTTTCACCGCCTCGTTTAGGCGCGCGGGTACGGAAAAAACAGAGAGCCGGAGATGGGGGCTGGGAAAATACGATGCCTTGCCGGTAAACGCGAGCCGCCTCGTCCGTGGATTTCAAAAGATTTACTCTGCCTGCGCGTAAAAACGGGGGTAGACGAATCCTTTCTCTATTAAACGCCGCTCGCGAACGACCCACTGCCCGGGGACGTATTTCGCGGCTTGTTTCCACGCAGCTTGGCGAAAAATTCGCCGCTAGATGGGAAAAGTTTGCTGCCACCGTAACGGATCCATCGTCGACGCGTTCGCGAACGCTGCGAGCTCGAGAACGACGCGTGATCCGCTCTTGAAGCTGATTTTGTCTCTGGTCTCGAGAGATCCGCTTAGAAAATCATCTAATCTCGCGTTAAAATCGTCTCGCCGATAGCTCGCCTCGCTGGGTGCCGTTGCTGGGAGTTTAGAAGCGCGCAGCTGCTAATTTCACTTATAAATCTCGCCTACGTCCTGTAATCTCGCCGCGAGGCAACGCGGCAGGAATTGGGCTACGTGTTTTGTCGATTAATATCCCTGGTTTTGCGGCACGGGATATCCAGGGACAAGTTAACGTCGTTTGCAGTCGGGAGAGTGGCCTTGATCGGTTAAATTGACTTTGGAGTAACTTGGCCAACTATGGGCTAAGGTCACCCGCAAGCCACCTAGTCCTGCCGCGTGTACATCCTTCAAACTGCACTCCCGTATCGAGTTCTGTGTCACTGGCGTTTCGTCCTTGTCAAGGACTCGCCGCGAGTCCATATCGCCTTCAACCCTCGCGTCATATTTCACGCCCCTATCGAGAAACCTTGTCAGAAGGGGTGGAATCTTTGGTTCGATTGTAATTTCAATCATTCCTGCGTAGAACTGTCCATCTTTTGGCGATGTTTAAGCAAACCATGGCTGTCTATAGCGACTTTTAAATTAAACCTGGTTAAATAACAATTAAGACTATAGTTACGATATTATAAATCTGCTTAAATGGACACGAGCGATCGTCTTCGATTCGACACAATAACGAGCGAACCAATTGAAACGTATCAAGACGAGATACGTTATCTAAAGCCATTGCGTTTCTTAATTAATCTCGCCGTCGCCATTGTTCTCTTATCAACCGTCACGATGAGTCGAAACCTTTTTTCTTTCCCCAGCAAGATTGAAAAACCGTCGCGACACACCAGACGACGTCCAACAATCGAATCGCGTGTATTGACCCACTTGTTTTCGTCTAAATAAATAAATTGACGGGAGAATTGGATCGAGCGGATGTAAAGCGGGATAGGAAGGATAAATTAGGCTAGGCTAGCTGGATAGGGGTTGCAACGAGGGTTTTGAAACGAGGGACGAAAGGGACGACCGCAACGGCGGGGCCAGAAATTCCGGGAGCAGAAATTCTCGGCTGGAGAACGCCGAGGGGGGCCGTAAATGTAACGTTTCGAAACGACGCGCGCCAGCGATTCGACTATATTATGATGTTTCTCGCCGGAAGTTATAATTGTTTGCCGAGTTCCACCGGCTCGCGCGGTCCTCTCGGGAGGAGCAACGTTGCGTCGAAACTTTCTCTGTTAACCCTAGCCGCGATTTCGCGAACACCTTGTTCCCGTGGACTTTGCAGGCGATACGATGACGTCCTCGCTGGTCCCAGGCGTCGTCTCCGCGAGCTTTGTCCCGCAGGATCCTCGCTTCCGTGGAACCAGCGCGATAAAAGGCGCGCCACGACTCGCGTTCGACCCGCGAAACGACCAGGGGGTGGCTCTCTCCATAGTATCTGCATGCTAATTACTTTTGGCCGAGCGCGAGCCTGGAACGCGAAACGGATTTCGTTTCAGGGGACGCATCGCGCGGTCGAAAATGAATTCCGCCGGCCCGCGGCTGTCATTTAAATGCGGCCTGTCGGCGCGATCGTACGCGACAGGTTGAATTATTAAATCCACGTGAATTCTGCTCGTTTTTTTTTTTTCGTTTTTTTGCTCTTCTTTGGTAGTCGTGAACGCGAATGGAAATACGATGAGAGGATTTGGAATGATCGCGCTTGTGTAGACGCTTAGGGAAATTATGAGAGGAAAAATTGCGATTGTGATACTGTACGGGCTTAGAAAACTTACGCTTGGAAAATCTGCGCTTAGAATTCTCACGTTTGGAAAATATACGCTTAGAAAACTTAGGCTTGGAAAGCCTGTGCTTAGAAATCTTACGCTTGAAAAGTCTACGCTTTGAAAACTTACGCTTGGAAAGTTTGCGCTTAGAAAACTTACGTTTGGAAAATCTACGCTTAGAATACTTCCACTCGGAAGATCTGCGCTTAGAAAACTTGCTCCCAGAAATCTATCGCTTAGAGAAGTTACGCTTAGAAAACTTGCTCTAAGAAATCTATAGCTTAGAGAAGTTACGCTTAGAAAACTTGCTCCCAGAAATCTATCGCTTAGAGAAGTTACGCTTAGAAAACTCGCGTTTAAACGTAGCCAGTGAGCCTCGCTACGGGAAAACGGCGCGTGCGGACGAGGCGAAAATTTCATTGAAACTTTACGACACTGCCGTTTATACGTATGCGCGACGGGTATCTTAAATGGATCGCTGGCTTGGCCGGCTCCATAAAACGCCGTGGGCATTTTTTATTGTACTGAAAATGAACGGGGAAATGAGCTGGCCGGGAGGGTGAACTAGGTGCTCTTTTCGCGTCCCATTTACAAGTATCACGGGCTGCCCGTTGAATCTATTACCGTTTAACGGCCAGCAGCCGTGCCGCGATAGAAAAGAAGCCCAAGATAATTCCTAGATATATCACGAATTATCGGCTGCCGGTGGTTTACGACGACTTTTATTCGCGCAATTTACAACGCGCGTTCCGCGTCGCGGCTGGGATCGAAGAGCCGCTCTGTGCATCTGAAATATGAGGAAAAATATTAGGTTTTACGAGCGCCTCAACGGCACTGGGGCCGACGACAGCGAGTCGAGGCGGTAGAAATCGCGGGGATGCAAACTACCAACCAGCGAATTTATCGTTAGTATTTTTCTCGCCCCTAAGTGAGAGGGATCGCGAACTTCCCCGCTTCACGGGAAACTTTTCGAAAATAATTAGAGATATTTTCGCGGAGAAGCAACTCGCAAGCTCAAAGACTGCGATTCGAATAACTTTCCTCGGAAATAATTAGAGATTTCATTAATCTGACGCGCGAAAGCACTGCGGAGCACTCACGGGAAGCTTTGAATGGAACGCACTGAGAATTAATATCGCCTCTGTTTACCCGTTTCACTTGGCCATTTTCAACTTCGACGTTGAATGACACGTGAAAAGTATAATACCTCGTCCATCGTTCGCGCTGGTCTCGGTTAAACGATCGTTCCAACGGATCGACCGCGACTCGTCGAGATTGCAGGTCGATTTAAGGCCGTCTGCTGGCTCGGTTGTTAAAATTGCCAGTCGTTTTGTTCGAGCAGGATGAAAATATCGAAGGAAAAACGGGCAAAAAGAACGGGACCAGCGACACGAAGGAAAAAGAATGAACGCGAAAGGGTGATCCTGTGATTCACACGCGGACAAATATTTTCGTCGATATAGGAACACGACATTTATAACCGTGCTCATCGCGTGTTACGATATCGACAATATCTGTGCGTTGCTTTTCACCCCCTGGCATTCCTGCTTTTTTCTCCTTTTCTCTCTTCGTTCGCTCGTCTTTTTTTTTTGGTTTTATCGCTCGCGATCCCGCGAGGTGTACGGCGGTGCTGTTACGAGAACACGTTGCAGAAGGATACTGGCGTGCCCCTAAGTGGCTTTACGATTCCCTCCTTTTTTTTCTCTCCTTCTAATGCGCCCCGTTAAAGGAGAAATAACGCGGGTCTGTGGGAGGGCGGAACGTGACCCGTAAAAAATGTGTGTCGCGTATTAGTTGTTTAACGAGCCGCGCGCGTGTTAAGTCACGCGCGCCCCGAGCGGAACGCGCGGCCCTGATTCCGCCTCGCTCGTGAATAGAACGAACCACGTGACCATTTCTTTTGTACGAAAAAAAATGTAGAAAAGAGACGCAGAAAAGTTGGTAACTGTGTTGGTAACTCTGTTTGCAAACCCCCTTCACAATCGACATAATTTAATTAATCGCAATCATTAGAACCGGAAACTTCACAGACAGATTTTCATCGAGTTTCCACTTAAGATTCGCGATCGTCGATGCACAGTGATCGTAACGAAAATTGGGCCAGGTTAAAAGCAGCGCGAAGGTGTCCAGAATCGCGGTTTCACGTCGAATCGCGGCACTCTTTCCTGGAATTGAAATAGAACGCGACGCCAGGAGGAAAAGGGTGGCGCGAAGGTAGACGCGAGGGGGTTGGAACACGGCGCGCCGCGTAAAGGTAGAAGCCAGCTCTCGCGCGGAGTAATTAAAACTCTGAAAGTCCCTAAGTCGCCTCAGACTGCGCGTAATTTGCGAACGCGCTCCTTTGCCCTCTCGCGTACGCGCGCCGCGGTTAGAAAACGAACGAGGACGACGTAGAACGAGGCTGAGGCCTTACCTCCGCGTCTCGTCTCTCTCCAACGCTTTTCTCTTCTCTCGTGCCCTCCACAGCGTTCTGCTCGTCGTTATTACCCGTCATCCCCATCCGTCAGCTGTTCTCTTCGTCGCTGACGTAATTTTCGCGACGGCTTTCCCGTTTGTCCTCGTTGTTTACGCGTTCTATCGCCTTTATTCCGTTTCGCGATTCAGCGTGGATCTTTGTCCATCGCGTTTGATGCTTTAACGTGTCCTCGAGCTCGAAAGCGAGCGACAGACCGTGCGAGAATCTCGCTCGATTTATGCCAGTCCTGCAGCGGAGCGGAAAAGAAAGGAGAAAAAGGCTGAGGGAAATAAGAGGTGGGAAAAAGCGAGGAGGGAAGTCGCGTTTCGATGGGAGGGCGGACAAGCCACGATGGAGCTTTTAAAAAACCGAACGCACCGTCGGTGTCGACCGCTGAAAGGGTGAACGCGACTCTTTGAAGCTCGATACCAACGCTTACACCCGTGACATTTCCCTCTCGCTGGCTCTGCGCGCGGAAACTACCCCTGGAACTGGCGGAATCGAGTAAAGTTGTAACTCGCGAAGTAGCGGCTCGTGGCCAAGCTCGACGCTTGCCAAACTTCTTCTCGTTGCGAAAAATGGATGGAGCAGATTTCGCGGCAACGTTGAACGCCTCTTAGAAACCGAGTGAAACTGTTTCAAGCGTGTATAGCCGCTTATACTAATCGAATTTCTACGATTAGTAGACGAAATCTCGTTCTCAAAGATGCGTTGTCTCTCTTTCACTGTCTCGTAAATACAAAACGATTTCTACTGATTATTCGCGATCAGTTCGATCGAGTTTACGCTTTCGCGAGCGAGAAGGGTTACGCGAGATATATCCACCGGAAGTTCGCGTTCGATGCCAATAGTCGGTACGAAATCGAGGGGAACAGCAGGCGTTCAGGATCGCAAAAGGCTCGGAGGGTTGGTTGGCGTGGGTGACGGCGTAAAAATCGAGTGGCTCGTCGGCTCTCAAGGGACGAGGACCCGCGTAAAAAGGAGGATTTCCAATATCACGTCGCTCAGGCATCTTTTGGATCGGCGTTAATGGTCTCTTCCGTTCCCCACGTCTCTCCCATCGACGAACGTTGCTTCTCGAGCTTCTCCTTTTTTTATACACTCGCTGCTCTCCCCTCCGCCCAGTACTCTTCTCTTCTTCTTCCTTCCTCGTCCTCGCGCGGTTCGTTTCCCATCAATCCAAGTCGAAAGCTCGCCAGGAGAAATTATAATAGGGTCGACGTAACTACGACATCGGTATCGTCGGATGGAAAGAATATGGAAGTCCCTAACGAACGTCGAAACTTTGTTCAGCCCCCGTTTTCCACCCCCCTTCGATGGCGATATCCCTCGCTCGAGGCGAAACCTCGCGAAATTCGTTTTCGCGAGCGGATCATCCGTGCGAGACCGTTTTTACGACTCGCGTGAACAAAAAAAAAAGGTACAGGAAGCATCCGTACACGTGGCTCCTTTTTTTTCTCTCTATTTTTTTTTTATTCCTTTCCATTTCGAGCGCACCTCGTCCGCTGTGTTTTATCATCGACGACGTACCGTCGTATTTTCGGCTAGGAGGGAACATTGTTTCGCGCTTTCCCGTCGACGGATTATATCCGCCGTTCTTTCATCGAGCCTGGGAACATATTCCGCGGATTTGTGCTGGTAAATACGCTGAATAACGCCATCAACGATTCGGACAAACAGTAACGCCTCGACGACTTTGTATAATTAAATATCGCCAGGCCATTCGCGCGTTACGAGACACCGTTTTAATCGGCTTTGCTGCCTGTCGATGAATCTACCGGCAACGCGCGTCCACCCGCGCCTCTCTGTTTGCCTTCCACCCCGTTCCTTTTCCTACCACCCCTCGGACAGACGGACGCGCACCCTTTTGTTCAGCTGCCCGTGTAAACACCGCCGAATTTATGACTGACACGGGACTTTGGATTTCGATAAAAAGTTAATCAGCCGCGTGCTGCGAGGATCGATCGATGCCTCGACTAACGGATCGAGGCACGGAACGATCGTTAAGCAACCTGTGGGTAACTCTGCGACGCGTCCAGATTCTTCGACTCTTTCTCTCGCGAGTGTAATTATTCCGTGGTCGCTGTTGGCTCGTTGGAGAGAACGATGGCTGTTGTTTGCTCTGCGATAAGATACCTGAAATTACGGAGCGACGTAAAGGGACGATCTTATGGAATTTATTTACGCGATCGTGTACCAGTTCGCGCGATGTAATTAAAGAATTTGATAACGATATTTGTATTTAGCTTGCGCGTATCGTTTCGTTCGTCGTTGCGATTTACTTTGCAGTGCGATCGTCGTTTCTAGTTAACGAATGATTCATTACATTTCTACCCTCGTGGGCAAGATTGATACGCAACTCCTCAACTGCCCTATAAATTAAATTCGACTTTACTTAAGCCTCGAATAGACTCTCTTGAGTGCGACTCCTTCGACGAGGCCAGCGCTGAAATCTCTGCGAATACGTTTCTACGAACTGAGAACACATACACCCGTTTCGATCGATCATCTCCGTTTCCTGGACGAGATTTCTCGCTCGAACGCGCGCCGCGATCGAAATCGAGAAGTCAACGCGGTCGACGATGAAACACGCGGAGGGGCCTCGCAGACGCTCTGCCGCGTCTCGATCGATAACGCGACTTCCGTTTTAGAATTAAGGCCGGCCACTTTCGCGGCCTGTACTTTATCGAAGTGCAGCCACGCTGGTGGATCCGGCCCAGCTGGATATATCGCACGATGGATGGCAATAATTTCGACAGGGGCTATCATTTCGCGATCGCGAGGAGAGTTAAAGCGGTTTCCGTTCCACCCTCCGACAGCGAGCGAGGCTCTCGAAGGCGGGGTTAAACCGACTGGGGTTGAAACGCGTCACGTCCGTTGCGTACGTTACGAAACGTTCGTTGGCGATGCCATCGTCGAACCTGGACGAATCGATGGTAAAAATGGAACGATCGACGCGTGTACCCGCGATTAACGTCGAACAATTAACACAGTGTACCGATTATCGTTGGTAAACCTCGAGCGTCTATTTGCAGGAGTGGAATTAGTGGGGTTTCTGGCTAATGAAGGGTATCGATTGGCCCGGTATAATTGGCCGGTTTCCACACGCGAATTAATTATACACGGATAATTATAAATCACGGGGAATTATGTAAACTCTGCCAGCTCTCGAAGTCAAACAGAACGCGGAACGACGCGCGTCTCGCGATATTTTCACCGCTTTGTATCGATGGAAAGCTACTCGTTGGTTTCGTTCGTCCAATTTGCCAGCTCGAAAGCCGCGTTTCATCGAGAATTACGGTTGGTCGAAGGATACGGCTTGACGAGGAGCATTGTTTTGCCAGCAGGACGGCACTCGCGACGTTCGAAAAATGTTTTAATGCTCTCGTCGAACGACCGCGAGCTTCGTCACTTTTTCCAGCGTTTTCTTTCGTTTTGCCAGCGACGAGGCTAACGCTGACGCGTCCACTTCTCTTTGTTAGCGACAATGTGACGTTCACGGAAAATCCTTGTAACCGTTTCTGTCCGAGTCTCGCGCGATTTCCATTCGCGACGATAAATGTCGTCCGCGATACTCATTGCTCGCGTGCAAGAAAGAGAGGATTTATCGATGGCTCGGCTCCTTCGTCTTCTATCGCCTCGAGATACGTTACCATCGGTGACCAAACAGTACGCGGATGTCACGACGCCGCTTTGACTCTCACAAGCGCACGAAGCTGAAAAATCATGACTTTAAGACTGAATTATACGATTCACTTTAGTTGAATTAAAGGTAACATCGTTTTACGTGAAGATATAGCTGCTTTTTCGTTAAAATGCCGTGTAAACGTGGCTTTACGACACTCTGTGCATTCTTTTAGAGTAAAATGTAGAAACGTAACCCTTCTGATCGACCTGATGCATTTCGAACGCGAGAAATGAAAGGACGCCAGAGGTTCAGCCTCGTTGAAGACGATTCGCGACAGGATCGAAACGATTCGAACGCATTACGAACGAGAATCGCTCTCGCCTCTCAGACCTCGCTCGGATCGCTCGTTTTCACGTTGCAATTATTTGCGATCGCGAATAATCGCTCGCTGGGATCGCGTTCCGTGGAAAGTCGAGGCGCTGACGCGCCATTCTCCCTTGCGAGCGCGTACGAATTAAAAAAGAGCAGCCGCGAGTCCACTCGATCGTATTTCGAGCGATCCAATCGGTCGTGGAGCGCTCGACGGATACCAAACCGCGCTGCCGCTGCCAATAACCGACGTACTGCCAATCAAAGCCGTCCTCGACTGGGGATGTTTCCCTTTGTTTTCTTTAGATTCCGCGGCGATTGCGTGGTCCTGAAAAAAATGATCGCGTCCCGCGCGGGGCGTATGAAAAAATTGATTGCGCGATGAGAAGTGCAAGTCAGCGCGAAGTGTCCGTCCCTTTTCAATCGGGACGATATCGATGGAATTATTCGAGCGAGTGGTATTCGACTCGGTCGCTGGTACGAGGATCCTGGTGATTTATTATGAAAACCAGATCTGGCGATAATGCGGATCGCATAATAAATTTCCGTGCATTATATGGTAAATTGCGGTTCGGCTATCAAGCAACAGTAATGAACAGTGCTACGCAAGTATTAATGGCTCGTACGCGAGATATGACAATATAATCCTCGGGACGGCTACGCAGCGTCACTCGCGCAGTGATTTGCTTGTAATCATGCTTGTTATCGTGAATAATCAACGGGTTTATAAACTCGTTTGATAGTTAGCCGTCGTGGAATCTAATTCTAGAGGTTTCTCTGTCTGTCGTCTACTTTGAGTGCCACTGGGTTTCTCGAGAGATCCAGTCGAAAAATGCCGTGGAACGCGATGCAGATGCTCAGTTTCTACGCCTCAAAGTTCCAAGATGTGCGATGGTGCTTTCGATTTCTAAGTCACAAAATTGCAAGCATCGCGATAGTGCTTCTCAATTCCTACGTCTCAGACTTCCAAGCAGAGTCATAGTACTTCTCAATTTCTACATCACAAAATATCTAAAAATCAACGCACATTAGAAACCAACAACGAGATACCTCACAAAACTGAACGAGAACGCTTCCAGTCATCCTTGTTCGCGATATTCAACCCCTATTTCCCAACCATAAACCCATCCGGATGGTAGCTCCTCGCGCACCCCGATAGAATCCATCGACGAGCTGTTTCCCCGGTTATAAAAATTCCAAGAGACGGAGCGATTCAGCCGGCACGGGGGTTCAATCAAACATTTTCATATCGACGAGAGAATCTACCCTCGACACGCGTGCAGGAGCTCGCTCGCGTCGCGTGGACCCCGCTGTCTGTAATTGGCAGGCGTAACGGGAGGGAAACGCGCGGGCCACGGCGTCCACCTCGATGATGGGCATCGATCGAGCCGCATGGAAAATGGGCAAAGGCCCCGCGGCACGAATTATGCACCGGACGCGGACGCAAAGTGCATGGGGAACGAGATTCGCGCCTCGTCGGCTACGAATGCAAGGGTTGCGCGCGTCCTCCTTCGTCCTGATGGCGTCCTGTCCTGCGCGCCCACCCACGCACGCATCGATGGACGCCAGCGGGAACTTAACGTCCCACGAGAAGTCGCGCTCTCTCCAGCCTCCTCTCCATTTTTCTCTGTCTCTCGTTCCTCCTCGTCCCCTCTCTGAGTGCGCTGTGTTTCTTTCGCGCGTCCCTCAGCGACGGCTCGCTTTTATCTCTATTATTCGAGCGACTACGACGAACTGCGACGAAAGAACGCGCCTGGTTCTCTTTCAGCCTCTCGCACGAGGGAACTCCTTTTGGGTACTTGGCTCGAGGAAAGTTGCGCGAGATCGAATGTATGCTGGTCCTGTCTGCGGATGTGCACGCGTGCCGCGAGACTGTCTCCGCTTTGCCACGCGAATATCGAGCTGTTTAACCGCGGAATTAGGGGTGAGCTGTGGAACTTTCGCGATCGATGAATAAATTCGAGATCCAGAGTGTGAGCACAGACGAGACCATCGTGAGCTTTTCGTTCTTAAAAGTACGACATAACTTTGAGACCTCTGAAAATTCAAACTATCTATAAAAATGTTCTCAAGATAAAAAGAAAGGCGTGGATACGTTAGCCAACGATAAATCATGGCGAAAGTATTTGGAAACGCGACGCGAGTCGGTTGTTCCATCGTGGAATCGCTTGTAGATCGTTCCAGCTCGCTGGGAACCGCAGGAGAACCACCCTCGAAGTTCCTTACGTGATTAATCGGTGATCATCTTCCGTCCAGGTTGCCGCGTGTCTATGTTTTCGTCCGTGGCTCGGTTGATTACACGCGAGCCTTGATAATAGATCACCTGCTGCCCCGTTCACGCTAGGCTCCGGGTAATATCCACGCCACTGACAAGGCACCGCGGGCCGCTGCCATTTTCCGACTCCGTTACGTTCCACTGGGCGCCTCGATTTTCTTGCCACCACCTCGACGATCTTGCCTCTCGCCCTTAATATCGACTCGAATTAATCTTATTATTGCGTAATCTCGCGAAGAGACGGAGCGGCTCTCCTAGCGATTTCCATCGCGGATACGGTAACGACTGGCTCGTTCTGCAAATGTACGCGTAGCGAGACATAAGCTTAACGCTCGTCGCTTCCGTTCTCTCTCTTCGAGCGTTGTTCTTCTTTAACGCGCCTTTCTATCCGTTTCCAACGATCCAGTTGCGGCTCCACTTTCGTGGCGAACGACCATCAAGCCTTCCGCAGTCATGAAACGGTTGTTATCGCTTTCTAAATCGTTTTCGATCGTCACGGAACATCTTGCCCCTCGTTACCATCTACTCGCGAACGGTGGAAGCGTCTCGAGTGTTGATAGATCGCCCCGGGGATATTAACGTATCATTATTGGCTGACGAGCCTCCAGGGCGGCGGGGTATTGGTAGTTAGAGCCGGCTGACGGGTGCATAGTTGGCTTGTCGCAGTTTCCGAGAACACGGAACGGCCACGAACACGATGTGTATTGCAATTACACGGGAACAGCCTCTCGCGTCGTTCATCCTTTGTCTTCGCCTCTCGTCCCCAACCCCCTGGTCTTCCTCGCGCGCGTTACTCGCGCGCCTCTTTCGCCTCGCTCCCTCGCGAGCGAATCCTTTCAGCCTCGCCCGTGGCCCTCGACCAGCCGGCTGTTTGCTCAGCCTGGGGAACGCAAACGGTGCAAAATCGTCGGACAACCGGTGATATAAGCGCTTCGCAAAGTGTACACGAGGGACACGGGACCGGATAACGAGATCGAACGTCGCTAGAACCGATCGACCCGGATGAAAGAATCGATTGACGACCCGTTTACCAGCTGCTAGTCGTAAACTTTGGTGGTAGAGAAACGGTGGACCGCGTTGGAAACTTTGCCGCTCGTTTCGTTAACGAGAGAAACGAATTTTAGTTCCTGAAGCGGATTCCAGTCGCGTTTTATAGAAATTATACGAGGAACCGCGAGCTGTCCGCAACTTCGCTCCGCGCGGTTCAACGCTGCTTCCGTTTCGGAATCTTCTTCAACTCGCGCGACGCCCACGTCGATTCGTATGCTCCTTCAATGTCCGCCTCGAGCAATTGTCGCGCACTTGTAGGCCTTGTTCTCTCTCGGTTGAAGACGTTCGCGTGAATTCGTCGCGCCGGGATGTTCGAGCAGTCGACGAGTTTCAGAGGAGACGGTTTAAAGGAAGACACAGTCTCTATAGAAGAATTCTAATATTCCAACGTTCTTCTGATAGTCGCACACTTGCTACTCCTTTTCATCTAACAGTTTTTATTCTTTCACGAAAGGTTTCCTTTCTTCGTCGATTATTTTCTAGTCAGAGTGTTTTCACTCCAATTTCTCTTCATCTTTTGCAATGGTGACAAGGTTTATGGTAACTGTCTAACATACGAGCCTTAAAACCCCAAAATCATTTCATTTTCCTCTACAGTTGCATCAAGAATTAGCAAGGATCAGTTATCAGGTTTAAAAAATATTCAACCGAGTCTATGCTCATCTCAGTGCTCGAATGCATCGAGATTGTGGTCGCTGCAGCCTGGAGCCGTCTCCGCAACCCCCTTTGTCGTCCTAACTAGTTCATTATCCGACGCGAGGTTAATTCCGTGACGCTGCTAGAGGGCAGCGGCCATTAGCCAGCCATGCTCGCGTACGTATCCGTTTATTTAGACGACTGTTGGTTCGTATTCGCATCGAGTATTCGTGGAACGCGCCTAGAAGCGCGAAAAAGTTCGCTGGCTACGTTTTGCACGCAAAAACCGAGCCTATAAAAGCGTTCGAAAGCGTTCGAAAGCGTTTCGCGTTCCCTTTTCGAAGCGCAGCGATGTTTAACGAGGCGAAACGGGACGAGATTCAGTCACACGCCTTGGCTCGAATTAAAAGTAATATCCCAGGGACGATATTACGGGCAGCCGTTCAATTTGCGTTACGCTTATCGCCAGCCGCGTCCGTTTCTTCCGCGCGGATATTAACTTTAACGAAAAAATTATTGTTAAGAGAATTACGCCGCGCTGCCGCAATAATTCCTTTAGATCGGTGCCTCCCTCGAGGCGCGGCTCCACTCTATTATCGTTCTACTAAAAACGCTTTTATGAAATCTCCATAGAACGCTCCGCGGTGGTTGAAGAGTTCGAGTGCAGCGCGTCGTTTCGTCCACTAAATAAAACTATGCACGCTTGAAGATGTTAACACTTTGACGCACATTTTTGACTTCACGATCGCCCTCAGAAACACATTTTTTTTTTCGATTGTTGTGTAAGCTTGGAAGTGAAAATTATCACATTTGACCACAGTTTTTCTCAAAAAACTTTCGACGTCTATAGCCGTCATTTGTCTATATATCGCCAAGGATCGAACGGCTATAGACGTCATTTGCGTCAACGTGTTAAATACTATCTGATAAATAAGCAGAGGTGCAATCTAAATTCTGTACAGAGAAACTGTGCAGAATCGTGGACAATGTTACTGTTAAACGCGTTCGCGGATCACGAGGCAAGTTTCGACGCGACGGAAATCATTTTATTCTCCATTTCCATCCGAGCGAGGTATAAAGCTGCGTCGTGCGCCGCTGCCATCGTCGAAACGCTGCAGATTTCCAACCAGCGCGGGCCTCTCGGTAGCTGAAAAAAGCCGGACATGTAAACTGTGTCTCGCAACCTGTTCTCGTTTTTCCTTTCCCTTTTTTTCCAACCCCCTTCCGTGTCCAACGGACACGCGCGCGAGCGATGTGTGACGCGTCTGTAGAATTAGTTAGGAAGCTAATTGCACCACCACCTCGTTTTAATTCCATTATACAGGCTGCGTCGTGTAGATGCAAATTTCATCCCCCCACCCAGGCGTTCTGGGCCTGTATCCAGAGCCAGCCCAGCGCCATCGTCCGCTCTGACCCTCGTGACTCGTCCTCGTCGCGCTTAACCCGCCCTAACGTCGCGCAAACCCCCGCCAGGCTCCGCAGGAACTTTCCGAATTATCTTGTAACGAGAGACGACGTCAACGTTCCCAATTACGGGACGCGCACGACTGTAAGGCGCTCCGCATACACTATCAGTGTATTAACGGATACGTGCCTCCGTATTTCCGGAAGTTTAAGCGCCCGCTGGAGCGAGCGACAGATGAAATCGAGAGTCCTCTGCGCGTGGTATTCAGAAGCCAACCGTTTCGCAGGAAGCTTACTGTAATTATTAGAAGTTCGCTCCAAACGAACGCGCGCCATCTTTTTGTTACGATAATAATAACCTTTGGTTTCTCTGTTCTGTTGCAGGTGAGTCGAGAATCGAATTTCGAATTGGATAGTCTGCCGTAACGTAAGTGATTATTCGCTAGAAATCTTTCCACGATTACGGATTTATTTACATCGACTCGCACGTTTCTAACGATGAGAGTAGATAATCTCGAGTTAATTAAAAGGAAAAGTTGGCTGGTTTGCCGCGCCTAATTGTTACTTGCTGGCGTGATTTAAACTTGCTTCTTCCAGCCTCTATGTGTATAAAGTTGGTATTTCTATAATACACGCGAGTCTTTCTCTTGTGTAGGTATATTTCACTCTGTCGAGACGAGCAACGCATCATTCGTCTCGTGATTTTTCGAGGCGCAGCACGTGGTGTGTGTTTTCAAAGCAAACTGGAATTATCAGCCATTAGTAGAAGAATAAGAGAATAAGATACGTGACGATGTGTTGCCAATATATTAGTATGGAAACTAACAACACTAAAATTAGCCAGTATTCGACAGTGCGAAACGAGAATCAGGTTGACCCATCTCTCCTCGAAATTAAGGGTGAAACGCGTGTCCATTCGAGAGTAGAACTAAAACCACTCGCGGCTCTTGGGAGTGAAATTAATCAATGTACACGTACACGTGAGAGTATCTCTCTCGTCGCAGTGTGCGTTAATAAAATTAACTCTCGAGAGCAACTCGAGATAGTCTCACTTTCAACCGACCACCCCTCGCGCGAGGGGTTGGAAAACAGAGCCGCGCCTCGTCGAAGTGACAACAGATTTTCTGCTCGTTTAACGAGCCGATCGATGGTCGCGACGACGGTTGTCGATCGACTGGAAAACGACGCGGAAACGGGGCATCGATGTAATCGTCTACCACTGGTTAATTAGCGACGGGAAACGAAGGCGCTGCCGCGAGCTATTAATTATAAATGTCCAAGTTGCTGGCGGAACTTGGCCGTTCTGGCCCAGATCTCGCGGAATCAATTTGTTATCGAGGCGTGGCCGAAAACTTCGCCCTGTCGGGTGGTATCCGAGCCGCGAAAGAAAACTGCAGTCGAGGCGTCGGATCGATCGAGCCTCCTCGACATAATCGAGTGGTCGCGAACTGCCGATACTACGCGAACTTGCTGTTGACACGAAGTCGTCGACTCGTCGAGGACGAGTTTGGCTAATTGGTTACCGATCCGTGCGACGGACTCGCCGATTTCTACCTGCGAGCTGATGTTTGAGTTGCCTAGCTGGCTTCAGTCGACGATCGTAAGTTAATTATCGCCTGTCGGTCCTCTTGGACGCTGGCAAACAAACGCGACGATATTCGTACGTTTCTCACGGAGAATTCATCGTCCACGCTCCCACTGCTTTCTAATTTAGTCCCGTGCTCGAGGAAGCTCTGGAATTTCGGGGTGGCGTTCTATTCTCGATGTTGGTATAGACGAAAAAAGTGCTGTCTGCTTGGCTGACACTGTCCTCGAGCCTGCTGGCTATTTTGAATACCTCCAAACGCATTTGTTGGCTTTCAGAATTTTAATAATGGTCTTCGGCTAAACTGAAAGCAGATCGTTTGTTCCTTCTACTCGGGAATCTAGGATGATTCGATTGTACTCTGTGCATTATCCAACGTGGAAACGTAGGAGGCTGATGAAAGCCAACGTCATAATTCTTCGCGACCGGTTAATTGCGCTTTGACCGGCGATAATTCCATCTCGAAGACTGGAAGGATTTCAGTATCACGCGAGCGGCCCATTAGCCGATTAATATCGTCGGCGAATTTTGTTATCCGGGGCGTGCATTATCGTGACTGGTTCCGAGGCGACTGCCGTCAGCGCAGTTTACTCTTACTCTTCCTCCGCGTCTCTCGCTGTCTCTCTTTCGCGAACGAAACACCTGCTCTCTCTCCCTCTCTCGCGTTCAACCCGCCTTTTAATCTGTTTTTCTCCGCTTTCTTCTTCTTGGTCGACGCGGAAAGCGGCGTGGAAACGGCTCGCACGCGCGCGCGCCACGGAAATCTAATGACTGCCCTATCTATGTGCATATTTCTTACGTAATTACCCGCGCAAAGTACACTCCTCGAAACCCCTCCGGCTGTACCAACAGCTTGCGTTTATACCGTCAGACTGGAGATATTTATGCGCATTAATCTCGCCTTTTCATCGGATTTTATTAACGCGGCTACTTGGCTGATAACGCACCACTAATACCCGACGTTGGGCTAACTACGCGCAAGGGTACAAGGGAAACACCGATTTTCCACGCGACGATTGTTATCGAGCCGCGTATCTCGCCTGCTGGGGAGGGTTTACTCTTTTAACGAGGGTAGAAATTAATCGATCATCGCGTCTGCATTTTTCTTACTCTAATTGTCGCGTTCAGCGAATGTTTCACTTGAAAATGCGAAGACTCTAACGTCTGAGAGCGAACGTTAGACAGTGGAACGAGAAGATTGCAGTGGAATCGAGTGCCAAGGACGCCAGCTGATTCTGAAATGTTAACGACAGTTAGACGAGATGCATTGGATTGCCTCAGAAGCGAAGCGAAGGATTAACCACTTTATTAACTCTAATTCATGCCATCCTCCTAATAAGTACTAATTGATTCGACCAAAAGGTCAACGTCGCGAGGCTCGCTAGATTATCGCGACATCCTGTCGCATCCGTGGCCCGTCTGCAAGACACAGTGGGGTGTGCAAACGATTCGACTCGTTATTAATTAACTTGATCGACATCCGTGAACATCGGCCGCCTATTTTCATCTCGAAACATCCTGCTCTCGTCGTCCACGGTTCTCCTTGTTCGTTCTAATTATCGTCCATTCGACTGTCCCTCGATGACGCGTTACCCATTTGGGACAATTATCGATTAATGTCCCAGCGACAGCCGGATACGCTGGGAAGCAACGTTGATCGGCATTATCGAAAGCCAGCGGGGGCTATTCGTGTCAGGGCTTCGCAAACTTCCCCACACGCTGGCTGCTGCGCCTTCGCTGGTAATCACCAGCGAAGAAGAGGCGCAGGGGCGGGGAGGAGAGAAAAATCATTGAATCGGTCGAAGTTCACCGAAGTAATTTGAATTCGTATGCGACCGCAGAAATTCGATTTGACACTCGACGTGAAACGTACTATAACGAGTCTGCGAACTATCCTGAAACCGCGGCCACCCGCCCTCGCCTCTCCGTCCCTTGCACTTATTCAGGGCCTGGCGAGTCAAACTTTGCTTAATGGCGTAATTCGTCGAATAATTAGCGCGGTGGCGGCGCGGAAATCGGATCTAACCCCGTTTAAATTCCATCTCGCGCTGCGAACGGGACTGGGACTCGATCGATGATCAAAACCGCGTCTCCTCAGGGGTCGTGGCCTTGTCTTAAGGTCGCGGCACGGGTGTGGCAATCCCGAGGTGCCCTAGCCTCGTGCTCGAGAGTTAATTAACAACCCTCGACCATGATCCTCGCGGGTCACAAGCTGACCAACCGACTTCGAGATCCTCCAGCGCAGCCATCAGAGTCCAAGTAAACGAGAACAACTTAACGTCGTAAGAAGTTTCGCGAGTTAGAAAAGAATCGTCCGACCAGATGTTCTGGTTTGCATATAAAAACCGCGCGGATGGCAATCCGCGTGAAGCTTTGACGGGAAGGTTCGGTTGGCCCGTCAGTGACGCTCGCACACAGACAGCAGGACGCACACCACGCGGAGGAATCTAATTTATTTCCTCCTTTGTGCAACGGGCCTCGGGAAAGCGGAGACGCGAGGGGCGGGTGTAGAGAGTCGCGGTTTTCAAAGCGAAAAAGCTTTCCAATCTCTCGAGGCAAAGGAGCTCGGGCAAACAAGGGATTTACCGCGATGGACGCCGATGGGAACGCGGATGGAATAGGCTGGGGGGACAGAGGTGACCGTTCGTTCGTTCGTTCGTTCGCCGCTATGCTTGTTTTCGACTCTCGTACCCTCGTCGTCTGGGAATCTCTTTGACCGGATCGCCGCATTTCGTTCGATGCGCCCCGTTTGATACGCGCGCCGGACCTCGAAACGGAATCGCGCCGCGCCCGCAGGCGCTGCGTCCTCCGACCGGCACCTTCGCTAAATAATGGCGCCCACATCCGGCGCACCGCGCGATCCGTCACACCCCGCAGTCGAGACTCGAGCAGACGCGACGGATCGTCGCTCTCTTGCTTTCTCTCTCTCTCTCTCTGAACTGGGGAGGGAAAAAAAAGCGAGACCAGCCTTTGACTTTCTGGAACACTTTATCGAGCGAGTCGACACGGCTCTGCGACGGTTCTCGCTCGAGTTCATTGAGAAACGGGGTTAGCCTCGCGCACTTCTTTCAACGGCTACACATCTGGCGCGCGAGGTATCCCATTCTATCTTCCTCGCTCGGTTTTGTTACCCGCCTCATTACGTAATTAAGACCTCGAAGCGTTTAGCAAACTGTTACGCGAGCTTTGGCGCGAGGCTCGTAAACGCTGACCGGTTTTATCCTGCCCTGTCTCGATGCGTCGCGCAGGAAGCTAATACTTCTGCGCTCTCCACTCTTCGAGCTCTCTTCAGACGACATTATCATTATAAACTGATCTTGCCTCCGCTGGTTTTCACGCGGCTATTAATTCATGAACTCCACTACCGTTCGTCGAACGTCCACTTACTCGTGTTTCTTCGTACCCTCAACCACCGTGTTCGACTTCTTTGTTAACAGAGGATCGTCGCTCTCCAAGCACACGCTCGCAGAGCGTTCCTCCGCGGTTTGGAGCCAACGAAAACAAGCTCGCGCGAAAGAAACGAGGAAACCATGGTCGACACGTGTACTCGCGCGGCTGGTACGCGTCTGCTGTCTGGCCAGCAGCCAAATTTTTCCCCCTCGAGGATCGCGCGCGCATCCGGCAGAAGTCTCGACGCGAACCCCCCGCGGTTAATGTAACCTCGTTCTCTCGTCCATTCCCTGGGCTGGGTCCGTCCATTACGCGTGCCCAGCGCCGGATATTATGCACCGCGGCCCTTCGACGCGGTGTTACGCGTCTAATTTGCAATTCGTGCTATCTCCAGGCCACTTTTGATCCCTCAAAGTGGCATTGGAACGTGGAACCCCTCCTGTAGAACGCGCGAGGGAGAACGCAACGCGTACGCTCGGTTAGGGGTCTCTGGGGGTACGCAGGAGAGGATGCTCGCGAAAGGGGTAGCCGCGAGGGCGATGGTTTAACTTTGACCGTGAGGCGGCGGAAGGAAATGGAACGCGCGCGCGGGACCAACAGATTTATGCTGATCAGAAATTATAGGCTGGCACAGCGGTTCGTTGCTCCTCTTCGCGCTGCATTAACTCACCCTCTTTGGATCCACCAAGCCTCGCCACGCGCGTCTAACACTCGCCACTTTATTCAAACCGAGAACCCGCCCCGTTCAATGTCCCGAAAAGCCGTATTTTCGCGATTACAATTTGCGACGCGACGCGAAACCCTCGTTCTCGGGACCGAGACGTTCATTTTTATGCTACCTCTTGCGAGATCCACGAGAAATTTTATTGGGACACTCGAGAGTTTAGGGGACGAGAAGAGGCGCGAAATTCGTCGAACGACTCGCTCGATGTTCGTAACTGTTTTCACCTCGCGTTGACGATGCCGCGTGGCATTTTGCTAGGCGAGAACAGGCACGCTGGCGAGCTTCTTACCGCGCGCATTCCGCGGCCTGGTCGACGGAAAATCGGTCGGACGGTTGAAATTCTCCGCGGCGCGCCGACTCGATAAACGTCCTCCCGTTCGACGCTCGCTCGTCGTTTATTAGTTTTACGGCATCCTTCCTTTCCATATCTCCCGAGCATCGGTAGGCCACGGATGTCTTGCGAGATTTATTCCACCCGATAAAAGTCTCGTCGCGTGCGGTCGTCTGCGGAGATGACGAGCCGCCTTCGATCGAAAAAGGTACGCTGGCGAACCCTCCTAACTGATCTTACGCGAGCAACTTTATTGTTCTCAAGGTTTCGCGAGTGGCGAAAAAAATTGGGGGCCTTGAAAAAAAATTCTTGCGCCTCCCTCGTTAATATCAGATCGGTTTTGGTCGTTCATTGTTGGTTTTGCGAATTTCAAAAACCTCTAGTGTTATACAAACTTTAAATAATTGAGGATTATCGCAGATCAAGCGCATTGTTCGCTTGAAACACGAATCGCTACTGTTCTTCCCTCAATTTTTTGTTTTTATTTATTTATTTTCATTCGAATTTTCGTTTCCTCGCTGGCAATTTGAAACTGTGCCAGAGCGTATACCGTGTCAAGTGCAGAAACTTGAACAACGCCGCGTCCGTTGTACCCCGTACCAAATTGCTCGAAACATATGTGTCGTTTATGCAAACTGCTTCGTTGCATAGGGAACAGCTCGAAAATAGCGTTAGCGGGGGTCGATGGGTGGGACGGTGTAAACGAACCACTCGTGGAATTAATATAAAATACATGCAACCGCGGATGGTATTCGAAATCGTCTAGAAAAGTACCAGGCAAAAAGACGTGACTAAAATTCGCGAGACTCGTTAAGCGAATTTATTCAGATTTCGCCTTTCTCGAGAGCAGCATCGATTCTTCTTCTTTACGATTGAAACTCGCGGCTGATTACGCTGAACGATATTTAATGGAACCTCGGGAGCGAAAGTTTCGCGCAGAAATCACGTCCTAGAGAGCGAAACGGATAATATCGCGGGTAATTGGCAATCGCCGGGACGGCGCTCGCTTTATCGCGGACGTGACAAAGCCAAGCGACCTGGGGTTTTTCGAGAATCTCAATTATCCCGCTTTTGATCGCGCCCATTACCAACGCGGGGCACACTCTCGCGAAGCTGGTTCGCCTCGAGTGGCGATGGTGGGTCCCGATTCAATCACCTGGTCACGCCTCGGACCGAGCCGCCTCGCCAGCCGTTCAAAGAGACAGAAATGACGACGGGCACCGAAAATAGACGCCGCGAAACGCCAGCGTGACTGCCTCGCAGTTGGTTCATTCAGAAACGCTCGCGAAAAGATCGTCGAGAGAGAGAGAGAGAGAGAGAGAGAGAGGCGAATGGGAGGAATATGACATAAGCGCATTGTGAGGCGAGGCCTTGTACGTCTCAGTGTTTGCATACGAGATCGCACGAGCTGTGGAACACGCCCCTCAGAATGTTGCTCCGTATACCTGTTTTCCTCGCTATTCCCACTGGCTACGTCGTCGTCACGGGTCAACGAGATTCCTCGATGATGGCTCGCACCCGCCCCCTCAGAGAATTCACTCCGCGCGTATAATTATTGCCAGACGCGGGTCGTCTACCCTCTTGCAGGGTGGACCAGGCGCGTGCAAGCTGCGTTCCTTCGAATATTGCTTCAATTGTGTGCAAGGTGTTTCGTTAATGTGTTGAGTTCAAAGTACTACAATTTATTTATTTACTTATCTCTTCAGTCGGTTTTTATCACGCGTTCCATGGAGTAAGTGAAGATGAAACGTTGCTTAAGAACGCTCTGAGTGTGTGGGAGAGTATGAAAAGGAATATGAGGGAATGAGAGAAGGAAAAATAGTCTGCTGGTGGACTTATCGGTAAGGCTAATCTAGCTGGAGGATGTTAGAAACAGGTCGAGAGTTCTATTACGTAGAAATGGAGACGGACACGAGCGAGTATCCCTGTCTCTTTCGATGGCTGAAGAGCGCATAACCAACGCGCGGCTGTTTTTATCCACCGCGTAAAGGAATACAGCATGGAGTTCCCAGCGAGCTCGCGCTTATCGGTGTCGGAACTTTATCTCGGCTACGAGACCACCTTCGTAATTGGCCATCGTCGCGAAACTTGCATACGCTCGTTCAATCTCTTGCACGCGCGCGTATCCACGTTGCGAGAGAGGAACAAAAGGAATTTCGATCGCTCTCTGAACCGCTTTCGAAGATACCCTTTCGTGGAAGGGTTCGAGGAAAGTTTTTAATTGCTCCAAAGGAATAGTCGAACGAGGGTGGGGACCAGCCATCGATCGCGTTTCGCGAGGTATCGAGGCAGAACGCGAAGGCTCCACCGGAAGTTTCCTCGCGCCTCGCAGCCTCTTATTTACCTTGGCGCCGGCTAGCGCCGAAAACTTCCCCCTCGTCGAGAGTAATTACCGACTTTTGTTTGCCCTGGCTCGACGCGATCCTCGTGCTTCAACTTCCGCTTCGAGCTCTCAGCTTCGAACGATACACCAAAAACCACCGCTTCGTAGCCTACATTTTCACGCGCGTCCCTCGTACGACGCTTAGCGTTCAAATTTCGATCGTTTCTTTCGCCACGCGAAACTCTCGTCTCACAAATTAACGCATTTAAAATCGCCACTCGCGCGACGCGTCTTCGTTTCGCCTCTCGTTCGCAAACGACCCACCAAGCGTGAACCAAAACGCGCTCGACTGCGACCTCGCGCCTTGCTTCTCGCGAGACGCGCACGTGGTGCACGGTTGGCCACGGTTACCGCGAGAATTGCCAATGAAATAGCTTAGCGAGGGTAAACGAGAAGCAACGCCAGAGAGAAAGCAAGAGAGGAGACGCCATATGTGGGCTCGACTTCGTGGAAGCCAGCTCGAGTAATGTAACAGCCCGGTTCCTCCGCGAACTCGAGCTTCGCGAAGCCTCGACTCGGCTTCCAAGCTGACTGGCGTCGTCACTCTGACACTTTACACTTATCGCCTCGAAACTCGCCCTGGGAAAATCGTACGCTCGCCTAACAGTTTATGACCCAGTGCGCTGGATTCCTCCTCGCGCGCCCTCTCGACTGCGAGCCACGGGTGTCTCGTTCGATTTTTCCACGCTGCCTACCTCCGTTAGATCGTATCGCGCGTGGCATTCCAGCTGGAGAACGATCGCTTCGTTTATCTTTGATTTACGCATCGGATGGACAGTGCTCTCTGTTTTTTCTCTGGGCTCTCCAGGTGGGTTGTTTGCTCGTAGCACCGTCTTCTTCTAGGAACCATCGGTTTCGAGGAGACTCTCTCGTCCACGAAGGGATCCTCGAACGTTAGACTTCCGTCTGGTCGTTTGTTACGCGGCTCGTTAATGGTTTACGAAATGTTTAACAACGAATATCGTCTTCCACGTTTCGATGCACGTGCTTGGCTCTCGAGAGCGACGCGTTCGTGTGGCTCGTCCTACTTCTCGAGAGGCAGCTTCTTCTCGGCCCCTCGTTCATCGAAAGTACCGCTGCGTATAAAATAGCGATCGAAGAGCTCGTTGGGCATTATCGTCGAGCATAAATACTCGAGACGCTAGCAGTCTCTATTAGCCACAGACTTCTCCATTAAATACCGTATTTATTTAAATCACTCGCTCCTCTTATCGTCACCAACCCTTCCACCGTGTCTCGAACGTTTCACTTATCAATCCACGAGCCAAAGTCCATATCATCGGACGTTACAATTGTAACAGAATTACGTATCGACTGGTTGATCGCTGTTGGAGCACAAGCGCCCTCAGAATGTCGAGTATAATCACGTCAAGCTTGCATTACTGTCCCTACTGAAGCATTACGCGCGCACGAAGACAGTCTCCAGCTTCTTGCACGATACATCTCTACTTAGCCAGGTTTCAACAACTGTACAGAGACTCCTGGCCCTTTCGAGTCTCTTTTGTACACAGACAGACGCTTCGTGTCGTAAACAACAGCGTTCTCCGCGTAATACGCGCTCCCACGGGTGCCGTAAAGTAATTTCACTCGGTTAACCAACGAATCCCTTTAATCATAGCTGGTAATCATCGCGCGACGAGGCTCGAGGACGCGTCGATCAGTGGGGGAGGATTTCGAAAGGCGGCGCGGATTGCGAGGGCGTCGCAGTCTAATTCGCGAGGGCTATTATTTCGTCGCGAACCAAAGGGCTGTCGCCTTCGTCGCAACGGGACCATTACATCCTGATATATAGCACGGCCCTGAGCTCTCCTCGCTGAGCCCTGCCAACGTTGCTACCTGTTACCCCATTACGTCCTCTGCTACGCTCTCGCATTCCACTTTATTTCGTTTCTACTCTCTCGACCCGTTTTTCTGGGGGGACGCGCGGCTAGATTCACGAGGGTTATTAATTGTTGCAAAGAGAGCGAAGAGAAATTTACTCGAGGATGGCTCGAACGACCCGTTTCGCACAGGACGAAGGGGTCCTTTTCGTGCACCAAACGGCACTACCTTCTCGTTCCTTCGTTCTCCCGCGTCGTAAAGAAGAATTTTTGAACCAAATCGATGCACAAGTGGAATCTACTGGGTCACCAGTGAACGCAGATCGATATTTACGCGAGATTCGTAGCTTGTTTCAAGTTTCGACGAATTCTAATCTCTTTAAAGTAAAAGCGAATCGTTCTGTTCGCAAGGTTTCTACGAAAAGCGGCAATTGCTGCTCGAGAAACGTCGTTAGAAAAACGTTAACAGAATCCTGTCGAGTGTGCGCGAGGATGTTTTCGCAGCGCGCGAGCCTCGATGGAAAGATAATAAAAGAAGATGGCCTCTCTCGCCTGGTTGCATCGCCTCGCGCCTCGCATCGATCGCGGATTCGAAAAACTTGTACCGCCCTCCTCGAAATGCTGCGGGACGCGCGCCTTAATCTATGCTCCTCGGGGAAATTTCTCGAGATCATTGTCGCCGTACTTCTCGCGCGGGCTTTCGAAAAATTCGGAGACAAGGCTTATCGGGGCGTGTATCAACCGCACGAAGTTACCAGCCCCGAGGACGGCTCGACGGGTCCCTTGTAATTTTCGTGACGCTCGCGACGACCGTCTCCCGCGGGATCGGGTATAAAAATTCCTCGCCAAGGAGGGTGAGTCTTCGTCCGCCGCCAGGACGACGTTAACCTGTCTCTTGGTATCTCTCGCATCGTCCAAGGGTAATCCTCGCCAGCGTTCTCTGTTCCTTCGTTTCCTCCTCGAACTTCCGTCTTTTCTTGGTTTTTTTTTTGTTCTTTTTTTCTTCTCCGCCAAGTTTACATCCGCGCGCGGACGTCGCAGGGGCTGAGGAAGAGCAACGCGGACAGGAGAGGGCGGATTTCTGATCCGAAGGGTTGCCGCGCGACAATAAACGACGCTCGAGCTCGGTTACTCTGTAAAGGGGATTTGCAAATCCAATTTGTGGCTGGCGTTCTTCTTGGTCGTAGTAAATCTCGCGTTGCTTTTAGTTTTCGCTACGCGCGGACCTCCTCCCTGCGATTCCACGGAGGACGTTCATCCCCCGTGCAGGTGCACACTGGGTGGAATTGTGAGGAAGCGTTAACTGTGTTTTCTGACGATCCAGACACGACATTAAACGATATAACGTTGTAATCAATGTTTGCACGCTGGTTTATTTTCCAACGATACGTTGCACGTTTCGTTACGCGAGAAATGGTACTTGAAAAGCCATCGAATGGCCACGCGCGTGGAACCGAAATTTCGCGGTCGTACATCGAGCCTCGAACTGTCCATCAGCCCTCGCAATGGAAAGCGTCAAGCGCGTCGCTCGTGTTCGCTGGCAGCCAATGAAACGACGCGATACATTGATCGTCACTTCATTGCGAGTCATGTTAATGACGCGTGCACGAGAAGATCGTGGCGACACATCCGTCGATTGTCGTGATAGATGAGCAGACTATCTGCAGACGGTTCGAGACTGCCCCTCGCGATTGTCTGGTCATTGATTCAACGTTATAATTTTCAACTTCATACAGCGACGCCAATTATCATTCGCGTGGCGTTCCATCGAAATTCCACAGGGAGGCAAGCTTCAAAGGCTCGCCTCGTGTCGTCGAAATATCTCTAATTATACTCACGCCCAGCTAGACGCGCGTGCGTGATATCAAACGGAAGTGGCTCGTAACGAAAATTAATTCATCGTCGAGGGTTCGCGTGGAATTCTCGCGGGTGAATCGACGGGGACGGCGAGAACGGCGTTCTTTTTAATCGTATCGGGTGTTCGAAATTCATAAGTTGATTCATTTCAACCGCTGGCTTCTTTTTCCCGCGCTCCTCTTATTTTACACCCCCATAAATCATCCCCCACTCGCGCTCGCGAGAAACTTTCTCTGAATTACGAGATATTTCATCGACCTTCCCGTTGAACCGATCGAGGAAGAGAGAGAGAGAAGAGAGGGGCTCGCCAGCCACCCCAGTGCCCGCTGGCATTAATTACGCCCCGGAACGATTAGTCCGACCGAAGTCACGATCTTTGTTCGAGCTGCTCTCATATTGGCCGAAGTTTAATTCAATTCCGTTATCGAGTCTGCAAAAAAACACTCGTTGCAGAAGTACTGCTCCAAGCGAAATCGGATTCGACGTGGACCACTGTGCGTTTTCGAATATTAGATTTGGGTCGTTTCTTATCGATTATTAGAACAATCTGAATCGCCAATATAGAGTCAACATTCAGCTGTTTTCTTGCCTTTTAGAAAATTTAAGAGTAAAATTTGTCTTTGCTCTTCGTGTTAAAATTACATGGAATTTTCGTATCCATGGTAACCTATGAGAAATGTCAATCTATGAACTGTCGAATGAAGAAAGATGAAAACATTGACAGAAGAAACGAAAGCAGTTAGTTTCTCGCCAGCCCAATGGCAGACCCTTCGAGGACGATTCGCGTTCGAGATGGCTCGAATTGGCCCACGCGACGATGATCCGTTTCATCCATCCAGTAAACGGAACATCCGTGATTCCCTCGGGGGGTGCAGAGCCAGCTCGTTGCTCAGAATCCCGCGGCGCGCGATCACCTTCCGGCGCACTACGGCGTCGGCTGCGGAACGTGGAAACCAGGAATGCAATATTAAGGCATCCGTGGTCCGTCGAAGTCTGGGTATTCCGTTCTCCAGCCGCGGTAGGCAGCTTCCAGCCGCATTTCTCCGGCTCGCGCAAAATTAACGAACCCCGACGGGCGTCTTAAGCATACGTAAACACCGTTACCGTGATTGCTGGGACAATCCAGCGTTCGAGGATCGCTCCTTGTTTCGCGAGGCGGCTCGCGTAAAAATCGCGAGGTGTCCTGTTTGCTACTTGCAAGGTGTACTATTCTGAAGCGCGTTGCTTTTCTTCTGCTGCGTACGAAAGAGGAGAGAAGGAAGCAAAAAGAGAGGGAAGAACTGCTAGTGGACTCATCAGTACTTAGCAGACCTTGCCTTAATCACAGGGGATATTAAGGACAGGTCAGAAGTTGCATGTGGACCGTTTATTTTGAAAGTGGTGTAAGTCCATGGTGCAGCCTGGAAATTGTCCTGAAATTTAATTTTTTATAAATTTTTTATTAACAAGCCTGAAATTTATATGATCAAATTCCATATTGATAAATTAATACAAACATTCCCAGACTTCGCATAATTAGTCCATATTTTTTAATCCTCAGATCTGCTAACGTTCAATTTTCTCGAAAGAAAAAAAATGGACTTGCACTAATTTCAATATAAACGGATAGGTAATTATGCACTTTCAAGAAACTGTAAGTGGTGATGGCTCTGAATTGGAACCGAATTAGTCGTTGCGAAACGGATACTATTCGAGAATGATTTTTCGAGAGAAGCACATGTAGAGTGTCGAGAGGCGTTGAGAAAGTCGTGTCTAAAAATCGCGCGACGATTTCGTCGTCGAAGCGCTGAATTGCCCTTCGATTCATCCCTGTCAGAAGTTCGAAAAGCTGCTCGATATTTTCCTAGCCATCGAGTGCACTACCTTCGAGACTGCCGGCAAACACCTCGGAACAGTATTTACGTTGGTTATACCGCGTCTGCATCCGAGCAGCCCTTCGATTCCGCACCCCTTCGAAGGTTCACGTCCAAGTTCACCGCTGCTGTTACAGCGCGCACGAAATTTCCACCCTCGATGATAAAACGTGTCTGGTACCCACGAATACCTGTTTCTGTGAAGTTACATCGTACGTTCTCCGCAAAACACGAGGATCCACAATACTAATTATTCCAAAGTCGTATGTACACCTTTTCTGACTTAACTTCGGTCTTCAGACTCTTCAGATTAAAAGTAGCAAAGTACAAGTGAAATGTGAAGCAATTTAGTCGCAAAGGGTCGAACGAATGGCATCGAAAGATCGATCGAGCATCGAAAATATCAAGGAGTTTATTTTCCACCCCCCATCGACTGACGCTTGACCCTTTGAA
Organism: Xylocopa sonorina; assembly: GCF_050948175.1. Taxonomy (NCBI): domain Eukaryota; kingdom Metazoa; phylum Arthropoda; class Insecta; order Hymenoptera; family Apidae; genus Xylocopa; species Xylocopa sonorina. Next base: position 3,131,858 of record NC_135210.1, on the reverse strand, counting down.
GCCGTCGTTTTTGCTGGAAAGTGTAGAGCAACGAAACATCGAGCCAGAGGTAGGCCATAACTAACGAGGCCGATCGAGCTGCATAAACAGGGGATAGTAACGGCTCGTGTGTACGCAGCCAGGCTCTTTGAAGTGGTACATTCGATCCTGTATGAAGGATCGAATGGCAAACGTACTCGTGTACACAGCTTCGAAGCTTTTCGCGATGATACGCGGCACCGTTGATCGCGTATCTTGAAATTCGGTCCCGCTTAAACTTGACCAGTATCGCCAATTTTTCTCTTCGACCTTTTCAGCCTCGAACACGCATTCTACGCCTGCGAATCGCGTGCATTCGATGGAACACAGTGTCGCTGGCGAACGGTGCCGATTAATTTCGCGTTTGTTCGCGCACAATCGTCGATAACAAGTAACCGCGCGATTCTATCGGTTTAGAATCGCGCGAAACACGCTGGCAAATTGGGTCGATCTTCAATCACGCACCACGCGAAGGGATCACTTGTATGCGAACGAGACTCGCGCGATTCATTGAAAAGGATCGATGGTTCGTCGATCATGGAATAATTGCCTGCACGTATCCGCAACCGATCTGGTATCAACGAAAAAACCCTCTTTGGTACGCGAGGTTAAACCGATTTCACGTTCGCCATTTTAGGATGGGACACGGTTAGGGTCCAAAGCGGTTCGCAAATCGATTCCACGCGGGTGATTCCGTAAAGTAGAGCGGTCTCTTTTAAAGATCGAGGGATACAGCGAGGAGGATAGACGGCGAGAGTAACCGCGATCCTGATCCAAACGTTTTAATCGCCTGGTCGCGCGACAGCGTGGCCAGCGGCGGTTACAACCCCTCTGGTCGAGGGAACGAAAATAAAAGCGTCGCGTGGGATCGACTGGTCGCGCGCGGATTAACCACCCGGATTATTTAAACTAATTGTCCGAGTTTTTCGAGCAGACAAGTCTGCCTCTGTAAACATAATTGCGGCGAGAGAGAACGCGACGCGAAGGGCGCTCCGCGTGTAGAAGAGAGGGTGCTGCCCTGGCAGTGGGTAACTCCTGGAAATCAGGCAATTTAAATTCACCGTAAAAAGGCTCTTTAATTAAAAGACTTTAATTCCTCACGGTCGCGAGGGGACGCTTACTTATTCATACTAATGACTAGGCAGCCTCGAGTAATTAGAACGCTTCGAGTGCGCGGAGCGTCCGATCTGAGGCAGCCCCGGGTACGTTCGCGATTTTTTTTTTTTTTTTTCTTTCTGTTCTCTCTTTTTATTGAAAACGACCGTGTCGTCGATTGCGCGACGTCTCGCGGATAGAAGAAGCGGAGGAACCGATCGAGCAGAGGGAAAACAGAGTTCAGCGAGCGGTGCCGCGCATCCGTCGTTCAATTACGCGCCGCCAAACGAACAGCCCTCGCTCGTGTCCTGCCTTTTCCATGCTAAACTCTTTAATGACGCGACGGAGACGCCGCGTCGCGCGAGCTGAACAGTTACTTAACGAGTTTCGACTAGCGGACATTTCTTCGGATCAAAGGACAGCGTTTCATGGGAGCAGGTTTCGCGATCTCTAACCGCTTTGCCAAAATATTCTCACTCTAACTTTCTGCTACTTACTCCCTCTCTCTTTCTACTCTCTCTTTTTAAACGATCCTCGTACGAGCAAATTTTTTCATTTTCTCGCACATTGGAATTAAGGTGTACGCAAAAATCGGTTTAACGACTTAAGATAGAAGTTTCGAAGTTCTTTTTAGTCGCAAATATCTGCTCTGATTTGAAGGTTTCGTGCAGAATTCGATCCTCGTTTTTCGAAGATCGCCACGAGGGATAATCGCGATTCGAGGCCGCATCGCGACCTGAAACAGTGATTTCTCGATATGAAAATCACGGCTTGCGCGCTCGAGGTGCAAAGAATTCGTAATTCGGTTAACTACGAGCAAGTCTCTCGAGAACACCCGGTTCGACGTAACCTCGCTAATTGGATCAGAGCACCGCGATAATTAGTTTAAATCCTCCAATTAATATTCCGTGTTTTACTTTCGCGTTACGTACAGCCGTTTGGGATACCTGTCGCGCTGGTTCTCCCGCTTCGACGACGACGTTTCCATCGCTTCTGTTCATCCTCGAATCCGTCTCTCACCACTGTCACGCTCGAATTCACGTCCTCCATTTTTCCTCGCCAGCGTAAATTCCATCCTTTTCTTTACAAACAATTTTACGTCCCAATATCTGTTCGATTACAAAATCGTATTCGTAATCGAGCGTCGATTGTAGGAAATTTCGAGTCAGTCGTCCATCGAGTACCTCGAGTTCCGTCGCGCGAGATTTTCCGCTCGACTGGCAGAACCGCAGCTACTATAAACCCTGTTTACGAGCACCCGTTCATCTTCCTTTAAAAACAGCTCGCGTCGCCAGCGTCGTTCGAGAAATAACTTATTCGAGCGGGAACTCAATTTTGGCTGAGACGCTCGCGTCCTCAGGATCGTTTCCACGCAACAGCGCGTAAAAATCCCGCGGACTTTGCCTCGTATTTCGCGATCTCCTCGCGATATTAAACTTTACACTTGGCTCGATCCGCAGTTCGAGCGTCCACGTCGAGCGTAACTTGGACAAAACGAAGCCGTAATGCGTTTCGAGCGACTTCGTTTCGCGAAGTGACTCGCACTCGCTCGGATCGATGCCCTCGACCGTGCGAAAGAGGGTTGCTGCCACATAAATACCGGAACGTGACTGTTGGAACTGATTCTGGTGCCGTGCGAAGACCATTTAGAAACACCTTCCTCGCAATCTTGCTCCACGTCTTTAAACTCGATCTTTTATCGATCTAAATTTCCCTCGACTCTCAGAGACTCGATAAATAAAAACTCTTCCACGTGGCGCTAGCAATTCTCCCTTTTTTCGCAACACAAATCTATCATACACTCGCTCGCGCTCAGCATTATCATTCTCGCGAGTTTCTACGTCCGCGTCTTTCTCACCCCTTGATTGTACCCCAGATTTAATCTCCACGGACCAGTTTCTTGCGCGACGAGGTACGAAAAGAACCGTCGCGTCAGTCTCGACCATCGATCTTCTCGCGTTCCGCAGTCCCTCGTTGCCACCCGTTACACTTTTTACACGGAACCGGCTGGAGCGTCGATTGTTTTTCCCTCGCTCGATAGAAATCCACCCCCGGGACGCGCGACACGGATCGCGCCATGCACGCGTCGAGGAATTCAAGATCGAGAGTCGAAGGTTAAAACGTTCCCCAACAGGGCGATTGAATTTCCGATCAGCGGCTGTCGATGCACGCGATATCTTTTGTACCGATTCCTCGCGCTTCGATCCACCCTTTTCTGTATCCTTTCGAGGTCCTCTTTTTGCCAGCTCGCGAGAAGGATCGCTGGGAATCGCGGCACGTCGGCTGCTCGCGAACAGAGGGTGGAGTTTTCGACGGGGCCAGCAGCGTTCGCAGTGAAATAGAGAAGAAGATACGGTCCATCGAGAAGTGGAGGCCGTGCGCCGCGACGTCATAAAAGTTAAATGGATCCTTACTTTTTCGTCTGGCCTTCTGTCTCTCTGAACGAAGGGATTCACAAGCGTTTTACTTTTCGAATAAGTCTCCAAGTTCGACCAGAAGGAATTCCCCGCTGCTTGGCAAGATTTAGCGATTCCGCTGGAGTTTTATACATTGGTCGTGAGACGGGACGTGGAGATTCGTTGTCGAGCCGCCTTCATCCCTGATTATTCCGTAGTCCTGCTGCGTTCTGCTGGAACTGGGTCGTTTCTCGAGGTCGATATAATTCTTGTCGCGACTCTTGCTGGTTTTTCCGCCAGTTGCTTTTCATGCGGAATGAATTCGACGAGTGTACGAGGAATTTTTGCGAGAACATCGTTTGGGGATCGTTGAAAGTTTCGCGCGAGGTTCCACTTCTCTGTCTATCGTGCAGCAATTTCGAGTGAATTTCTTTGCCATTACTGTTGTGCTTTCAATAATATCGATCTCTCTTCGTATGTCCTTTTAAACTTGTTTCGCACGATGGCATTCAGCTCGCACCTGTTTTAATCCTGCGAGTATTCCTCGCGAAATGGCAGAAACCTGGCGCCGCTAATATCTTTAATGCAGCTTGCTTTAACGACGAAAGGCCACGGCCGAATAAAGGGTGAACAAGAGAGGGCGAAACGAGAGGGATGAGCGGGGACGGTTGAGAGCTGGCGTTCGTCTTGCTTCGAACGAAATTGAATTTCCGATGGCGAGCGTCGCTGTAACGCGCTTTGACATCTTATTAGTGCGCCCTGGCGAGATATCGAATTAAAGGCGTCGAAACGTAACCGGAATTTTGCAGAGGAGACGGAATTTGATTGCGCAAAGAGTAACCAGCGGAGCTGCGAGACGCAGTTAAACGCCGCGACGCGCTCTGGGCTCGGAAAAAGCGTCCGTCAGTCGTCTGTTCCTTCGAACGGTCGTTAAATTTCGCGGTTGCTTTCGTTTTCGAAAACCACGGGGGGGAACAACGAGCTCTGCCGCCCTTTGACGAGTTCTCGCGTTCGTTTCCGCGACGCAGACCCTCTCTGTTCGCCTTTTGGCTCGCGACTGCTCGCGCGCGACGCTCTGCGAAAGTTTCGCGCGGCTACATTCACCCGCTTTCGTAAGGCGATCTCTTGCTTTGACTGCGGGGACCGCGCGCGTATCACGCTGTGTCGCGCTTCAACATTTGCGCCGCCTTGCGTTAAGCGTTCCACTGAAAGAACGCCAAGTTCCTCGCGTCTACCAACGTCCAGACTTCTTTTACTCAAACATCTCGGTTCTCCATTATACTCCACGCACGCGTCATACTTTATGCCTCAGACTTTCTCTCGCTAAGGGAAAGTTGCTTCAACGAAACTGATATTCGACGTTTCGTTAATTAATCGTAAAGCAACCTCGATTTTTCTAATCTTTGATACCTTGGATATAGTAACAGTTTCCATGGATCGTCGATTAGCTCGTTCTTGCAATTCAAAACTCCAGTGACGAAGGAACTGTACGTTCCGCGCAACTTTTTAATCAAACATTTATGGACTTCGTTTTACGCAGACGTTTCGCGTTTACTTCCCGTGATAGGAACGTATTGAGGAGGTTTACGCGCGCACCTCTCGGTGCAACCCCCGTAAAATTTGAAATCGAGAACGGGGTAGCATCGTCCGACGATCGCTGGTGGTTAAATACCAGGTAGAAACCGGGACAAGTTCTGGCATGGTTTAAGACGAGGCTGTTCGAGGGGTAGGTAGTCGACAGCCCGCTCGAAATTGGACGGGGTGTAGCTGGAAGGGGTCAGAGGCTCGTGGTACAAATCATTCCAAGTTCTCGAGGAGAGTTCGGGGGCGAGGTTCGAACGGCGCGCCCGTTCGGGCGTAAAATTGCTATGATATAGAAGCGCGAGGGTGGAATGGGAGGAGACGAGCTCCTGGTGGCCTGTCCGCCAATAGCCGTCCCGGGAATCTCTAAGAACGCGCTTTCCGAAACTTTCGATCGTCCCCCGCCTCGCGGAGATTGAATTATTCCTCGAGGAGTTCCACGAGCTGGAGAGACGTGTGCCAACGGCACCGACCGATAAATTATTCGTTTTGTCGCCCAGTCGCGATACGGAAATTCATTCGACCTCGAAAGCGAATAATTGCAGCTTATATTTATCTGCTGTTTGTCATAATTGAGGATTTCTTTGCTGTTAGTTTAGCGAGAATTATGTTTTTTCTTCTTTTCGCTCACTCATTCGAGCATTTAGTCGTTCTCTTGTTCGCTCACAGGATTAGTCACTTGCCTTCTCACTCGTTCACTCACTCACTCACTTATTCAGTCACTCACTCATTCACTCATTCACTCACTCACTCACTCATTCATTCACTCACTCACTTGCTCACTCGTTCATTCACTTACTCACTCACTCACTCGTTCATTTACTTACTCACTCACTTATTCACTTGCTCATTCATTTACTCGCTCACTCACTCACCTGTTCATTAACTCACTCGCTCGGTTACTCTCGCAGGTCGTTTCGGTTTCCCCGTAGCTCACGCTCCGCTCCATTCTTTCCCCATCCACCCCCCGCTGTCATACTCCTTTCCTTCCTTCGTTTTTAATTAACGCGCGGGAAATTCATGGAAAATACACCGGCGTCTCGAGCGAAAAGGAACGGCTGTCGGCGATTCTAATTTCAAATTTCCACCCATTCACTCGCCCCGGCCTAAGTGTTCCGCCTCTATGCGCGCTCAAGTCAAGAAGTATTTAACGCGTTCTCTCTCCCCTTTGAACGCGTCTCTCTGTACCATCGCGTTTGCGCAACCACCGACAGCGATTCTCGGTTCGTTAGGGACGCACAGCGCATAATTGGCTCGCTTTTTCCCGCAGCCTTCAAATAGATTTCCACGCCCCATTCTTCTCGCGCCGTTCCGCTTTTTCTTGCGCGTCGGATACCTTCCAGAAAAGAAACGGATGATCTTGCTTCGCGGACTTTTTGCTCCTCCGTTGCTTCTTCATTTTTTATTCTTACAGTTTCTCATTCTCGTTCGAAGTTATGGCAGCAGTCAGACCTTTGTTCATTTTTGTAACAATCATTTTCTGCCCGATTCGTTGGAGGGATGACGGGAACGGGATGTTGCAGAGAGTGTTGTTCGCGAACAATATTTCTTGCTTCAGAAAATTCATGTTTGAATGGAAAACTTGAGGTGAACGTGCAATCCTGAAAAAGTTGCCATGGAACAAGTTTAACTCTCGCAATTACCAAACAATTCTGCTCTTTGCATTCTCAGAGGGGACAGTCGAATGCAAAGGGTTAATCATTATACTTTTTATGATTCATTTTTATGGCTCGCCATTTAAAATCATTGTTCGACGTTCGTTCTCTCGATTCAGCCGATAATAACATTTTTCATTTTACGATAATTTACATTTCCCAGGCATTAATCGTTAATTATGGTTACGTGATTTCTGCGACGATCCGAACGGAACGTTATTGAATTATTTATAGCGAATTATTTAATCGTGCACGGTTAATAAAAAAAATAAAAAAGAAGGGAAGTTTTGTATGCATCGTTCCGCGAGGACATTAATTCCGCGAAAGAGGTATGGAAATCGTGGAAATCGATTCGAATGAAGCATTTCGTATCCGTTCGCGTATCAAGAGTAGGTCATCCGCTCGAAAGAAAACTCGCGTTATATTTCTGCACTAATACACCAACCAGTTTCGTATTATTTGCGATTTCGACCGACGAGAGACGATTTCAAAGTCACCTGCTCGAAGTCGTAGCCGAGAAATGTTGTTTTGCACGGGTCAGTCTCTTTGCGTCGCGTTAAGGTGTCAACGATAATATTTCTGCACTAATACACCAGCCAGTTTCGTATTATTTGCGATTTCGACCGACGAGAGACGATTTCAAAGTCACCTGCTCGAAGTCGTAGCCGAAAAATGTTGTTTTGCACGGGTCAGTCTCTTTGCGTCGCGTTAAGGTGTCGCATCGTAATCAGTGATGGTATCTACGCTTCGTTCATTTCAATTCAACTGCGTTCAATTGAACTGCGTGTGTATCGTCGCTTAACAAAGTTACAAGTACAACAAACAATCGAAAGAAAAAGTGTTTCTGATCGTAAAGTGAAGAATGTGCGTCAAAGTGTTAAACTTCTTAGTATCGAGTCAACCAAAAAAGATCACTCTGCGTCGACTACTAATCTAAATTTGATGCACGTATGACGCGTTCTTCGAAATTTGTTCCACTAAAGCGTCGTAGCCGCGTGGCCTTTAAATCCACGATAAAAAGCGCGGCGAGATACATTCTGACTCCGCGCGTGCGAAATTCTAAGAAAAACAAAGGGCGGAAGCCGAGCAGAAGAGCGGGCGAACGATTCTTTTTGTTTCGCGGCCGCTTTCCGCAGACACTGGCTACGGTTCCGCCTCGTCGACGTTCTGTAATTCGGAAAATCCGCGAAACGACGCTCGCGTACGGGGATAATGCGGATTCTGGCGGCGAGGGATTCCCTGGTAACATTTAGGGCGGCTAACCCGTTGGGAACAGCGGCGGGCCTTTATTACGGAATTATTCCGCCGCATTATTTTCGAAATACGAGCCGTACGTGGCCGAAAGTCGTCGAGGAAACGCCACGAAGCGTGTTCGCCCTGCCACGAATTTCTATGGGGCTGATAGAAACGGTTTTTCGACGGGGATGAGCCTGTACAGCTGATTATTAATACTTTGACGCACGTTTTTCACTTTACGATCGCCCTCAGAAACATACTTTTTTTTTCAATTGTTTATGACTGCCAGATGAAATCAGTTGTACGTTTGGAAGTGAAAATCATCACATTTTGCCACAGTTTTTCCCAAAATACTTTCGATGGCTATAATCATCATTTGCATCAAAGTGTTAAACAGCTCTGGAATAAAGAATTCAATTCAATACTCATTTTTCATTTGACTGAATCGGTTAGAAAATGAAGAAGCTTCGAAAGAAATAATTCTATTCGATCTTCCTTTCGACATCGCGGCTGAGAAATCGAACAGCTTTAAAACAAACGCATCGCTTATGATTCTAAGTTGAAACTGAGGTAGCCAGTCAACTGCGCATTCGTATGTCGACAGTAGCGAAAGACGAGAAGCAACGTGGTTCGTTTCGCTTGCATCCAACATTCGCGATTCGTTTTTTAATGCCCTCCAATGTCAGAGAGCGAGCGGAAGGATAAAATCGAGGCGCGCAGGAGCAGCCAAACTGACGAGGGAGGTTTGAAAAAAAAAACGAGAAGAGCCAGCAAGCGCGTTACTTTTTGAACGCGATTTTTGTTCCCCAACTTCGTCTCTTTCTCTTTTTTCTTTCGTTTCGTGCGTCGCGTTTGACACCCAGCGAACACTTTACAGAGGATCACAAGTGCGTTTTTAGTCGCTCGATGGTAAATGGATCCTCTCATCTGGTTAATCGTTGCATCTTGTTGCTCAAATCTTTCGACGAGCCGAGCTTCGATCGAAGTTCGACGATCGCGAGCCTCCACTTTAACGATCTTCGTCGTACGATCGCGACGAGAGCCACGAAAGAAAGAATTTCCATAATTTGACTCGCGACTCGTTTTGTAGTCCGTCTTCGTCGTATCCGCGAGCAGTGCAGGGAGCTGGTAAAAAGGGTGCGCTTCTTATTGCGAATTCGAGTCGGTCACGGGAACAAAGTCGGTCAATCCGTGGAATCACGAGCGTTATTCTCTCTCTCTCTCGACTTGGGATTTACTGGAGTGTACAGCGCGGAAAGGAAACTGGCAATGCTCGTGGCAGAACCGGGAGGCGAATTTCGGGCGAAAGAACGGGAATCCAAGAGGTCCGAATTCGTCCACGGTTTGCTTTAATGCGAGCCGTGGAAGTGTGCTTTAACATTCCGTCTGTCGCTGCCTTCGAATTGTACAGTTTGAACATCGTCGAGGATGGACAGGATCGTTAAGCTTTGGGAACGACCCTTTAAACGTTTCGAACCCCTTCGTTCCCTTACAATTGACGATAAGTAAATCTGGAACAAGAAACCACTGTTAAAAAGCAACGTTGGTCATCCAAGTGACGAAGATGTCTTCGTTGAACCCCTTCGTTGTCGACTCACTTTCCCTTATAATTCAGGATAAATAAATCTAGAACGAAAAGTTGCTGCTAAAAAGCAACGTTGATCATCGAAATGACGAAGATGTCTTCATTGAACCCTTTCGTTGTCGACTCACTTTCCCTTATAATTCAGGATAAATAAATCTAGAACGAAAAGTTGCTGTTAAAAAGCAACGTTGATCATCGAACCCCTTCGTTCCCGATTTGCTTTCATTTACAATTCTTGACAAGTAAATCTAGAAACGAAAAGCTGCTGTTAAGAAACCAACATTGATCATCCAAACAACGAAGATGTCTTGATCGAAGATCATCTCTGCGGTGGTATCGAAAGCTCGCCATCGACGCGTGGAGAAGTTTGGAGCGCGATAAACGATTCGAGGGAACGAGAGACAAGCGAGGGATGAAGGAAGGGTTCGTCGACGGTGGAAAGCCAGCGCGAGAGCTGTTTTATCCGGTGAATTGTATCGGTGTCAGACGTGCCGAGTCCCGTCGGACCGGATTCCTTCGCCCAGCGGAAATTACATTCTCCGATGGAACGTGGCGGCGCAAAAGAAACGCGGCCAAGCCAACGAAAACGCTGGGGTGAAGGACAGAGGGCAGCTGGATAGCTTCTTGGCGAATACGTTTCCCGAATGAAACTCATCCTTCCCTCTTTTACTCGCGTAGATCTTACCAGACGAGATTAGCGTAGTCGAGCGAGTGTCTCGATCAAAAAGCGTTCGAAATGGGGCTAGAGTGAAGTTAGTCTCGAAATGATGTCGAGAAGGGTGCCAATATGAGTGTTTACCAATGGTAAATGCTAATTAAGTCCTCCAGTTTGTATCTATTTTATTCGAAACATTTCTAAAACGATTATATATACGCGTATGTGTATAAGTGGAATTTTTGTTGTCATCGTGAAGTTTAAAGTAAGAACCAACTGATTCATTGACTATCTTCATCTTTCCCCTCTATCTAAAAACTTGACTTCATCTTCTATGTATTTAAAATCGCCAGCCATTTTAAGGTATCCTCGAAATCCATTAACTGTCTTCATCTTTCTTCTTTATCCAGAAATTCTACTTTATATTTCCTACTTCATGTATTTAAAATCGCCAGCTATTTTAAAAGGGGCTCGAAATCCATTGACTATCTTCATCTCTCCTCACCATCCAAAAATTCTACTTTATATTTCGTACCCCAAGTATTTAAAATCGCGAGCCATTTTAAAAGGGGCTCGAAATCCATTGACTATCTTCATCTCTCCTCACCATCCAAAAATTCTACTTTATATTTCCTACCCCCAAGTATTTAAAATCGCGAGTCATTTCAAGATACCCTGAAAACCCATAAACTCAGAAGGTTAACAACGATTACTCTACCACCGCGTCTACGAACGCGTTCATCCCGATTGTCGCTTACGGACAGCCGTTCCACGTGGAGTGCGCCATGGTATCCTGTCCCACGTCGTATAGACACGTACGATATACACGCTCCTGTATCAACTTGTCACGTAGATACTTAGATAGATACTCTACGCTGGTTGGCAACTTCCTACTGGCAGGTCTTCGCGTTCTCCTTGTAAGTCCCCGGGCGACGTTCCCAGAAGTACCCACGACGGGAGCGCGGAAGTTTCAACCCCCCCCTTCTCGTCTCTTTGTTCGCGTTTCACCGGCCTCTTCCTTCTGTCCCTGTTCCACCTCAGCCCCAACCGCCACGGCGTGCTCGCCTGCTTTTCCATTACAGCTTCCACGCGCGCGCTTCGCGAACTTCGCTCGTGGCTCCTCTTCGGATGGCCAGGCTTGAATGTACGAGCTGCCCTTATTGGTATCGATAAACCACGAGGGAACGAGCAGGGTGGGACTGGTCGACCGGTAGCGGTTGGGTCGATCGAACGATTGTCAAGCGTTCTGTTTCTCTCGATGAAGGAAAGGTGGAATTAGATGGACTGTGTGATGTGGTCCATGTGGAATACTTGGTTGCTTGTACGAGGTTTTTCGATTTTTTAGCGAAGAGATGCGCAATTTTTCGAGTGTCGAATGTTTTCTTGGAAGAATCGATGTGGTTCGATATGGGATACTTAATGGGTTGTATAAGATTTTCGATTTTTTAGCGAAGAGATGTGGAGTTTTGGGGGTGTCGAATGTTCTCTTGGAAGAATCGAGGGTTCAACTCTTGCAAATCGATGCTTGAACTCTTCGCACTTGGGGTTTACAAGTGACAGAAAGTTTCTATTTCGATGGAGAACTTGAGGACGAATGCATCCCTCGAAAAATTGCGACAGAGTATAAAATTTAATGCCCCTCAGAGGAGGCACTCGAGCGCGAAGGGTTGAGATAAAGTTAATTCTCTTACAACCCCAAGTTCTCGCACGAATCAGTGGAGATTCTCAGCAAAGGGTCGAAGTAGATAAAAAATCGAAGTAACTCTGATCCCATCGACAGTTGTTCCACCAAACAACGAATTCTTTTATCCCATACTATTTAAATCTCGCAGAGGGGGTAATTTTCTTACTCTCGACCGCTGGTATTCATTTATTTAATTACCTAATAAATACATTTAATTACCACAGTTGTTCCTAGTGAAAGAAACAGAGCCACAGAGACTGCATTTGGGGGCGGATTCGTCGGAAGAGGACGATGATAATTTAATTGCAGAACGCTTGTTGTGCCTTGCTGCTACCCCCAGCTCTGAAAACCGTGCCGCAGCTGGCGAAGACGTATTTACTCGGCTACCTTCTAGTTCTAGCTACCTCGTCTTTTGGTATACCAACCTCTCTCTCTCTCTCTCTCATTCTCTGTTCCTTGTTTTTATTGCCAAGTCAAAGAGCGAGGCGCACGAGCCCGCAGGAACTGTTTTGTCGCCAGGGTAAAAGGAACTCCGCCTGAAGAAAGGCGCGCGCGCAGAGCCGTACGAAGCTGGTGGAAATGGTTTCCACGCGCGACACATCATCCCCCCATAAACAAAGAACAGGAAACGGCTTCCGCCAATTTCCCTTCGACCCTTGCTGTTTTTGCGCCGACACGTCTCGCGCCGTTCGAGTCTGCGAAGGTTCTCGCGAGCCACGACAGAAATCTTTCCTTTCGCGAATATCGCGATCGCCTTTTATATTTCCTTCTCTTCCTCCCTTATTCTCCATTGCCTCGAAAATCTGTCGTTTCTGTCGTTCGAACGTTCGCTTGGCCTTCTTCTTCGACCCTTTCTCGCTTCGACAGTGTAAAAAGGAAGTTACACGTTGTTGGTATTGCAAATATTTAACAGTAGCAGTTCATCGTTGGTAATAAATCGAGTGACGAATATATTTGACGTGCTGAAGAATGACAACGTATTCTCGTTCGTGTGCCAGGATGTTGGTGCACTCTCTGAGCAAATAGAATTTCGGTGGACGCGAGAGTCAGAGACGAGAACAGTCGAGGCCCACGGCTGGCGGCAATTAATTGGAGGAAATTGTTCGCGCTCGTTCGCTTTCGTTCGCCCCCAGCCGATAATTGGTCTATCTATAACCGTTTCTTCCAGCGTGGCAAATTGTTGGAACAACAATGTATCCCTGAGCGTAACGTTGAAACGCGTCGGCGTTCTCCGTCCGCGCAATTTCCGCGAGCACCCGTTGCAATTCCGTTGTTACTGCCGACGTTGATGCATCCGCGCGCGCCCACCGTTTGTTCAGAGGAGCCGATTTTCCGAGCCTAGCCCACGCTGAATACGCTTTCGACCGGCAGTTTTCGTTCAAATAGCTCTTTCAAACGCCACTCTGTACCCTCTCTCGCCTCTATTCTCGATTATTAACACGAAAAATAATGAGAAAACGCTAGTCGCGAGTTATAAGAGGCGCGAAAACCTCTTCTACAACTTCTTTCAAACGAGAACCAATTTTGATTTAAGAAATTTCGCGACCATCGATCGTCTAACAAAGCTCGAGCTTTTTGTGACGAAACCACGTGGATGGCATAACTAAACGAGGCTCGTAAATCACTCGTCAATCTGTTCTTAGTAACTGAACGCGTGTGTTATTTATGCTCTACAACATTTAAATTGAACAAAGCATTGGCATTATTTCAGATATTAAATACCAACTAGTTATAAAGAAAAAGTTTACGCTAAATTAAGCATAAATTACGTCGTACCTCATTATTTTAAAAAAGTACTTACATCACCATATCTCGCGAGTCGTAGCTAGATCGCAGAATTATTCAATTTCCGCAAACTCGCAGCAACGTGGCCATAACGACGCTGATTCCACGCGATTATAATTTAGAAGACAAATGGCCGGGTGTTGCTCACTCGAACGGTGGCTGTCGTGGAAAATCGATGCTCGATTCGTGGTTCGTCGGTTCTCTTTCACTTTTTATCGCCACTCGTTCGTCGCGAACACCCGCGGATCTCCGGCAGCGTTTTTCATTTGCCAGCGATCACTTTAATCGCGATCGACGCGACTCGCGAATTGCATCCGCGGACGAGGAATCGAAAGAGCGTTTAATCGGTCGTTTGATCGTTCGAATCGAGTCGATATACGAGACGAGATTAATTTCTATCCGTGCTAATGTTATCGTTTGTTCGATCGCTGGTAATCGACAGTTCTGTTTACTCGCGGAACCGATCATTACTCGAGGCTATTCTATCGAACCCGCAAGAATTTATTTTCCCTCTTGCCGTGTAAAATGAAAGACCAGCTCGCAAAGAAACCTGTCAGAGGAAACCAAGCGAAGATACTTCCTAATAGTTGGTAAATTTTCATAGAAAAATGATAACTGTTGGTCGAGACTCTAAAAGTTGCGACGTGACGACGTTCTCCAGTCGTCAACTTCCCCTGCAGTTGTTTCCGCGTTCAGTTCCCGCTTTATTCTCTCGCTGGAGTCTCGAGACGTGGCAAACAGTCGGTTGGTCAGTCGGAAAACGCGTCTGTCGTCAGCCAAGCGAAGAATCGGCCAGGAACAGCAAAGGGCCGTTTAATATTTGATCGAGTCTGCGCGATGCCCGTGGAACCGACAGAGACGGGGCAAAAGGGACATCCGGAATACGACGGGGAATACCGGGAGAAATATTTGCTCGACGCAAACGGAAAATTCTCGCGTGACGAGCCGTCCCTTCGGTCCTGTTTCTCTCTGCGGGCCGTTTCCGCGTTGCGAAGAGAAAAAAGGGGAACCGTCTTCGAAACGCCCCTCACGCGAGCGCTCTCGCGTGCCTTCTCGTTGTACCGGTGTTTTTAAAGCTTTCTCTTTTTCTGTTCGAGCGATTGTTCTTCTTTTCAACGGTCTCCCCATTTCTGCGGGCAAGATCGGTTCGATGGCGAGACAGAAGTCGATGGTTGTGTCGATAGCAACGCGTCGATGGCGCTAGAACGGTGCTCGACCGTCGGTTTAATGCGCATTCGATATAGCAATGGATACTCGTTAGGTTTGAGTACGGATTTGAGTCGCAATGCGAAAATTTCTGATCATGGGTTGTTCGATGTTGTACGCGATGGTGTTTAATCTCTTGCGCTGGGAATTAATTGTTCGAATGTGTTTATCTAGTAAATAGACATTGGCTCTCAGTGTTTAACTGAATTTAATCGCTAAAAAAGTTGCAAATTTTTAACAAGAAACTACTTAAGACTGCGATTAACCCGTATTAAAGTGATCAAAAATTCGAAGCGCCGTATCTCCGGAAATAAACATTTTTGTTTAACAAAATTTAGCTCGCTAGAAGGTGGAGACCTTCCTCTCGATAATGACCCCCGAATCATCTCGATCCGACTTCCGGTTCCGGAGATATCCTCGAATAAACAGAAGGGTAACTTTTAATCAGTTACCAAACCCCCATTAACCCGTATTAAATTTATAAAAAATTCGAACCGCCATATCTCCGAAAATACTAATTATTATTTAACAAAATTAACTCATTAGAAGCTGGAAATCTTCTACTTGATAATGATCTTCGAATCATCTCGATTTGACTTCCGGTTCCTGAGATATCCTCGTCTAAACAGAAGGGTAATTTTTAATCGGTCATTAAACCCCGATTAACCCGTATTAAAATTATAAAAAATTCGAATCGCTATATCTCCGAAGATACAAATTATTATTTAATGCAACTCGATTCGTTGGAAGCTGGGAACCTTCCTCTTGAAAATGATCCCGGAATCGTCTCGATCGGACTTCCGGTTATCGAGATATCGTCGTGTGAAGGGAAGGGTAATTTTTAATCGGTTACTATCTCTGTCCTCGTCGCAGGGACTCGGACCTCTCGCTCGCACCTCAGTCACTGACCTATCTCAATGAACTGTCACGTGACCTGTCTAGACAGTCAGCTGATTTTTACTATTACTATTAGTGCGTACGCACTTCCTAGAAAAAATGTAGGTCAAGTTCATTCATAACTACGGCGGCCATCTTGCGCGCGGTCGTCAATGCGAAAACTTCAAACTCTTATATCTCAGCAACGGATTGAGATATCGAGACGAAACAAAAACCACTATCAATGGAACAATTTCCTCTATTTATTCAAGAGGTTTTGGTGATCAAACTTTTCGTCTTCTCCTTGGAGCTATCTTATATTTGGGCATAAATACTACAACGTGATGGAAGTTCGATTAATTTGAATGCACCAGGATTAAGAGGTAGGATTTCATAATGAACGCAATTCTGTGCAACGGAATATGAAACTATTGTACTATTCGATTACTTGAAACAGTAAATTCAGTAGAAACGTAGCGGCTCATTATCACGTCGGAAACGAGCAATGAACGTCCAGTATAACGCGTCTTTTCAACGCTGAAGGTTAATTGTACGCGTGTACACAAAGTTGTCGAGTTGTATTAACCGATATCGAAGCCCAGGAGCACTTGTGTCCAGGTATTAATGGAACAGTGAAACATTGATTCTCTTCGGTACTTGTGGTTTGCTCGTCGAAGTGCGAGAGAGAGAGAGAGAGAGAGGAACGCTCTCAGTAGATCAGTTAGTGCTAGTCCAGCAGGAGATTCTGTTAACTAGTCGTCAAAGCGATACACAGCAAGCTAGCTGAATCTACTTACGCTTGACTGAAACCTTTGTCGCTCTGTTTCGTCTACAATCTCGCATTCTATCCAAACTAATACACCTTTCGATTATCTCTGACGATAAATTAATAGAAAAATTAATTTACAAATAACGTAGGCTTCCCACTCTTTTTCTAACTATAATACAATAAAAAAGACTCTCTTCAAGGTGTCTTTGGTGATCAAACAGAGATGTTGATCGACTTTAGAGACAATTAACAAGAGCTACCAACCGCCAAATCCAAAGACAACTCAGAAGTGCCCCAAATACAAGTAAACCTCGTTCTCCCCACAACTTTCGAACTCTTAGACGTCGAAACCACGTTCAGATTCGATTCTCGCGTGGAACACGCGCGGTTCCATCGGTATCCGTCGACGGAATTCGAAGCCCAGCCTGAAAACGCAGTCGCAGCGCGAGGAATGCAACCGGATAGACTCGAACAGCGCTGGCAGGGGTGATTGCGTTTCCGTGGGGAAGGAAAGAGCCTCTCTGGTATGAATAAGCGGCGAACAGAGCAAGATATTCCCAGCGTGGGATCAAGTTCGCCCAGCCCACCCCTCGTATTTATGGGCTCGAATCGATTCTGCGTGTCGTTCGTGCCCGCGACTGCGTGCGTCTCGAAGTTGACGTCTCGCACGGACCGCGTTTCGCGCTTTGTTTGTCGAAACGTGGCCGCAGGAGGAATTCCTGAGCGATACCGCGCCGCGTTACTCAACACGCGCTGCTGCTGCTGCTGCTGCAGGCCTGCGGGACTTGTCGGTTATTAATTTCGGCTCGTTATGAACAGCGGTTTTACGAGTTGTTCGAGGGGAGGAATGCGCTCGTTGGGCCTGGTGGGACTCGTGGCTGGCCATTGTTCGTCGAACAAGTGGCAATCGAGCTATTCAGGTCAGCCGATTCTGTATCTTTTCTTCGTCCTGCGATCTAACGCTCGAAAGTGACTGGTACCGGGTCTATTATCCACGCGAACTCGGATGTCGGTTGCGATAGTCGGTCAGAGAGGTTTATGAATCATACGGTGATGTGTATCGACGTTTATTTCATCGAATCCAGCTGATAGCGTTTCATTGGCGATATTTAATAATCGATGCTTCCTTTCTGAGTCGATTCTTTCTTTTAACGACACATGTATCTTTTAAAAATACCTCAGCTCTTCAATTTGCTAACTCTCGAATTTTTTAGTATTCTAGTTCGGCTGCGAATCCATGTTTTATAAATAATCCAGCTGATAGCGTTGGATAGGCGATAGTTAATAATCGATGCTTCCTTTCGAGTCGATCTTTCTTTTAACGACACACATAATTTTTAAAAATACCTCAGCTCTTCAATTTGATAACACTGGAATTTTTAATATCCACCGTGGCTGCGAATCCATGTTTTATAAATACGATAACGTTGCGCTGTTCGTTTCCGATTAAATTTCCCGTCCACCCTGTATTCCCTCTATCGTGCTCTATAATCGCGTTCAGGAGCGTTAAAGGGGGGAGGGGGTGGAAAAAAAAGGGAAATCGTTTAAAAACTCGCGAAGCGAGAAGAGACAGGGGTGTTGGGAACAGAAAAACGCAGCCAGATGACAATCGGCTGGTAAAAGCTGGACGAAATGTCTATCAATCTGTCGATCTATCCGTGCGCGTTGTACCACAGAAAAATATGGATCTATTTCCCGGCCGTTTTTCGATACGTACGTGAAAATGGGAAACGGCACGGGGTTTGTTGAACATTCGTCACTCGGATATTTTTTTTCCCCTTTTTTCTCTCTCTCTCTACCTTTGTTTTCGAAACGCGATTCCACCAGCTCTTTTATAGCAGCCGGTTATTCAAGAGCCATCCGAGGTTTCTACGCGTGTACAAATTATTTTTATTTCCTCTACCTTCTCTTTTTGTTTTTTGTTACGTCGATCGATTCATAAGAACGCGTTTAACGTGGCGAAATAATCTGCTGGTTGTTTTTCTATTTCAAAGGGTAGGGAAGCTCCATCGTTGGCCTCGAAATTTTAGTAGACGTCAGGTTAATTCAATCCACTGGGTCACTCCCATTACCTGATCCGCTATAGCATCGCACAGCTGCACGCGAAAAGTCATAGGTTACTTTGAAAATCGGCGAACTCGCATTATACGAAACTACTCGTTCAAACTGGTTCGAATAAACGAAATTACAGAGTGCTCGTTTTTTTTCTTCACTTCTCGATTATGCGTGGACAATGAAAATTCGATTGAATCGAACCGTTAATCGCTCGTACGTAATCTCGAAGTTTCACTAGGAATTAACGAGTTAATTAATCTCGCATTGATCGCGAGATCGCGAAATAATCCAGCGAGACGATCGTGAAAATGGAACGAAGAGACGGGAGCATCCATGGACGCTTGGAAATCCGAAGTATCGTAGAAAAAAGGAGGAAAACGAGGAGACTCGAGCGTTCATCGAGGTCGAATCGATTCCTCGCAGAAGAAAGCGATACTCGTGGCGCGTTTAACCGAGCATCGAAATGAATTTCCACATTTCCCGCGCGTATTTATTTTCGCCAGCAGCAGCCTGGGCCCAGTCGAATGGACTATTGGGATGCAATTACATTTCGCCAGGCGATGTTCTTCCGCGGCATGGAAACGGAAAAGCCGAAGCGGGCGCAATTTCCGCGCGTAAACGTTCGACGTTAAACGCGACGCGTGTTGCGCGCTCGCCTGCATTATAGGGAATGTAATCACGTTTTTAATAGCGTAGAAAGAGCAGGAGGAGGAGGAGGAGCGAGCTCCACGAAAACCACCCTCGCAGCGTAATTAAACTAATTCGATTCGCGATCGTTCGTTTTTTTTTTTTTTTTTGTTAGTCGAGATCGAAGCTTTCTAGCTTCGTGGAATTCGATCTCTTTGCATGTTGCGCTCGTGAATTCTCTTGCCAACGAAGTCGATGTAACAACGACAATTACGAGGTATTAACCCACTTGCATCGCAAAATTATATCGTAAAAATTACATTGAATAAAATTTAGTTTCAAATAGTGTGCTGTGAAATAACTGATGAACTCTATTTTGACTTAGACCACGTTCATAATTATGGTGATGGTTGCCAGGCAAAAATGCGCGTATATACGCGTATGATGCAAATGGGTTAAACAGCGATAGACAGTTCGTTATAATTGAGATGTTATTCTGAAAATGGGTAACGAAGGAACAGTCGAGAAAACTCGAGCAAACTATTGATTAACTGACAGAGAGATAATTTTGTAATCTGTCAAGATGGACGTACGATTCGAAGGGAGCAGATACGTTTTAAAAAGAACGAGAGAAAGCAATTTTTTTTTTACTCAAACGTGCGTCAGATGGAATAATAAAAACAGCGAAATCGTGCATAGAAATGAGAACGTAGAGGAATTCACAGCGTGAGATACAAATACCAGGCTCGAATTTTCTGTTGTCCAATACCGCGTGTATAATGTATTGCTCGACATTCTGCAATATTTACTTTAATTATCGTAATGGTCGCTGCACTCTCAACATTACGAGGCTCCCCCTCTATCTGGATTATTCGAGAAGAGTTTCCCTCGAAAAACGTAACTCTCAATTAACGTCGATTATCGCGTCACGATTCCAGCGATCGCTCGCAGAAATTTGAAAAAAAACAAAATTCAGAAAAACTAGCAGCCATCGAACATAATATCGCGAGACAAAAATGAAGATCGTATTTAAAATAGCCTCACGATATGGATCGTTTGCTTTGAAAGTGGCGCAGGGCCATCTTTTTTTGCTTCGAAGAAATTGAATGTTAGCAGATTTGACGATTAAAAGGTATAGGCTAATTATGCGAAGTCTGGGAATGTTTGTACTAATTTATCGATATGTAATTTGATTGTTTAAATTTCTTTCAGGCGAATTTAACTAAAATTATTTACAATTTCCTGGCTGCAAATGGACTTACACCACTTTCATAATTAGTCAATTGTAAATATCGTTTAATTTCAATTTTGAAATAACAAACATCACTTAAAATGTATCTCATATTAATTTATAATATGATTATAATAATATATAATTAATTTTTAATAATTCTTATATTTTTTGAGTGTAATGGACTTTAATTAATTTTACACTAAATTAAGCATAAATTACGTTGTATCTGATTTTTTTGAAAAAAGGAAGTTTCAAAATAAACGGTCGACGTATCGAATGTCGCATTGGGGAGGATAACGTAGTATCTCGTCGAATTCTCGAGCGAAAATTTGTATATTCGCCACGGTTTAATGGCGCTAAACGGTGAGGGGCCAGTGTCCTTTGAACTCGAGCACAATCGTACGATTTATGAAATTTTCACGCGTAATCGTCGAATAACTCGCGGCTGCTCGAAATTCAATCGCGTTGCTCGCGTTCGATCTCGAAACCCTCCCCAGCAGATCCACGTTCACAGACACACAATCCACTCCACACACACACACTCCATCTCTTTCTCCACGTTTCTCCTTTCAGCCGCTTAATCAATACCGACCAGCAACCGATTTCAATTTACTTTTAATTTCCTTCGAGCAGCGACGACGCGAGTCGCGGACAACCAGTCGGTTGACAAACATTTGATCGCTCATACGATTAGTGTCCCGTGCAAACACCGTGCCACGGTCAGCGTCGATTAAAAGAGAATAGTCGATTTGTTGCTACCTGTGAGCGGTTCGATGGGATCTCCGCGCGATAGTTCCGAATTGAGAGTAATGACACTTCACGCGATCGTTCGCATTCGAACGAAAAACTTGGGCTTCGAAATGTTGCGCTTAGAAAACTTGGGCTTGGAAAACTTAGCTTTGGAAATGTTGCGCTTAGAAAACTTGGGCTTGGAAAACTTACGCTTAGGAAAATCTGTGCTTAGAATTCTTACGCTTGGAATATCAACGCTTAGAATTTTTACGCTTGGAAAACCTACGCTTTGAATTCTTACGCTTGGAAATGTTGCGCTTAGAAAACTTGGGCTTGGAAGACTTACGCTTAGGAAAACCTGCGCTTAGAATTCTTACGCTTGGAAACTTTGCGCTTAGAAAACTTAGGTTTGGAAATGCTGCGCTTAGGAAACTTGGGCTTGGAAAACTTACGCTTAAGAAAACCTGCGCTTGGAATTCTTACGCTTG
This sequence comes from Xylocopa sonorina, assembly GCF_050948175.1. Taxonomy (NCBI): domain Eukaryota; kingdom Metazoa; phylum Arthropoda; class Insecta; order Hymenoptera; family Apidae; genus Xylocopa; species Xylocopa sonorina. The sequence goes on along the minus strand of NC_135210.1, from coordinate 3,110,181 downwards.
GAAACTTTGCGCTTAGAAAACTTAGGTTTGGAAATCTTGTCGCCTAGCAATTCTTACGCTTGAAAAATCTACGCTTAGAGCAATTACGCTTGGAGACCCCCTAAATCTCCAATATAAGTCTTGTATGTCTCATCTGAAGAGACAGATCGCAAGTCCAACGACGACTCGCATCGTTTCACTGCCAAACAGATTATCGAAGACTTATTCAAAATATACTTGGTTAAATTCCTCGTTCGAATCACGGAAATAACCTCTCAATCAAAAATAATGAAGATACGCTGGTTCTTTTCTGAATAACCATTCAGTTTGATGGTGAAAAAAGCCTGTGGATAAAATGAGCATCAGAGATGAAACAGAAATGGTCCTCTGACCATTTTTCGCGTCAGAGCCAACCGATATCTCTTCTCGAATTCGCTGGCCATTTAAATGCCATCCGTTGACCGTGTCGAGCGATTTAAATATGTCATTAGAGACGCGCGAAACACGCGTTTAACGCGTTTTGTTTATCCGTTAATCAATGATGATAAGCCATCGTACGGCGCGTTTGCGAGTCGCGATCGATAGAGAGAGGGCACGTAACGACTTCCCCTTTATCGACGTCTACCCTTAATTAACGTTAACGAACCGAGATAGCGGACACCCCACTCTGTGTGAACCGCGGTACGACGTTCTGCTTAGCTTCTACTCTCGCAGATGCCGTCGAGTTTCGCCGTCACAGGCCGCTCGCAAGCCTCCCGTTTGTCCACCTTGTTAACGTTTATGCGCTTTACGTTGAATTTCCTTCGCTTTCCAGCTAATCGCGTAACGGTTGCGTTATCTTGCTCGTTGTTGCTTTCGACAGAGTTCGAAAACTTGGGCTTGGGAAACCTGCGCTTGGAATTCTTATCCTTGGCAATCTTGCGCTTAAAATACCTACGCTTGGAAGATCTACGCTTAGAGAACTTAGGTTTGGGAAATTTACGCTTAGAATTCTCTTACGCTTTGAAAATCTACGCTTTGAATTCTTACGCTTGGAAAATCTACGCTTGGAAAATATACGCTTAGAATTCTCTTACGCTTGGAAAATCTAAGCTTAGAATTTTTACGCTTAGAATTCTTACGCTTGGAAAATCTGTGCTTAGAATTCTTATGCTTGGAAAATCTACGCTTAGAATTCTTATGCTTTGAAAATCTACGCTTTGAAAATCTACGTTTAGAAATCTTACGCTTGGAAAATCTACGCTTAGAATACTTACGCCTTGAAAATCTACGCTTAGAATTCTTACGCTTGGAGAATCTACGCTTAGAATCCTTACGTTTGGAAAAATCAACGCTTACAGAACTTATGCATACAAATCTTGCGCTTGGAAAACATACCAAAATTAATAATCAGAAGATTGCAAGCGTCAGCAATAAAAATGCACCTCAATTCAGTTCCTTCTTTATCTTCCCTTGCTCTTTGAAATCTCTCAAAGTTACATACAATCTGTCATACATCCCTCTCCAACGTTCACGACACAAATCTCTCCTTACAACAAAAATCACAAATATCAATTTCAACGCTATCAGCAGATTATCCATATTTATCATCGTTCGAAAACAGCCATAGATTCGAGTAAAAGAGCTATACACAGTCTGGTCGTATTACTAATCCGAGACACGAATGGTCGTCCCTTGGTGAGCGCCGCACGGAATTAATTGTACAGCTTCTCGAAGACGAGAGAGCTGGCCAGGGGTTTTCCGGCGTCATAACGATCATCCGCAGTGGCAGCGTCTCTTCTTTGCTCGGTCGTCGGCTAACGACGGTCAAGAGAAAAGGGTCACCGGCGGAAGTTTCGAGCGCGCACTCCTGCGGGGCTGTTTGTAGTAAACGTCTCCGACCCTCTTGATTGTCCCTCGTCGTTGTTTCATCAGTATGCTCCTCGCGGCGCACCGAGTGGTTTGCCGTCTGAATAAGGAAATTAAACCATTTATACGAGGCTGGCTCTGGGCCTGTCGCGCGGAACGAAGAGCAGGCTCGGTTAGCCGGGACGATCGTGAGCGCGATTTGTCTCTCTGGTGCTTTGTGGGTAAGAGTTTCCACGCTGGATGGGAACGTCGTCGATCGAGGCGTTGCTTTTCTTCGATTCTCTCGAATTTTCGTGATACTCGTCCGCCCCTTCGTGGCTTGCGAGGGGAATTATTCTTTCTCTGCGTCTCTCTGCTGTGATTTCTATTGGAAGATTGTAATTCCACGAGAGTTTTCTCTGCTGTGATTTCAAGTGTAACATTGTAATACCACGAGAGTTTTTGTTTTCATTTTTTTAATTGCTGTAAGAATTGATCTTTGAGTGGTTGAGCACTTCGAAGGCGTCTGATTGTTTAGAGAAAATTATTCTTCCTCTGCGTTTCTCTACTGTGATTTCAATTGTAAGATTGTAATTCGAACGAGAGTCGTTTTTATTTTCTAATCGCCATGAGAATTGATTTCTGAACGCTCGAGTACTTGGAAGGTGCCTCGTCATCCCTTGTAGAATGGTCCTCAGGCTCAGAGTTGCGTCCTTGAAGAAGGGGTGGTGTCTAATAATTTATTTCTATCGTAAATTAATTAAACTAAGATACTCAGATCTTAGAATAATATTTTTTATTAAATTATTAAGATTGAGATAATAAGAAATTAAGATAAGATAGATTCAAGATCTATTAAAACTAACTTTTGTTATTTTTTAAATAAAAAGCCTCTCAGAGAGGACGCAGGACTTCTCTGACAATAGTCCACAGCTTTCAATCGAAAAATCGGTGATTTAGACGATAGTCAACGAATTCCTGAGCTTGCATACCGATTATTCTTCCTCGACGTTAATTTTCTTTGGAAAATCAACAAGTTTCCCGAACAATAAGCGTTAATTCGCGCAGAGGAGAGAATCGAGGATATTTAACGCGACACGGTCAGCCGGTTCCACGAGAGGCTGAGTTCGTTTCGATCGAGCCGAGGAAACAGCGTTATCTGTTTGCACGCGACTCCATCGTCAGCTCCGCGGGGGCTTTCGACTTAACCGAGCGTGAACTCGTGGAAAGCATCGATTTATATCGTCGATTTTATATCAGCTCGGCGAGAACTCGCACGCGCGCAGCTTCGAGAGCCGCAGAACTCGATATAAACGCGCTCGAATCGTTCTCTTTTATTACTTTTACAAATTCTCGAACGTCGCCTCTTCGAGTTGCGGAACCAGCGTTACTTTCGACGCGAGCGTCTATTAAATTCATACATATATATCCAGCTTTGAGTCTGTCGATTATCTAAAATTGCTTTTCCAAAATTTCAGTTACTCCCAACTTCAGTGGTCTGAAAGTATTTATTTATCGCCAGGTTTGAAATATTTTTCGTACCAAGATAAGCAGAAATTAGCAATGAAAGTGCACCCCCATTTGGTTTCTTCTCTATCTTTTTCCGAGCTTGGGAATTTCTCAAAGTTATATCGCCAGAATCAAGAAACAAATAATTATTTCGGCTCACACGTTCGCATTTTCAAATTAAAAAACAAATCGCTGTTTAAAAATTACATCTTGACGTCTTTCAATTCCATACAGCAACGTCATTTACTTTTAATTCAGTCTGATCAACCCTCTAAGCTGATGTCGAACCAGCGCAGTTCCTCGAGAACTTGATTTACTCGCAGCTTCTCGTTCATCAACGCCAATAACGCAGAGCTCAAAGAAAAAAAAAAGCAAAAACAGGTCTGGATTTTGGTCGCGCGAAAGCAGCTGGCAACTCGATCACCAGTTTCGAAGCCGCTCTTTTCTACCCCCAGTGCTGGCCTCTCGCCGCTTCAGAATTCGAAACAGCGGCGAATGAATGGCTCGTTTCCATTCTCCACGGTTCTTCGCTTCCCTCGCGGGTCAAAACGGTCCAACTCTCGACTCGCGACCGCCAGCCTCTCCGCAAAAACTCGTTTCCACGCGAGCTGCGCCGACCCCGTTGCACAAACGTCGACTACGGATTCTCTCGCGGAAATTCTTTCGCAACGTGTTCTGAAACCCGCGAGACACCGTTGCGTGGCCCGTTCGCAACCCCCTCCTGCGTTTCGTTTAAACGATCCCTCTTTTCGTCCGTTTCGACTGCCAGCGGTTCGTCTCGCGGCTCTGACTTCGCTTTGAAACTGATTTCGTTCCCGTTTTGTTCGAGCTTCAATCAGTCTCATATAGAAACTTCGAACCATCGTATTATAGTGTTACTATCTATTTTAATTTCTTTGTAGAAACGTACAAAAGTTGGCAAATCACTAATGCGTTAATACGAAAACCAAAGAAAAGAAATTTTGTCTTTTGAGATGGGCAGAGAAAAGAATTTGTAGCAATTAGAAATTAAAATAGATAATGCAAGTAGATTTTCAAAGCGTAAGAATTCCAAGCGCAAGATTTCTAAGCTTCAACTTTCTAAGCGTAGATTTTCCAAACGTAAGTATTCTAAGCGTAGATTTTCAACGCGCAAGAATTCTAAGCGTAGAATTTCCAAGCATAAGTTTTCTAAGCACAAACCTTCCAAGCCCAACGTTTCAACCCCCAAACTTTGCAAGCGCAACTTTTCAGATCGCCTTCATGCACCCACAGTAATCAAAGCATAAAATATCAAGGCGACAGCACAAGGCTCGACCAACATAGCACGCGACCTGGTGCACGAGAAACAGCAACGCCACGAATTTTTTCACAAGCTTGCACAAGGGAACAGCGTGAATTTTAATTCAGCCTACGATCCCGCACAGGGAAGCGGAACACGCTTGTAACCGGGGATAATGGAAAGAATCGGCGGTGTGGCCCGGTTGAAAAAGTTGCAGAGCGAGTGCCCGATCTCGTGAGAGATAAACTGCGCGATTTAATACAATTCCGTTTCATTACGCTGGGCTAAGCCCAGTTACATCTAACTTTCGTGTTCTCGAAGGAAACGCTTCGTGTTGCGGTTACTTTTTATTATTACCTTCATTGCACTGTGTACCACCTTTGTCGATTTCGTAGTCGCCACGGGAATCAGATAGCAGAAACTCCAAGCTGTGCAGCTATTCAGCGTTCTCTCGCATTGTTCTTTTACACTTTGCTGACTGGTGACGAGTTAACTCGTCTTTTCATACCCAAACGTTGCTGACTGGTGACGAGTTAACTCGTCAGTGCACTTGGAATTCTTGGAACTCGTCGTCGCGCGCTTTGAATTCCTACGTTTGGAAATTCTACGCTTAGAATTCTTACGCTTTGAAAATCTACGCTTAGAATTATTACGTTTGGAAATTCTACGCTTAGAATTTTTACACTTTGAAAATCTACGCTTAGAATTCCTATGCCTGGAAAATCTATGTTTAGAATTCCTATGCTTGGAAAATGTACGCTTAGAATTCTTACGCTTTAAAAATCTACGCTTAAAATTCTTATGTTTGGAAATTGTACGCTTAGAATCCTTGCGCTTTGAAAATCTATGCTTAGAATTCCTATGCTTGGAAATTCTACGCTTAGAATCTTTATGCTTTGAAAGTCTACGCTTAGAAATCTTACGCTTGGAAAATCTACGCTTAGAAAACTGACGCTAGAAAATCTTGCACTCAGGAAAGCCACGTTTCGAAAACTATTACGCTCCAAAAACAATAGTTGCTTTATCCCTCAATAGTCGAACAATTACACCCCCCGAATTGAAATTCTCTATTTTCATTTCCCCTTCTGTTCCACCGTCGATCGCTTCCAAATAGTTCCTCTTTAGAAGCACGTTTACTCGAGATACGTTCCGGTTAGAAAAATAGTCGTGATTTCTCTTGACTTTAGTCGACGGGACCCGTTTCGCGACACGTAGCCACCGTGGAATCGGTCGACTGCCATGACAAAACGGTACGTGTCCTTCGGGACAAACGGCCGATGCATTTATGAGATTTAAATCGCCTAAGCGGTCCATTTCCTCGGCTATGCATTATTCACCGGCTCCGTCGGGTAACCTGAACGTTTCGCGTGCCCTTTTTCTGCCTTTTCTCCTCCTGGCAGAGCCGCCACGCCGGCGGCTCTCGCGGATACGCGAGCTTATCGCGAGCCTCTCCGTGGGAGGCTCGAGAAGGACATGGATGGTAGCCTATTATTGTCTCTCATGCAAATAATGCTAAATGCCACTCGTTCGCCTCGATATTTCCAGCCAATGCGCTTACTCGACTCGCAGGATTCGTCGAGCTTGAAAATCGTCCTCCATCCCATCCTGATGCCTGACTCCGTCTCGAGATCTCGATACTGAAGTCAGATTTCGAGCTACGGTACAAGTTTCACCAATCAACGATCGTTTTTTTCGTAGAAAACTAAAGCGTTTATCGTAGTAAATGAAAATTTCTAGCTGTTCTGTACTTGGATTTTGTAGATTTGCGAGGGTACCAGTGATTTTGCTCGTTTATTCGGAGTAGAAAATAATTCTGCGATTTGTAACCGTGTTTATTTACCCCTGGCGATCATAAACGACGAACAGACGAGATTCTCGCGAAACTACCCAGCTACCATTGTACTCGCGGCTCCTGACAATGAACGGAAGACGTGTCCACCGTGAATTGTATCCACGTTCCACGAGCAACGACTACAACCGACTTCCCAGAGGTGAAATGATCTGCTCGCGATGACTATTGTCGAGCAAATTTTCTGGACACGCTCAGAAATTCCAGAATCGTCCTGTGCGACGAAAATCTGAGCCAAAAGAATGGCACGCATCGTCACGATTAACAATTAACGAAAATAAAGGTGAAACGCATCAGCCAGCTCGATAGCCACGTAAAAATCCAGCTTTACGTCGCGCAATTTTCCTGGACACGCTCAGAACTTTCAGAATCGTCCTGTGCGACGAAAATCTGAGCCAAAAGAATGGCACGCATCGTCACGATTAATTATTAACGAAACTAAAAGTGAAACGCATCGGTTAGCTCGATAATCACGTAAAAATCCAGCTCTATCGCGCTTACGTACGCTTAATTCGCGATCGTAAAACGCTCGCACGCTCGCGAAGAGAGGACGAGGCACAAGAAGAGGGACCAGCACGCCTCTTACTTTTCACGAGCGATTTTTATCGTTGATCTACGAGCAGGCCGCGTTGCTCGTAAAATCGCGACCCTTCGATCTCTGCAGTAAGCCAAGACGGACGAGAGCGCCGCCATTTTGGTGAACAGCGTCCTCTCGCGTGGACGTACGTGACGCTCGACGTTCGATCTGCTCGCGTTGGTAATTAATTCGATCTCTCGTGACCCGTGACTGGTCCTCGCGATGCGAAACGATCGTTTGTAAAATGTCGTTGGTGTTGGTGGGCGAAGGGATCGTCGAATTTTATTTCACAGAGCTAATCGTTGATGCGGTCGATCGATCCGGGTCGACGCGGCTCCCTCGACTCTGCTCGAGGATTTTTATTGGCGTCGTTGGGGTTTCGAGGTCCCTCGGGAACGAGCGCTCGTTGATTCGATCGCACTGACGTTTCGAGGGAATAAAGAATTGCACGATGGAATTGGAGATGTATTTCTCTGTAATAATTCGCGTGTAATTAATAGATATAGAAAATATTCTTCTCGATCCGTATCATCCCCAATTTCATCTGAAATTATAAACGATGGATCGCGAATGAGATGAAATATTCGATACGATTACTTTTATAATTGATTTTAAATCGTAGAGGACTTGTAACTTAATAAATATAAAAAATATTCTTCTCGATCCGTTTCATCCCCAATTGTGTTTCAAATTAGAAACGATGAATCACCAATGAGAGGAAATATTCCATACGATAACTTTTATAATCGATTATAAATCGTCGAAGGGTTGTAACAAGGTTGCAAGTAAATTGTTAGATAGAAAGAAGCGGTCTGCAAAAATGGTGGACTCGATCTGTCGCGCAAACAGCTCGCGTCTGGTCGCATCGAGGACGACGAGAGGCAACGCGAGTAAAAGAAAAATCGCGGATATCGTTGGAAATTGATCGCCAAACAGGGCCGCATTACCCTACGGTGTAGATAGCCGCCCTCAGGGACGTCCGTTTAATATACCAGCGTGCTGTTTGACGATAAAATATTGAAAGTCGATATCGCGAACTCGTCGAGCGTTCCTCCGCGTCCTCGAGGAACAACAGCCTCAAGTTCCGCTGGGCACACGTATCGCTGACTTCCCCTCGAAATAACGAGTGCGCCGCCTTCGATTTCGGATACGTTCGACGACATTTCCCGAGGAAATACGCTCGTTAATCCTCCTTGGCATCAAACGTCGTGAACCGCCCCTCGAAATAGGACAAGTGGACCTTCGTTTCGTCCACGTCGAACTCCAACCAGCTCTCTTTCTTTTTCCATTGGCTAAGTAAATAGTTAAGAAGGATATACTGTTCGAGTAAATCGTCTGCTGCGTTAGTTTCAATCTAAGCGTTGGTATGTGGCAAGACTCTAAAACTCGTCACAGAAACACGCATAGTTCCTCGAAAGCACACAATTTCTCAGCCGCTTGGTAGTCTCGTTGACGAGTCCTTTAGCAGTTTCAGGACGAAACTTTCACCCTTTCTTTTACTTCCATTTTTTGTCTTTTATCCTCACAGCAGACAAAGTAACGAGTTTTAGTTATTGGAAATGTGTCGTTTATTGATTTATTCGCGAATTCGAAGATTAGATTTTTCAAGCATAAGCTTTCTACGCTTAGAAAGTCTATGCTTGGAAATTCTAAGCTTAGAATTCTCACGCTTGGAAATCGTACGCTTACGAAACTTACGCTTAGAAAATTTAGGCTTGGTAATCTTCCTTTTTGGAATATCTACGCTTAGAATTCTTACGCTTGAAAATTCAAAGCTTAGAATTCTCGAACAAATCAATAAACGACGCATTTCTAATAACCACTTGCAGCGATCATCGCGATCAGATCGCAGTCTAACTCTTCTATTGCCGATTAACGAGAACTACTTGAAACTCGAACTCCTTTTCGTTTCTAACTCCAATCGTGCCCGATCGTCGTCGCGATTTTCCGTTTCGAGGGATGGAAATTCCGTTGGCAAGCACGCTCGAGCACGCGTCCGGTTTTTGGTATTCCGCTGGGTGATCCACGAATCCACCGCTCGCAGGAATTTTCGTATCACGCGGAGGAACGCCGTAGGACATGGCCGGTGTCCAGTTTCGTGCTTGCCTTGCCCCCTTTAATTATCCCTCTTCCACGACCCCGTTCCACGCGCCTCGAAACTCACGTACAGCTTTTCTACGTGACGTAAGGCTGGTCGATTTGTCGCCAGGCTTTTCGATCTCGCCTTCGTTCTCGATGGGACGACTGCGATCGTCTCGAGCTGGGCAGCACAATCGCTTTCATCAAACCGTATTGTGCGGAAATAAGCTGTTCTCTTGTGTAGGGTCGTGAAAATAATTCGTGGCGTTGGTATTTCTCGTGCCAGATTGCGTGCTGCGTCGATTGAAACGCGCGACTCTTCCATCTCGATCGCAGAAAAATCAGAGAACGGTAACTTTCTGAAAACGGGTAGTTTTTTCGCCACTTCCTGTCTCGTGGCTCCCGCCGTTTCTCTTCGAGGACCTCGAGGACGGATTAAAGGATCGCGCGCCAGCGAATTCCGTTTATTTCCTGATAACCGTGCGCCAGGTAAGAATTTATGACCGCTAAGGACGAGTCGCTTCGAAATTTATCCGCGTCGTCCGGCCAGGAACCAGCAGCCACCCTTCAAGCTCGAAGACGTGTCTGAAATTCCGTCTTCTGCGAGATTCCGCTTCCTCTTTCACCCTGTCGCGCGATCCTCGATGAAACGAGGACGATGTTTGACACGTGTCGTGTAATTATCGTGCTCTTCTACTTCGTTAAAAAACGCAAGGTTGTCAATAATTTTTATCGAGAAATAGTATTTTTCAGTATGTCGTTCCTCGTCTCTTCTGTCTCGAGAGAATTTCCGCTTCCGTATTTCCGATACGGAATAAACGATTCGTTCGTATAAATGTTAGAACGAACTGGAGTTTACTTTGGACATCCTCAGCGGTTTTTTTGCATATTACACGTGTTTCAACGTTCGTTTGCATATTTAAATGCCTGGTGGACGCGTGTATTTTAAACACGCGCGAGCTGGTAACAAGAGCGCGTATGTATACCGCAGGTAACAGCGCGAAGTATCGATTCAGGTGAAGTGAGTGAAGTCCTCTTGCGTCGTAGAGACTTATATGGAATTATTGAATAATTCCAGTCACGTCCTCTCGTAGGTGACATTTCAGTCTTGGTATTTATTAGCCGGCGCATGCGACGATTTTTGATTTCGTCGACGTACGTACGTCGCTACCATTTGTATTTTATAAATCGTAGCCAATCTGCGTACTCGTTCGATTTTATTTGCTGTTGTTTGGGATCTGCTCTTAGAAAAGTTGCGCTTGGAAAATTTACGCCTAGAAAATCTACGCTTGGAAAATCTATGCTTGGAATTCTTACGCTTTGAAAATCTACGCTTAGAATTCTTACGCTTGGAAAGCCCGCGCTGAAAATTCTTACGCTTGGAAAATCTTACGCTTGGAAAATGTACGCTTAGAAAATCTACGCTTAGAATTCTTACGCTTGGAAAGCCAGCGCTGAGAAAATCTTACGCTTGGAAAGCCTGCGTTGAGAATTTTTACGCTTAGAAAATCTTACGCTTAAAAATCTTGTGCTTAGAAAACTTACGCTTAGAAAATCTTACGCTTGAAAATCTACGCTTAGAAAACTTACGCTTGGAAATCTGCGCTCGAGTTTCTCAGCAGCCCTCTCCCTTCGTTTAGGATATAATATCTTAAATTAAGTTCGATTTATGGCTTGGTAATACCTTAACCAAGCAAGCTGATCCCATTGTACCTCGTTACATGGGATACGTAAGTTGACCAATAGCTATAGCAATAGATTACTTGTTTGGCGAATCTCTTAGCCCGCAGCTCCAATTTACCCAGCCCCAGCTCGATTACACCAACGAATTACCGATTGTTACCGAATTAATCGCTCGAATCTAATATTTATTAGCTGTACGCGCATCCACGGTTAAAACCTTAATTCCTTACCCTTATTTCTTAACTGTGACTCGACGAAGAAAATTAATATAAATTACAACATCGTTCTAGAGTTGTATTCAATAGAATCAGTAAAAGAAATTCGATCGAGGAACTGTTCTTCGAAAGTAAATTCAGAGCGCGAACGGTTGATAATTTTAATACGATAAAAAGTAACGAAAGTAAAATGGAAATGATGGAAAATGGTCACAGAGATAGCTGGTTGATTACTATTCGTCGCTACAGAAATCTCACACCTCTGAAAGCCATCATTTGACTTTCGAAGAAACAGTGGATGAACGCTTGAATTTGAATCTCGATCCTCAAGAAGAAAGACATTTTCTGCTAAAAATCGCATATTCAAGTGTCAAGTGTTCCTCTGTTCGTCATAAAACCACAAACACCGCGAACAATTAACACATGACCAATATTTCTGCCAATTATCCATTAATGAAAGTTAACTATTGATTACCATATTATCCCCGTGCGGTGGGGATCAGAATACACCCACAGTATCCCCTGCTTGTCGTAGGAGGCGACTAATAGGGGTTGAAAACGGTGCGCCTCGAAAAACCAATAAAAACACCGAACCGTATTAATTCGTGCGTCGATTCCATGGACCCTCGATCCCCATAAACCCTAATAATCGTCCAGTTCCCGTCTCAGACGTCTGCCTGATTAATTAACGCCAATAAACGAGCGCACGCACGCGCGCAAAGATTGCACGCGCTTCGAAGAAGAGCGAGCGGCGCAGCCGCGACGGCTGGCAATCGGTCGAGCCGATTCGAGCGTGAAACAAAGGTGTCGTCGAGCGATCTCGCGGTGGATCGCATCGCATTCAGATCGAACCGCAATCTCAGCGTGTAATTGGAACGGGACGGGACAATGGGCGCCTCGCGCGACGATCATCGAGCCCCTTTTGACCCGCTCTGAAACCCACCCCCTCTCCAGGACCCTCTTAAGCCTGACTCGATTGCTAATTAGATCCATCGGCACGCGCGCGACCCTCCACGCGGTCTTCTCGTGTTCGTTCGAGCTGCTCGTTTCGAAACTCGAGCCGCTCGAGACGGAATTTCGAGGCGAGAATTCGGATTCTTCGTTAAGAGAAGCGAGGGTGAAGGATTCTGGACGCGTTCACGAGTCTATCGAGACGCAACGAACGCTGTCCTCGATTTTCGAAGCGTTACAGTGACGTCTCTGTCGAGTTACGTTCTTCTTTCGACTGAGCAACGTCGAAATTCGTCGCGATACAAATTTCAATGCGAAAGTCTGTCTTTCAACGAAGCAACGCGCACAGAAGTTCACGTGTCTCTCGAGCTAAGCATTTACTCGCGATCGAATGAGATCGAGTGCGTCGCGAGACTGCCATCGACTGAAGTGTAATTAATTATCGTTCGATTGGCTCGAGGATATTTCGCAATCGCAGTGAATCTCCTCGCAGAATGTCTCACTGTAGAACAAGCTGAACACCACTAATCGTTCCATCGACGCAGCGTTGTTCGCGATCGTTTACTTCCATTCTTCTCTGGAGCACGCTCGAGGCTCGCAACCCACCCCATTGTCGCGACTCACCCCACGCGAGATGGCTGGACGATCTCGCGTCTCGCATCGCGCGTTTTTCAGAGCAACGTCCCAATTATTCGCAGCTAGCATCGCGTCTCGTCGGTAACTACAACGAACGGCTGCGAATGCTGGTTGGAGGAAGCGTGGCGGGGGTGGTTTTTGCTCCCAGCGCGGCTCTCGAGGGTGGTTTAATGCAACCCGCGGTTTTATGCGATATTCCATTAAGAGGGTGCCCCAGCATCGTTCTATTAAGTCGTCTCGTGGAGAGCCGATAGCCTCGGACGGGAAATATCGGCGGTTATGTCGCTGCGACGTTTATTCCGCCCCGCCTGGTACCGACATGGCGACTGGCAGCTTGTCCGTTTCACTTTAAATACGCGTGGTGCTCGTCTGCGCTTTAGTGGAGGAGGGACAGTGTTCTGGGCGACTTTTCGACGAGATATCGATACATCGTTGCTGGCGAAATTGGGGTCGTTGTTTTGCACTGAGGCTGTGGTCGTCTTTCGACTAAGTTTTAAGGTTGAAAGGGTGAAAAGAGTGTCGTGGTCTTCATTTCAGAATGCGTTCTTCTTTGGACTGAGTTCTCTGTGGTCGTCTTTGGACTAAGTTTCAAGGGTCAAAGGGTGTGCTTCTGAATTATCTTCAGAGTATCATAATTTTCATTTTCATTTGCTTTACATTTTCTAATCACAGTTATCAAAATTGCGTTAATCTTTGGACTAAGTTTTGAGGGTGAAAGAGTGTCGTGATCTTCATTTCAAAATGCGTTCTTCTTTGGACTAAGTTTCAGGGTGAAAGGGTGCGTTTTTGAATTATCTTGAGAGAGTTGTAATCTTCATTTGGAAATGCGTTCATCTTTGGACTGAGTTCTCTGTGGTCGTCTTTGGACTAAGTTTCAAGGGTGGAGGGGTGCATTTTTGAATTATCTTCAGAGTGTCATGATTTTCATTTCAATTTACTTTCCATTTTCTAATCACAGTTGTCAAAATTGCATTCATGTTTGAACTTAGTTTCAATAGTGAAAAGCTACGTTTCTGAATGATCTCAAGAGCGTCCAAATTTCGATCTCGATTTCTGTAATCGATAGCTGGCGCTCGTTACTTGTTCCTCTTTCACTTGTTAACACAGAGATTCTCTGCGCGCGAGGGTGATTCACCAGTACAATATCGAAGGAGGTGCAGCTTGTCGAGGGTTTCGAAAGAAAAGTTTCATCTTAACCTAATCACGAGCTCCGCTGCGCAGGAAGTTATTATCAAAGATAACTTGTTCATTCACAGCTAAAGGGCCTCGTACTTTCCACTTTAATTCTTCGAAGTGCAGTTTCTCTTCATAACCCTCGCGTTTACAGCCACCGGCGCAGTTGTAGCCGTTCTTTTTTTTCCCACGCGAAATATCCATCCAACACTTCAGGTGCACGCAACCACGACCTACTTGCACGACATTACGCGCAGCGTATGTTGATTACAATTAATACCGGCACTGAGTGGATAATTGGATGACGAGGAATTTTTCTTAGCTCTACGAACGTCTCACGGACAGAAACCAGGTTTCTCGAAAATCTTTCACTTGAAAATGGGTTCGCGATGCTATTTTTTTTTCAATCTATAGTCTTTATTCTTTAAACTTGGATCACTGAAAATTTCTGATCTTCTCGCTTAGAGAAAACGACAATACAAAAGTCTGCACGCGTTCTTCGTCAGTTTCACGGACAGAAATCAGGTTTTTCAAGAATATTTTAGTCGAAAATGGGTTCACGATGGTATTTTTTCTTTTCAATCTATAGTCTTTATTATTCAGACTTGGATGACTGAAAATTTCTGGTCTTTCGTTTAACACGTTGACGAACATTTTTGTCTTTACGATCGCCCTCAGAAACACTTTTTGTTCTTTTTTCGTTGATTAAAATATGCACGACGGTTATAGGCGTCATTTGCGTGAACGTGTTAAAGAAAACGATTATGCAAAATTCTGCACGCGTTCTTCTCTCAGACTCTTAAAAGTATAAGCAATGGAAGATCCTCTACGTTCGCATTCAGAGTTCCATTTCTTGACGCGAGATTCGTTCGAAACGATGCAACGTTGGTTGCGATCTACGACGGTGAAATTTGAAACAGCGCTGCGGTGAATTCCAGGGGAAATTTTCAACATAATTCCCAACGATCGAGCGAACGCACGACCGGGCAGATTATGCGCGGTCGCTCGTGGATTCAATTTAACCTGGTCTACGATTAGCGAGTGAATGGGAGTGCTTGTTTGCGTGTATAACGCGCGGTCGAAACCCCTCGGCTGAGCGCAACGCTGGTAACGAGCAACCGAGCGCGTTGCAGATTGTCGTGAAATCGAAAGTGCGCCAAAGAGAGAGAGAGAGAGAGAGAGAGAGAGAGAGAGAGAGAGAGAGAGAGAGAGAGAGAGAGAGAGAGAGAACAGGAAAGCGTGTGTATTCGTACAAACTTTTGCTAAGATATTGCTTAAATATTGATAGTTCAACGATAGATACCTTTGCTAAGATATTGCTAAAATATTGATAGTTCAGCGACTGAAACTATTGCTAAGATATTGCTAAAATAGTGATAGTTCAGCGATAGAAACCTTTGCTAAGATATTGCTAAAATATCGATAGTTCAGCTATAGAAACTTTTGCTAAGATATTGCTAAAATATTGCTATTTGAGCGATAGAGACTTTTGCTAAGATATTGCTAAAATAGTGATAGTTCAACGATAGAATTTTTGCTAAGATATTGCTATAATATTGATGATTCAGCGATAGAAACCTTTGCTAAGATATTGACAGTTGAAAGATAGAAACCTTTGCTATGGTATTGCTAAAATATTGATAGTTCAATGATAGAAACCTTTGCTAAAATATTGCTAATTTAGCAATAGAAACCTTTGCTAAGATATTGCTATTTCAGCAGTAGATACTATTGCCAAAATATCCCTAAAAAATCTACCATGGACTAACTTTAACCTTCGCAATCACTAATCACTGCTGTCCCCTCAGAGAAGAAAGATAATTAATTCGACTTAACCAAGAGTCCATATTTACAACTTGACACTCGCCTTTCTAGAACCACTGAAGCGTTCAAGATTTCTCTGCTCATATGTTCACACGTTCACACGAAAAATTCAATTTTCTCAGATAAAAGAAAATTCAAGAGCAACGTTGAATAGCAACGCGTGAAAATCGTGGAATATCCACGCGACACGCGAATACGCGCGGCAGTTTTCGTTCTCGTCCGCGTAATTGTTCGCGTAGCGGTGGGCCAGGTCCGTTTAAAGGGACACCAACGAAGGCGCGTTGGTCGCGCAGCGTCTCGCAAAAGTCGTGATCACGGTGGTCCATTGCGGTTTGCTATTAATAGACGCACGTGTGCACGCACCACGACGACGCGTGCAGCTCGATAAATCAACGACACGATAAAAGCCCCGGCAGCGATCGTCGGATCGCGCGGTGGCCCACGCGAGAAACGCGCCGATACCCGCCGCTGGAAAATCGCGACCAGTCTGGAAAAAGTGCGTCGATTACAGACAAGAGAGAGACGCCGCGCGGAAACGGGACGTGAGTCACGTTTTACTTGGTTCGTCTGGTTTCTGCCAGACGTTTTAGTCTGATTCTTCGATAATTAATTGGGAAGAGGTGTTCTTCATCTAGTTTGCACTCTTTTGACTTGAAATTATTGTTATGTTATTGGTAAAATATTGATATTTTAATGATAGAAACTCTTGCTGAAATATTGGTAGTTTGGCGATAGAAAGTTTTGCTAAGTTATTGCTAAAATATTGATATTTCAGCGATAAAAACCTTTGCTAAGCTATCGCTAAAATATTGCTATTTCAGCGGTAGTAACTTTTGCTAAAATATTGATATTTCAACGATAGAAAGTTTTGCTAAGTTATCGCTAAAATATTGCTATTTCAGCGATAGAAACCTTTGCTAAGCTATCGCTAAAATATTGCTATTTCAGCGATAGAAACTTTTGCTAAGCTATCGCTAAAATATTGCTATTTCAGCGATAGAAACTTTTGCTAAGATATTGTTAAAATATTGTTAAAATATTGCTATTTCAGCGATAGAAACCTTTGCTAAGTTATTACTAAAATATTGGTAGTTCAGCGATAGAAACCTTTGCTAAGATATTGCTACCTTTTCATTAAGTACTATTGCTAAAACATTGGAAAAATATTTCTCAAAAAGTAACCATGAACAAAGCTTAACCTGCGCAATCACTAATCACCGATATCCCCTCGAACAGAAAGCTAATTAATTCGCCATAGCCAAGAAGTACCATTTCTCAGACTAAAAAAAGTAATATCGCCTTGTGTTGTAAGTTGTGTCACGAACGTCGCAAGAACCACTTAGACTTCCACGATCTACCAAAATACTATTATACGAAGCCGTAAGTCAGCCAGCCTGGTCCCGGAATTCCCGTAAATCCCCATAACACCGTCGAAACGTTTCTCTGGGAAATCCTGGGCCGCGTCATAACGCCACGAAGTGTCGCCGTTTGCTGGCTACAACCGAAATAGCGTTCAACCGACACGTTCGTCGCGAGGCAGAGCAGAAGCTCGATCGCTCGACTTCGTTCTCGCAGCGATTTCCACGCGGAATTCGTCGAATTCGTGGAGCTTCGACCGCAGTCATCGAGAAGTGACTCACCGCAATGGATGCTCCGATTCAGCCGTGAAATCCTCGCTCGAAACACGTCCCATCCGCGCTTTCAGCGTTCTCAGACACGACTTCGTGTTTTTACTTGTCTTCGAAGAGCGTGAACGCGATTCCTCGAGTTCTTGGCGCACCTTTTCCTCGCTCGCGAGGGACGTTCAAGTTTGATTTTATTCTCAGAGACGATTATCGCGATAATCATTGATCAGTGAGTGGAGTGTGTTCTTTGATAGAGCTGAATCACAGTCGTACGTGGCTCGTTTGACGAGCTAAAGGTCTCACGGAAATTGCGCAGAAGCAGACGCTGCAAACGCATCGTCGACACTGCCGCGAGCCGTGCCTCTTGGAGAACCGGACGAGAACCGCATCCCCGCCACGATTTCGCGGCGAACAGGGTTTAAGGCTAGCTCACAATCGCGAGAGTCGCGATCGCCTCGCGTTGCCACGCGGTGGATTCGAAGATTCGATCGAGGATCAAGTGGATCGACGCTTCGCTACGTTCTTGGAATGTTCCTTCTCTCGAACGGAGGCACTCTTTCGCATACAACTCGCGAGCTTCGTTCTTTTATGAACATTTAAATAGAACTGAACTTCATCATCGTGGACGATGGACGAGTGTTCTTCTTCTGGCAAAACTCGCGTGTTACACAAAAAGCTCGCAAACTTATCCACTATTCGAGTTTGAATTAAATTATGATATTTTCTGTGGCATTTAATCGCAGTCGAATCGAACGAGAACCATTCGAACGCCTTCGCGAATGGTACCTTCGACGAATTACACAATATTGCATCGCAGACGATAGACAAGTGTTCTTCTTCATGCAGAACTCGCGTATTACATAGAAAAGAAGCAAACTCGTCCAGTATCTAAGTTTAAATTAAATTATAATGCTTTCTGTGGCATTTAATCGCAGTCGAATCGAAGGAGAACCATTCGAACGCCTTCACGAATGGCACACGCGACTAATTACACGATGTTGCATCGCAGACGATAGACAAGCGTTCTTCTTCACGCAGAACTCGCGTGTTACACAAAAATAACGCAAACCCATCCACTGTTCGAGTTTAAATTAAATTATCGCGGTCGAATCGAAGGAGAACCATTCGAACGCCTTCGCAAACGGTGCACGCGACGAATTACACGATGTTGCGTCGCGATAACGAGATTGCATAACGCGACGCGCGCCAAGCGATGCATATCAATCCTCCGCCAGCCACTTTCCCCTGACAAAGTCGAGTAGAAATGGAAGTCTTCCGCGCGAGCGGCACGTCGAGTGGACGCAACGCTCTGGGGGGATCCATCGCGATGTTGATATTCGACGAACGTCCCTCTCGAACGGCCAAACAGACGGCTGAGCGACGTTCGATGTAACGCTGGGTCTCCTCGATCAGCTGGAATGCCTCGCGAACAATCTTATCGGGCATTGAAAGTCCCTGATCGATAAAGAGTCGAACTCGAGGCGTCGCTCTGAGGACCCTTTGCTCGAGCGACTCGAGAAACTCCACGTGGAAAGCCACTTGGCGATTTTTAATAGTCGATAGACCTGTTTTTCTCGAATTCCAATCGAGGATTACTCGACTGTCGAGGTTCAGAGGATTGTAGAAGTGAAATTAGAACAGCAGGCAATTTGAAAGTAACAGCGATGCTTCAGTAAATTCTGCTGATTTAAAATGGACACATTTTTGATGTATCCAGCGAGATAACCGCGAATAATCTCTTGAAATCGAAAAACTAGAATAACAGACAATTTGATGGCCCAGAAAACTCTGCTAATCCAAAATGGACACCTTTCTAATATATCCAGCGAAATAACAAACTTTGTATGAAATAAAATACTTAAAACATTGAGATATTTTTATGAATTTACGTTCGATTTGTTCGTTACATTTTACTACATCGAACACGAAGAATTAAAGTCCAACAAGTTGAACCGTTTAAATTGCTGGTCGTTCTGAAACATCGTGGACGACGACCCAAGAAACGAAGACACTCGAGACGACGCGAAGCGTGTTTCGCATACGCTCGAAACGAGAACGACGAAATCGACACCGTGTATTACAAGGAAAGCTGATTCTTTGGGCGCTTTCTTAAGCACCCGCGACACAGAGCCGCGTCGTTACCGGATTTCAAGCCTCGCGTCGGATGAATTTCATCCAGACCGGAAGCGCGAGGGGGTAATCTTGACGATGGGTGTTGGATTCGAGAGTCCAGCGCTGAAACGATGACTAATTGTATATCGTCGTTTGCAGAGATGCATCGTGTAGGTTTTGAGAAAGTTCTGCGTCTTTAATAAACGTGGGAGTATGTTGATAAGATTGTTGTTGTATTAGAATCGATGAGGTCAATGCTTAATGAACGAGTTGGTTTTTCTTTGCGTTTCAACACTGTTTTTAGGCGTCTTTTGAGAGAATTAGCTAATTAGTTGTGAAGTGTAATTTTCTTTTAAGTCAATGCAGTTTTACAAAGTTTATGAGTGCAATATTTTGTAAAGAATTGACTCTTTTGACTTTGCAAGGTTTTTTGCAAATTATTGACACCACCCTCGCCCTCTGAAATTTAATTCTCTCTTCAATCGAGTCAATCATAAAAACGAGAATTACGATCGCGATTGTCAAATTAAAATTCCCTCTCCACTGAAGTTAAATTTAAAAATTTGACTTCTTTCTCATCTGACGTACTCATCCGCGATGGTGCTCGACAAATCACCAGAAAGATCGCTGGCGACACCAGCGGATCTTCGATTCGACTGTTCTCGCGACAGAAGAAGCAGAAACGCGAACGATCGCGACACGCGTCGCGACGTCCCACGCGAGCGTCCCTCAACCAAGGATCAACCTCAGAGGACGGACGATCCTGCCTGAATTTCGATGAATAACCGACGACGCCACTGAGAACTCGCCTTAATCTCGGTTGTTCCAGCCGAGAGCGGCTGTCGACCTGTTGGCGAGCGGATATATCCTCAAGAAACGAGAGAGAAAGAGAGAGAGAGCAGCGGATATCGCTGGTCCACGCGAAGGATGAAACGAAGGATGAAAAATCGCGAGGATAGAGAGCTGCTGGTGGACGCTGCGCGCTTCAGACGCTGAAATATCGACGCTGCTCTGGAATCTGATTTACTTTTACTTTGGTTAAACTTATGGCTCTCTCGAGAGAGAGGAAGACGTACGAGAATTTCCATACGCGTCTCGTGACCAGGAACGATGGTAATTTCTTCATAGAAATAAGAAACCAAAGAAGTTGCGAGTTAAATTGGACATTCAGTGGACAATTTTCATGAACAATTTCACGAGTTCATTTTTGTTCGCCGTTACACAATATCGTGTGCAACGGTTACGCGTTCTGGCGCGATTCTAAAGAAACGAAAGACTGTTTGTTTATTTTTTTACACACAAAGAATTGGTATTTCTTATTGGTAACCAGAGTGCGCATTGAAATCGCGAGGTTTTCAGCGGATTAAACGGCGGTGAACACTGGTGGAGGGAAATCTCGTTACTCGAACAATAATCGCGAGTGAAACAAAAGCGAGCGGGGTTGTTCGCGTAAATTGATTCAAGCCTCGAAAGAACTGGTAACGAATGGAGCACGCGTACAATTGCACGCGTTTCATCGATCACACAGTTGTTGCTCATCGACTAACTGCTTGGAGGATGAATTTTTGCGTCTGGTCGCGAGCATTAAATTGATTACCAAGAAAGAGACAGTCGAGAGGGGAAAGGCAGACGATAAAAGAGCGACTTATCGAACGACTTACTCGAAGACAGAGGGACAGTCGCGGTTTACGATCGTTCCGCGACGAGGAAGCGCGATAACGACTCTGCGATCGCTTTAATTCGTCTAATTGAAGAGGCGCTTGTTTCTCGCGCGAACAAAGCGATACGATCGAGACGAGCCGCGCGAATCTCGAGCGTTGATTAATTAAACGCGAGCCGCGCCCCTCTGCGCTTGGCTCCCTGTTTTTGCCCATCGAAGTGCGCGATCATCCGCGCCTACGCGTCGCCAGAGAGACGCGAGCCTCTCGACGGTACATTTTTGTCTCTCGTCCACTTCCGCGCGGTTCGAGTCACTTTAAACTTTGAAGATTCCGTCAAGAGTGTCGATGCGAACGGTTTCAGATCGCAGAGGGTTGATTATCGCGACTGAGGGTTGATGGAAATTTGGAGGAAGGGTTCAGAGTTCGACTCTCATTGCTGAATTCAGTTTTTTGTATTTGCATCGTTAAGAAAGCTCTGTTAAGTTCCAAGTTTGTAAAAAGCATCGATTTTTCCTTCGCTAGCATTGTAGCAGCGATAATAAAAAAAAAGCCATTTTACTCTTTTCTACACTTCACTGCAAATGTCTGCTAATGATTTTCATCGTTTCAATTTCAAATCTTTTGTGTCGTCGCTTGAATTTATTCAAGATTAAGATCTCTTATTAACTCAATTAGTTCTGCTTAGATTTCGTAAAATGGCAATTGACGATTCTCTCTGTGCCATCAAAGAGAACAACTCGACATCTCTCGTTAACAGTCTTCGATATCAAATCTTTTGTGTCGTCGCTTGGATTTAATGCTTGCTACTGATAGAAGATTAAGATACGTCCTTAACTCAATTAGTTCTACTCAGATTTCATAAAATGGCAATCGACAATTCTCTTTGTTCCATCAAAGAGAACAACTCGACGTCTCTCGTTGACAGCCTTCGACAGTAAACCGAAAAACTGCAGACGAGATTAACAGTAAAATGAAAAATAGAATATGAAAAGTGGACGCAGCATCGATGCTCGTCTTCAAAGGCGTCGACGCCATCCAGGCAGCGCAGGTTTGACTTTACGATGCCGCGGGACGTATCCGTCGAATATTCCTGCGCGACGCGTCACGCGACGGAGCTTAAACGGCGCGACACAAACGGAATTCGCGAGCACAGCCCCTCTCATAAGTCCCGACAATTTTCACCGGTTCGAGAACGAGCCCTCTCTCTAGAGAGAATCACCATATCGATGGATCGACACGCGGGACCGTCGTTCCTTCGCGAAATAGAAAAACGAGCCAAGTACGATGCTCGAACCGTAAACGGACGTCGTAAACGTTTTACGTTTCACCGCCAAAACGAAACGCGTCGTATCGAGAGCTGCGTGCATGCGCGAGGAACGATTCTTTTTCTTATGTCTGGGCGGATTGTTCTTTTGTCGAGGTGTATGGGTTGAAAAAGTTGCAACGTGTAGCTTCGTAAAAATAAATATTTGAAAAATCTACGTGTATGAGGTTAGACAATAATTGTCCTTAATAACAAAATAAATCATTTATTTTAAGGAATAGCAAACTTATGCTTGATCAAATCTTAATTAACTCTTGAGGGCTCCTTTCTCGCGCATCGTATCTATTTTCGCACCCTTATTTCAGTGTCGAGAAGAAGAGGACAATCATTCTTCAACCTCATCCACGTAGGATTCCCAAACCCTATTTCTATGTCTCTTACAGCACAGATTGCTACCCTCGTCTCTTTCGATCGCGTTTTTCAAGGGTTTAACAATTTTCTACGATGCGAAATTTAAGTAGACGAAGAGAAAGTTTGGAGTCGAACAGTCTCTTCGCTTCGAGGGTCAAGTATTCTCTTCAGTCCTGCGTTATGGGGTGCAAACGCGACTACGATGGTCGTCACAGGTATATTTAATAGAAATAATTTCTGTGTTCATTAATAGAACTCGACTGATCGATTGAGTCGTTCGAAACGTGGGTGAAAATGGAAGGAAAAATGATTTTTCAGTGACAGTTGGGGCACGTCGAATACGCACTAAACGATACTTAGTTTTAAAGTACAATTTAAGAATTCTAAAGATTCTTAAGAACGTCAGAATTAGAATAACTCGAAAATCGGATATCCAAGTGTAGACACAAAGCAGCCAAACTCTCAGAGCCCCATAAAAATCACTCGCAAGCGTCGCGAGGGATACAAAACGAATCTAAGAAGAGAGAATGACCATTGAATCCTGTCACTGGTACAATCATCCCCCTGGAACGTGTCCCCGCTGCGTCGCATTCCACGTTTCATCTTCTCCTGGTCACGGACAGAGGCCCAGCTCGCCCCATCTCACCCCCTGGCCGCATTCTGTCCCGATGCAATCGAATTACTCGACGCTGGACGCGGCAACGGGGAAATGTCGTTAACCGTGGCGGTTATCGCCGGTGCGTGTCGCGTGTCGCGCTTTAAATCGAGTTTCTACCTTGAACGTTGGAGGGTGCGCGACGCGCGATCGACCACCTGGCTGAAACCGATTTTTGTTCTCGTCCAGAGGAAACTCCCTGGTGGCCATCGAGCCCCAAACCCACCGCTCTCGTCGCGTCATGGAGTCGTACTCTGTGCCATTTCGTTTCGCGTCGCTTGCGCCACCCCCTTCGCGTTTGCTGTCCTTGGAATTCGATCTGCGAACGATTTTTTCGCCACGAAAAAAAAAAAAAAAGGAAACTGGCTGTTATTATTTCTGTGAATCTCTTTCGCGTCGCTTGCGCCACCCCTCTTTCTCACCCCCTTCGCGTTTGCTGTCCTTGGAATTCGATCTGCGAACGATTTTTTCGCCACGAAAAAAAAACGGAAACTGGCTGTTATTATTTCTGTGAATCTCGTCGTTTCGTGGAAGAACGAAAGGGGGTGGAAAGTGTGACACGTTGGCTTTTCAGAGGGCAGACATTCAATCTTGGTGGTAACGCAATGTCCCGTGGATTCAGAGGAACGTATGTGCGGCTGTTGTTGTAAAACGATCGTAAAACACAACCGGATCCGTGACACGGAAACGCGGCCACGGTTTGATCGAGAGTAACGACGCGGTAACAGAGCGAGCCGTTGCTCCCGCGGGAGCGACAAATCTTAATTCCAGGATGGCGATTGTCCCCGTTTCCTGACTGGGAACCGGTGATCATCGATTACGCGAGTTCCGTTCGTGGACTCTGATTCGATCCAAGTGCGATCATTTCTGAACGCGTTGTTGATTAATTCGATGTATCAACCCCAATTGCACCCCTTTGTATTACCATCCGCGTGTTCGTTTCTTAATCGTGGTGTTCTCGTCGAAGTCTAATTAATCTGATTTCATAGTCAACTGCAAAGTCAGATTTTAATTTTCTGTAAACATTGATTTGATGGAAGTCTACATTTTTGAACTCGTTGCTGATGAATTCGACGTAATCAACCCCAATTCCACCCCTTTGTGTTACCATCCACATGTTCGTTTCTTAGTCGAGGTTATGGCGATGATATTCTCATCGAAGTCTCGTTAATTTAATCTCATAATCAGCTGATAAAATCAGATTTTAATTTTCTGAAGATCGAGAGGGGGATGAAGAGGCTCGCGCAGTTAAACTGCGCCACGATTAACGCGATTCCATCTGCCGTTTCCGCGCGCGTGGATCAACGATCGACGCGCCGAGACAAATCGTCGCTCCGCGGATTTGTCGATCGTAACTGCGAAAGATACGAGGACGCGGGGATTCGCGAAATCCAGGAATATATGTCGCGTCGCTCCTGCTCGACGTTTTATTTACGCGGACCAGGAACGCTCGACGGCCATTCGTAACGCTGCGCGCGTGCGAGGAAATCGGTAACGACTAGCGTTTGCGTTTTTGATTTACACCGGTTGTTATTTAAAACGTCGACGACGTTTATCGTCGAGGGGGGTGCCACGCGTTGCGATTATGCTCGACAGACGTTTTCGATTATCGTTGATTACGGATTCGAGAGGAGGTTGGAGGGGGTGGTTGTAACGCGATTGACTTTTCCACGGAATTTCGCTCGAATTGGATCGGCTGCTGCCGTTAAAGTAGCCCCATTTACGTTTAATCGACACGCTCGCGTAAATTGAATGCCGTACGAGCATCCGGTTTACATCGATACAATTAATTCTTCGCTGGGAGCGCAGCAGATCCTATTTGCTCGCGAGGCAAACTTCGAGCGGGGGTTGAACGCAGCGGCTACGAATGAAATAGAAGTAATCGCGACGGCTCGATCGGAAACCTGCCGTTCGATTATTATTCGAAATTAGCACGGGCTCGTAATGAAATTACGCGGCACGATATCGACAAGTCGCTGCTACCAACCCTCAAACGCCACCCCCTACTGTTCCATTTCGACGTCGAGGATTGAAGAGGCTCGCGCAAGGAATGGCCAATTACCAATCGCACCGCGCTATTTCAGAGCAAGACGAGTAATGGAAAAGTCAAATCCTGAAATAACAAGCTTGGACCAGCGTCATTTGTTTCGAGCAATAGTCAAATCGATATCTCGCGCGAGTTATATCTCTCTCGTCGTTTGTACCAGTTCCGTTCGATATTGATCTCTAACTTTGGAACCAACCACGAAAAGAGATACTACTCTCATAAAATAAAATTAATAATCATAACAACAATAGCCACTGTCAAGAAAAAAAAAATTTCTCTTTATTACACTCAAGATAAATGAAAATTAATTCTCACATCCAAACAGACACCAAACTCGCGTCTTAACGTGCAAAATGTCTCTGGTCTCGCTCGAACCCATCGCTCGAACCCGCAAACGGAAGTAAACGCGAGGCAGTAAGAAAGCAAGATGCACGGCTGCGTAAGTTGGACCCTGTTGCGATATTAGCAGCACGTACGTGGCTGCTGGTCGAGTAACTCCCGACCTTGGGTCCAATCTCGCGGGAATTCGGGAGTTCGCCACGACGAGGCACCCGCGCCTCGACGAGGAGGGTGGACTTTATGCTTCTAAGCCATCGTTATTGCTGGCGACGCTGGTTTGCACGCCGCTGGTATGCGTTTTATGAAAGATGGATCGCGTGCCCTTATAGAGACCTCTCTGCTCGACGGGGGTCGTGCATCGGCCATGAAAAAGGCTTTGGACATAAGAAGCGACTTTAACGTAATAGCGACCTTCCCGCGGCCAATAACTCGCCCCTTTTGCTCGCGTTCTCCACCGCCCCTCGCGCTACATCCGCTTTAAATGGCTGAGAGCCAGGGCGCACCCGTGTTACGAGGGATTTGGTGATAATTTTTTAATGCCCCTCGCGACGGGCTCGAGGGGCGACATTCTAGATATGGAATTTGTGAATGTTTCATGGGGAGTGATGGTCGAGAGTGTATCTCGATGAGAGATACGATGTTCAGTGTTCGAAGTTCGAGGGTTGCAATTTTTTTCTCTACGATCGTTTCGTTTTTAATTCCATTCTGCGATCGTCTTCGTTCTTTAATCGTGGCAAATCTGGTTAAAAGTTCAGCGAGTGACAGTCGAGAGTGTATCTTGATGGAAGATAAGACGTTTAACGTTCGAAGTTCGAGGATTTAAATTTCTTTCTACGATCGTTTCGTTTTTAATCTCATTTCGATGCGATCATCTGCATTTCTTAATCAAGGCAAATCTGTTTAAAAGTTTGGGGGAGTGACAGTCGAAAGTGTATCTTGATGAGAGATAGATGGAAATTTCTTCATTCTTTAATCGTGGCGAGTCTATTTAAAAATTTTCTGAATTCGAATTAAAATTTATCGTAAAACCTATGACAAAATTAGTATTCGTATCGAACAATTCTCGCGTCTTCCTTCACGTTGACTCGTACCACTTAATCGAGCCGCTCGAGTCTCGCGTCATTTCGCTTCCTACATCCTTCGAACGCGATTCCTCTAATTCTTCACCTCGTATCGGTGATTCTACTTGCGAGCAGTCGTTTCTCTCTCTCTCTCTCTCTCTCGTCAGGTTTAATCGCATTAAGGCTGATCGATGTCTACAGCATCGATTAGCAGCGAGTGTACGGTGCAGAAGGGCCGTGGAAATTGCAGCGAGAGTCCGCGCGATGCTCGAGGGTAACAAGGACCAAGTCTTCTCACAGCCCGTGTCGTCGTCGTCGTCGTGGCTTAGCCGCGCGCACGCCGCTTTATCAACGTTGTAACGAGCTGTCGGCGTTATTGCCAAGGTGTCTCCGTTACCGCGGAAGCTGACGTGGCGTTTCTAATAAAACGATCGCGACCGCCAGCCCTTCGCCACGCCGCCAAGGTAGCTCGCATTGTGCCAGGATCGTGGGAGGAGATGTTGGTAAAGGGCTCGTGTTAACGACCCGGCCAGGCTCCCTATAATCCTGCGGTGGATCAATTCCGGTCGGCCAACGGATCCAGAGCAACGCCCCTTGCGAGCCTCGCTGTTGTGCCTGGCTCTCTTCCGGAAACTATCCAATTTTGATTACCTTATCGCGTGATTTCGTTCTCACGAACATCTCGAACGAGAAATTTCACGATCGTGGATGTGAAGATCGAAAGAATGATCGATTTCAGTTTTAATGGCTGTTCTGACTTTCATAGCGGCCATTTTGGTACCCCTATCGATGACTCTCAAGACGAAATCGAATTTTGATTACTTTATCGCCTGATTTTGTTCTTACGAACATTTTGAACGAGAAATTTCACGATCGTGGATGTGAAGATCGAAAAAATGATCGATTTCAGTTTTAATGGCTGTTCTGACTTCCATAGCGGCCATTTTGGTACCCCTATCGATGACTCTGCTGTCAAACTCAAGACGAAATCGAATTTTGATTACTTTATCGCGTGATTTTGTTCTTACGAACATCTTGAACGAGAAATTCCACGATGGTGGATGTTAAGATCGCAAAAAATGATCGAATTCAGTGTTGATTCGTCTCAATTTTAATAGCGCGTATACTTGAGCTGTTCTAACTCCCACAGCGGCTATTTTGGTACTCCTATCGATGACTCTGTGAAGAAACGAAACTTTCTCCGCTGAATAATCCCAAAAGACATTCATTCCACGCGGTAATTATTCGAGTAGAATGCAGGAAGCGTGGATATCAGATTCGAAGTGGTCGAATTAATTGTCTTTGAGCCAGCGCTCGAGCAGCCCTAGCGCGAGGCCACGCGTATGATTGTTTAACGCTTGCACACGCACACAGTGGCACACAATTACCGTTGCTAATCAAGCAAACAGCGGTGATTATGACAACGGGATTCGCGGGAGGACTTACTGCTGGCGAGTCCGGTAAACAGCGCGCCTCCATTAACGGCGGGGGTGGTTGCTCTCGTGTTTCTCTTGGCTGTTTATCTACGTTTGAGCGGAGCTTTGCCTTGCTTTCCGCCCGCCATACGCTCGCCACGTCTCGACGCTTTGCCTTTACGCGTGGCCACCGCCGCGATCTTCCTGGCGGAAAGTTTGTAATCCCCTCTTTCATTTTTCATGCCCTCGCCCCGACTGACGCGGACGAGAGCGCTCGCGGACGCATAATTAGCGCGGAAACCACCGAGGAAGTTGCGTCACGGTCGCCTATTTGCGCCAGTCAAACACAGCCGAACGTAACGATTTTAAATTCCGAGCGAAAGGGCTCCAGGCCATTTCACCGCGAACCTTCTCAGCCACCCTCTCAGCTCGTTATTAATCGCCATTTAATCCACCTCCTCCTGTGCGTACCGCTTTTTTCTCCGTCTCTCTCGTTTACGGTCAACGCGCGAAACTGCACGCGGATATTTCGACGCTCAACCATAAAGCGAACTGGTTCAGCTACCCTTTAGCAGCAGACATCTTTGCCACCGCTCGTAATATAGCAGATTATCAGGGAACACGAATTGTTACTTCACAGTGTGCGAGTTCTCTCTGTGCGTCCCTCGAGTAGCCCTTTCTCCTTTACAGCTCGCGTAAACCTCGCGCAACCGCAATTTCCGGTATTTCGCGTGGTTGATAATTGTCGGAACTTCTCTCGCTCGAAGTCTCGACAGATCGAGGATTTTAAACCGACTTTGTCCAGTGGGATAGAGCGTCTTTTCAAGGGCGCGTTTCGTGTTGAACGAATGGTTTGTTCGCGATGTTTTTTCGAGTCGAAGACGCGCGACGAATGCTCGTCGAAGACGAGGCAGTTTTTCCACGACGTAAACGCACGCAATCAATGGAGACCTGTATAACCGTGCTCTCCTCTGCTGTCGAAAGTTGGAAAATTCATTTTGCGCGTCGTTTCACCCACCACCGCCCTCATCCCAAGGCGGCGGATTTCAATTACAAGGGAGAGTCGATGGAATAGTCTGCGGAGATCGCACGCGGCTGCCTCCTCGCGGATTATGAATTGTAAATGCGTCTCGTTCGACGTCTGTCTGCGCGCGATTCAATTCAATCCACCGACTTCTCCAAGCTTTCTCTCGAGTTTGGAACCAAGCGAGGAGTGGGATCCGTTTTTTGGTTGGTTCTGGCCTAGGAACGGCGGAAATGATTCCCTTTCTACGAAGAAATTGGTCACCCTCTCGCGTTCGAAGTTGATTCAGCAAGTCGTTTCAAACGTGACGGTGTTTTGGCCATCGAAATTTATTTATTTGAAACTCGTTGCTTCAAATAGTAGTGCAAGTAGAATAGAAAGGTTAGAAGGGAAAGATATGGAAGAATGTGCTACCAAAATGGCGTCTTAGATGCGATCTCGCAGAATTTAATCCTGGAAACATAAAAATTTATTTATTTGAAACACTCATGTGTTACTTCAAATAGTAATGCGAGTAAAATAAAAAGGTTAGAAGGAAAAGATAGAGAATAACGCGCTACCAAAATGGCGTAGTCACGTCTTAGACGCCACCTGAAGACCAACTTCAAAATTCCCAAGAAACTAAATTAGAACACACTAAAGAAAACATCCTCAAGTAACTCGAAAATGAATTCAACGCGCGACTGCTCTAAACGCAGCGACAAAGCACGAAGAGCCATCGCCATACATCACTCAGGCGTCGACTTCAATCTCGAACGAGGAACAAATGATCATCCACTCGCAGCGCGGACATCAGCCTCCTCAGCCATCTGCGCCCATCTCCCTCTTGGTTTCCTCCTCCACTCAGTTGCGACTTCATTCTCGAGCAAGCAAGCAAGCAAGCAAGCAAGACACGAGGCGGCGACACTTGTCACGCGTGTCTGCCGCGGTTCGAGCCGCGAAACAACGGGACCAACCGCGTACTTCCGCCGGGGGCGGATGGCGAGGAACGCTGGGCAGACATTAGGTACGTGTCGCGGCGCAGTGTCGTCTAATTTCGCGCCACGCGTCTCTCTCCTTGCTCATTAAACCTGCTGCGTGTGTGCACGCGTGTGGACGTGTGTCACTGGAGTACCGTCTCGTGTTTTCGCTAAATGTCAAACGACGCTGCGAGCGTCTCAGCGCAGTGAATTATCGATCTTCATCTTTGAATCTCGCGCTTGTTAACATAATTAACAAGAAGACCTTAGTTAAAAATAATTGCGTGGATGTACAGGGTGGACTGCTTTGAAAAGAATTTTTTATCGAGCTTATTTTTGATATTCTGATACTTTTTCTGTTCATCGACAAACGTTTAGACGAAATTGTAGAACTGATGATCCGCGAGATGGAAATGGCGGGCGATTCGCGGTCTGAACGTGTGGTAAACGCTTGGAAATGAAATTTTTAAGTTCGAAAGGGGGACGTAGTCGTTCCGTGTACATTAGCGGCGAGCAGCTACGCTATCTTTGGAGCACATTTCACGGGAGATGTCGAAAAGTATCGCGGTAATATTCCGCTATCTCGCGATACGCCTCGAGGATATTCTTTACGGTCCCATAGAGAGACGTAGCGACGTTTCTGACGCTCTATCTAAACTTTTGCCCGCTTTATCCGCGAGAAATTCCTTTATGAAATCGCGTATGAATGGAAACGTCGCGTGCGATTCTACGTGACGCGTCAGGGGTACGCGTTGCCAGTTACGGGCCACGAAATACCGTCCACGTTGCTCGTTGCAATTGAAAAAGACGATACTCTGCTACGCGATCCTTCAACAGAGACGACTGCAGAGGAGTCTTTGATCGTTTTTCTACGAATTCGCGACGAATATTTACCCTTTCGCTGCAGAACGTTTGCGACGAAACGCGATTGCTGAGCGCATTACTGAGTGGTTGACACTGAGATACGAAATGCTACGAAGTAAGTCGTCGAACGTTGTTTCAGCGAGCCAGACAAAGCTGAAACGATGGGTCTAAAAAATTCAATACCTTAAAACTGAACATATCATCGCAAAGGCAGAAATCGAGTATTCCCCTGTGAATCATTAAAATTGAACTAACAAAATTATTTCAGATTTATAAATTCGTTTAAACCTTTCAATCGCCACTATTTTAAATTGCTGATGTGTACTCGTCGCTGAGAATGTTCTAAGGGAGCCTGAAACTGATGTTTTATTTCATAATAATCAATTATTCGAGGCATGCAGCGTTGTCAGGCACTCGATTAACAAAAGTAGATCATGTAAAATATAAAAGTGTATCAATCGTTAACAAAAGTGAAAGCGTGAATGCGTCAGCACGCGTCACAAATCACGTCGTACATATTCGTCGAAGACTAACGTGAAATCGCATGAAACAAGCGAGAGGGTCCCGCGTTCAGCCGCAAGAAAGCCTCGAAGGATTTTGGCAACCGTCGCGAGGAGATTTCGAGGCCAGCATTGTCGACCCGACTTATTGTTCGGCTGATTGTTTCTCGTCACGTGCTACAGCGTCCCTGAATCGAGTCGCGAGAGGAACACACACGCGTGCAGAGAGCAAACGCAGCTCGAAAAGTTCTCGCGGAGGCGCGACTGTCGCGAGGAAGGGAAGTTTGGCGTTCTCGATGATAGACGATTCTCTGTGATGAATTAAGCGTCCTTCGCGAGACGCCAAGTTTCGCAGACGCTCAGGAGACGATGTTTGCGCGAGGATAAGAGCGCGTTTGGCTAATGTTCGACGGATCCGCTCACAGTATCCGCTGGTTATTATTCGACAGCCTCCGGAAGTTGATGGCTGCTGCCTCGATGGCGCAGATTTATGGTGACACCTCTGCGAGAACGTGGACAATTTTCTTGATCAGATCAGAATACAGTAAACTATGTTTTTTTAATAATTTGGGTCACTTTTCATTGAAGTCGCGTGAGTTCTGCTTCTGACGTATATTTTGTAATATACGAATAATTCACTCAAGCAACAAATGTAATTTTTAAAAAATTTACGTTACAAGCTTCCTTGCAATCCTTACTTCGAACTAAGAATTTCAACAGGAAGTTGATGGCTGCTGCCTCAATGGTGCAGATTTATGGTGACACCTCTGCGAGAACGTGGACAATTTTCTTGATCAGATGAAAACATAGTCAACTATTTTTTTTTTAATAATTTAAGACACTTTTCATTGAAGTCGCGTGAGTTCTGCTTCTGACGTATATTTTGTAATATTATAAAGATTGTAGTTGTCAAAAAAGAGTGTAGAAATCCAGATGCATAATTCATCCAAGCAACGAACTTCATTTCTGAGAAATCTCTGTTACAAGCTTTACCTCGCAACAAGAAAAGGGTGTAGAAATCAACACGTATAATTCACCCAAGCAACAAATTTCATTTCTGAGAGATTTACGTTACAAGCTTCCTTGCGATCTTTACTTTTCAACAAGAATTTCAAATCTCCTCAATGAAAAGTTCATCATGAATTGCATGCACTCTATTTACACCAAATCTCAAAGTAACATCCACCAAAACACAAATAGTTATCTCACCAAATCATAGAAATTGACTGATATCGTTAATACTTCGACGCACATTTCTGGCCATGCGATCGTTTTCAGAAATACATTTTTTTTCTTCGATCGTTTATGACTGCCAGATGAAATGGTGTGTAAGTTGAAAATGATCACATTTTACCACAGTTTTTCTCAAAATACTTTCGACGGCTATTACCGTCATTTGCGTGCATATCGTCAAGGATCTGACGGCTATAGACGTCATTTGAGACGTCAAAGTGTTAACGAAACTGACGAAAAAAAAAAAAAAAAACGGCGATTAGAATTGTCGAAAGGCGAGGATCGATGGTTTCGAGCAGCTGGGCGGGTTTCAGGGGCACCGTTTAAAAACTCGAACAGCCGGAAGCGTGCAGCGTCTGTTTCGGTGGCGCGTTGGCAGGTAATTCGTCGCGCGCGACGGATGGATCGATCCTGGTGCCGCGATACGAGCAAAAGTAGAGGCGGAGAAGCGCGAGGATACGTTTTTCCTTCCGGTGCTGGGCTGCGTCCGCGACGACGGATGATAAATCGTGGGTCGAGCGTGCACTCGCGCGGACCAGAGTATCTTTAACGTCCCGCGGAGTTGAAACACCACCGAGCGAGGACGAACTTCGCCTCTCGGGACGAGGACAATAAAGAAAGCGGGAAAAGTTGGCCAAACGAGTCGCGTCGAGGCTCTCCTCGCGAGTGACTCGAACACGCGCGAAACGAAATCGCTTCCACTTTCGAGACGCTGTTGGCTCTCGAAGGATTCACCAGTTGATCGAAGTTTTTCAATTTGCGATAAAAAGACGCGACGCTTTCAAGGATAATTTAATTATCGTTTATCGTTAATGGGGAATTTGTATTCCATTTGGTGGGACATTCTTTGACGAGAGTGAATCTTTCAGTTTTTTATGAGAACCATCTGTCGATTTTTATTTCTTGCGATTGGCTGGTATTAACGAAGGTTTTACAGAGAATTTTTTAATGTAAAGTAACGAACGATGAATGATTTTTTAAAGTGAAGATAGAGAGGGATAACGAGGGGGTGTAAAACATAAATTTGTTTCTTTTTTTGAGAGAGAGTGCTTTTTTCGAGACTCTATGCATCGCGATGGTGCATCTCAGTTCATGTTTCGAAAGTAAATAAGTTGTAATTGACTTGGACCCTTGGATGGTTTTTTAAAGTGAAGATAGGAAAGGAAAGCAAGAGGGTGTAAACCATAAATTTCTTTTGTTTGAGAGAGTATTAATGGTAATTATAATAATAAGGAATAACCACGTTTAACAAGCGTGCAACAGTTTTATCCGCGAGCATCAAACGTCGCGAGAAAGTCGCGCAACGAGCGTCAAAACCACCCCTTTACGATCTTCCGCGAGTTCGCGAGCGGGGATGAAAAATGGTGATCGCGTCCGACGTGGCGTTCTTTGTGGCTTTTAATTAGAGCACGCATTCCACGGTCTCGATGGTCCAGTCGCTCGCGCTCTCTCGCAGTAAATAATAATAATCTCCGCTTACGTCCGCGGCAGTGATTTACGGCCGCGTAACGCGTAAACTCCGCCAAGTTTCCACCCGCGGCTCGACGGTTCGCAAGTTTTTTAATATCACACCAGTCGCAATCAACGCACAGGATTAAATACCATCTCGCGAATCAGAATAATCGCGTCTCGAAATTGACCTCTGCAGGTTGAAACTGCTGGCGATTACTCGCTGGCGAGGCGGAGAACGAGGGGTTGCGCCATTCGCGAAGTTGCGCTGCTGAAACTTCCGCGATCTTCTTTACGATTCGTTGCTTTTCGAGGGTCGTTGGACTTTTTCTAATTTTTGTGGACCTTATTTGCAACCCTTCGATCATTTTCGAAATAAAAGATAAGGTTTAATTAAGCTCTGCGCTGCTGAAACTTCCATGATCCTTTTTAAGATTCGTTGCTTTTCGAGGGTCGTTGGACTTTTTCTAATTTTTGTGGACCTTATTTGCAACCCTTCGATCATTTTCGAAATAAAAGATAAGGTTTAATTAAGCTCTGCGCTGCTGAAACTTCCACGATCTTCTTTACGATTCGTTGCTTTTCGAGAGTCGTTAGATATTTTCTAAATTTTCTATATCTTATCGCAAACCTTTGGATCATTTTCGAGACGATGGATAAGGTGTAATTAATCTCTGCTGTAATTTTATTGATGCTTTGTATGTTTCAAATGAATTGGTGCATAGAAACTCGAAACGATATTATTAACACTTTTGAAAATTTACTTTAAATTCCTACGTCTATTGTTATTTCTGTCAGTTGACTTTCTGTAAATTCTTGTATCATCCGGTTGTACAATTGCTCGCTTCCTGTTCTCCTCGTAGCTTATTTTTTATAATATTTTTCAGCAATTATCCAATTGGAACCTTAACTCTAAATTCAGATACGCTTCTCAAATGACTCTTTCATTTGTCAAAGGTATCAGCCTTTACACGTGTTTGGTTTTGGCGTATAAGCACTTGGACGACCCAAACGTACGATCTAACGTAAACAGAAACGGATTCTTATCGAAGATTCACGAACGACGCTCCTTCCAATGACTTTTCTGTAGCTGGACGAAACAGGAACGCAGTCGTGTATCGAGATTCGCAGAGTGAAGATCAGTTTTAGTTACATTCTGACAATTTCTGTTAGATTCAGTTGGACTCACGTTTCATTGTAACCCTGAACATGTCTGCACGGTCAAGGAGGGAGTTAGAAAGAGTGCGACGAATAAATGAAGTGAAATCAGGTGAAGAAGGTGATCAAAGTGAGAGTCAAAGTGATTTTCTAGACAATAAGGAATGTGGTTGACGATAGTAGACGAATAATAGACGATAGTAAACGATAGTAGACGAGTTAGACTTAAAAGATCAGTTTTAGTCACATTCTGACAATCTCTGTTACATTCAATTGGACTCACGTTTCACTGCAACCCTGAACGTGTCAAGGAGAGAGTTGGAGAGAGTTCGACGAATAAATGAAGTGAATTCAAGTGATGAATATTCAATACCAGAAGATGATCAAAGTGAGTGTCAAAGTGATTTGAAACTGGGTATTTTTTGGATCTACGTAGACGACAGAAGTGGCAAAGATTTTTGTAGGATTAAGAAAAATCAAAGTTTACTTCATAAGGGGTGAAATGACGGTACGTTTAGTGTTGCACAGAATTTTGTAATAGACTTGATTGAACAATACAGGCGATATCGCGCGTTTAGACTTAAACGCATCGATAGAAATCGTTTTCCAGCAGAGGCAACGAGTAATCGGTCAGATAAGCCATCCGAAATCCGTACTTGCAACCGCGTCCATCGATTCTCCTGTAATCGTATATTCGCGAAACGCGCTGAAATCACCAGGTCGATCGTTGCGGCTGCCAACGCGGCACCGATTTCGAAACCGCCTCTGCGGAACTCGAGCCTGGCCGCGACTCGAAAATACCAGAAAGCCTCGCGCCAGACACGCGCGTGTCGAATCTCGTTCTCTTCTTCGATTTCCGGCTAATTATCGCCGACAGGGTGGGCCCACGAATCGAATTTCGAGCGTGGCAGAGCCTCTCGAAACGTGGACCGCGGTTAGTCTCGTTCGTTAACGCCCTGGCGTCGATTGTCGCGATGAAATCGACGCCACGACAAGGAATTACACGGTCGACGCGCGATCGCGAGGCTGCATGTCGAGGGGGTGCGTTCGAGGCTCGTTTCGAACAGCCACGCGACGATATTGGGTCGCGAGCGATGGATGGCTCGTTCATTTCCGCTAATTTCCCAGCCAACGAGAATTCTCGACGATTAAACGTGCACTGTGTAATTTTTGTTCTCCAATTTTGTGTCTTCTCGTGATTGGAAACCTCTTCGTTGATTGGCAATGAGTACCATCCGTGTGTTTTCGATATCGAACACCAAAGGCGCGCGATTAATATTGATATTACGTCTAATTAATTACCAAAAACATGGATGTTAAATGTTGAACATCGATGCTAATGTTCGAACGCGTTTCAATGGTCAGCTTCCAATAAACGTTTCGATGGTTTAACTCGAGGATTTTAAAGGGCGCTCAGTAGAAACTGAGCGAATCACAGGCCCTGCCTTTCACCTCAAAGCCCTTTTCTCCGATTGCAAACTGTGTTACCCAAAACATGGATATTAAATGTTGAAGCGACATCGATGCTGATTTTCGAACGCGTTTTGAAAAACGTTTCGATGGTACAACGCGAGGATTTTGATGGGCGCTCAATTAGAAACTGAGCGAATTACAGGCCCTGCCTTCCAGCTGGAAGCCCTTTTCTGCGATTGCAAACCGTGTTAGCCAACAGAGTCGAGTTCTCCAACTAACCTGAACTTCTTGCTCGTCCGTGACCGCGTCCGCGCGCATACGGAATAATCCGCGTCAACAATGCGACCGTGAAACGGTTCGTTTGTCCGTGGAGGCTCGCGCGAGCGGGACCGGAAGTGCGGCTGGCGTTGGAGGCGCAGCCAGTGCCGCTCGAACGAGCGTAACCTCGAAATCAGCATGCGAATTCGTCGGCTAATTATTCCGCGCGGCCGTCTAGCCTCAGGCAGCGACGGATCTGGTTGATTTAGGGTCGCAGGGTGTATCGACGCGTGTCGCGTCGCTTGAGGGCCTCGCGCGCGTGTGTCGCCGCGTTTTCTCGTCGTCTGCGAGCGTTGGTGTCGACTGTGCAGAGCTCGCGAGGAAGATGCACTCCTGAGGGACGTTTAGCGTGATGATATACGAACGTCGATGGATGAATATGGAGGCTATGATTCTCTGGGGTTTGGGGTTGGTTGTTGTGCGCGTTGGTTGCTTGGTTTGGTTGTTGGTTGGGTGGTGAGTGGCTTTAAGGGGTGGATATTGGGTGAGAAGAGAGAGATTGATGATTGGAGAATCAGAAGAGTGAGAGAGTTATGGTTGACTCGTTGACGCAAATGACGTCTATAGCTGTCAGATCTTTGGCGATTTGTAGGCAAATGACGGCTATAGCAGTCGTGCGTATTTTAATCGATAAAAAAAGAACAGCGTTAGTACGAAGTGTAATTAAACTTAGAAATCGAGAAGCGCCATCGCTCAGCTTGGAACTTTGAAACTTAGAAATCGAGAAGCGCCATCGCTCAGCTTGGAACTTTGAAACTTAGAAATCGAGAAGCGCCATCGCTCAGCTTGGAACTTTGAAACTTAGAAATCGAGAAGCGCTATCGCTCAGCTTGGAACTTTGGAGTGCCCCATCGCTCAGCTTGGAACTTTGAGGTGCCCCATCGCTCAGCGTGGAACTTTGAGGTGCCCCATCGCTCAGCGTGGAACTTTGAGGTGCCCCATCGCTCAGCTTAGAACTTTGAGGTGCTCCATCGCTCAACTTGGAACTTTGAGGTGCTCCATCGCTTCGCTTGGAACTCTGAAACTTAAAAATCGAGAACCACCATCATCCAACTTGGAACTTTGGAACTTAGAAATCGAGAACCACCATCATTCAGCTTGGAACTTTGAAACCTAGAAATCGAGAACCACCATCATTCAGTGTGAAACTTCGAGATGCCCCATCTCTCCACTTCCAACTTTAAAAACGAAAAATAAAAAATCCCCATCGCTCAACTAGAAACTTCGAATCCCAAAAACGTCCATCATCCTTCAACTCGCAACTTGAAGACCTACAAATCCGCGTACCACGATCTCGACTCTAATATCAAACGCACGAACGAATACCAGTGAACGATGGACCAAGCGCAGAGACAGCGAGGTCAGCTCACCAGTAAAAAGCGATTACGTCGCAAAAACTAAATCCTCGCAGGCACAGCGAGGAACTTTTTTCATTACGCCGCATACGGAACGTATCAAACGCGTCTCGGATTTATCACCAGCCGTGGCGCACGGTTTTCGCGCGGGCGAGTCCACGTTCCGACGATATATGCGCCATAATAGCGCACGCAAACCGGGATTTACCGACCCGTTCCTACGGTAAACAAACGTTGAACGCTTGGGGGCTCGCCAGACCGTGTTTAATTAATCGGCAGTCCATTAGCGGCTGAAGCGGTCGCTGCATTCTCCTTTTGCTCGACAGTGTCGCGATAAAACGCGTTCGACGTGGATCGTCGACGAGCTTGACGAGTCTTTCCATCGTGCTTACCTTCTTCTCACCCTTTCAACCCTCCACGACAAGCATTCCGATGATTTGGACACTGTTGCAGCTCGATTCGTGGCTGCCCTCGACTAACAGTCGCGTTTCAAGGCGGACGAGAGGAAAGAAGGGCGACGAGAGGCGAGAAAAGAAGGATTCTGTGTGAAAAACGTCCTCCTCACCCTCGTCAGGCTCTAAGAGCGAATATATGCCGGAAGGGTGGGAATAGAACGGCTGTGGGAGTGGTGGAAATATGTGAAAGTAAATCTCTGTTTATGAGGGTGATAAGGGTCGTCATTAGAGAGATCACAAAGGGGGTGCTTTCCACGCTTTCTGACGGAAGCCACTTTACCAGCAACAACGTTATTCGCTTTCTCTGCCCTGCTGGAGATGGTCAGATAATTACACTCGTCAAAGGGTCCTCTCCTTCGAAGACGCCAACGAGTGTCCTCTGATATTAAAATCCCTTAGCTGACGTGGAAATAAGAAGCCAGCCTCCTCCTGTGTGCTTCCTATCTGTCTCGTACGATTTTTCTTTTCATCGTGGGACCTCGATGAATTTTTCAGCAATTTTCTGCTGCCACTTCTGTACCCTCCTTCACTGTCGCAATTAGAATTGGCTATCTGGATGTCTAATTATCAGACATTTTTTATTCAAGACTCAGTATCTCACGCTGGTTAATTTTGTACGGAAAGTTCTATTTAAAATTTATCCAGAGGGTGAAAAATTCTTCGTCTTAAAGAACCCCTTTGCTTCGATAAAGATATTTAATTATTTCTGTAGAAAATCCTCCAGCGTTCTTCTAAACTCGAATCGACTGGTGCAATGGCGGATTAATCTTTCCACCGACCATTTCGTCGGCTGACAAACGACGATCGCGCACCCTTTTCACCCTCTTGGCCAGCTTCGACGAACGGTTTCGTGGTCGACGAAACGGCGCGCGATGCTGGCGGACGTGCGCAGAGCTTAGCTGGTGAATTTATTTCCCGCCAAGGCGACCAGGACGTCCAGTCGTCCACCTTCTCGAACGAGAACCCTCCAGCCCAGTCGAGCTGTACGCTTTTCGTTGTTTACGGCAGCCGCGAGGGTCGCAGAGGGTTGCTGTTCTCCCTGGAAGGGATTCGTCTGACCGCGTCCATTTCGCTGCTCGAACCTCGACCTCGTTACTTTTCACCTCGTCCTTCACCAGGTCCCTTCGAAATGAGCGACGTAAATCAACCCTCGTTCGCACTCTCGACAGAGTATCTTCGATAAAGAAGGATCGAAAAATGTGAGCAGATGAAAATATGCAAGAGTTAACATACATTTTGATTCGAAAAATTGTCAACTTGAAGCTTTCGTGTTCCTTGATCACAAAAACCCCTTCTTCGAACAAGGGTTAACGTATAGTTTAATTCTAAAAATTGCATTAGACCATTAGAACTCCATTGCTTTTACACGCAGACAATACGAAGCGCCATCCCCTTGCATGGAACTGTAGGATTCACATTCTTTGGAAGTGCAGAGGCAGTAAAGCATAATGCTAGGCTTAAAAGAACACTCCTTACTCACTTTGAAACGTTGGTACCAGATGCGATGTCGCATTGCATGGAGCATTAGAAAGCAAAAAATTGTCAACTCGAAGTTTTCGACAGAGTATCTTCGAAAAGAAAGATGGAAAAATTGAGCAGACGACCATGCAAGGGTTAACATACATCTCAATTCAAAGAATTGTCAACTCGAAGCTTTCATGTTAGTTTCTTGATCACGAAAATCGATCTCACCCTCGTACACGCTTTCGACAGGGTATCTTCGACCACTAAGATGAAAAAAGTGAGCTACTCGAGTATACAAGGGTGAACATACATCTTGATTAAAAAACTTGACATTCATTTCGCGAAGATGCGACACGTCGACGTAGTAAAACACCATACAACACGTTCGAAGCGGTTTTTATCGCTTCTGGTGTGCCAGGGAAGCGAGCACAGAGTCTCGCGACAAGAATCGCCGCGTTTTACCTCGTCTTCTTCGTGAATATTTGAGCGAGGCCACAGCAGCGGGATCAATCCACTTGTTCCTCAAATATTCAACGACGTTATAGAGCCAGCCCTTATTTATTACTTCTCTATGCGCGCCAAAAAGGGTCCCGTCGGGCTTGAAAAGAAAATATCCGCGACGATGGCCTCGAGCGTTCGCCACTGCAGAGTTTCATGCGTCCACTTCATATCGCGGCCATCTTGCGCTCTTCTGAGACAGAAGGGCAAATATTCGAGCGATCCTCAGCTCTTCGACGTCCTCGCGTGAACGTTTCGTCGCGAAAGTTCTGAAAAATTACCATCCATTTTCTCTTCTGTCCATCGAACGTTTTACGAAACTTTCCACTCGCTCGATATTAACGATTTAAA
Source organism: Xylocopa sonorina (assembly GCF_050948175.1). Taxonomy (NCBI): domain Eukaryota; kingdom Metazoa; phylum Arthropoda; class Insecta; order Hymenoptera; family Apidae; genus Xylocopa; species Xylocopa sonorina. The sequence continues at coordinate 3,068,987 of NC_135210.1, read as the reverse complement.
CGCGATTATTTACACAGTTTGTTTGTTTTTTTTCAGCTTTGATAGTCGTTGATATTTTTCTGCTTCCTCCCTCGAATGGAAATAAATATATTTTAGATTTACTCGTACTGTTTATTGATGCTTACTCTCATCGATCGATCTGGAGCTGGTTACAAGAGAAAATTAGGTTTGTAATGGCTTCATAAAAGCACTGTTGTCTGGTGCTACGTGGAAATAAAACTCTCGCGATATTCGTGTGGTTCGCGGAAAATTTCTAGTCGAAAGTACTTTTCGATAGCTCACGATCGTTTATGCTTTATCGTTTAGGGTTGACTAGCGATGGAGCAATAAATATGGCGGCGTTAATGTCGCTTCTTGTGGTTATATCTTCGTAGCAGTTCGTACAACAATTTTTATAGCTTTGTGAAGAAATTTAATCGTTCTGGCATTTCAACACGATAAGAAAAGTACAAAAACACTGCACTTTTACAGCCGTGGCGAGGCTTGCTATCCCAAAGATTGTGCAGTTAATAATTTGACATTGAAAAAATTACAAGAAGGCTTACTAAGCTTAGCTGAAAGTCTCGAGTCATTTTTCTTGAATACAGACAACAATTGAAAAGGGAGCTGCAAGACTGTCTAGCTCCATATGCGAGAAATTTGCAATTACCTGGTAAGAACCAGCAAACAAAGTACAATTACAGATTTTTTCAAGAGGGGAGACGATACAAAAACTTTAAATAAAGAAAAAAGTTGTGAAAGTGAGGGCTTATACTGAGCAGTGACGACGAAGAAATTCATTAAATTAAAGTTGCCTTAGATTAAAATAATATATTTTAGTTTTTTAAAAAAACTATTTACTGTGTTTAATAAGTTTTTGGAAAGTAGCCCTCCTTTTGGGTCTCACACGACACAGCATTTTCTAGGAACCGAACTACCGTGTTATAGGAGGGTTATCTGTGTATATAAATAATCGCTTAACGACGAAAGGGTAATTTCACTGTCCCTGGCAATGGCGACGCGTCGTTTCCACCCGCTGAATCGCGCGGAGGGTGTACAATCGAGTCGTCCTCGGTGTCGTCCATAAAAGAGCTAATGACGGCTTCGCAGAGGCGGTGTCGAAGAGCGATCCGTCGATCTGCGAACACTCGCAGCGTGGATAATCGAATTGTTTAGCACCGTCGATACTCGAGGGGGGTGCAGAACGGACAATCGTAATGGCTCGCGAGGGGGGCCCCGCGCGCGCGCCAGAAAGCACCGCGTCCTATTTGAACGCGCGCCGCTTTGTTCGCGTGCCAATTGCAGCCGTTAATTGGCTATAGCCGATAAACCGTTGATTAGCACGAACGCTGGCCTGGGATATATCCAGAGGGGAGGGTGCGTGCGCTGTCTGTGTCGCGCGCTGCGCTTGTAGCTCGCGTGCCGGATTGAACGGTTCATCAAAATCGCGGCTAGTTTATCGATTGATCTCTCTCTCTCTCTCTCTCTCGTGTTCCATCGTCGACCATCGTCGTCTACGCGTGTTTAGTTTCGAATTTGGGGATCTTTTGTTCAATTTCTGGCCACTTGACTGAGGACGACCCAGAGTTCTACATTATGCGACCCTGGATCGATCGCGAGTTTCTTCGATGCGATTCGATTTTTAATTCGATGTGGCTGTTTTTAGTGACACTTGAGTTTTGAGAATTTTTTTAGTTAGATTTGCTTTTTGTAAATGAGAAAAATTGTTTGGAAGATTTGAGTTTGTGATGTTGTAGACGCTTGGAGAACTTTGTCTTGTGATACTGTTAAAGATTGAAATATTTGTTCTTGTGATATTGTGGGCGCTTAGAATACTTGTGATTGGAAAATTTGAGCTTGTGATATGGTAGAAGCTTAGAAAACTCACGCTTGGAAAATTTTGCGCCTGTAACGTGGTAGAAGCATAGAAGATTCTCGCTTGGAAAATTTGCGCCTTTGGTAACGTATAAAATTAGAAAACTTTGTCTTCCAATACTGTAGAAGCTTAGAAAACTTGCTCTTATGATACTGTAAGCGCTTAGAAACCTCTCACTTGGAAAATTTTCGCTAGTAATACAATAGAAGCTGAAAAAGATTGCCATGCAACAATATGAAATACGAAAGAACCAACAATACTGTTCCAGCTTCTCAATAATTGACTTGGAACTGTCCTTAAACAACTGAATCGCTTCGCAATATCCAACTAACATTATCACTCATCAATGCACGCGCGAATCTTTCCTGGTTGATATCCAACAGCTCGATTCGTATCGCGTAAAGCTTGGACCAGCGCCATTTGTGTTCTCCGCCGTTCTCCAATATGGCGTTCACCGCGCGAGCGTTACTTTCTGTTAGCCAGTTGCTCGCGATCGTAGCGTGCTCGCAATCGTTCGAGCCCTCGAGAAGGAATTTCTATACGCGGTGGTATTCGTGCGCGATTCGATGATTCGTATGCAAACGTGACGAGCATCGAGGATGCGTCGCCTCCTGAGTGCTCCTCTTCGTTCCAGCTTCTACCAGCCCCCACCAGCACAATGAACTCGGCCGTTTGCCAGTTATAATTGGTACGTGCGACTGCTACCGGTAGTTAACAATGGCTGGTAACGATGAATGAATTCGCAGCTGATGCAAAGAACAGCCGACGAGCGAGATGCGCTGAGTCGTTGCCAAGAATGAGAAGAATGCACGTCCTGCTGACTGACGTTCGGTTCGGATGGAATGGCTGACTCTGTGCCATTTAAATTGCTTCTGATGCTTCGCGAACGAAGGTATCCGCGAGGAAATTTGTTAGTTCCCAATAAATTCGCATTGTTACTTCATTTTTCGATGACGAGTTTCTGCTAAATTTATGTTGAACTGTAGATTAATTAATTATACGTTTACAAATAATTGCAACTTGCATCCACGCACGCAGTCTTTAGCTTGATATTGTTTTCGAAAATCAGTTTTCGAAAGATGATCTATCTTATGTGTTAAAAATATACATTTATGCAAATTGAGCTTTTCAAAATTTACAATCGACCTCTTTGAAAGGCGTCTGAGAGGGTCACAGAATAAAATCTGATGTAAAGTGGCTGTCACATAAAAATTTCACAGTCAGAGGTGTACTATTACAAATTTATCGAGTTATAAATCACGATAATCCGAAGAGTTAAATAGATTCATGGATATCGAGTGCGAAGTTGATTAAAAACGCGACGAGCAGATTTGAAGAGCGTTCGACAACGTCTGCGATTCGATTATCCTCGACGTTTTCGAGCGTGGCCCCGAAAGAGGACACTTTTTCGAAGCGGAGGAGCAACTCTCGACAGCTTGGACACCGCTTCCGGTGTCCCCATTCTGCTCTTAATTGTTTTTCTTTATCCGACCGAATTTACAGTGCAATTTTCGCGCAGCTGACTCGGATAATAGAATTTCCCCGGGTACGCGACTTTAAATCGCCTCCATTTCGTCGTCTCAGCGATAAACCTGGCGCGATGGCTTTCAGTCGCTCGCGAACAAGGTGAAGAGTCCGGGACGAGGATGAGCCCAGCTAAGACTGCGTGTTTAATGGTTTCATTAACGAGACAGAGACGAAGAAACGGAGAGCAGTTGGGATAGAAAAAAGAAAAAAGGAAGCGAGGGCAAACACAGAGAAAGACACCCTTTCGTCTGATAACGCTTCTCTCGTTTCTGCTTCGCTTCAACTTTTATCAGCCCTCGTTCGTTTCTCTGCAAACTGCAAATACGCTTCCTCGTTTCTACGTAAATTTGCGTTACGAGATGAAATCGACGTTTTCGATTGATAACGTCTCTCGATCAGTGATCGCAGAGGAATTTGAAATGGTACGCGAGTTGATATTAGTAGAGGATTGTTAATTTACCCTTCGCACGATTGGTTTGATGACTGGTGAAGCAGAGATTAAGATCTCGAAGGTTGATGTAGATTTTTTCGTTCGTTTTGATGGCCACTATCGTTTTAGATACCAAGCAGAAGGGTAAGGGTTGAAATTTCAACTTCTGCACAGAGTGAACGAAGTTTGCTCTTATACTACGAATTGAAAATTATTTGCACTGTCTCCGTCGAGAAGCCCTCGAGTTTTAAGATAAATTTCAGATATCTTTGCTCTGAAGCCTTCGAGCAAGTCATCTCTTCATTTTTGCCACAAAATAAATGTCTCAGCACACATAGCAAAACGCTCTAAATTTTTCTGTCACGAAATAAGTATCTCAGCACCCAAAATAAAACGTTCTAAAATTTATCTAGCAGCGAAAAGATTAAACTTAGTAAATTACAGCACTCAAAATAAACTTAAAACGCGAATCCATCTTCTATACTCAGATCAATCTACAGATTTCAATCCACAGTGGAAACCATACTGATCTTACAGTAGCTTTTTTAATTTTCCAAAGCAAAACGCTCTAAATTTGTCAGAGAATAGATTAAAATTACCAAATTACAGCACTCAAAATAAACTTAAAACGCGAATGCATCTTCTATACTGAGACCAATCTACGAGACGATGGACAACAATGGCCGCCACGATGCGACTTCAATCCACAGTGGAAGCCATTCGACATAGAGTTCTTACAGTAGCTTTTTTAATTCCCCAGACGTGACCGCGATTGGTCCACGTCCGATATCTCGAGACGCCGCTTATTGTTCAGAAACGACGAGGATCGCGGTGGCTTGTCGATCGAGGTTTCACGAGTCGCTCGCTCGTCCATCACTTGGACAATGCGCGTATTGTGCGTGGCAACGACGCGTGCCGCGTATTGTCGGGCACGCGAGGACGAGGAGAAGCGGTTTCAGCGTATTAATCCGGCGTCGGATCGATCCGCGCGCGGAATTGAAAAAACTGACACGCCTTACGCGCGATCCGATCCTCGAGCAGAAATTACTGATCGTTTCCGCCATTTTTAACCGGAAGAACGACGACCAAAGCTGAGAGAGGTCGTCCATTTCGTAGAAAACACGATTCATTAAATTTGTTCGTTTGTTTTGAGTTGTTATAAAATCGACTCAATTCTGGTCCCAGTTCTAATTTGTAAGTTTTCAAAGATCGTTCTATGTTCGTTTCAATTAAGCACAATTGACAGAGAGTTTTGGACAATTAACCCTTTGCGCTCGAATGGCGACTCTCACTCGCCACGATGTCTCGCGTGGCAACTCGAGCGGCTGTATTTACGCTGAATTTCGTTATCTCCAGTTGATAGATGCGAAGTATTGGTTCGTGAATAAGCCTCCTTGGGCTGTTTATGTCTTCGATTGGAAAGTGACATTGTGACGTAAAATTCTACGACTGTAGTCCTGAATACGATGTGTCTAGCGTTAGTACAGTTTCAACGCGCGTAGCGAGCACACGTGTCGCGAAATTTTCCACCACTCGTTTTTAATTTCGAGCAAGTCTAAACAGTAATGACGTATCGGATGTGAGAAATAGAAAAATTAGTGTAACAGACAGCGAATCCGGAAGTAGCAGCGATGGCCAACTCAGAATGTTCTGGTAAGTGTTTCGTATAAATATCACACCAAACGCCACTACAGAACTTGAACTTCGACAATTATCTTTTTCAAAATGTAAACACAGATAATATATCGATGTACAACACTTTCGTATGTTAATTCTTCTGTAAATTCATTTACGCGCGAAATTGTCTCGAGTTGCAAAGGGTTAAGAGGTTCACGACACTTTCTAACTCGTAACTTCTCAAAGATCAAAGTATCTTAACCCTTTGCACTCTTTTGTCGAGTGTCACTCGACATCAGTGACTAAAAAAAGAGAAGAAATTTAAGCTCCATAAATGTAAATTATAACAACAGTTTCAGAGTTAGCAAACATAGTTGCTTGCAAGTAGCAGTTGAAAGACTGTTCTTTAAAATAAATTAGTTTGAAATATTTCTTAGAAGAGAGAATGTCTAATTACTGTTGAATACAATTTGCAAACTATTCTTTGGAATTCTTTGGACTCGCCACTGCGTGTTGCATGGCGAGCTTTTGTTCAGATTAGATTTCGTTATCTCCAATTGATAGGAGCATCGTATTGGATCGTGAACAGGTTTCTTAGCCATTGAGATTCGTTTAGAAAAAGTGTAAAACGCATACAGTATGGTTGCTTGCTGTGGTGGCTGAGAGCAGACACACGGAATCAAATGCTCTACGTTCGTTTCAATTGAGTGCAGTGGACAGAGTATAGTTGGCCAATCAAGACGTTCACGATACTCGAGTGTCGCGTAGAAACGGAAGCACGATCCGTTTGCGGTCCCAGCGATAACTTCCGTCGAAGAGACGTAGCCCGCCCAGCTCTTAAAAGACGTTCCAACGGTTATCGCTGGCGAACCAGGATAGAAGAAACTGCGACGATGCTATTTGGAACGGTTTAAACCCTTTCGCAGCCGTCGCAACGAGTTCTCGCGGCGATTAAGAGCGAAGTTTCCGGCCGTGGGGCAATTCCGCCGCTGGTTGGGCGAAGTAAAGAAAAAACGAGTGAAAAGAGAAGAAGAAAAGAATAATTTAGCGAAACGATTAAACTTCCGCGGAGCAACTTTTCGGCTGCGCGACTCACCCCTTGGCGAACGCTCGCCAAAGGGGGCGGCGAGCGCGAACCGAGCCCACAGTTCCGTTTAAATGACCCCTTTTTTTCTCTTTGTTGCAGGTAAGAGACGTATCGCAGACTTGTACGCTCGCGATCCAATCGAGTTCGTGGTGAGTAGAAATTTCTAGTTCCAGAGACGAGCAACCCCTTTACTACTACCCTTGTTTCACCATCGATACTTGTAGCATTTTTCTGAAGAAGTTTCTTCAGCGTCTATGCTTCTGATATTTCGTTCTGTTGGTTAAACTGTTTAAGAATCTTTATTATCGTAATGCGAGCAATTTGAGGCGTGTCAGTTCGTCTCAGCTCTGTTTTTTCGACAGAGAGCTTGGCTGTCGTTCTCGACGAGAGGGGTGAACGAGGCGAAAGAGTGAAAAGGGGATACAGGGGGAGCAGTGAAGGCAAAAAGGGCCAGTTACGTGGCGCGGACGTGTAGACGTTCATTAATTACCCTTTGGGAAATTAATTGTTGCATTTTTCTTAGGGTAGCTCCTTATCGATCTCGATAGCCTCGTGACTGGTTAAACCAGCCTCGAATAAACGTACGATTCTATTTGTTCGACTAATTATTTGTGGGTTGTGACGAGAATTTCTGTCGCGAGCTAACTGGAAAGTGTGTTCTGTATTTAATTTCCAATTTGATTTGTGTCGTTGTAGTTTTTACGTTATTTCCATAGACGAACGCGGATGCGAGAGAACCGTTCATTAATCAATCTGCTACGGTATGCAAAATTCTAACCGCGATGGGAAGAAACGGGGGCTGAAAAATAGCGAGGCTTCAATTAATCTTATTCGAAAACGCGAGCCCCACGTTTTGCTCGACGTAGAACGAGAACGCTGTTATTATTCACCCCGCTGGCTGCGCGCGTTAATTGCGAAATACGGACAGAAATGGAAACAGAACAACTTATTAACCGTGTAATCTCGTATCGCGAGACGCCAACCGCGAGACTTACAGGGACCAACGAACTGGAGCCAGAAGAAGCGAGATCCGTTTAAATAAATCTTCTCTGCACCCTCGTTACAATTATTTACACGTGACTATTGTTACTTTTTACCACGTAAAACGACGAGTGAAGGAACGATATCGCGAAATTATGCTCGCGTCAGATCTTTTATGGTGTTGATCAGAGAGATTCGTCGACGGTGAACGCGAAAGAAGCGTCCGCGGACATTTTTCTGACGCAGACGAGGTTCCATCCCTTTCCAACCCCTTCGTTTCTTCTCTCGCGTCCCGCCTGGCGAACATTTCCCAAGGATCGTTTCTGCAGCCTCTTTCTCCTCGTCTATCGCGATCCTTTATGCGCGACGAGTCTCTCTGCTTATTTCGCCTGCGTCATTACTGCGAGATACCCCCGAAAAATCCACCCCCGCCTGGCGTTATTACTTCTGTAAAGACGCCTCTCGTCGGGGCGCTCGTCTGCGTTCAGAATTGTGTGTACACGCGCAGGCATATAATAAACATCGCGAGCGGGGCATAAAAGGTAGAAATAGTCGAGCAATTTCCGCAATTACTTCCGCTTCCGCACAAACGCCCCCTTTCTTCCGTCCACGTTGACGTTCGTCGCTTCTGGAGCCTCCTCGTCTCCTCCGTTTTCATCGTTTCTTTCTCTTTTTTTCTCTGTTTCTCTCTTTTTTCACTTGCGAGCCTTTTTCCTCTCTTGTTACCTCTCGCCATCCTCCAGAGCGGATTCGAGACACCCCAAACCTGGTCTACGTGGCCGCATTGTCGTTGGGGATGCAACGCTAATGGCCAGAGGGTGGCTGCCATTGGACGCGAGTGATTCGTTGATCGATCCTCGCGATACACTCGCGTTTAATTTAGCTGGAACTGTTGGCTTTGATCTATTGCGGTTTTTCAGGAGCAGAAGGTATTTTTGTGGACGTTCTTGAGATTAAAAGAAACACGAAGCCAGTGATGTGTGATTTGTGGTGCAATGAAGAAGTTTGGGGTGGAATATGGAATAGCGACTGCGTTTTTTAATTTATTTAGTTTTGGACCAGTGATCCATTGATCGATCAACGATACATTCGCGTTTAATTTAGCTGCAGCTCTTGGCTTTGATCTATTGCAATTTTTGAGGAGCAGAAGGTATTTTTGTGGACGTTTTTGAGATTAAAAGAAACGCGAAGCCAGTGACGTGTGCTTTGTGAAACAATGTTTGGGGTGGAATAAAAAATAGCGACTGTGTTTCCACTTAATTGATTCAATTCGTTAACTTAGAACGTTGCGAAGTATTCTCAGACTTCGACTTGACTTTCTGCGATTTTTAAATACCACAAACTCTTTGTATCAATCGAAATATGAGAGTGAACGATCGTTGTTAATTCGCAGGAAAATTTTCAAAAATTCGCCCTGGTGCAAAGGGTTAATGATGAATGGGAATCGTTGGATCCACGTGGACACTCGCCAGTGTTCAAAGCAGAAACGAGCTCGCTCGCGTATTTACTGATCGCTGGTACGTATTAGTGCGATAAATAAATCGCTCGCGTCCATCCTCGATTTTGGCCATTTCGCTGTTTCGTGGACGCTGTTTAACGTATCGACCCTAAACGATCGCGTTATTTCTCGCGTTCTTCCGTTTCTATCGCGGCTCGTAAAATCGTTGCAACGATTACCAGTGGAAAATGAAAATTACCAGGCATTACTCGTCACTTCCACAACAATGCGTTTCTTTCATTGAATTGGATCGTTTTCTAGTCGAATTCAACCCTCTGAAGTCGATGCAGACCACTTTGGGGGATGATCGATTGGATTAACCCTTTGCACCCTTTTCTCAAATGCAACTCGACATCAATAAATAAAAAGAAAAGATATTTAAGCTCCATAAATGTAAATTGTAGCAACAGTTTCAGAGTCAGTAAACATAGTTGCTTGCAAGTAGCAGTTGAAAGGCAATTCTCTAAAATAAATGTCAAATAAAAATTGTTGGTAACGAGATGAAAAAATAATTCCAAGTGCAATGGATTGTTAAAACCGTCGAAGTTGATGGAAAGTGAACGAGCGCAGGATTCGAATTAAGCTGGACAAGATAAGTTACTTGGTTTAAATCCAAAATGAGGACTGAAACATCGCGGTGGGGATGAAAATCGAAGTGTCACTTGGATTTTCACGGATCCATCGAGCTCCATCGAGCAGGAGTCTCTTATCGGTCGTTCCTGTCCCCGCCTAATAACCGCTGGCCCATAAATTGTTTAACGCTTAACCCATAACCCATTCAATGGCCCATAAAGCTCGACGAGCGTGGCTCGCGTAACGCGCGCCCCTCGTCATCCCCTCTGCTAATCGCGTCGCGTTCAACTCGTGCTCGCGAGCAAATAAAGAGGCTGTCGTTAACGATAAGGAGTCATAGTAGTCGTTATACGACGTGACGTTGCTTTACTATCTTTTAATGAGCGAAAGAGAGAGAGAGGGGGATGAAAAAAGGAACGAGAGAAATGGGGGTAATATTCGCGTTTTATGGATTGGTGGGGGTGAAAGAGCGAGAGGAGAGAACGAAGTGGACGCTGGGGAGAAGATTAAAAGGCGAAAGACGCGGGACCAGAGATGGAATGGCCAGCAAAAGAGTTCGAATGACGAGAGGGGGTGAAATGAGACGAACCAGGGGGGCGTAACTGTGTATCGCTCGCGCGAGATCGTCAGCGTGCTCGCGAATTACCAGCTGCGACTCGCTGCACGCGCGATTCTTAATTAAGCAGCTTCGTGACGCGGTTGTTACACGGATTAAATTTGGAAAGGACGATTTAAGTTTAATTGCGATGAAATCTCGCGTTCAATGGGTCGTGTTTACGTTGAGCTGGAATTCGCGTATGCGTGGACGGACGTGTTGTTCGAACGTACATTTTAATGGAGTCGTAATTCTTTGTCACAGAAGAGGAACAGAGCTTTGGCCCTCGAAACGCTGGAATTTGGAAATCTTTATTTGTGTGTATCGAAGTTCCAAGCAGAGCCACGGTGCTTCTCAAAATTCCCAGCAGCACCAAGACACTGTTCTTCTACTTGACATTTACGAATCTTCCACTACCATTGCTGTGCCATTTTTTCGAGTATCTGAAGTCAACGAAATCCTATCGTGCACCCTCTTCTCGTTAAAAAGCTGACACATTTAAATACCATTGCAAACTCTTCCTTTGGAAATCTTAATTTGTAAGTATTGAAATTCCAAGCATCGCGAAGGTACTGGTCACCAATTTAACACTGACGAATCTTCCATTGCTGTGCCATTTTTTCGAGTATCTGAAGTCAACGAAATTCCATCGTGCACCCTCTTCTCGTCAAGCAACCGACACATTTAAATACCACCAGAAAAAACAGTGAATCACTTTTCGAACGCTGTTAAATCTCGACTCGTTCGTCCCTCGAACGCTCGAATCTGAAGACGCGAAGGGGTTGAACCCATCAGTGGCCTGAAACCGCAATTTGTCCGTCGATCCTTGTAACCTCTCGATGCAGGCTCGCTCGTAGCATCAGCGATAAATTCCCCGTTGATTCCACGATGTCACGGACCCATTGACATGACAATCGCTCCTCCAGCTACAAATATCGGACCACCTTCGTAGCAGGATCCCCCTGGCTGCTCACTCGCTTATCCTTCCGGTTTATCTCGCGTCGTATCTCGCAGGAACGATATTGCAGACGAGGAGAATCCTGCGGCGAGGTTAGAAGGAACCGTGCTGGATGGCTCAGGCGTCTCGCGGGCTGTTATTTGCGTTATTTATACGTCCCGCGAGCATCGAACGGTTTATAATCGAGCGTGGCTGCTCGACAGCCGTGATTACACATCGTTATCCTAGTTTACCCGGCGGAAATGACGGGCGAGGAACCACCCCCGTGAAAAAGATAGGAAACACGCTCCCTGATGCGTTTCCGGATACGTTCGAGGAAACCAACCACTCCTCTACTCGAATTCTACTCGAATCCTCTTTGCTATGCTTTCGATCTTCTTCGTTTTCTTTGTATTATTTTATTCAGGTTGTTATTATTTTTAGTTCGATCGGATGATCGACTGCTCTTCGACTCGAATTCTGTTCTACACTTTTTACTATATTTCTGATCTTCTTCGTTTTCTTTCTCCTATTTTTTTTATTTGTAATTATCCTTATTTTGTTTGCATGGCCTTTTCCTCTTTTAATTTCATTCAAATTAACTTAAAGTTTGCACACTTTTAGTGGAAGCAAAATGTTTATGATCATTGCTAAGATCTGATTCTGGTCCTCGAAATTGGTATAAAATGATTGCACTTACTTTCAAGACAAAAACAATGCACAAACGTACATTTTTCTATGTTAATATTAGATTGAATAGATTTCATTAAGTTATCCATCGATTTAGAAATACAATTGAGGAGAGACGATGGAAATTTTATTCGAAAAAATGTAGTCCTTATTTTTATCAATCGAAGTTAAAATAGTTTCGAATATTCCACTTCAATTTTTTTTTTTACGTCGAAAGTGCATACCAATTCAAGACAGAAACTATTCTCATTTTTTAGCCCATTATCCGTGCCTCTCGCAGCGTTTTCGTGATCTCTTTTTATTGTGTCCCCAGCGACTCGTTTCGACGAGTGTCGTCGATAGTTTCCGGATTGAAATACCTCTCCTTTCCTCCAGAACTTAAACACACGCCCGCGCCAATCGGAATTTAATTATACCCTGCGACATCCGTTCTGGAAGAACGTCGAATCGTTTACTCAGTTCGTGTCACAGGCTAACGTGCCAGTATTTATCGTTAAACACAAAACGTGGCAAGAAACGATCGAGCAATTGTATAGCGTCGAAAATAGCGTTATTCGAGCAATCATTCAAGAACTATTGTTGTACATTGATAATTAAAAGGCAATTGTTCAGTCGAGGAAACAAAAATTTCAAAAAAAAGAACTTGGACAGAAAATAATTAATTTTTTCTGATTCACAAAGGAAGCTAGCTGAGGAAACAAAAATTTCAAAAAACAGAACTTGGACAGAAAATAATTAATTTTTCTGATTCACAAAGGAAGCTAGCAAAAGAAATGATGTTTCACAGCTACAGAAATAGTAATCGAAACATCCAGCTCGCGTCAGATCGCCAAAACTCAGCGGGGACAGAAGAAATTCGAATTCAGAACGCAACTACGAAGCAGCAGAAACGTCCAACTACCAAATGGCACTCTCCATATTTCAGCCACGCAACGCGCAGCGATCTCCATATTTTTTTTTTTTCTTCCTCCAACAATAATCACAGACGAGCGAGGCGAGCGAGGCGAGCGTGCAGATATCACGGCCAACAGGTAACAAAGCAGAGGACAGTGAAAACAGGAGGACGCTTTAAAAAAAAGGGCGGACCGTTTCGCGAGAGCTGGTCCCACGATGGCGGATCATTTGTAACCCGCGACTCTGCCCAGCGTCCAACGATTTCCGCGTGGCCAAGCGGAATCTAATGATAAATCCTCGCGATAAATCGCCGCGGCCAGTTTAAATATCGCGACTGTCCCGCTCGCGCCATTTAATTCGACGGTTAATCACCCCAATTAATATTCAGAACGCGAGGCAGCGCTCGCGTCGCGTTCTCCATAATGCATGGCGATAAACAGCCAGCTGGGCTGACCGTGGCTTGACCGATCCGTGGGGATCCATAGATCCTGCTCTCGTTAGGCTGGCTGATCCTGCGAACGCGGGAGAGGCTGGTGATTGGCTGAAACGCAGGCTCGCGCTAACGAAGCCGCGAATTCGAAGCTGGAATCTTCTTCGAGCGGTGTTTGCCAGGCAGAGGAACGTGTGTTTGCCAGACGCTTTGGATCCTCTCGTGTTTGTCGCTCGTTGCCAGACGGGATTGTTGTCGTCAGCTGCTGAAATTCATCGTCCTCGTCGCTCATTCTTGACGAGGTGTCTCCAGGATCTCATATTTTCGAGGAAGATCGTTGCAGAGCTAGTGGATTCGATCGTAGAATTCTAAGGGAAGAATCAAAGGATTTTTTTTTTTAATATCTCTGGATCAGTTTAAAGGGACTCGTTGGATCGTGAGATAAGATCGTTTCTTTATATTTTCGAGTAGAGCAGATGAATTCGATTGGCTGTTTCGATTATAAAATTCTAAGTGAAGAATTAAAGGTTTTTTCAAAAATATCTTTGGATAAATTTAAAGAGGCTTGTTGGATCGTGAGATAAGATCGTTTCTTTATATATTCGAGTAGAGCAGGTGAATTCGATTGGCTAGTTCGATTATAGAATTCTAAGTAGAGAATTAAAAGGTTTTTTTCAAATATCTCTGGATAAGTTTAAAGGGACTTGTAAGATCGTGAGATAAAATCGTTTCTTTATATGTCACAAGTACCTTGTCTTAAATTTGGCTGTCTCACCTACTTTCGAGTAGATAAAATCAATGGGCTGGTTCGATTACAGGATTCTAAATGAAGAATTAAGGATTTTTTTTTTTAATGTCTTTGGATAAGTTTAAAGGGACTTGTCGAAGACCATTTCTTTATATTTTCGAGTATACCAAGTGGATTCGATTGGCTGGTTCGATTACAGGATTCCAAGTGAAGAATTAAGGCAGAATGAGTTTAAAAAGGATTTGTTGGATCGCGAGATAAGATCGTTTCTTTATATTGTCGGACAGACGCGAATCACGCTGAGATTCGTGCATATTGGCTTCGATAACGGTGTATTACGATCGATATATCCCATCCGCGCATTCCTCCCGTGCACTGGCAAAGTGCATCAGGAATTCCTCGATTGGAATGCCTAAAGTTCCACGAGTGGAACCATCGGTGGCGTTATTCGTCCATCGAGGGAGCTTTCTATCTTCTGACGGCTGGCATTCCTGCGTGCATGATCGATCGCGATTTAACAGTCTTCCTTTCGTCGTGATCTTTCGACTGTTTCAGTTCGAGCGTCACGATCGATTTCTGGTTCCTCTGTATCGCAACTGAATGTTGCTGATGCTCGAAAGACCAGTCATAGCAGTGGAATTTTGCAACAATTGCAAGATATTCAATATTCCAAGAGATATCTCTCACAAATTTCTAATCGCTTCTTGTTCTCCAAGTTAACAAATTCTCGAAGACCTCGAAATTTTTTTAAAAGAGCTAGCGATTTATTTAATGCTTCACAGCTTTACGAATTCGTCGAGAAACAATTGCAAGAGATATCTCTCACAAATTTCTAATCGTTTCTTGTTCTCCAAGTTAACAAATTTTCGAAGACCTCGAAATTTTTTTAAAAGAGCTAGTAATTTATTTAATGCTTCATAGCTTCACGAATTCGTTGAGAAATATTGCAAGCGATATCTCTCATTTTCTCATCGTTCCTTCATCTCCAAGTTACTAAATTCTCAAAAGCCTCAGAACTTTCCCAAAATCGCTGGCAATTCATTCAATGCTTCACAGATTAGCGACAAAACTGGAACGTTATCGAACAAAAAAAAATCATGAAAATTTCAAACTCGAGCAGCGTGCTTGGCCCTTTAAAAATTCAGTCTCACCCTGGCGATACTCGACTTGTCCAGCGATCGTCGAAACGCCCTAAGAAAAAAAACCGTGCATCGTCGTTGAGCGACGACTGACAGCTTCCCTCACCTTTCTCACCCTAAATAACCTTCTCGCATACTCTCACCCCCGCAACAAATAAAACCACCGACTCGCAGGCCACTCGAACATTTCTCATTCGAGTATCTCGCGTGAACGGTGACGGGTCGCGTCGATCTTCCTCTCGACAGTGAGAAAGCGAGATCGAGCAGGTTGCACGAGGCGAAAAGAAGAGGGAAGAACGAAGGAATTCTCCTGTTCCTTCTTCTGTGGATGCTGCAGCACCCTTTCTCGACATCCACCGCTCCCAGAGGGAATAAGAATAAAAGCGGAGTCGAGATGCGAGGAATAGGTTCGCGGAGTGTACTCTGAGGGGTTGGAGAACGCGAGGACCTCCTCGAGAGGATCCACTCTCGATCGTTGGGGAGGGTAGCTCGCTGCGAACGCAGTCTACAGAAAAATGAGCGTAATAAAATTGCTAATCCCACGATAAACACGTCTGAATGTTAAACCTTCGTCGATTCGATTCTTCGTGCAATTTCGCACGGCGAATCGATCGAGTTATGCTTGTATTACTCGTTGTTTTACTGGAAAATAGGAAGAAATTGTTATCGCGCGAGTGTAAAGCATTTCGCGGGGATTCACGAGCGCCGCTGCGCGTTCGATTTAACTTGGCGAAAGAAAATAACGACGCTGTTTCCTGTTTTGCCGGGTTAATGGAGAGGCGAGGACAATGAGAGCCGCGAGCTGCGTGAAATATCTCGCTCGAATCGGTTATGGAACGCCACTCGTATCTCGTCGATCGTAAACCTCTCCGCGGAATGGCTGAGTCGAAGTTGCGAGCGTTTTTTTTTTTTTTTTTTTGAATCGACCGCGTATAAAATCTCTGAAGGAACGAACGAGTGTCGACAACTTTGACGTACAATCGTTGACGTAATTTTTGTTTGTTTAGAATAGCGCCTTCGTGTCGCGCGTGAGATCTGGTTGCGAAACAACCCCCTCGATTCGATTCGCGATTCTTTACGAGCGTGGCAAATTGAAAAATATCTAGCGGACGTTCGAATTTGTTTTCACGAAAATTGCGATCTTTATTGCGTGTAACGATTCGCCAGCGAAATTTAGAAACGAATCAGTGTCTCTGTGCTCGTAAATTGGCTTGGAAAAAATCAACTGAAACTCGCTGACGTTTTTCATACTCTTTTATTCACGTTTTGGAGCAATCGATCGATTCTACAGACTCTACATTTAATTAAATTTATGTTTAATTTCATTTTTACAATTCATTCTCTCCTCGTTCGATGTAGAGAAAGAGATGGGAAGTGAATGCTATAAAGTGTCATATTGGACAGTCTTGTGTCTTTTGGATGAAAGAATTTGATGTTCGTTAATTATTTAATTCTCAGTTCGTTTAATTCAAATAAAGAGCGAATCAGAAATTAATAATTGTGATATGCAGAACGAAAATGATACACCATTGGGAGTACAGTCATTTGAAACAATCCCAGGTGTATATTTCTTATTTGTATTAAAATTTTCTAAAAAGAAAAGTATTAACATTCTTTAACACGTTGACGCAAATGACGGCTATAGCCGTCTTGACGACTGTTATAGCAGTCATTTGTCTCTAAATACTCAAATACTCCAAAATGAAAAAAAACCAACTAATACGCTGTCTGGCATGCTGTCACATTTTTTCAAGATATGTTACTCAATAATCTAACAACTGCATGCGTTAGTCCACTTCGTACCGACGCTGTTCTTTTTTTATCGATTAAAATATGATCGACGGCTATAACCGTCATTTGCGTATATATCGCCAAGACGGCTATAGGCGTCATTTGCGTGAAAATGTTATGAAACGCGAAAAATGTCGGTACCAGCGACAGTCTCCACCGTACGAATTACAGAAGACGCTCGAGGACCCCTCGCAGCCCTCGCTCGTCCACGAGGGAGCCGCTCGATCCGATAAGGATTTCATTTCGCGCAGCGCTTTCATTAAACGGTAATTAAGTGGCGCGGTCTGGAAACCGCCTCGTACAGGCCTCGCCTGTATCATTATAAGCCGATGCATCTTAATCGTTCTTCCGGCTACGATCTCCTCCTCCTCGTCGATCTCTCACCCCCGTCGTCTCGTCTTCCCCTCCCTTTTTCTCGTCGACGTCGCGTCTACCCGAGTTTTCTCCGTCGCCGCTTCGTTTGCCGCCTTATTACGACGGATTAGATTAACTTTCGAGCAGCGTCTTGTTTATCCCTGGATCCACGACGCGCGAGGGTGATCCGCACCCCCTCTCGCTTGGTAATTGCCTTAAAGGGCGCTCGCGTCGCGCGCAGTCAGATTCGATTTCGTCGCGAGCTTTGAAGTCGAACCACCTCCGCGTTCGCCTCGATTTTTCGCCTTTCAACCCTTCCGCGAGAGACGAGGAAGGTAATTGATTGCGCGGATGGCGCGTGGGGTTGTTTGGACTGCGCGCGACTGGTCAGAGTTCAGATTCCCGGGGTGGTTCACGGTTTTCAAGAACTTGGAGAACGCAAGGACTTCTTAAACGACATATTTTCATCAGATTCGATTCTGAGCATTTCTTTCTCGCGAACTTTATTTTATAATCGTCTTCCACGCGAAAATTCGCGATCAATTAAACGCTGATCGCAAAGAACGTACAATATTCTCGTTCTTAGTGGCTTAAAGTTCAGTGAAAGTCAGCCAACACAGGAAGCAATGTTTTCTACCGTATCTTCCTTTATGCCTGGCTGTTTCTCATCGCCCTTTCACGCCAAATTAGGTTCACCTTTGTAAGAGGCTTCGAGCTGTTTATTCTGACAGGGCTGCGGCTTATTTCTTTTCCCATCCCCCCAAATAACGAGAAAGCTGCAGCGGATAATTATCTGAGAAAGATGGGAGAATAAATTGAGGTATAAACGAATTTTTTTCCGTTCTGGTTGTTTAAACTGGATGGAAGGATTTAATGGGGTGCATTCTTGTACGCCAATTCTCTCTCTCTCTCTCTCTCACTCTCTCTGGCTTTCGCGTATAAACTTGAAATTCCTCAGGGGCCGTGGCCACGGTTTAAGGTCGCGGTACGGGTGTGGCGATCCCGAGGAACCCTAGCTCCATGGCCAAGAGGGTTGTTAACCCCTCGACCATGGCCCTCAGAGACCATACGCGTTCATTCGAATTTCCATTCAGCCTTTTTTTTTTTAAACACAAACTCAGGAAGCTGCCCTCTCGAACGAGCTATTTGTTCAGCCCCCTCTTCGTCTCTTATTTACGAAATCGGTGCCAATTTGCATGCCTCAACTCGACCCCCACTGAGCAATTAAACAGAGTGTCCGTGCTCGAGGCTACATTTTTAAGAGCTGGTCATTTAACGCTGTCCAAAGCACTCTGAGACTGATCCTGGTGGCTCTAAGAGGATTCCTGCGAGATTAGGTCCACGTAATTCTCCTGCGTCGTCGCCAGGATTAACTGATTCGTAAGAATGTCCTCGAGTAGCCACGATTATCGCGAGTGTCTCGCGTAAAACCTGGAAGATTGAACTGCGAATCGAACTGCGATCATTAATCGTAACCGCGATCAAACCAATCGAACGTACCTGCGAATCCTCGAGTCTGAACCGTTCAGAGTAACGAGCAACATTTAATAAACCGCCAGGCAGGCAGTCGAGCCAGTATCAAACTCTACGACCCCCTCGTCCACTTGTAGCCATCCCCCATCTCGATTCAACCATCCTGCTTCTCCTCAGAGCCTCGTCTCTCTGCTTCTTCTCGCGAATGTCCGCGAACGGTTCGCTAGTTGGCGGTTCTCGAGAACGTCTCATCTCGTCCCGCGCACTTCCACCACCCACCCCCTTCAGCCACCCCCTCTGTCTCGCTTTTTACGCTTTCTTGCGCCAGGTATTCTTATCCGAGGAGGCTCCTTTATATCGTGATTACCATTTTTATCCATCCTCTCTCACTCACCCTCCACGCAGCCCTCCGCGCCCATCTTTATCCCTCCCGTCGGAATTCATTAGAGTCCCTGGGGGATTCTCGCGTAACTAGAGGGACTGAGGGACTCTCGCGAAGACACCAAGCTCGTCGCTGGGGAAAAAGATCGCGGATAGGGGCAGAAAAGAACGGGAAAGGCACACCACGGGGTTCAGACGAGCGGCTCTCAGGCAGAGGAATGCTTATCGGGTCACGTCCGCGTTTCGCGTACCGGAAAATCCTGCGATCGAATCGACGATGTAGTCCTTGCGAGCTAGCTTCGTACGCGAGATTTCGTTCGTGAATAACGATTCGATTCGATGTTCGTCTAATTTTTACTCTTTTTTTTTTTAAACGTCGAATATTGAACTTTGGAATACAGAAAATGTATTAACACGTGGATTAGCAGGGTGACATGTTGCGTTTAGAGAATTCTTTTCGATACTAGCCTCATCTATGTTTAATTTTAATACGTATGTATGAATTAATCGACCAATGATCACAGAGGAACTTCAACCCCAGCAATCTTCCCAATTCTCATCTGAGTCAACGTGACAACGTCGATTGTAATCAAAATTAACACTCCTCTCCATAATTTATCCTTATTCTTTTTTTTTTAATGTTGGATATCAAACTTGCGAAAAGGAATCCAGAAAAAGTATTAACACGTAAACTATTAAGCTGACATGTTCCATCTAGAGAATTCTTCATCGATACTAATCTCACCTACATTTAATATTATAATACCCATATCAATATAGATTAAAAATAGTATCACCTACATTAATATCATTAGTATAGTATAGTTATAAAGTATAAATGAATTAATTAACCAACGATCACAGAGAACCTTGAAACCCAGCAATCTTCCCTTTCTCATCCGAATGAACGCGACACCGTCGATGGTAACCAAGATTAACACTCCTCTACCCTCGTCGCGATACCGCTAGATGTTAATTCAGCCAAAGTGGCTGGAAATGGAGACGTCTCGAACGATAAATCGTCGTGGAGAGCGTCGCAGGTTTGGTTGGAGAGGAGGAGAAGGATTCGATCTTCCGCTCTAACGGATCAGCGAGCGAAAAAAAAGGTGTTTTTAATGGGCAACGGAGGCAAGCCAGGGCGAGGGAAGATAAACGCTGACAGCCGTGGAATCCAGGCGGTTCCACGTGGACCACGCTAATCGTGGAGGCGAGATTGCCGTCGATGGAAACCGCGCGTCCATCGATCCGTCGAGGGCTGACCGGAAAGGAGAGGCCACGCGACTGAAAAGGCGAGACGGGATGAAGGAAGATTCATGGGCTGGCGAACGATCGATCGATCGCTCCTCGCGAAGGCCACGCGGTCGCCACGGTCGCCATTACGGTAGCCAAAGAATGCGGCGCAATGATCGCGAGGCTGCCAGCAGCGACCCGCAATGGAATCAAAGGATAACGAGGCGAACGATAAGGGGACGCGTCGCTATCGTATCGATGAATCTTGCAACGATCCGCCATGTCGTCGTTCTTCCTCGAAACGGCTCCTCTGTGGACGTTTAATTAATTACTATGCGACGCGTGTGCTTGGGCGAGTCGCACGATTCTAGTGGAATGCTTGCTACGTTTGTGCACGTTGAGAAATGACGATTGGGGTTCGTTTTAGTTTTAACTTAGGAGAAGAAGATGGAACGAAGATTGTTTTCTCTTTGGTTTAGTTATTAACTAATATTTGTGTAGATTGAAGGGTTGATTTTATTGATACGTGGACGTTTAATTAATTATTATGCGACGCGTGTGCTAGGCGAGTCGCACGCTTCTATTAGAATACTTTCTACGTTGGTGCACGTTGAGAAATGACGATTGGGGTTCGTTTTAGTTTTAACTTAGGAGAAGAAGATGGAACGAAGATTGTTTTCTCTTGCTTTGATTACTAATTGATATTCGTATAGACAGAAGGGTTGATTTTATTGATACGTGGACGTTTAACTAATTACTATGCGACTCGTGTGCAGTCGTACGCCTTTATTGGAATGCACATTGAGAAATAACGACTAGGGTTTATTGAGTTTTAACAGAGGAGAAGAAGAAGGTCGAACGAAGATTATTTTGGTTATTAATTAATATTCGTGATTCTCGAATCGTTAATAATCTCATTGACACTTTTTTACCTTCTTCATGGACATTTCATCGCTCTCACAGCGGCGGATACCGTGTTCAACAATTTCTTCGCTAAGTAAGGGATTCCAGCGAGAATTTCTCGTTCAATGATCACTCTATTTCCTTCTGAGCACGATTTACATCTACCTCGTGTATAAGGCACTCGCAGCACGCTCTCCAAGTTTATGGATCGCGCGAAACGAGCCAATAAACGGAGCAATTTTATCAACGCATCTCGTTCCCTGGATACCGCCTTGTTTCTCCGCGATTAAATTCGAAGTCGCGTACAAAAAATACTACTCGTCGTTTTAATCGATTTCTTCCCTACGATTTCCCTCGATCCGCGGATTAGCGAGCGGAAGTTCGATTACCGGTTCGTTTCGCGAAGATACTGGACTCGTGTCTAGTTTTTCGTAGAAAACTGACGATTCGCTGCGCTCGTTTCCAGCGTTGATCTTCCACGCGAGTTTTAACCCATTTGCATCGCACGAAAAACTGGAAAATTCGTTTTTATTACCAAAATTTTTGTTTAAATGATCGTATTTAAACGAAAATGTTCGAAAATATGAAAAATGAGAACGATATTACATGAATAAAGAACGTGGAAAAGTTTTTATTTCATTACAGGTTGAAAAGAATAAAAAAAATGAGAACAACATTGATAAGACTTGAAATGGTCGATGCGTAATGCCACGTGGGCAATTATCGCATTGATAAGGTGTGTCCTTTCTTTTTTACTGATAAACAAATTGCACAACGTTCGCAAGTTTTCTTTGACGAAGTTTTTTAAATGTTTCTGATCACCATTTTTGAAATGCACGCTCTGATGGTAGTTGCAAATGGGTTAATCGATCGATCGCGCAGAATTCGATTGTCTCAGAGGGTGCTTCAACCCCTCCAACGCCGTGTTTGCTCGACAAGGATCTTTTGCTGATCGTTAAATCGATCTGAAAGGACGCTTCACGTTCTTAGTCCACGTTGTTGCAGTAATTTACATAAAAATTAGTTTCTACGCGGAGCACGGACGAGAATCGAGCAAAAAATCGCGTCTGCATCGCTCGTTGGTTGAATCGAACATCAAATAATTTCGCAATTCAATGCGAAATATCTCTGCGAATTTACGCTCGCGAACAAGTGGAAGGATTTAAATACCTTCTCAAGTGGAATTAAAAATTATCCAATTACTCGATAATCGCGTAAACATCGACTAATTGCTCGAATCCGTTTTACTCGAGGAGGGGGCGAAAAAGAACGCGCAAGAAGTCGCGCGAGACTTCTCGAACGATGGAAGCTTTGCGCGGGTAGAAATCTCGAGATTCTCAGGCTCCACGTTCGCCAGAGAAGATATACCATTGGCTATCGCGAGATCGTTGTTTTCTACAAATTTCCACACCTAATCAGATCCCTTCCGCACTGAATGCAAGGTAAGCCAGCTGAGCTAACTGATGAGTCCGCCATTAAGCTTGGAACGAACCGCGCGCCCCCGCATTTACGTCGTTTCCGGTCCCGCGCCATCTTTCACAGCCATCGTTCCTCTTCCTTCGCGACGAGATCCTTTCGTTGCGTTATTCCTGCTGAACGTATTCTTATCTGTCGAATCGATCTTTATTCGAGAAATGGACAGTTCATTTTGAAAGTGGTGTAAGTCCTTTTTTAGAACAATTAGATGCGACCTGATCTATGCTTAATTTAGTGCAAACTTTTTGCTTGTAACTAGTTGGTATTTAATATCTGAAATAATGCCAATGCTTTGTTCAATTTAAGTGTTGTAGAGCATAAATAATTAATAATACTAATATCTTGTGTTAAGTTTAGCAATATATAAATATAATTAACGTTCACGAGAAAAAAATGCTTATCTCCTGTTATTATTTCTAAACAAGATTAGATTAATACGAGATATATTTTAAGTGATATTTGATATTTCAAAATTGAAATTAAATGATATTTACAATTGATTAATTGCGAAAGTAGCGTAAGTCGATTTAAAACCCAGAAAATGTCAATTATCTTGGTTAAATTCGTCCAAAAGAAATTTATATAATCAAATTACATTAGCTTATATTTTTTAATTGTCAGATTTGCCGACATTCAATTTTCATTTGGAACGCACTCGATGAACGCAGAGTTAGAACAAAATGGAGGCTTGAATTTCTGGTTAATCTATAATATTCTGTTCTTTACACTCTCTCGTTAATTACCACGCTGTAGATTTTTAATATTTAAAAACAGTCGTTCTATTCGAAATGAAAATGGAACGGTCAATTTCACAACGAACAAACCACCACCCGTTTCGCTGGAATTTCGCTCAAATTGAAGTTGATTACCTTCGATTCCCGAGTGGCTCGCGTATTCTTCACGTCACGCAATGATTATGAAACAGTAGATCCCTTTGAAATTTCATTTTTCACTCGTCGCGCATCCCAAGCGACAGACATCCAGACAGTGACAGTTTAATTCCCAGTACAACCGAGTAAACAATTGAATTACAATCGCGGCTGTACCCACGCTCGTTTCGATCTACAAACATCTAAACCACGAGTTCGTAGGGCCAATTATTAATTAAATAACACGAGAATAAAAAAGCCACGCGTGCAAGGCACAGCAAAAACGAGTCACTGACAACAAACAGAGCTTTCTGACCATTTGCACGCGATTTGGAATCCTCGCGAGCCGCGTGGTAATTCCATGAACCATGGACCAGCTTTCACAACGCTCTCGCGGCGATGTTTCGACGAAAAATGCTGAAACGGGACTTGTCAGAAGCTGAGAAGGGCCGTCGCAGGCAGTTTCGAGCGTCCGCTCGAGGGTTGGCGGTTCGAAGCGTTCGCCAGGGCCACCGGAAGCGGTTTCGCGGGAAGATTTAAAGCGACAGGCGGCCACGATGGAGGGAAGCAAAGAAAGTTCGCCCTTTTGTTCCACCGTCGTTTACGAGCGGGCTCGTAATCGAACCAGACGCAACGAGCTGCCTCGCAACCCTCTCCGTTGCCGCGCGAGAGCCTGGATTCCCGTGGGATTCCGCTGGGATCCCTGGCGATCCTTCTGAAACGACTTCGAATTGAAAAGGAAGTTCCACCGCGTCGGTGAATCTCTGTTAACCGCGGCCAGATTCGAGGGGGATGCTCAGGGTGGAGAAACAGTGGAACTGCTATGCAACGCGTTAATGATTCGTGCGTTTTAATTGATATTCTGGAAAATACTCGCGCGTATCAATTTCTGAACCTGTGGACGTCATTTTCTGACTGAAAAAATTGAAAAGTAGGGGTTGTCGAAGGGTTTTAGGGTAGCACGTAGCTTCGACTGGCTGTAATTAACGTATAAAACGATTTCTATCTTCATTTTAATCTCTCCACGCGAGAGAAGAGAGTACAATATCTACTGAAACGAAAAATATAGCTGTAAATGATCTGCAAGTAAAGTCGTGAATGGAAAAGCACCCTCGTTTGGGACTGTGGCGCATGAGGGTGAAAAAACAGTGGAACTGCTTTGCAATGCGTTACTGATTCGTGTATTTCATTGATATTCTAGAAAATACTCGCGTGTAGAAATTTCTGGGCCTGTAGAATTCATCCTGTGACTGAAAAGTAGAAAAATAGGGGTTGTCGAAGGGTTTCTCTGTGTCAACACCCTCGTGTTCAAGTTTCAGGGTAGCGCGTAGATTCGACTGGCTGTAATTAACATATCAAACGATTTCTATCTTCATTTTAATCTCTCCACGCGAGAGAAGAGAGTACAATATTTACTGGAACGAAAAATATAGCGTTAAATGGTGGAACTGTTTGCAATGCGTTACTGATTAGTGAATTTTATTGATATTCTAGAAAATACTCGCGTGTATAAACATCTGGTCCAGTAGAAGTCATTCTCTGACTAAAAATAAAATTTCTCTGTGTCAACCCCCTCGTGTTCAAGTTTCAGGGTAGCGCGTAGGTTCGACTGGCTGTAATCAACATATCAAACGATTTCTAGTTTCCTTTTAATCTCTCCACGCGAGAGAAGACAATATTTACTGGAACGAAAAATATAGCGGTAAATGATCTGGAAGTAAAGTCGTGAATGGCGAAGCACCCTCGTTTGGGACCGCTGCGCGCGAGGGTGGCGTCCACCTCTTTGCTCATTACGCGCTTGCATACCGCGCAAACCAAAGAAACTATTTCCCCATCGCGCGGTACTTTCATTAGCCCGAATAACGTGGGAAGAAAAGCTCTTAAAAAAAAAGAAAAATAAGAGAAGAAAAAGAAAAAAAAGAAACCGCGAGTAGCATCAAACAAAACGTTGCTCGAGGGAAACAGTGGGTGCAACGGGTATTAATAAAACTGCTTTCAGGACCAGGACAGAGTGGAGGGGGCGGTGGAAAATGGGGGATGAAGGCAGCAACGGGGAAATATCCTTATAAATAATTTAAAACGACCGCGTTGGGGCGCGGCGTACGTCAAACGGCAAAGAAAAAACGCGAGCGGCCGATCGTTTTCGGGAAATATTACGCTGCCCTGCCGGAAGTACGGCCAAAGGCTTCCGCACGGCCAATAAAAAACATTCTACACGGAGATTTTCATTCGCTGCGCGAAATAAGCGTGCAACGAGCCGCCCACTTCTTTTTTTTTCATTTCGCCTCTTCTTTCCCTTTCTCTCTCTCTCTTTGGGGATGAAAAGCGGGGATGAAGCACACGTCCGAGCTTTGTACGATCGCATAATCGCGAAGAGCCGGGTCAGAAGAGGGCGTCCACGCGTACGAGCCTTTCTAAGGGCCCATTTTCAACCCCTGCCGCGAGAGGGTGCTGCACGGATGGATGTATTTGCCTTCAATCTTCCCGCGAGAGGCTCGCTTTTTAACGGAAAATTTCATTTCCGTCGACTGACACGCGCGCAAGCGTTTTAATCTCGAACTGTAATCGTGTAACGAGTCGTAACTGTTAATCGTGCGTCGATAGTTTTGCGTTCTTCCATTTCGCTTTGGAATTAAAAAGGAAACAGTTGGCAATGGTCGACTGTGCGAAACTTGGACCACCATGTCCATTTCCAATTCTTTGTGCTTACAAATTGAAGATGACCGTCGTTCTATCTTAAATACCTTAAATTTACTGAATAATTGAAAAATTAATCTACGCCTCTTTCGCTTTAGAATTAAAAAAGAAACAGTTAGCAATGGTCGATTGTGTGAAATTTGGATTACCATGTTTCCAATTCCTCGTGCTTACAAATTGAAGATGTGACTATCGTTCTATCTTAAACTTACTAAATAATTGAGAAATAAATGTACGTCTCTTTTGCTTTAGAATTAAAAACAGAAACAGTTGACAATGGTCGACTCTGTGAAACTTGGACCGCCATATTTCCAATTTCTCGTGCTTACAAATTGAAGATGTGCCTATCATTCTGTCTCAAACATCTTAAACTTACCAAATAATTGAAGAATAAATCCGTCCATACCAGAGTTTGTATTTTTATTGAAAAGGTAATCGACTAGATAGACAACGACCAATTGTTAATTGAAACGATTGAAATAATTCGCAGGAACGCCGGCTAAAAGCGTTGAAAACCATTACAGATTCATCGTGACGACTCGTTTCATCGTCCTCGCTGTTAAGAGCACCGCGGAACGGGAAAGTTGATTATTCGCGGCGAAATTAACCGCGCGCAAACTTGCCGGGGAATTACGCGGCATAGTTAAGAAGCGCACGCCGGAAACGGCGCCTCCGCGGCTAATCCTGATTGGCAGTTAACTACGCACGGGTTCCCGCTGGCGCGTCGTCAATTTCGCGAAGCTTTTTGCAGCCTCGACGACAAGTTCGACGCCTCGGATGTTCAGGCGTTTCATTCGAACTTGCGAGACAACGGGGCTTACGAAACTACCCCTTCGCGAGTCTTCGTTCCACCCTCGTCGAGGAGGATCGACGACGATGAAAAACTGAGGCGATGTTAGTTAGAAAATTATATTCTACGAACATTGTTCTAATAATCTATCATTTGTTAGTATTGTGGGACACAAATTTTAATCTTGAACAAGCTTTTAACCCTTTGCACTTGGATGCTCCCTCTGAGGGGATACATCAGCATTGATTACTGATTTATGGATGATTTATGCGATGTTGGTTAGAAAATTATATTCTACCAACATTGTTCTAATAATCTATCATTTGTTAGTATTCTAGTAGACAAATTTTAATTTTGAACAAGCTCTTAACCCTTTGCACTCTTTTGGTCCCTCTAAGGGGACATCAGCATTGATTACTGATTTACTTTTTTTTTTTTCTCAAATACGCATGCATCCCTCAAGTTTTCTATTGAAATGGAAATTTTCTATTGCTATTTGGCAATAGTTTTTACTGTTAGTGTACGAGGAAAAGCTGAGTGCAAGGGGTTAAAATTGTGGAAGATACTCTCAGAGGAGAAATGAATCGTAGCTGTTGTTAATAGATAAATATGGACTTTATTAACCAACAGTTTTCTCTGACTCGCTCTGTTTGCTAGATACTCTGGTTTTTATGCCATTTCTGCTCACTGGCTCCTGATTCTTTCTCTCGCAGTGCCCTTAAGATTCCCAGACGATCCTGTCTTTCAGTTCCAAACACTCTTCCTTCACACCTCGTTCTCTCGAACCCAGTCACTCTGTTTATTTCATTCTAAACATTCCAACATCCACGCATACCAATTCATACGCACACCAAATCGTTCTCTTAACCTTCTCGTATCGTCACAGCTCGAAGTTCATTTCACAAACCCTTAAACAACCCTTAACTTCCCACCAAAGCTTAAATACAAAGGTATCGAGACAAAAGAAAGCGTTGACCCTTTGACTACAGTTGCTGTCTAAAAGCGCTTAGAAAGCTTGCGCTTGTGACGCTGTGCGCGATCAGAAAGCTTGCAATTGTGATACTGCGAGCGTTCAAAGTCGCTTAGAACGTTTGCGCTTAGAGAATTCGCGTTGGCGACGCTGTGAATGCTCAGAAAGTTTCCAATTGCGATTGCGTGGGCTTCTGAAGGCTCTTAGAGGAATTGCAAGGCGACAATGCTGAATAATATTCGTCTGGTTGTTCTCAGTTTGCTCTGGGTTCGATTTAACAGCTCGCGAGTCGCGGGACCATCGACTGAAACGCGGAAATTCCGCTCAGCATTCGATTCGAATCTCAACGGCGCTTCGATTGGCCGTCGCGAACTTTTCGAGCCGTTTCAAAATGGCGCGCGGGTCCGCCATTCGCGTAGATGCATAACAGGGGGCCATTGTGCGAGTCTATAATTCAACGAGGCGAGTTCAACGTTTCTTGGCTCGTGTTTCTCCACGAACTCGCGAGTCGGATGGTTACATGAATTGTGCATGAACGTGTAACATGTCAGGTGCCATTCAGAGCGACGCGACTGGAATACGTTTCGAGGGGACGCCCAATTTTTTTTGTTTTTTTTTTTAAATAGATAATCGCATCAGAAATGTTTCTCAAACCCTTCGCGATCCTTCGAGCGCGAGGGACATCAGAAAATTATGAAAAGGAACAGATATGAATTGCGACGAAGTTTGCGAGAGCTGTATTCGAAATTGTTTGCAAAACACGTTAAAAAGCAGACGATTATTAGCAATGAAATCGAGAAATAAAGTTTAACACGTTTGAGACGCAAATGACGACTACAGCCGTCGTGCATATTTTAATTAATAAAAAAAGAACAGCGTTAACTATTGAGTAACACGTCTGGAAAAAAAGTGATGGCATATTGGTTGCTCTTTTTGAGCAAATGACGATTGTAACTGTCGAAAGTTTTTTGAGAAAAACTGTGGCCAATTGTGATCGTTTTCACGTCTGAAAAATAGTGTTTGAGGGCGATCGTAAAGTGAAAAATGTGATTTTGAAATCTAATTGATTAGAAAGTGGGACGTAAAATGGGATTTTTATGGCCCTAATATTGCCTAATTGCTACCCAAGGAAGGCAAATTACTAACGAGTGGCCCTGTATTAATTTTACACGAAAATTACTGCATATTGATTGCAAAAATCGACAAACGCATATACGCGTCTTTAGACTACACGAATGACTATTCGCCAAACGAATATATGCGTCCATAGAGCTCGAAGGATTTTAATGGAATCTGCAGCAGGTCCGCTGGAAGTTTAGCCTGTAAATTACTCCGGCGCGCTCGTAATTGGGTCGATTCTTTTCCTCTTAATTTTCACCAGCACTTCCCCTCGCAATCTCCGTGGCCGGAAGTAGAGAAAATGAAATTTTTATTTCGCTAATCGCTCGCGCGCTGCTCCCATCAACCGATCTCGTATCGTAATTAAATCGAAGAAGTGAAATTTCTGCAATATTCCTCCTCGTGGTTAATTAAAGTGCGTTTCTTGGCGCATCTTTATCGCGTGGAAACTCAGAAAGAGAAAGATTTGCTAAAATTTCATCGAAAATCCCTTTGCGTGTTTTCGAAATATAAAACCTAACGAAAAAGTACTTTCTCGTGCAGGTAGATAAAAAATTCCAATAGCATTTTAAAGAGCGTTTTCTGACGCATCTTTTGGCATAGAAATCGAAGAAAAAGAATTGCTAAAATTCCTCCAAAAATCCATAAATACCCCCTTTGCGTATTTTCGAGAAATGAAACCTAATAAAAAAGTACCTTTCCGACAACAAACCCTCTCCAATCTTCTCTTTCTTCTTAGCACAAGTTAGACCAAGGTTTAATCTGGTTCTCGAGTCGCTTATTGGTCAGAGACAGCGATTAATCACCGATTAATGCATCCTCGTTAGAAAGTTCCCAGCGACTCGAGGATCGCGAGGAGATTAAACGAAGGAACGCCACAGGACGCTACTTAAACTGTCGACGCGATAATTAATAAACAATATCGTCAAAGAGGAATCGTTGGAATCGAACGTAACGCGATCACTTCAGCCACAAAACCTCGCGTCTCGATGAGGCTACGAACTTCCGATTAAAATCCTCTCAGCGAGCGTCTCGAGAGTCGATACACTATCTTCGAGGCGTTGATGCTCTGCTGCGGCAGAAATCGTGGCGCCATTATCGTTAAGGGTGGCGACCAGCGCTCGTGGCGATGTTCGAGACGCAAAGTAGCGTTTGTACGTATCCTGCGGTGGGACATCGTCAGCTGTTAACTTTTCGAGTTAGCTGCCCGCTGATAAGGCCCAATGGGCGGCTCTGGAACGACGGAAGTTAACACTGCGATAGGCGTATCAAAGTTTCACGGGTTGGTTCTACTTAGGACGCACTGCTCGTGTGAACGGGATCGGAATCGGATGGCCTCTGTGCGAGTCGTTTGATTAAAATCGATTGGAAGCCTGGGAGGACAAACCTGGCCAATCTCTCATTCTCTCCTCGATTTTAAGTGGGTCTGCGGTTCTATTATTTTGGTCCATGGGGGTGGAACATTAGAGACACCTTTTCTGTGTGTTTGAAGATGAACGTCTCGTTTAAAAAATTATATGGAGGATGTAGAGTTTTCTTAAAAAGTTTCGAATTGTTTTTTTCGAAATACTCGCATCGACCAGCAATCTTTGATCGTCGAGAAGCGTTGGCTTTTAAATGAGACAGTGGTTCTATTATTCTTGTCGATGGGGGATGGAAAATTAGAGACACTTTTTTTCTGTGTTTGAAGAGAAACGTGTCGTTTAAAAAATCATTTAGAAGATGTAGAGCTTCTTTAAGAAACTTCAAATCGATTCACATAAAGATCGAGTTGTTTTCTCTTATTCGAAAAATAATTCAGAAGATGTAGAGTATTTTTTAAGAAATTTCAAATTAATTCACACAAAGATCGAATTAATTTTTACGAAACATTGACCAACAATCTTCCATCGTTCGATTCGTCCACAGAATAACGTCAATGATTGTCGAAAAGCGAAAACACTGGGCCATCGACCACGACAGCGTCCCTTTCCCCATAAAACGAAAATGGAATCCACCCTCTGATGGGTGCACTGCATAAAACGAGGCCGCTCTCGTTCCGTCATTATGCCACGGGACAATAATTAAATACGTTCGAGCGAACAAATTGTTTGCCAGCCGCGTGTTCGATTAATAATTCACTATCAACCGACCGCGCCGCTTGACGGCGTTAATTATTCTCTAAACAGTTGTGGGGCATAAACAAAACGATTACCCGGCTCATCGACGGGGTATCCCGGAAACAGTCGAATAACGCGCGATTATTCGGTTAACTGGCTGGGATATATATTATTCAGTGCGCTGGCGAGCGAATCAATGCCACGCGACACGGTTTATGGTCGCCATAGTGCGCGGTGTTCCTTCGTACTCGACCTTTGTCCGCTGTTTTTACGCTTAATTCGCTCCTTTCGTGATTGCATTGTCGCTTGTTACGATTGTTGGCTCGTGGCTCGTGGAATCGATGCACAGAACCAGCGAGAGTATCGAAGGGTGGTGATGCTCGCGACTATAACGCGCGTGGAGGGTGGAAACGCGTTATTTTTTATTTCAAGAAGCAATAGATCCCAGAAATTAATTAATTCGCTATTTTTGCCATTTGAAGCAAGAAAGTAGCAACATTGTTGCGTCAATTTTTCGAATCGACGCTTCTGTAAAATATACTCTTGTCATTTTCCATTGCAAACACCTGTGCACACCTTTGAATCTAATCTAAGCAATCAAAAAGTTAACTCTTTCGAGCGAGTGAGTCGAAGGGTGGTAATACTCGCGACGATAATGCTTGTGGAGGGTGAGAACGCGTTATTTTTTATTTCAAGAAGCAATGGATTCGAGAAATAAATTAACTCGCTATTTTTGTCATTAACAGCAGGAAAGTAGCAACATTGCTTCGTTAACTTCACGATCGACGCATCTGCAAAATATACTCTCGTTATTTTTATTACAAACCCCAGTGCACACCTTTCAATCCAATATAACCAGTCAAAGGGTTAACTCTTTACAATCTGAATGATTTTTCTTCAAGTCTCGACTGCTACTCGCGAACTAGTATCTCTCAAACGTTCTCCTAATTTACATTCGTTCCTCTTTTCATTCACTGCAGTCGAGACACCCTCGACAAGGTCTCCAGCCATCCATTATCATTCCCACGTCACAACGTGCACTCTAAAATCAGCGTAAGTGCTTGGAGAACACGTCCGTGGACCGACGAAGATGATCGAATTCAACGATTCACGGTTCTCCCTCTGCGAACAATCCTAGACGGCATCCCCAAAGTGGCGAGCTTTCGCGAGAGTCTGCGAGAGACGAGAGAAGAGGAGGGAGTGGAAAAAAGGGAATACGTAAAAAGAATCGATGGCGTCCGCGAGGCTGCCACCCCTTTGAGCGACGCGCTCGCGAGGACGCGGCTTATCGCGGCATCTCGGATCCATTAGGGGGTTGTTTCCCCACGCTGAGGCTCTTTGACTGGTAATCACGTGAAGCGCGTTGCCTCTTTGCGCGAATTGTCCCATCCACGTGGGATCGCCGCCGTTTACCAACTGAAATCCGTCTGCGACCCCGTAATTGTCTGCAAACTCCCTCGCTCGAGGACTCGACGCTGTGCGAGTCGACCAACCACCGCGACCAGTGCGTCTCTGCTCTCTGATTCGTGCTTTCAGCGAGGAACTTTCGCTGTCGAATTTTGGGAACATTGGCTCGAGTGATATCTGTCGTTGCACTTTCACTTGTTTCTCTTATCAGCTGGCGACTTTCTTCTGCAACCCTTCTACAGAAAATTATAGATGGAAGCTATATTAGGTCGTTTGAACTTTTTAACTGAAGCTTGTTAATTTCTGTTCAACCATTTTTACTCCTCTTCTTTCTGGATGTTAGCAATATTTTAGCGATATTTTTCTAATAGTTTCTATCACTTATTATCATAGCTCTGTTATTAGAGATGAAAGTTAAGTTCATCTGAACTTTTAAGCAGCCGTGCTTTCCCATATTCCTTGGAAGCTTGTTAATTTCTGTTCAACCATTTTCACTCAGCTCTTTCCTGGAGAAAAAAGGGAAGTTTAGTATTTGATGCTTAACCACTGAATAATTCGTACGTCTCAAAGACCACGTAACATTAAACAGTGAACTTAGTTACTCTTTATACGTTTCTTATTTCTTTCCTACAATATTAGTTACTATTTCGTAGTATTAATTATTATTTAACGTTAGTATATTAACTCTTTCGAAGAATACTTCCCTTCAATCTTCTCTCTCACAGTTACATTTAATTAACCACGTGTACTAACGTCGATTATCCTGTTCAATGCGACGAGATTACATTCCACAGTCTCTTATATCCTTTATCTACCACGATAACAATTACGCTGTCGCATCGCTGGGATTTATAATCGTACAGAGGACTGATTAATCGCCAGAGGCTCTAAATGAATTTCT
Organism: Xylocopa sonorina; assembly: GCF_050948175.1. Taxonomy (NCBI): domain Eukaryota; kingdom Metazoa; phylum Arthropoda; class Insecta; order Hymenoptera; family Apidae; genus Xylocopa; species Xylocopa sonorina. The sequence goes on along the minus strand of NC_135210.1, from coordinate 3,035,526 downwards.
AATAGCCGTTTCTTAATAACCGCGGCCATTGCGGACGTCGATTCGTCCTGATCGCGAGTCAAAGGGGCGAGATTAGAGGTAAACGACGGGGAAATTCGTGGACACGGATCGCAATCGTGTCGATGGACGGTAATCACGCGCTTGCAACGCTGATCTCGCGTTACCAGGCCACTGGTATCGGTTTGAATAATTCACGCGCGACTGCGTTTCGTTTTCCAGCGACGTCGATTGTCCGCGTTCACGCTCGGAAAGTTCATTTTCCCGTTCGTCGATTTCCATACGCGGCCCAGCGCGATATCAATTTATCGCTATCTTCGCGAAAATAGAATGTTTCTCTAATTTCTGCCCCGTTTTCTTCGCCATCGTCGACGAGCTGGAAGGCTCTGAAAAGGGAGGGGCGAGCTACCAGCGTTTCGAGTCGAGCAGAAAATCGTGCATTGGCAGTAACGAGTTCCTGTTAATTTACACGACGCGTCCCAGCCCACGGTTAATCGATCGTGAAACGTCCCCAGAGCGACAGGCCTGGTTAACGAGCTTAATTGGCCCCCTTTTTTGGGTACCATGAACCAGCTGTCGAGGGTATCCAGGATTATTACATGGCACGAATGCCAGTTGAGATTTTTCGAGTCGTCAGAGAATGAATTCGATCCACTGCTAAATTTTACACTGGTTTTTTATTGAAATTCACATTTTTTATTCCTCAGAGACGGCTAGTAATAAAAGCTATCGCTAAAATATTGCTAACGTCCAGATATCAATCGAACGCACCCACTAACCAACGAAATTCAATTTTAATACGATTTTCTTTCTTTTTCTCAAATAAAATCGCATCGAACGCTAAGTAGAAGTTCAGTTAAGCATCGACTACTGAACTTCCTTATATTCTCACTCACTCACTCATATCACATCAAATGTCTCAATGCAACATAATTACAAACGCACCCACTAACCAAGAAAATTCAATTTCAATCGAATTTCCTTTCTTTTCATCAAATAAAATCGCATCGAACGCTAAGCAGAAGTTCGAGTGAACGAAATAACCGTTCGACGGGGTTGAAAATGGAAGGGGTTGGTTTCCGGAAACGATCGCGAAGTTACACGCGTAGCTACCGTTAATTAGCTCGCATAAATAAGTCCGACGATTAAGCGGGAGGGTAAGGAGGGTAAGGAAAGGTGGACGGCTAAGGAGTATACCCCCCAGGCGTGTTTGCTCCGCGACGGGAAGATTGCAATTTGCTAACTGGGCGCGGTTCGCTCGTAGGCGGATCCGGGCGAATTCATTCCGGCCTTGCGAAACAGCCGACAATTAGAAGCGGCTTTATAATGAATTTATCGTCGAGGGGATGCTCCCTGGGGCTCCTCCGCCGCGACTACCCGGGATTACCATTATTTCCGAGCGGCCTGTAATTTAATGCCTGCTCGATGGCTTCATCCTTGCGAGACGCGTGCGAGATCATCGCGTTGCTCGTCGATACGCTCGTATCTGTCGTCGACGATATTAGAAAGAGAGAAAATCGAGGAAAAAAGAAAGTGGTGACACGTGGAAAGATAGTGAAAGTAGAATTCGTTCGAATTTGACGTGGTGTCTTCTTGAGAGTATAATTGGCGAATTGTTTTCACAGACGCGTGCGAGATCTTCGCGTTGCTCGTCGATACGCTCGTGACTGTCGTCGACGATCAGAAAGAGAGAAAATGGGGAGAAAAGAAAGGGGTGAAGGGTAGTGAAAGTGGAATTCGTTCGAATTTGACGTGGTGTCCTCTTGAGAGCACAATTGGAGAATTGGTTTTACGTTGCGAAGGTTTTTTGGGCGTTTTCAGACGTTAGTTTGGGGTAATTAAAGAGTTAAGTAGTTGAGTAATAGCTGATTTCTGATTATATCTTCTCATGATTCGAAATTTCTCAAATTTGGAATTTCTACATTGCAAGCTTTCTATATACCTTCAGACGCGTTAGTTCGTGGTAATCAGAGAGTTAAATAGTTAAGTAATGTCAGATTAGCGATAATATACTACTGTTTCGCGATTTGAAATTTCTCGAATCTGAAGTTTCAAAAAAAAAAAACTTTTGACGGCTATAACCGTCATTTGCGTATAAATATCGCCAAGAATCCGACGGCTATAGACGTCGTTTGCGTCAGAATGTTAAACAACATCAGATTCGCGATAATATGCTAGAATTGAACGATTCGAGATTAATTTCGCTCGAACGATATCGCCTCGAGCCAGAAGCAACTCGTAGAACGCCATTCTGCCTCCTGCTCCTTTCCTTCGTCGCTGTTTTTTTATTTTCCCCGGCTGGCAATCAATCGAACGCGGAAATCAAACGGGACGACGGCGTCCCGCGTCGAACAATGCTGGAATTCGATGGAACAGGGGGTGGAGAAGCCGCGACGGGGTCGACTTTGTTAAGCCAAACGAAATTAGCCCCAGAACGGGGGTATTTCATCGTGCGATTAAAAGCTCGAGCGTCGACGACGCGAGCGTTTCGTTCGTTTTGCCGCCAACCGTTCCGTTTCGCGAACTCCACCGTGAAAGACGCCGCTGGCACGGAAACGTGGCCCAAACTCCGCGAAGAAACGCTCGTTAAATCGAAATGGAGGCCTCTGACGAATCGCGATCGTCGGATAACAGTCCTGGGCCAATTACGCGAGTTAACGCGTCGACGCGCGATCGACCGCCGTTACACTGACGCCATTTTCGTCGATCGACTTCCAAATGGACACGGCGAATTAACGCTTTTTTTTTTATTAGAGCCTACCAATTTTTATTGACCGTGTCGCGTATCAACGTTCAGCGGTTTAATGCTCGCTCTCGACGCGCAGTCGAATCGAGAGCAGTTTTCGGATGCAGATATTTAATTTCGCGTATGAAATTTCAAACAGAGAGGAACGACAGTTTACACTGGGCTACAGTTGAAATATTTTTTCGAAAAGTTCTGATATATTCATGCGATTGGTGGATTTTAAATTGCAGCGTTTGTCAAGGGGATGCAGTTCCTTGAATTAAATATATTTGAGCAGTCACTTTTCGATCATTTAATTACTTTATGGCAGTAATTTCTCTCTGGTTCTGTTGTTTAAATTAAACAAAAAAACCTGCTGATTTATAGTTAATATATTTTTTTAAAAATTCAGATATATCGATGCGATTGGTTGGTTTTAAATTGCAACGTTTGTCAAGTAGATACAGTTCCTTAAATTAAATATAATTTACCAATAGCTTTTCGATCATTTAATTTATTTATGGCAGTAATTTCTCTCTGGTTCTGTTGTTTAAATTAAACAAAAAAAACCTGGTATTCTATAATTAATATATTTTTTTAAAGTTCAGATATATCGATGCGATCGGTTGGTTTTAAATTGCAACGTTTGTCAAGGGGATGCAGTTCCTTAAATTAAATGTAATTTACCAATAGATTTTCGATAATGCAATTTGTTTCGATAACTTTTCTCTGGCTCTGTGATACGTTATTTCGCGAGAGACGCGAGTGAAATAAATTTCGAAAACAGCGCGCTGATCATAAAGGATCAATTTTCTGGATTTAAACGGCGCAGAGAGATCGCTCGCGATTCTATTAGCGGATGGACATTAAAGTGGTAATTCAAATAATTGACGGGGCGAAATTTGAAACGCGCGATAGCTCGAAATCGGATATATTCTCGCTGGTCGATTAAAAGGTTGACAGCAATTTCTGAATCATCGAACCGCGTCGGGTCGACGCTAAATTTTTTCATTTCCGATACCACCCCCTCGCGCGTGTTCGCTTTTTAATACTGCAAATTACATCAGCCGCTAATTGAACGGTTATCCGCGTCACCGTTTCATCCTCGTCATTTTCCGATCCGTTATTCCCTGGCTAGTTACGCGTATCGATTTCGAAACGATCAGCCATCCACGCAAGCGAACGATAAATCGAGCATACGCGACGAGTCTTCGCGTTTCCATTGAAACGTGCAAACGAGAGTTGGATCGTCGTCGTTTAAACGGTTCTTTGCATTTTTATTTGCTTTTTTTCCTTCACCCCTTAGCCTTTTACCACGAGTCAGTCTTACTCGTGGTAAATAATTTATGCAGTCAGCGAAAAACCATGAGTCTGACTCAGATGGTAAAGAATTAGTAAAGTAAAGAATAAAGTAAAGAATTCAGTAAAGAATTTGTGCCATAAATGGAATCCACGGAAGTTTGACTCATGATAAACAATTTGTGTCATAAATGGAACCCACAAAAGTCTGACACGTGATAAACAATTTATGCCATAAATGGAACTCACAAAAGTTTGACTCGTGGTAAAGAATTTGTGCCATAAATGGAACCCTCAAGTTTGACTCGTGATAAACAATTTGTGCCATAAGTGGACCTCACAAAAGTTTGACTCTTGATAAACAATTTCTGCCATAAATGGAACCCACAAAAGTTTGACTCGTCATAAACAATTAGTGCCATAAGCGAAAACCCACGCGTCTGACTCATAATCACAGAAACTTATGCATAAAATTAGACGTATCATTGTCGAATCATCGACATTGTTTATTACTTCACAATTCAAATACACGTCACAAAAAATGTACATTTTGCATCAGTTCAAGCAGACACCAAAACAGCAAAATGGCACTACCCTCGAGCATACTTCTTGTTTATTATATAATTATTTATTAATTGCTAAATAGTGTGTAGGCGAAGGAGTTAATAAAATGGCACAGTTCCTAAAAAATCTCTAAACCAGTGAATATTAAACGTCCATGGACTCGCGCGTTTCAAAAGCAGTGCTCATACGTGAAAAGACGCGTGCCATTTTCAGACGCTGGTGGCATGCGAGAAAAAGGCTCAGCGACGCGTGCTAACCAACGATTCCGCGTTTTCTCGCGAGGTCATAAATATGTATAATGCGCAACACACAAAGAGCCAGCGTCTTCCTGGATGCGTTTAAATCTGTGATCGTTGACGAGCCTCAGCGACGGCTTTGCAATCGCCCTTGGCGTTCTCCACGCGTCACGTTTTCCTGCTTTCTCCGCGCAATTTCGTCGCTCGCGATTAGAATCTAAGAATCTTCTTGCGAGAAAATGAAAACAACTCGCACTGAAGATTTGTCTTACTTTAAAACTAAAAACAACGCGTTATTCAATTGCGTGAAGGATCGAGACGAGGAAATTCTCTTCTTGTAACGTTTCTACGTTGCGTCCACTCTCGCCACGCGTGTTATCCGCGTCTCTCTGAGGACGTTCCTCACGTTTCTCGTAAAAATACGCGACGCGATGGAGCTTCGACGCGATCTGAGTATTCGAAGAGAGAGAAGAACAAGTCTCGCGAGACGTAACCAGAGAAAGGCTACGAAGAGTGGAAAAAAAAAGAAGGAGAAATAGAGGAGAAAGAGTTGAGGGTAGAAATGGCGACGACGCGGGTTTCAGGCGCGGGCAGCGTGCCCGCGGGCTAATTAGAAAATTAATTGACAGGCCGCGATTTATCAGTCGATGGTGGTGGTAAAAACGGGGCGAAGTTGGCGGCGATTCCGCCCTCGGTTAATATCGAAAATTATCGTCGCTGGCCTGGCAACGGTTCTCGAGTTTAAACGGTCGCCTGGTAGCGGCCGTAAAACAGCCACGAGCGTAATTAAAGCGGTAGTTAATACAGTTTTTAGCTGGTGCCTGTCTCGAGCAACGCCGCGAGGCGAGAGGAGAACCGTGGACGCCGCTGGAAACCGCGAGAACCGTGGAAAATAAGGGTTGAACGGACAACGCCAAGTGGTGAAGGGCGAACCAACGCCAATGCTTCTTTATACTACATAATTGCACTTGCTAACACGATATTTAGCCGCGAGTGTTCGCAGAATCGCGGTATAAAATCGTTTGGTCCTTTAATGCCACCCCTTTTGAACGATATTTAAGTGCAAACGGTTAATGTGTGCTTGGAAGCTTCATTGACAGCTGTTCAGCCTTCGTATCCGAATATCAAGATCAAAAGGGATTGAAATAACTGATCAGTAAAGGATTGCAATATTTAACCATTTAATTTGTTGCTACGTAAAATATCGCTCGCGTTGCCACCCCTTTTGGCCATGATTTAAATGCGAAGGGTTAATGAGCTCCATTGACAGCTGTTTAGCCTTCGTATCTAAATATCAAGATCAAAAAGGGTTAAAATAACTTAAATAACTAAAATCCTAACCAAAAGGATTAAAATATCGCTCGCGATGCCACCCCTTTTGGCCAATATTTAAATAGCAAGGGTTAATGCATGCTTCGAAGCTCCATTGACAGCTGGTTAGCCATCGTATCTAAATGTGAAGATCAAAAAGGGGTTAAAATAACTCAAATAACTAAAATCCTAACCAAAAGGATTAAAATATCGCTTACGATGGAAGGTTGTAGGTCAGAGGGGTGGTATTTGCTCGCGTCCTTTTTTTTTCCTCTCCCGCGGCGAAACCAGGAGCACGTGTACGAGATTATGGCAGTACTTTAGCAGAGTCGAATTGAATGGACGTCTTTGTTTTCCTGGCCCAGGGTTTTTTTTACGTCGCGTCCTTAATTAAAGTTTACAGGCATAATGAAGCGTCCTGGCCGGCTGCGAGGAGGGTTACGGCGGTTGTAAAGGAATTAGTGAAAGAACGAGGCCCTTCTTTTGGGATTAATTGCGCGTGCTGGCTTTGAACGACGGTCCCCAGGGATGTATGGGCCGTCAGACATATAGATCGCGTCGTGGCTGCGTCGCAGAGGCGAACGCTTTCGATTTTACGCGCGTGCAAATCGTAAGAGACGCGAAAACACGCAGCATCGTTGCGAATCTTCCTTCTGAATATTCCAACGCTCGCGACACGCTCGTCTGGCTAAACATTTTCCCTCGAAAGCGAACGCTTTATCGTTCGAGTGCACTCTGCGCCATTCTAGTTCTTCGTTGTAATTTCCTGGGCATAACTCGCGAGCCCCGTCATCCGTCGAAGCTTTTATCCAATTCATTACTATTCAGGCTGCCATCCCAGCCGCTAAAATGCGATTACGCTTGCCAAAAGTCGTCGAGTTGGCTCAAAGAGAAACCGCGCGAGCTCTGCTCGCGAGTTCCTCGACGAATCGCGCGAATGATCCATCGTTTTCGAATCGTCTGACCTCTCGCCACGTCTTTTCTTACTTTTCTTTACGCACTGATGAGTGAGAGAGAAAAAAAGATCGTGCTGGATGGAACTGCGCGCTATTAAAAGCGCCAGTGGCGATCGTTGCTCGTGGAAAACCGATTTCATCCCCTGTCACCTGTTGTTTCCGCGTTACACCAACCCCTCGCTGCGTGGACGATGTTATAAATTCAAAGTGCATATTTAATATCGCCAGGATTACGTATGCGAATGATATATTGATGGAATTACTGATTTCATTGCTTTTTTAAGCTTTTATGCTATTTTTTATGGCTACATCGTATGTGGTAGCAGAGTCGCTGTTTATTGATATTAATTTACTTGGAAATTCTGTTCTGATATATTAGAATATATCTACTGATACGAGAATTGATGTTATTTAAAATATCCGTGGAATACGCAATGTTTGCAGAGATTTTTAATATTCTATGAATATTTACTGCGATTGTTGTGAAAGGCTTCTGAAACTATTGAAGAAGAATTTAATATAACAACGAAGATACTTTGGTGCGAGGACGATAATACACGATCGAGTTTCGTGTTGAATCACGATTTCGACCGAGGCTGAAAGTCGTATCCGCGATCGTAGTCGAGAAATTTTGTTTTGCACGAGTCAGTCTCCTTGCGTCGCGTTAAGGTGTCGCGTCGTAGTTGATGTCTCGCGTGTCAATAGTCATATCGACGCGTAGTTCGTTTTAATTAACCAGTTAACTGCGTTCTACGTGCGTGCATTGTGTTTCTCTGCGATTCTATCAGTGCAATCATTAAGCATTCATCGAAGAAACACACCATCCTCCCTCGAAGAGCAAAGATCGAAGGTGGACGTCGCAGAAGTTGTGAATCCTCCCACTAGAGACGCTTAAGTAGCCCTCGTGTGATATCGACGCGCAGTTCGTTTTAATTAACCAGTTAACTGCGTTCTACGTGCGTATATTGTGCTTCTTTGCGATTTATCAGTGCAATTATTAAGTATTCATCGAATAAACACACCATCCTTCCAGTCGATCCTCTTACTAAAGGCGCTTAAGTAGCCTTCGTGTGATATCAACGCGTAGTTCGTTTTAATTAACCAGTTAACTGCGTTCAACGTGCGTGCATTGTGTTTCTCTGCGATTCTATCAGTGCAATTATCAAGCATTCATCGAAGAAACACACCATCCTCCCTCGAAGAGCAAAGATCGAAGGTGGACGTCGTAGAAATTGTGAATCCTCCCACTAGAGGCGCTCAAGTAGCCCTCGTGCGTAAGTACTTAATCTACAAGTCGTAGTTTCGTGAATATTGCGTTGAAACGACTGCTTCGAAGTGAATAACCTTCGAGAAGAAAGCAAAGAGCAAAGTCGATACGTTGATTTCGCGTAGGAAGTGCCAGGAACGCTGTAAGTGTAACAAGTTCGTCGACTCGTTGTGTTTTCCTCTATTTTCTGTTTGTTCTCTTTTTTTTCGTTGTACTCCTTCTCATTTCTCGTTACGCAGACCGCACTGCGCGCTTTATGCTCGCCAGTGATTTATGTTGCGTTCGTGCCACGACCCGCGGCGACTGTTCTCGTTTCGATAAATAAATTGCCGCGAATCCGTGGCACGAAACCACCGCCGGAAGGGTGAATTAAGGAATCCATGTTGGCTGTTGCGTGCGCGGATCGGCACGCGTGACCTCCAAAAAATGTGCGAACTGAATAAATTCGTATTAAATGTAACGCGAACACGCGTGGTCAGATTAATAATAACTGTGCTCGCGAATGTTTTGATGAACGTTGTTTTCATCAACGATCTAGTGTTGCAACGCCATGGTTCCAACTTTGGATTGCAATTTTTTATTGATGCTGTTACTGTTCGATTGGTATTGGCAACTTTATGGAATTGAGTTTGTCTGTGTTATTTACACTGTGACTAAGCTGTTTTGCGGTAGGTTTGAAATACTACTTGTCTGCGATTGTTATTCTACAGTCTATGCTAGCGATTCTTAACCTTTTGTATTTGGATGTCCTTTCTGAGAAGACATTAGTATCGATTAGTGTTTTTGCTTTGGTTTTGCTATTGAAATAGAAATTTTCTGAGAAGACATCAGCATTGATTAGTAATTGCATAATTTTTGAGAAGCTTTTGCTATTGAAATAGAAATTTTCTGAGAGGACATCAGCATTGATTAGTGATCGCGTAATTTTCGAGGTTTTGCTTTGGTTTTGCTATTGAAATAGAAATTTTCTATTGCAGGAGACATTGGCAGGTTAGAAACTATTGCAGCAACATCGCTGAACTATCGCAAACGTCCAAGAGGCAGCAGAGTACAAACAGTTAAACTGTGGTTTGCAAACCTTTGGGCTCTGCGAAACAATCTCGGCGTTAATTTTACATTCCCCAACTGTTCACTTTTCCTACAATCTATACTTTTAATTTACTTAACTCGCACAATCCTCGAACAGTAATTGCTAAAAAATTGCACAATGAGGAACACATATATAAAATTTATTTTAATATTCCTTAAGAATGTTCAAGCTTAAGGACTTGAAGTCTTTCGTGGTAAGAAACGTTCAGAGAACACAGATTTAAATCGACAGACATGCAGATACCAACGCTTACGTAATCACAGATCGAATTAGCCAAATTTCGAAAAAAAACACGTAAAATCTCGCAGCCCATGGCTGTGGTCATCAATTTCATCGCGCATACCACGCGTCATTAGCCAGGATCGGTGGGACGTCACTCGCAGACGGCTCCTCGATCCTGTAATTTTCTATTCGACCAGCCGCGCTGTTAATTAGGGGGACGTTAAACAAATGTAGCTGGCGATTTATTATAGAACGCTGTGCACGGCTCTGGTGACAGGGCCAAACGGTTGGACACGGTAATTTCGGTGGCACCGTGTCGCGGATGATTTTTCGATCGCGCGCGCGGACCGGAAGTCGACGGACGCGGTAGACAAAGGGCCAGCGATGCAATATTAACGTCATTCATTCCGGTTCTAATGGAAATTCCAGGCCCCTCGCGCGTCCACGAATTATTAGCGCTCGCAGTTGGCCGATTTCGCAAAATTCAACTGAAACGTCGATGAATTAATTAACCCCCTTGTCCAGCGTTCGATGGAATTACTTTCTTCGAAAAAATTCCTAGCCCCGTTTTGTTCCCGGCTAATTGACGCGCTCGTTATCGATTTTTATCGTTGGATAAATTTCAATGAGCATAATAATATGTGTTAATCACACACAATTCACTATTTTATACTCTGGCAATGTTTTATACAGTTAAACCTGTTTTTGTGTTTCCAAAAAGTATTTGCAAATTTTACTAATACTTGCATAATAATATAATAAGCAACTTTGCACGATATGCTAGCTAAAACTTTTTTTATGTGCCAGACAGGGAGCGCATAAACAAAGTTGCACTTAGCCTTCATCCCCTCGCGTACACTCCTCGTCCAATTAACGCAATCACGGATGATTTCGAGGCGCGTGACAAAGAAAAGGATCGATTCAATCCCTCGTGGCTCTCGTCTGACCGCGATTGGCCTTTTACTCCACCCCTCTCTGGTCTTATCCTTAATAACTCACCCCCTCGCTGGCGGTTCTTTCGTTTCTCGATGGGCACGCGCGCGTACGAAAGAGAATCGCTGCGATTCATTATTCACAGATTTAGCTCCCCGTCCAGGCAGTGTTCCTAATGAAAGATAAACATAATCAATCCCGCAGCGGCCGAAAGAGGGAATATTATATCGCGGCGAGCGTGTAATTTCGCGGTCTAACCCGCCGCCCCGTGTTTTCGTTTCATTATACAACCGCCCTGGTCATCATCCCCGCTAATTACCCGTTCAAAGGGTCGAATCTCGCGCGCTTCCGCCTCCCTGTCCATCCGCGACCTTCGATACACGCGTGTCAGCGAAGAACCGCGCGAGGGGGTGCGTTCGATGGCGAACGCGCCATCGACAGGGTGGAATTGCAACAGCGAGCATTTCCGTTGTTATATCGGGGAAATTATTATCGTTTTTTAGCTGTAATGCAAGCTGATGGTAAGTGGTTTCGAATCGAACCCCTGAATTTGCGAATTTCCCTTGTTATTATTATATTTGTCAATTGTAACGGTAATTATTGCTGGAAACGGGGTAACGAATCTGTTGGTAAAATGTTGCGCGTGGTAATCGATACGATTTGCGTGGGGGATGAGAAATTGGAGATATCGAGGGGTTGGAGTAATGGGTGGAAGCTTGAAGTAAATTGTGAATTTGGGGGGAAATTTTCGGAATTTTTATTGTAATGGCTCGTCATGCGCAGCACAGGTACTTTTCTCTTGTATTATTGAAGTAGAATTAGTGTCGATACTCTTAGTTTAAATATTTCTTGCTTACTTTTTATAAATATTCTGAATTTTGATAATAATGGCTCATCATGCGCAACACAATATTGAACAGTTACTTTTCTCTAATTTTTTTTAATTAGAATCAGTATCGACACTCTTAGTCATGAGTTTGGTGATAGTTTCTAAATATTTCTTGCTTATTTCTGAGAATCTAGAAACGCAGAGAGCTTCAGAGCAATTAATAAGTAACCAATTAAGACGCTCTCTAGGATCGCGAATGAAATTTCCCCGTTGCTATTCCAGATTAACAGCTCTGAATTTCTGGCCCTTTAATTTTTTAAAAATACACCCTCCTGGCTCTATTTTCTTGATACGTCGCTGTTATCTTAAACAACACTGGTACGTACGTTTCTTTCGACGTCGCGTGATTCCAAGTGCGCTAGAAATAATTCCTGGCTGCGAAATTTAGAGAGAAAGACGTCCACAAACGCTTGCCACCTTCCTTTCGAACTGCACCCCTTCGTTTTCTAATTTACATTCTTTCCAACACCTTTGTACCTTCTTTAAAGATCGTGAACGATGAACCATGAAAAAAATCTGTCGCAAAGTACACTTTAATGAACATTTCAATTTCTATCGTACGAAATATGCCTTTTAAATAACCACGAAACATATTTTCGCTAATGAGCATCGATGAATTTTTTTTTACGATTATATCGACCTGTTCTCCACGTTCTACGATTAAAGGTAGACTGGAGAACCGTGGCATTCAGGTTTCGTTGCATGAAAACCGACTAACTGGCTTGGTCTTCGTAATCAATGGGCTTCGTGGATCCTCGTGATCGTCTGGATTTAAATAATTAATCGAACGAGGTTCGATGCATTCGCTATTCTCTCTTAAAACCCTCTGCTCGAGTGTAAATGTCTTGCAACCGATCGCTAAACAAACGAATTAAAGGGATCGTTAATTTCGCGATACTCTTGATTAAAAACCACCCTTTGACAATCGTGGTAATAATTTAAGCTGATACAATGCGTGGATTAAATAATAATTTAATCAGTGTAATTATTCAACAGCCAGATAACAATAATTTATATAATCGAAATAAGACACAGTTTCATCGTGCTGTTAATTTGCGCAAATTTAGAGCCGCGTCTCGCGAACAATTTCGTTCTCGTGACGCGAGAACTTCGATTGCATTTAATTTCGCGTGTATTGTTAACCGTTTTGCTAATTTGTGGCGTTCAAAGAAATTTAGAAAATATTCTAAGCATCCAAAGTCGCTTAGAAAATTTGCAACGCGACGAATGTGGAGAGAATGAAAGGAAATAAATTTTCTTTTGACGCGAGAACTTCGATTGCGTTTAATTTGTGGCGTTCAAAGAAATTTAGAAAATATTCTGAGCGTCCAAAGTCGCTTAGCAAAATTTGCAACGCGACGAATGTGGAGAGAATGAAAGGAAATAAATTTTCTCTTCATGCGAGAACTTCGATTGCGTTTAATTTGCGGCGTTGAAAGAAATTTCGAAAATCTCGTCTCGTTGCTCGAAACAAATGAATCTTGCTGTTCGATGAACAAAAGGGGTGGCTTTCGCGAGCCGCGCGCGGAACGGACGTTTGCTGTTTTTTAATTAAAATTCGAATAATCGCGCCTCCATGGAGAACGCGTCCCCGTTTCGACAGTAACGGGGACAAGCTAGTTATAAAACGCGCGTTAGATTTTTATTTTCCACGTGTGTCGCACGGCCAACGGATCAATAAGGCGCACCCGCGCGCTGCCCTCCGTTTTAAGCCGCATCGCGTATTCAAAAGTAATCTGCGGCTAATGAAAACATGGTCGATGCGTTTATTACCAGTTTAATGAACAATATCTCATCTGAAAAGCGTTTCGTACCGGTTGCAACGCAGCTGTGCTTCGAATTCCATCGACTTGCCGCGGACCTCGTCGCTTTAATTTCGTCGTTTCGAGAAATCTGTACGCATCCACGATTCCTCTGTTTTTATTTCGAAAGTTTCGCGTACAGTGATTTGGAATTTGCGATTTTCCTTTGTGGAGAGCTTTGCGATCTGTAGTCTCGTTTTTTAGAATTTTTGCTTGACTAAAATTGTTACTTTAGAATTTAGAATTTATTGAGATTTTAAAAAATTGAGAATACGCGACATAATTTGCGATTTACAGTCTCATCTTTTAGAACTTTTGCTTGCTTAAAATTGTTACTTTAGAAATAATTGTTACATTAGAATTTAGAATTTATAGATATTTTTAAAAATCGAGAATAGCTGATATAATTTGCGATCTACAGAGCCTCCTTTTTTAGAACTTTTGCTTGCTTAAAAATTGCTACATTATAATTTATAATTTATAGATATTTTTAAAAATCGAGAACACATGAAGAAATAATTTGCGATCTACAGAGCCTCCTTTCTTCGAACTTTTGCTTTCCAAAAATTGTTTTATTAGAAGAGCAACGATCTTTCATCGTCGTTTCGAGATTTCGAGCAAATGTTACGATTCAAAGACACTTCTAAAAATCGAGAACACCTGAAATAATTGATGTACCATGGATTTAGAGAGATATGAACGATCAACGAGAACTCATGTCCCGGTTAAAAATGGTCGTTCCGGGAGTTTGGCAAACATCCGCGTGTTTATCTTTGCCTCGCTAGCTGATTGCACGAAAATCCACGAAAACAGAGTTTGAACGGGTGAAGGGGGGGATAAACGAGAACACGAGGAACGAACGTAATCGTTTGGCCACCGTGCGGCCTATTTCGCGAGCCGCTAAAACGACCAGAGACAGCCGATTCGCATCAATATGCGTAGATCGGGACTCGATGAATCGCGATGGAAATTGAGCGAAATTTCGCAGCGAAAAAATTCGCTCGCGGCTCGTAATTTCTCGCGACCAACCGAACTCGATTATACCCCCGCGACCAAGAGCATTATCTCGATTTTACTCGCCCCTGAAATATTTTAGGAACGTCCGATTTCCAGAAATTATTCCGTGATTATTTTCTCTTGACGCGAGAACCTCGATTGCGTTTAATTTCGCGTCTATTGTCAACCATTTTGCTAATTTGTGGCGTTCAAAGAGATTTAGAAAATATTCTGAGCGTTCAAAGTCGCTTAGAAAATTTGCAACGCGACGAATGTGGTGAGAATTCGATGAGAATGCAAGGAAATAAATTTTTCTTGACGCGAGAACTTCGATTGCGTTTAATTTCACGTTTGGCTAATTTGTGGCGTTCAAAGAAATTTAGAAAATATTCTGAGCGTCCAAAGTCGCTTAGAAAATTTGCAACGCGACGAATGTGGAGTCGATGCAAGAAAATAAATTTTCTCTTGACGCCCGAACTTTGATTGCGTCGAATTTCGCGTGTATTGTCAACCGTTTGGCTAATTTGTGGCGTTCAAAGAAATTTAAAAAATATTCTAAGCGTCTAAAGCGCGTAGAAAATTTGCAATGCGACGAATGTGGAGTCAATGCAAGGAAATAAATTTTTTTTGACGCGAGAACTTCGATTGCCCTTAATTTGTAGCGTTCAAAGAAATTTAGAGAATATTCTGAGCATCCAAAGTCGCTTAAATAATTTGTAATGCGACGAAAGTGGAGAGAATGCAAGGAAATAAATTTTTTCTTGACGCGAGAACTTCGATCGCGTTTAATTTTACGTTTGGCTAATTTGTGGCGTTCAAAGAAATTTAGAAAATATTTTAAATGTCTAAAGTCGCGTAGGAAATTTGCAACGCAACAAATATGTCGAGAGAATTCGATGAAAATGCAAGGAAATAAATAGCATTGTTTTAACGCAGCGGAATCAGGAATTGAATCAACGTTGCGAACAATCTCGAGGAGGTTCTGTTTCGAGTTCGCTCGTTTAAAATTCGACGCAACTGTAATTAACAACGCTACACCGTCCGCTGATATTGTTCATACTTCCGTTGGGGAACGCGTGCGTTGCTTTTTCCCTCGGATACAGCCAGTAACTGTTGCCTTTCAGAGTTATCACGTTAATTATCATTTTTCGTTGCGGTTTTGCGCCAACTTTTGCTAACTGTAACTGTGTAAAAGTCGAAAAGAGAAGTTGGAACCAGTCGTATGCAACTGACATAGTTGCCGTTTCGTTCCATTGATTCGCAGCTTGTTCGATTTCCACTCCGCCATTTCGCCTTTTGATCGTTCTGTCTTTCAAACGACACAATCAATCAAAGCGACACACCTTTTCGTTCCTCGTTTCGTGTTATTTTTAATTACGAATCATCGATTTGATGTGGTATATTAAATTTTAAACATCCTGTACATCACGCAGGCTGCACAATAACCGATTGATCTTCTCTAATAATCAATCGAGGCGTATTAAATCCTCGACATTCGTCGCATTGCATAGAAACGCTTTTCTAGCTTTTGGTTAACGCTTCGACGCAAATGACGTCTATATCCGTCAGATCCATGTGTACGCAAATGACGGTTATAGACGTCGCGCGTATTTTAATTAATAAAAAAAGAACAGCGTTAGTACGAAGTGTACTAACGCATACACTTGTTAAATTATTGAGTAACGCATCTTGAAAAAAAGTGATAGCATACCAGACAGCATGCTAGTTGTTTTTTTTCGCTTTGGAACATTTGAGTATTCTAGACACGAATGACTGCTATAACAGTCGTCACGACGGTTATAGCAGTCATTTGCTTCAGGAATAGAGAAATGTGATAATTTTCACTTCAAATCTCAAGTTTCAAGTTTAAAGCTTCAGGTCTCAGGTTTGAAGGTTGAAGCTTCAAGTCACAAGGTTGAAAATTAAAGATACAAAGTTTAAAGCCTCGAGTCTCAAGCTTGAAGGTTGAAATTTCAAGTTTAAAGCCCCGAGTATCAAGCTTGACGTTCAAAGCTTCAAGTCTCAAGCTTGAAAGTTGAAGCTTCGAGTATTAAAGCATCGAGTCTCAAGTTTGCAGGCTGAAATTTCAAGTTTCGAACCTGAAAGTTGAAGCTTTAAGCTTGAAATTTCAAGTTCGAAGCTTCAAATCTCCAGCTTGAAAATTGAAGCTTTAAGTTTGAAATTTCGAGTTTTAATCCTCGAATCTCAAGCTTCAAGTATTCAAAAGTTTTCGTCGTCACTCAAGAAAGTTTTTCTTGGGAAAAACTGTGGCAAAACCTGATGGTTTTCACTTCGAAACGTACAACTTACACCCAATTTCACTTGACAGTCATAAACAATCGAAGAAAAAAGAAAGTGTGTTTCTGAGAGCGATTTCTGCGAGCATTATTCACGCGAGAAGGCGTACGGTTAATTGACCGTTAGTTTATTACAGAACAGTCGACGACATCGCGTTGGTCGGCTGTTTAATTGACAGATATCGCCATCCGCGTTGTATCTGGTGACCCAGTGGCCCTTTGACCCCGCTGGTTCTCCTCGAATTCGTCCAGCGGTTGCGCATCGTGTTGCCATCTAGCCAAACGGCATTAAACTCGACGAGGGACGTTTCTTTATTCACTGGCTCCATCGATACCGCCGTAAACCACGCGAGAACGCACGCTGGTCCTTGCAAAATGCACGCTCAGACGTTCCCTCGTTGCACTCGAGCGATCAGCTGACGAAGGATCGCGATATTCGATCGCGTCTTCCTCGACGCGTTCGTTCCTCAGATCCTGCTGTTCGCGTAACCTTTGACCAACGAAATTGACCAGACGATAGCAGTGGTCGAGTAAATGTTTGAGATGTTTCCAGAGCTGAAGTTCGTACGACTCTCGAGTGCCTTCAGAGTAGCATTTTGCGATGTGTTTGCGTGATATCTTTGAGATGAATGAAACATGGATGGCGTTTGATTAACGATCTTGGGATTTTGTGATTGAACGCGATCGAAGCAGCGATCGTGAAGGCGATTTTAAGATGAGAAACGTTTCGAGATCGAGTCTTCCATCGTGTGTTGAAGGTTCCAGTGGCGATAAATTCGATGTCGCGACAATTGCAATTTATTCAGGTCCATCCACCCCAGCGAGTTACATTCCTCGACGATGATACGAACGCTGGCTCGAAACGCTGTCGTGATTGCGGCTCGATTAAACGATCGTCCAGAAAGTATCTGTTATTGATGCAATCTGGAGACCTTGACTCGGTTACGCGACTCGTGTTGGCTTCGAGGTCGACGATTTCGGTGATCGACCTCGATTTTTAATGACACACGCGAACGATGTCCTTTGAGGATGGTTAAACGTCGTTTCAGACGATGAAACATCCTTTTTATCGATCTTCCAACGAAAATAAAAGGAATCAGAAGTTATTCACAGAATAAGATATAATTTTGTCCAGTAATAGTTGTTACACGGTTCTATAAATGGAGTAGCTCGATTGAATCTCGTTTTTTAATGACACACGCCAACGATGTCCTTTGAGGATGGCTAAACTTCGTTTCAGACGACGAAACATCCTTTTTATCGATCTTCTAACGAAAATATAGCGAATTAGAAGTTATTCATAGAATAAAATATCATTTTAACCAGTAATAGTTGCCAGTAATAGTTTTTTAATAACACATGCGAACGATATCCTTTGAGGGTGATTAAACTTCGTTTCAGACGACGAAACATCCTTTTTATCGATCTTCTAACGAAAATATCGCGAATCAGAAGTAATGGACAGAACAAAGTATCATTTTAACCAGTAATAGTTGCGCAAAGTGTGTTCCACGTTTCTCAATGGAGAACACAAGACGTGGCGTGCGTGAGTTGAGTAGAATCTCTGAAAGAAGACGAGGAAACACTATCTGACATCGATTTTATTTATTTTCGTAGGCGATTAGAAGACGCGAGATGCTGAAGCTCTGTTACACGGTTCTATAAATGGAGTAGCTTGATTGAAGGTCGTGAAAAAGATGGCTGGTAGACGCTAGGCGGTGCAAGAAGAGCGACGAGACGCGAGGAGCGCTCGTGTGCTCGCACGAATTAAGTTCTCGACTCGATTCAAAGATCGCTTCCGTTACGGTGATCTCATCCCTCCTCCTGCAATTTGATTGGCGCGCATGCGGTCATTACGGAGAATTACTTCTCTTTCCGCGCTGGAAAGTTTGTTTAACGCTTCGACGGGCATTTTTGGCTTTGCGATCGCCCTTAGAAACACATCTTTTTCGATTTGCAAGCGAAAATTATCACATTTTCCTAAAAAAAGCTTTCTTGAGTGATGACGGAAACTTTGGGATACTTGAAGCTTGAGATTTGAGGATTCGAACTCGAAATTTCAAACTTGAAGCTTCAATTTTCCAGCTGGAGATTTGAAGCTTCGAACTTGAAATCTCAAACTTAAGGCTTCCACTTTCAAGCTTGAAACTCGAGGCTTCGATCTTCAAACTTGAGACTTGAAGCTTTGAACTTAAAGCTTGAGATTTAAGGCTTTAAACTTGAAATTTCAGCCTTCAATCTTGATACTTGAGGCTTTAAACTTGAAATTTCAACCTTCAAGCTTGAGATTTCAGGCTTTAAACTTTGTATCTTTAATTTTCAATCTTGAGACTTGAAGCTTCAACCTTTAAGTTGGAGATGTCAAGCTTTAAACTTGTAGCTTGAGATTTGAAGCTTCGAACTTGAGATTTCAAGCTTAAAGCTTCAACTTTCAGGTTCGAAACTTGAAATTTCAGCCTTCAAACTCGAGACACGAGGCTTTAATACTGCGATGGCAGCTAAATTTTGTTACGCACAGTTTTCTTAATTTCTTGGGACTTTTGTTGCATCTCAGGGATGCTTTTCTTTGTAATTTCTTCCTTGTAATCGCGTGAAGCTTCCAGACGTCCATTCTAATTGTCGTGCTAATAACTCACGCTGCACTGTACGTTCTACGTCGGTTAACAAGCGTCTTGTTTCAATTAATATGGTATTCCACGCCATTTGTGACAATTACTGAGTCGTGGGGTTAATTAGAAGGAGATTCCAAATTTCTAATTTCAAGTTTGCAATAGTTCTCAATTTCTGGGCCTCAAAGTACCAAGCAGAGCAATGATGCTTCTTCATTTCACGTTTCATCCCTCACAGACTAACTTTTAGAATAGTTTTTGTCGACAATTCGATCGACGAAAAGCTCGAGCTTGATGAAAACGAGAGAAACGTTAAGGAAGATCGTTCTCGAATTTGCTCGACGCGAACCTATTTGGCTGAGCAAATATTTTTTAACTATCAGTTTTGCTTTGAAAGCTACGCATTCTCTGTTGGCAACGTCTCCCAGAAATACGAAATTTCCATTTCAATAGAAAACTCGAGGGAAACGCGCATTCCTGAAAAAGTTGCGGCGGCGTGAGTTTAACTTGAATTTCAGTTGCGATAGAAAATTTCCATCTCAATAGGAGACTTCAGAGAACCGTGCGTAACTCAAAATCCAGCAATCGAATGATCTCAGCCTTCGCAATCGCTAATCAATTCTGCTCAAAGCAATTTTGCATTTACCAATTCTCTAAGAAAAGACATCCGTCACGAATGAAATTAATTAGAATAAAATTCACATTCTCCAACTATCGCTAAAAGAATTCATCTCAGTCGTTTCGTGTCATATCGACTTTCAAGAAGATTCACTCGTGTTTGTAATCTCAGAGTACTCATATTCTTCTCAGCATAAATCATTTCGTAGTCATTGAAAAATCACCATTTTGCATTACGATAAAGTGACTTGTGCCATTTTCAAAATAAGTGGCTGATATACACACATGTTTCAAAATATTGACGATCAACTTTCGAGAAGATTCACTCGTATTTGTAATCTCAGAATACTCATATTCTTCTCAGCATAAATCATTTCGTATGGTCATTGAAAAATTACTACACTTTTCATTACGATAAAGTGACTTTTAAATGGCCATTTTCAAAATAAATGGCTGATATACACACATGTTTAAAAGTACTGACGATCGACTTTCGTTTCGTATAGTCATTGAAAAATCGCCACACATTTCATTAGGATAAAGTGACTTTTAAATGGCAATTTCCAAAATAAACGACTCGTATGTGGACGCATCTCGCTGAGAAAGAGCGGGTTTCGTTTGCACTCGATGACAACGAGGAAGGAAGTAATACGCATTGCGATAATGACTAGCAATTAAGGGCTGTTTGTTTCTGACCGGGAAAGTCTTGCGAGGGAAATGAAAGGCAACCGCATACCCGCGTGAAAACGCGGTTGACAGGCTCGCGTGGTATCGTTCTTTCAACGCGATTGTGTTACTTCGTTAAAACGAAGCCAGCTGAATGAAAAAAAAAGGCAGAAAAAAGGACGAAATACCGCGACTATCCTGTTGCAAGTATCAAACGAACTGAGAAATGGGATTTCGTTGGGTGTCGCCACTGTAAACACGTGTAATTTGTACGAGAAAACGTTGTAACGAGAACTACCTGCCTTCCACAAACTTTCGCTGCAAAAATGAACGTAATTACACGCTCACAGATTTTTTAAACAGAGAAATAAACGATCGAGGACATTTTTATTCAATAATGCTGTCTCTATTTTGTTTCGAGACGTGGTTGTTCTTTTTTAGACGTCGAAAAGAGGCGAAGGTGACGAAGAATTTGAGAGACGAACGCTCGATAAGCTTGGTGAAATCTGGAATTAAGAATTAGGCAACACTCGACTTGAGACGATCGTTCGAATCTCTCGACGCGCTCGCTTAGATCAGCCGCGACGCTGAAAGAGTTGCGCGGAGGAGCTGAAAAGGTGGGATCGAACGGAAGTTTTCAGCTCGTTAACGAACGAGAGATCCAGAGACGCTAGAGCGACGGTTGTTTGGAGAATTAATGGAATAGAATGGTTAGCCGTGAACCAGAATAGAATCCCGTTGCAGCTCTTTCGAGTGGTTCAGAAATTCGATTGGAATTTCGTTTCGTTCTCTTCTTGAATTTACACCAACGCTCTGCTACCAGAATTCTCTCTGGTTTGGACGAGATACATTTTCAAAGTGTCATTCGACTTGCAACGCACCCTTCTTATGCGTTTTCGAATCACAAAATATTAAAAAAAAAACGTAAAGACCAGTTTCAAGCGAGAAAAAAGGGACCAACGTCTCTGGTTTGGACGAGATATATTTTCAAAGTGTCATTCGACCTGCAACGCACCCTTTTTATACGATTTCAAATCACAGACATGAAGATAATCGTTCGCATAAAAAAAACGATCAATTTCATCACAGAATATTAAGAAAAAAAAAAACGTAAAGACCAGCTTCAGACGAGAAAAAAGGGATTAACACGAGAGAGTAAATAGCGACGAAAGAGGGTCAGATTTCGAGCAAATAAACCGGTTTCACAGAGCCAGTTACGACGAACGATTTTCGAAAAGACGAAACGCGCGACTCTCCATCGCCAGGGTTCTCGAAAACGCTTGAAAACTATGAACGACTCACATCGAACAGCTGACTGATCGGCTGGTTGTCACGAAGACTTATCGACCACTCTGTCCGTGGCGAAAGAGTTATTGGGCCGCTCGATTTTCACCAGAAACGGTCTTAATGGCCTTTGAGCCGTTCCGTTACGTAACGCCGCCGATTACGAGCGATAAAATCGACGTTAACGGAACGCCTCTCGAGTAGCAGCATCCTGGGGAAAGTAGAAGGAACGCGAGAACGTTTGGGGATGAGCTTTGGTCTCGTTTCAGACGTGGCTGGTTTCCTGAGACGGGTACGATGACTGATCAGTGTCTGATCAGAGTTGCGATGTCGCGTTGCTTGGAATTTTGAGATGTAAAAGCTGAGGAGTGTCAGAAGGACGTGCTGCTTGGAAGTGCGAGAATGGAAGTGCTTGGAACTTTCAGATGTAAAAGCTGAGAAGTGTCAGAAGGATGAGCTGCTTGGAAGTGGGGAACTTGAGAAGAGACATGGCGTTGATTGGAACTTTAGAGCGTAGAAATTGAGAAGCACTATCGTTGCTGCTTGAAACTTTGAGACGTAGATGTTTGGAAGCATCATCGCTGCTGCTTGATACTTTGAGACGTAGGAATTTGAAAATATCATCGCTGTGCTTGGAACTTTGAGACGTAAAAGTTGAGGAGAACTATCGCTGCTGCTTGGAACTTTGAGGCACAGAAATAGAGAAGCATCATCACTGCTGCTTGGAACTTTGAGACGTCGAAATTTGGAAGCATCATCGCTGTTGCTTGGAAAGTTGAGACATAGAAATTTGGAGGCATTATCGCTGCTGCTTGGAACTTCGAGGCGTAGAAATTTGAAAGCATCGTCGCTGCTGCTTGGAACTTGGAGGCGTAGAAATTTGAAAATATCATCGCTGTGCTTGGAACTTTGAGACGTAAACGTTGAGAAGAACTATCGCTGCTGCTTGGAACTTTGAGGCATAGAAATTTGGAGGCATCATCGCTGCTGCTTAGAACTTCGAGGCGTAGAAATTTGAAGGCATCATCGCTGCTGCTGGAAACTTGGAGACGTAGAAATTTGAAAATATCATTTCTCTGCTTAGAACTTAGAAACATAAAAATTGAGAAGCACTATCGCTCCTACTTTAAGACATAGAAACCAAGAAGAACCATTGTGCATCTTAATACTTCGAAACACAAAAATTAAAATTAATTAGAACCAGCGGAAGTCAAAGTCACTCGACACCTCTCGCCTTCGCGTCACAATTTCCTCTTTCTCAATGACAGTAACAGCAGCTTCCAAAAATCGACGCGGAAGAGGAAATCATGGGTGTTCGAGGGCGTGAAGACGGTGTCGTTTGACCTTCCATGAAAGGGTCCCACGCGAACCGGAACCCGCATGGCCTCTCACAGATCCTTCGAACGGTTCACGAAGCGTTTCTTTCACACGATGAGAAACTTTGGTCGCGTCTCGAATCGTTTTTCGACACGCCCTTCCTCTCATCCATCAAGACTAAATTTACAGTCTCCATTTTCCGGAAGTGGACGCGCCATCGCGAGTCTTCTGTCTGAGTCAAAGTGCTGTTGAAAAATAATTTCTCTAAAATTGTAAACTATGCAGATTAATTAGTGGAATAAAATCGTTGACCAAAGGTTTTTTAAGAAACGAGGAATCTCAAAGGCAGCTGAAGATCGAAAAAGAAATGGAAATAGGATGGAGATAGAAAGCAACGAGACGATTGAATTACAGAAGTGTTACTCCAAACCAGTCACACCGCTGCGAGACTAATTTCATTTACGGGAGCGAACGAATTACTCGAGTTACCTAAGAATAAGATTTTCCTCGCCTCTGCACACGTACAGCCAGGTATAACAAATTCTGCTCTTTCGAATCGTGTGGAATCGCGAATTTCCAATTTCAATTCGAGCGACTGTATCAGAAATCAGCGGAGTCAAAGTCTCTCTCGTGATTCGACCAGTTTCATTCGATGCTGGATATTAATTAACACTTTGACGCACGTTTTTCACTTTACGATCACCCTTAGAAATACATTTTTTTTGTTTATGACTGAAAATTATCACATTTTGCCACAGTTTTTCCCCAAAAAAACTTTCTTGAGTGATGACAAAAACTCTCGAATACTTGAAGCTTGAGATTTGAGGATTCAAACTCGGAATTTCAAACTTAAAGCTTCAATTTTCAAGCTGGAGATGACCATTGGCTCGATTCTGACGATACAAAACAATTAGCACCCTCAAACGAGGGCGCCACAGTTAATTGGTTAAGGGAAGTCTGAGAAGGGTTGCAAGTTTTATAGATCTTGTACGTGAGATACAAGTTGTGGTATTTTGTGGACGTTGTTCGATTCGATAGTGGATAGAAGATAATTTGGACTCCCATTTGAGGTTAACAGAGTACTATCATTCAGATGTGTCTAAGGTGCTTCAAAGTAACCTTCATTCTTTCTAATTGCACGTTGTTTAAATTTCTACACGTGCATTTCTATTTTTCTTTGAACGAACTTCGTTATCTAATAACTGAAAGAAAATTCTAAAAATTCCCAGCGACTCGCGAAGCCTGTCAAAGACAAATTATCGCTGCGTGCGTGCACAGAGTGGTTATCAGAATCGTTAAAAAAATTCGCGAGAGCCGTGTTTTCGCGTGGAGAAGAGCAGCAGGCTGCAGAACTGGCGCGTCTCTTTCGAGCGAAGGGTGCAACGCTAGAATGCGACTCCCTGCGCTCGTCTGAGAGACAACGCGGGCGTACGAAACGGCCCTTCTGCCGCACCATGCGCTATTAATACCACGGGGTATATTTAGATTTCAATGGGGAAGACGAGAGAACGGCACCACGAGTTGCTCAGCCGATACGCCGTCTGCAAAGTGTACGCTGGACCCAATGAGTCGCTGCGAAGGAATTCGCTTCTTTGTCGATACGAGGACGCGAGGGTTGTCGCGGTTTTTAACTCTGCTCTTCGTTATTATCGAGACTTCAACGTTGCACGCGATTCGAGTCTCTGAATCGCTCGAGAAAGTATTTCTGACGAGTCGTTCGCGATTCGAGCAAAAGAATTTAAAGGGAAGCGATTTTGACATTTTCACGCAAATGACGGTTATAGCCGTCAGATCGACTTTTACGCAAACGACGGTTATAGCCGTCGTGAATATTTTAATCAATAAAAATAGAGCAACCTTAGTACGAAGTGTAATTAATTATAGTCAGATAGCTTATCAGTTGTGTTTTTAAGCAAATGACGATTATAGCCGTCGAAAGTTTTTTCGGAAGAACTGATAATTTTCACATCTAAAAAAAAAGAGTTTCTGAGGGCGATCGTAAAGTCAAAAATGTGCGTCCAAGTGTTAAGAATTTAAGGAGAAAATTATTTCTCAGCAGTCGAGGTACAAATTTGAGTAAATCGTAATGTAACTTAGGAGTAGAGTTGTGCGTCGTTCGAAGAGAAACAATATCGAGAACGACTGTGGCGTTTATCGATGACATCTTCGTGGACACCTTTCAGTGAAGAAGGAAAGTTTTTCTATCGAAGAGAATCGTGAGAGACACATGTAAGCCTGTATAAAGATATTTGGCTTAAAGGACCATTAGGAGGACGGTCTAATATCCTGGCGACACGTGACACACTGGCTCGTAAGGAACACTCGGTGGATATTAAAGACGCGACCACCTCCAGTGTGTGACCAGGGTGAAATAGAGACATGGATGGGAAGTTTGATCGTCGGTTCGTCGATCAGACCGGTATGTTACGCGATCGTATTCTTCCAGCGCGTTTCAATCTCATGTACAGAAGTATTTGATAAGTTCAGTTAGCAAATTGACAGAGAAGGGTTGAGAATTTGTTATTTCGACAAATTTATGTTTTGCAAATTATATTGCTGGCTTAGGATCCTTTTAGAATTCCCTTCTGTGATTTATCAGCGTTTGATAACTGTTAAAGTTAATTTATTTTCATCTATCTTCAACAATATCGAATCACTTCATCCAAGCTTAATTAAATCTTAGTCTTGGTTTGGAATTTCTTCAGATTTCTTTCTGCAACTTTTTCGTCACTCGATAAACACGAAAAATTTAAACTCTTCTCTGCAATTGATCAGCATTAAAATTGAACTCGTCTTATAAAAAATCTAAGTCGCAAGCATCTAACTTTCAACCCCAAGATCCACAATTTCTTTTATCACGACCATTCATGCTCATCACCCTCTTACAGAAATCCTCCAGATTTTATTCTGCAACTAATCATCAATAAACAAACATTAAATTTTAATTTTTCTCTACAATTTATCAACGTTTAAATACACCTGATCTTCAAAAAAATCTAACTTCCAACCGCAATGCAAACTCTTCTCTACAATTTGTTAGCATTTAAATTCAATTGGTCTTGAAAAAAATCCAAATCGCAAGCATCTAAGTTTCAACCCCAAGATCCACAATTTCTTTCTCCATCACTCTCGCGATTAAACAACCCCCTCGACGAAACGATGCACCTCGAAACAAGCTTTCAGTTAGACGCGTCCATCGCCAGCGTGGTATCCGCGAAACCGATCTCGGATCTAACCGCAGACGGAAGGCGGAACGGATCCACACAGCCGCGAACAATATCGCTCGATATTACTAGGGTAACGCGTCGTGGAATATATCAGAGCTGGTCCAATTACAATGGCCGATACGCTGGCTATCCCACGTAAGCTGTTTTCGCAGACTGCGAAGGCCACGCTCAGGGCCAGGCAGGGATGGAAAACGCGTTCTAAGCTGGCAGGCTTAATACCAGCCGACATCGAGAGGGGCTGTGTCGGTGATCTCGGCTGTTACGAGGGCCTGGATCAACCGTGGGGATCGATCCTCTCTTCATCTCGCGGAGATTAGGTCAGGGACCAGAGAAAACGGGTTAGAACGCGACGCCAGCGCGCGTCCGTATCCGAGTGATGAGATGATTGGCCAGCTAATGAAAGCTGATAGAGAACCTCGTACACGACTGCCTCGTTGCGGATTATTCTGGCGTGTAACAAGATGGATCGTGTGGACGGCGATACCGCGAGCTTCCGGTTGCGAGCACGATTTTGGACGCCTCTCATCCCCTCGACGAGGGGTCCGCGAGCTGTTGCGGACGATGGAGATTTTTCTTTTCTTCACTTTCGCTCTCGAAACGATAGATAAAGTTAATCCACCTGTTATTTAATTTCTATGATTTTATTTTACATAATAGAAAAATTTTGGTAGTATTCTTCGATATGAAGAGGGTTGCAGACGCTGTTTTGGCAAAGGGTGGTGGTGTACTTCGAAATTTTAATTTCTCTTTTCTTCATTATCGCTCTCGAAACGACAGATAAAGTTAATCCACTTGTTATTAAATTTCTACGATTTTATTTTAGATAATAGAAAAATTTTGATAGTATTCTTTGATATAAAAAGGGTTGCAGACGATCTTTTGGCGAAAGGTGGTGTACTATAGAAATTTTCATTTCTCTTTTCTTCATTTTTGCTTTAGAAACGACAGATAAAGTTAATCTACTTGTTATTAAATTTCTACGATTTTATTTTATATAATAGAAAAATGTTGATAGTATTCTTCGATATGAAGAGGGTTGCAAACGATCTTTTGGCAAAAGGTGGTGGTGTACGATGGAAATTTGTCTTTTCTTCATTTTCGTTCTCGCAACAACAGACAAATTGATTATTTCAGATACCAAAAAAACGTTGCTAGTATCCTTCGCTATGAAGAGGGTTGCAGACGTTCGACTGTCGATCCTAACGATTAAATCGCGCCACGTTCTCGAGGGTGTACGCGACAAACGACGCGTCGTTCGAAGCCAGTTGGTCCCATCCAGCAGCGCGATTTTTCCAACTGGTTCGCCAAGAGAAATCGCGCCCTTATCTGAAAAGTGGCCAGCTATAAAGAACCAGAGGAATCGCTGCGAGATAGGCTGATCGCCTCGAATAAGTCGACTGAGTATCGCGACGAGGCCTGTCGACAAAGTGGCGGGTGATAAAGCGCGCGAGCAATCGCACCCTCGATACGGGGGTGCTCGAAGAATCGTTCGTAGTGGAAACATCGCGTTTTGTTTCTCGCGAGCGTCCTTACTGGATCCTCAGCTGGTCTTAAAAAAAATCTAAATCGCAGGCATCTCACTTTCAACCCCCAAAATCCACAATTTCTTTTATCAAGACTACCATTACTCTTCTTCAGAAATCCTTCAGATTTTTTTCTGCAACTAATCATCCCTCTACAAATATTAAATTCTAATTCTTCTCTACAATTTATCAGCATTTAAATTTAACTCGTCTTCGAAAAAATCTAAATCTCAAGCATCTAACTTTCAACCCCCAAAACCCACAATTTCTTTTATCACGACCACCATCACCATTCTTCAGATTTCTTTCTGCAACTAATCATCACTCGATAAATATTAAATTCTAATTCTTCTCTACAATTGATCAACGTTTAAATTCTTCTTATCACCTCTTATCGTCTCTTACGACAAAATGTGCAATTTTGAAATTAACCAAGGCTCTCTGGTCTTCGTCTGGCTCCTTTTCTACGCAAGGTTGCAGTTCATTTCCAGTTAATCACTGTCATTGTACTCTGATCGTTGAACAAAAGAAGAACAAGTACTTTTCTATTTGAAATAAAATTGGGATGGAAGAATAAAAAGAGCCATTTTTTGTCGCGATATTTAAATTTGAAAACACTACGCTACGTATTTTTATTTATGCACGTTGCACATGCACTTTCGCGAATCGAGAGTGAATCGCGAACTTCTTCGATTATTCAACCAGATTACAGACTAATTACTTCCCTTGGAATTCCAAATACACTTTGGTAAAGCAAACGCTTAATAATTCCATTTGCGACACCCAAATCGAATTATTCGTTGATTGATCCTCTCGCATACTCTTGCGAGCGTCCTGCTGACCGACGGTTGACCTTTTTCCACCCACTTCGCCTCTTTCCGCTGGAACTTTTCTGCTCTGGTGGCCAACAACTCTGCGCAAGAACGGGACAGAGAAAAATGAACGAACGTGGAAGAGGCAACAGCCGTTTGAACGCGAACAGCTGCATCGCAGCCTAGCCTCGCCTCCTCTATTTGCTCCTCTCGCATTCTTCGTGGAATAGTTTGGTCTCGCGGCGGATACACGCGCGCAGAGCTCGCGAAAGAGATTAAGAATATCTTTTTCGATGGTCGCGCGCGCTTTTGGAGCCGTTCTCTTGGTCCTCGCGACGAGCTGAGGCCACGCGACGCTTTGGAGCACCGCTGGCCCTCGTAAAACGAGAAAAAATACCTCCACTCGACCTCTGAACCCGAAACCAGCGGTTCTTTGGCACGCGAGAGCCTCGAGCAACGAACAGTCGCGAGAGTCCTCCCAATAACGCGATCTCCAGCGAATATTTGGAGATCTTTACGATAGAAACAAAGCGTGCTCCTGTTACTCTCGACCTGGTATTCGCCAGGACTTTCCAACATGGCGGATCACGCGCAGAAAGTAGACTTCTGGGTCACGCGGTTGATAAAAATGGTTGGCACAGCCAACGTGGCTCGTAATCGCGAGATTAACCCGAAGGGAGCAGAGAGGAACTTTGAGAACGTAAAATAGTCGCGAGATAGTCCCACAGGAAGAGATCGTAGTCATAAACAGGGACGATTACTTCTTTGATGCTACAACTTCTCTTTGCAACGATCGATTTATGGATCAAGATCTATTCGTTAAGAAAATTCATTTCTATCGATGCTTGCTCAACGATCAATTTATGGATCTGAATGAGCTCTTCTCGTCGATCAAGATTTATTCTTAAAGAAAATTCATTTTATCGATGCTTGCTCTCGTTTTTTTTACATAAACGAAGGAAGCTTCGAGACAGAGAGCTTCAGAAGGATTCAACGATCAATTTATGGATCAAGATCTATTCGTAAAGAAAGTTAATTTCTATCGATGCTTGCTCAACGATCAATTTATGGATCTGAATCAGCTCTTCTCGTCGATCAAGATTTATTCTTAAAGAAAATTCATTTCTATCGATGCTTGCTCTCGTTTTCTTTAGATAAACGAAGGAAGCTTCGAGACAGAGGGAATTTCCTCGCGACAATTACGATTTTCATACATTATCCAGCGTCACGTTCTCCTGGAGATCAATTTTTCACGAGCACGGTTAAGAGTATTGCGGTTGTCTCGAGGGAGGCTGAGGAATTATTGAGCCTGGATATCGAGTCTGGCTACATAATTCCACGAAGCCACGAGGATCAAAGTGGGGAAACGTAATTAACCTGGGTCGAGTGAAAGGCTGGCGAGGAATGTGAAATACTTTCCTTTAATAATACCTGACGAAGCAAATATATATATATATATAAAACTATGATACATCGTTGAGGGGTGGGGCCAGTCGTTAAATAAACCTCGTCAACCCTCGTCCCACTGCTCGTTGAATTCAAACAACCTCCATGCTCCCCTGTTTTCTTTACAAAACCTGCTCGAGGGACCAAAAATCCTGCAAGCTTCAGTTCGAACCGCGGCTACCTGGCACTGTATCTACTCTCGTGTCGTTCGTTGTCACTGGAACTGAAACGTGGTACACTAATCCACCATGGACGCACAGTGAACAAGCAGAAAGAAGAAAACTGAACGAGAACATTGGTGCAGTCGATAATCTCGTAACTCTCGCGCAATTAATTATCACAGACAATGAAGAAGGGCGTCTCATCATGCCCTCGTCGCGTTCTCCTGGTCAGGTTTCGTTGGCAGAGGCCTGTTCGCCATTTTGCTAGCTGGCATGGACGTCTGCGGTTCAGGTAGTTCCGAGTAGAGATGAGTGGTGGCGTCAGAGGCCTCAGCGTACTCGCACAGCAACGAATTGGGCCTCTTATTATTCCCAGTCTTCGATCCACCAAGGATACTCTCGCCCAGAGCCTTCAGGAAGCTCATTGGTCTGCCCTGGTTCCTGGACGCCTCGAATTTAGGGCTCTCCGGACGCCTGTGGTTCTCTGTCTTCGCGACGAACGACTGGTCGTTGATCAGGTGATCGTTGACCACGTCTGGTGGCAGTGGTTGCGGCGCTCTTCCGGCTAGGGTCGCTAGAACAGGCTGAGACAGTCTGCTGGTGCTTGGGACAGTCTCGTCGCCTGGCAATTCCGCGTACAGGTGGTTCTGCTCGCTGGCTCTTTGATCGCGAGGCTCTGTGTACTCAGTCAACGGTGGCCTTGGTTGTATCCCGCTTGGTAGCAGCTTCTCCAACGATGGCGCTTTGGTACCAACGCTGATGGACGGTTTGGGCGGCCCCCTTGGTCTCCTCTGTCTACCACCGATCATATCGTACGCGTTCTCCTCTTCTCGATCGGCTGGCTGTCTCTCGTTGTTGTTG
This sequence comes from Xylocopa sonorina, assembly GCF_050948175.1. Lineage (NCBI taxonomy): Eukaryota > Metazoa > Arthropoda > Insecta > Hymenoptera > Apidae > Xylocopa > Xylocopa sonorina. The sequence goes on along the minus strand of NC_135210.1, from coordinate 3,004,418 downwards.
TTGCAGCTCTCCTCCACTTTGATCAGGTCGTACAGGTGCTCGATCATGTCTCTGGCTTGGTTGTAGTTGTCTGGGTCGTTCAGTCTTTCCCTGAGGTCCCTCAGATACTCCTCTGTCAGCTCTTCAGGTAACGTTTGCGTGGCCTTGTTCTCCGTGTACGGATACAAACCTTCCAAGTCCTCCTCCTCCTCCCCAATTGCCTCTGCTTGAGTCTCCACCTCCAGGATCCTCGTTTCCGGTTGCAATCCCGCGTACTCGTGCACGCTTAATCGCGATATCGACCTGGCTGACGTGGCTGCTATCATACCGTTGCTGGGAGACAGCCAGCTGGCCAGGTTCATCAGGTGACCGGATGTCAGCTTTGGACACACGCCACTTCGACGCATGTACAAAATTCCTGACGCCAGGATCACCACAAGCACGATGAACACTGCTACCACGCAGATCACCACGATTATTCTCTTCTCGCGTTGGAATTGCTCTGAGTCGCTCATCTCCACGTCGAAGTAGCCTTTGTGCCTTGGATACACGTGTGGTCCAACGCTTGGAGGACTGACGGTTGGTTCCGGTTTCGAGGACGGTTTCTCGCAGACGATGTGGTCGCCAGGCGCGCAGATGATCTTCGTGAAGTTGCCCATCGACATGTAGCCTTGAGGCAGGTTGAAGCACTTGTCCAGAGGGTGCTCGACCATGCAGAAGCTCGAGTCCATCATCCAAGTGACCGAGCTGTTCTTCCCGGTTACCTCGCGTATCCACTCGTTCAAGTTGCATCTGCAGATCTCTTTGAAGTAGTTGTTGCCCACGCGAGCTGTGTTCACGCGTTGCGAGATCGCGGCGAATTTTAGGGACCCTGGTCGCGATTTTTCTATGTGGTTGCCAGTGAAGGAGAACTCGAAGTTGGGAGCGGATGTCGCGTCTACTTCTGCTGTGATCGCGTCTGTTTCCAAGTCGACGAACAGGTTGTAGTCGATCGCTATGTGGTTCCATTGGTGGAGGACGATCGCGCCTTGGTGGAGGTTGTGGAACTCGTTGTTGTTGAAACTGACTGTGGCTGCGGATATGTCCATCGCGCCTGTCTCCACTTCGGTTAATCTGTGAAACGAACGAAGACTTTGTCTTGATCTTTTTTCATTCTTTGCTGTTATTAAATAAAATAGCAGAGTAAATAATGAGAAGAGATGGACCTTGGAGACTCTGTCTTGAATTTTGCGCGTCGACGAAGGTTTTTCATCCCTTACGATTGTGAGAACGCGAGAAATGTAATCGTTTAAAGAGTTAATATTAAATTACTGTTATTAAAATTTGAAGAACGTCAAAAGTGTAACGCACGCAGAAGTTAGAATAGCAGAATGAATAATATGAAGAGATAAA